>NW_025814823.1:40318076-40928269 GCF_022079265.1 Lynx rufus
TAGAGTACCTTTAGGGCATCTGTTACTCTATTTGTGTGTGTGTGTGAAGCTCTTCTTGATAGGTCATATGGACATTTCCTTCTCCAAACTTGAATGGCAGTCATTAGTTGAAATGTATAACACAGCAGTCACATTGTATACAGATTAGCTACTTTCTCCAGGAAATTATTGTTACCAGACAATAAGATCCTGTACCACTTAAAATAGCTTATGTAAGATGACTAACAGTTGGCACATCCCAATTTGCTTTAAGACCTTCATCTCAAGGTTTTTAGTAATTCAAAGACTTTATGTAATGATATCTGTCCAATCTCAAATGAAACATTCTCCCTGGAGTTTTCTTCTTGTGAGATACTAGTATCTGTCAAGATCATATTTTCCCTTACTATAGTAAGTTTAATGAACTTAGCTAAGCTTGTCAAAAATTATTATTATTATTTCCTAAAAGTCTTTTAGGGAATCAGTTGACTGACAGTTCTTTCTTACCTAGGCAGTCTCCACGATACACCCACTGGATTCCTATGTAGCCACTCTCTACATGCCCTTAGCAGGGAAATGTAGGAAATTCAGTATTTTACAGACAACACCCAAGAAATGGAGCAATTCTGACCTTCCAACTGCCTATCCACTGTACAACAGCAAGCTTAATTTGATGTGAACATGCGAAGATTGTTAGGGGCAGTTTGCAAGGTGATCTTTCCTCAAAGTCCCAAACATTTAAGTGAGAAAAACCCTGTGTCATTGCAAATGCTCCAACCCATCCAACAAGTCTCTTTCCTTAGGACCAAAACTCATAGACAGGTCAGGTTGTGATTCTTATCACTATTTCTAAATTCTCTTTCCTCCTCCTCCCTATAATCTCTATGGTCAAAAATAAAGATAAGTCTACATTTGCTTTCTTTTTGACTTCTTTTAGACAAAACTCCATAGTTAGCCCAGTCAGTCATTTGATAAACTCCAAGAGAAAATTTTGTGGTCCAAAAGCTTAACTTTGAGAGTAATGATTTATCAGTGGCTTTTTTTCCTGCTCCCTAAACAAGCGGTTCTCCACCACAGATAATTTTGCCCTCTGAGGATATTTGACAATGTCTGGAGACATTTTGATTGTCATAATTTGGGGGATGTTATGGGTATTTGCTGATAAATTTTCTTCAATGCACAGGACGTCCACCAACAACAAAGAATTATCCAGCAAAAAATGTCAATAATGTTGAGGCTGAAAAACCCTTTCTAGATAAATATTAGCCTCTCTTAAGATAGATCATTAATAAATACATTTATGAATAATGATAGTTGTTTTTTTTTTTACTTTATGGATGATGGGTAACATTATTTTTTTACTCATTTATTTATATATATATATATATGTATGAATGAATTTATGCATTTTTGTCTAGTGCAGCTGAAAAATGGATGTATCTAAGTTATTATAATGTACTACTCTTTTTAGACAACAAGTGTCTTAATTGGCAATATAATTCAGTAAGTACTACACATT
Source organism: Lynx rufus (assembly GCF_022079265.1). Lineage (NCBI taxonomy): Eukaryota > Metazoa > Chordata > Mammalia > Carnivora > Felidae > Lynx > Lynx rufus. The sequence continues at coordinate 40,319,575 of NW_025814823.1, forward strand.
TATTTTGTGTAACTATTCCTGGAGGAACCAAATACACGTATGTCTATGAAAGTTTCCTTCAGTCGAGGGGCTTTAAACCAGTGAGACCTAATCCAATAAGAACTATAATTAAGGTTTAAAAAAATTCTTTGAAAGGAGAGGGGAGCAAAAGATTAATTCTTGCTGGGAAGTTATGGAAAGACCTTATTCAAACAGTAAGATTTAAGCATGCTGGAAAATAATGTGAAAGCGTTCAAGAAAAAGAACATGTTGACAAATGCAGCAATCTAAATTCCATGGTAAAGATGAGTTAATTCTAATCATCTTAACTCATTTAATATGCTTCATATGAGAAGTGAGGATTAGAAGAGATTTAAAGGATATTTTAAAAAGGTAAATTGTCATCTGGGTATTGGAGATTGTCTTCAAGCATATGTTTGCACATGAAAATATGCATGGAAAATGGAAGCAAACTTGGACATGCATAGAAATGGAATATTTGAATTTTAGATTGCTTGTTTTACATGTTGTAAACTAATAAGTATTCCTTTTGCATATTCTTTGGAAGAGCAAATTGAAAGCATTTGCCTAATCAACAATATAGGTACATCTTCCAATTTGTATTTTCTCGTAGACAAGGAGTTTGATTTAATCATGGGTTAATAAGATGTATTTGGTTCTATCCATATGTTAGTTTGATTTTATAGGTCTTTGGAAGCTTTTTGTTAAGATATTGCTTACTTTATACAGTGAAACTACAAAGATACAGCTAAATTAATTCATTTATACAAATTAGTTTTTCTATGTTGTAAACTTTGAAAAGCAAGGTGAAAGGAAAATGTTTTCTTTTGGTGCTGTTAAAGGCCAATAGATTCCCATCAGAAATTGTCTCAAAGGTCAGCAGGTTGTGTCCATAAAAGCAAATTTCAATTATCTTTGACACACTCAGCAATTGCCATGTTATTTTATGTATTATGCTTGACTATTCAAACTAAAAAAAAAAAAAAAGGCACTTGTGAGGTCCATCCATTAGATTGTTCCTAGATGGCAGAACCTATAAGCTAATTTAACCCTTGAGGAAAAATTTAAGGCATATTTGTTTCTTTTGTATTATATAATTTGAGACAAATAATTGCTTATCAACTTTAATTTGCAATCTGAAAATTTTAACATTAACATTGAAACTATTGTATTTGATGTTTCAATAATCTGTTTTTAAAATTGTTGAATCAGCTTTTGAATACTGAGATTTGTTATAATATTAGAAGTGATGCTAAGTTTAATCATGTTCACATGAAAATATGTTATTATAGTCAAATGCTACATGAATTACAACCTACATCTTTTGGGCAACTTTACTGAATAAAACATTATTTAAATAATAACCACTAGTTTGTATGTACCTAACACAAATTTCATATTGATTTAAATGATTTTAACACAAAATATTTGGCAAGATTAGAAAACAGTCATCCCTGAATGTTTTTATAAATCTTCTAGACTCCAGAGAAAGATACTTGTCATTTTGAAATATCAGTTTCTGGGACAATCAGGATGATATTTTCTCAAATATGTGTGACTTGTGACACCCAAGACATCTCTACATATGGCTGGCAGAGTGGGCTCATTCCTAGTCAACCCATTTATTCTCAATATTCAGTGATAAATACTGAACACAGAAACTGAATTACTCAAGTATATATGTTACCTGTTCATGACAGAAATTAACAGATGTGTCCATGACGTGGACATTTGTTCTACCCATATGCTGTGACTGATGTTGCCATTAAAGACACACTAGCTTTTCAGGTCACCCAGTGAACACTTCATATAATAGAATCAAGAGTTTCTGCAAATATAAATTTTACCATGAAAAAACAATTAACATCTCTGGAAGCTGAGTCGTTCTCTTATCAGAGTAGAATATTTCTAAGCAAAAAAATTTTTTTTTGCAACAGTAAAGGTGAGGAAGCAAATAGTGTAAAAATTAACCTTAGTAGTTTAAAATAACTAACTTAGAACCAAATGGTAACTTGAGTCCTGTGAGAACCAGCCTCAATGGAGTGGCTCAGTAGTAATTACATACCATTTTAGCACTAGACTTAAAGCCATTTTAAATGAAAGTGATCATAATCATAAAGAGGATAGGAAAAAAGGGAATTTGAACTTTTAATCTTAGTGACTTTCCATTAGATTCAGAAGAACTCTTACAATAAAGGCTTTCTTATTTGCCATTTACAGAGGGCCAAATACCCTCTTCCTACTGTCTTACTATCAGGCCTTGTTATTGGAATAATGGTTTTCATGAGAGCTCTGCAGGTTCTCCATTATCAGACATGTTTGCTACAAACATGAATAAGACAACTCGAGTTTTCATCATTGGAGACCATGAGGTCACTCAAATTTGAGGGGGGTCTTCATTTCAGACTAGAACTTCCCAGCTGACAGAATAACTGAATACTTCTAGACTAGGTAGCAGTATGATATGGGGCTATTATTTTCCTCTCTTATTATGTATAAATCTGCAAAGCAATAAAAGATATTTTCTCTTCCTGGTTAATTGTATAGTTCCTAAAACAAATAATATTTTGTCTATTGTCATCTAAAATGTATGTGTGCATACATACACAAACATACAAAAAGCATGTATATATATATACATGTGCATACACAAGCACATATATGTACATACCCAAATATATATGGAAAATATTAGGGATAATTGTGATCCTAGATAGATGTTTCTGTTTTGTTCTCATTCAAATTCCTTTATTTGAGAAAGATGGAATGGATCTATTGAATTTTCACATGTTCTCCTCTTAACCTAAAAATTTTTCAGAGAAACCATCTATGTTATGCTCAAGCATCATGCATAGTAGCAGACAAGAAACATAAATTGCACATAACTCATACATTTTATCTAAGCCAAAGCACTAACGTTATTGTTTTTCCACATATTTTAATTTGGGCCCACTTCTAAATAATAAGTGACTTACAATGAATAAAATGGCACATACATAACATGATTAAAATATATCAGCAAAATATATTTAAATTATTTTTATTATTTTAGTCATCAAAGTATGTAAGCACAATTTAAAATAGCATTTCTATAAATGATATTTCTTTAGAATATTTTTTCAGAGGTGTATAGAAATTGTATCAGAATACCATTGCCTCTAGCTTGTATTTTCTTATGACAACTTCAGAGTTCAGTAAATTTTAATGAACACAAATAATAATACACATAAAGTTAAATAAATTAAAAGATATCAGGCTCAAAGCAGTTATCTAAAACTTAAGTGCATTTTCTTAGAATACTAGAAAAACTAAACTCGGAGTAGGCTGCAAATAATTTAATTTGTAGTTCATGAAAAGCAAATTATATTTTCCTTTATAAATTTTTGCATTTCCTAAATGTTTACTTTTTCAACATAAGAATACATGTTAAATATATTAAAGATATATTTTAAAAACGGTTGACATATATTACTACACTTTCAAAAGGAAGTCTTTCATCATTGAAAAAATCTGCATGTCTATTGAGCTTTCACTGTCTAAATTTTACTGGAAACCAGAACATTCATTGACTAAATTTATGAAATTATGTGTAGGCTTGAATCTTACTGGCTGTTCTGTGACTATAAAAGTAACATATATTACATTTAAATGTATGCTATACTATTTATCTATATAAGTCAGTATAATTCAGTGGTTATTTGCACAACTCTAGAGTGAGTTAAGTAAGTACAAAAGCTTGTTTCATCACATGCTAGCTCTTTACAAGCAGTCACCTGCAAATATGGAAAAAGAAAAGGGTAAGGTTATGTTCTGTTTTCCAAAACAAAACAAAACACAAAACAAAACAAAACAAAACACCCTTCTTGCATATATCCATGGCCACATTGAGAAAAAGGAAGCTGGAAAATTAGGTCTTACTGTTCAGTAGCAAAGTTCGTATTTCCAAGTAACATGTTTACACCCTTAATTTTAATTTTGTGCATTGATTTTTATTTATGCAAGATGAGCATTTAGGTCTGTAGCACATCACCCCTTTCCATTCTCCCACAACTTTTCCAAAATGGTGAAATTACACATTTTGTTTACATCAATAATCAGTTTGTGTGTCACTACAATAATGTAAATATTATTCTTAATGTGAGACATATCAGAGATGAAAGTCCTTCTTTCACAACATTTTATTTTCCTGGAGTTGATAACTCACTCCCTGTGTACTTACTTAGTACAATTACTCCAATTAGTCACCCTCAAGTTCCCCAAACAAAATGTGAACATCATTCTGTCAATTTCATCTATAAGAGGACATGCTCCTAGAGCTATCATTCCTTTTGCTGCAATCAGGACTGATTGCTCTCCAGGTCTTCAGCACAGAAATCACATAATATCTCTTCATTATCCTATTGGGAATCTCCTCAAATATTCACAATGTGGATCTCTTGTCAGGATCTCAGGACTTTTCTCTGTTGCTTTATTTCCTACAGTGGTGAAGAAGCTTCTTGAGAATGTGCCTACGTGTTTACGTGTCTAAATATCTGAGACCTTGCTTATTTTAAAATGTCTCCATTTTAATAGTGATTCAATTTTACTAGGTATAGAATGCATAGGATAATATTTTGCTCTGATTTATGAATAGTATCAACATTTGGAAAGTGAAATTTTATTCTACTTCTTGAGTTTTGTTTAGACTATATACATTTTTTCCTTTCCCTGAAGGATTTTATAATTTTTATCTTTGAAACTTGAATTCTGAAATTTCAATTGATGGGCTTTAATGTAAGTATTTTAGTCATACCAGTGTTGAAAAAATATATGTTAGTTTAAGGAGGAATAAAAGACATAAGTGATAAACTTGAGGAAAATTTGGCAAGCAATTATAACGAAAGGATAGGTTCAGTCATGATAAAAATCATGATGTTTCAAGGGGTGCCTGGGTGGCTCAGTCAGTTAAGTGACTGACTTCGGCTCAGGTCATGATCTCATGGTTTGTGGGTTCAAGCCCTACATCGGGGTCTGTGCTGACAGCTCGGAGCCTGAGCCTGCTTCTGATTCTGTGTCTCCCCCTCTCTCTGCACCTCCCCTGCTTGTGCTCTATAAATAAATAAATGTTAAAAAAAAGATTAAAAAAATCATGTTTCAAGCCTTACACAACAAATTGTTCTTTTGGGATTTAAACTTCTCTAGTTTATAGAACAAGATGGATGGTGTCCTAATTCTTTTTTTAAAAGTTACCATCATATTGGTATTGAAAAGCTTGCATCTTAAACATATATATTGAAGTAGAAGTACTAAAACCCCAATGTTAATGAATCATCTCCAACATGTTATAAAAATTATAAGACATTAAGAACTAGCAGAGTAATAAGAAGATTGCAAATAGGGTGGTATGTTAATAAATACTCCTTTAATGAATGTAGAGTAGATCATTTGATAAATTTCACCAAAGATTAAAACTCATAATAAGGTGATCACCTTGGCAATCACACCTTCTCTAGAAGAAGTCTGAGGAACTCTAAGAATTTTTGCTCGTTTGATCTCTGTCTTCAGTATAATAAAAACAAATATTCACTCAAAATCAACACATACCATCACATTTAGGTTTGAAACATTAAAGAAATTTCCATTAAAATCCCAAGTAGTATGGCCTTTTTAAACATGACCTCAAAGTTAGAAACTTTTAATTAATTTGAGTGATAGTGTTGACTGCTATGGTAGACACTGTTGGTTGCTTGCTCAAAGATTTTTTTCCCACTATTTCAAAACTCATTATTTTAAATTCTTCTGAATGTGCATCTTGGTCGCTGAGACCCAAGAAGCAGTCTTTCACTGAGCTTTTGGAAAACTTTTTTAAACATTTTTTTAATGTTTATTTATTTTTGAGAGAGAGAGAGTGAGAGAGAGAGAGAGAGAGAGAGAGAGAGAGCACGCACATGAGTAGGGAGGGGGCAGAGAGAGAGGGAAACACAGAATCCAAAGCTCTGAGCTGTCAGCACAGGCTGTGATCATGCCATGAGATCATGAGATCATGAGATCATGACCTGAGCCGAAGTTGGATGCTTAACCAACTGAACCATCCAGGTGCCCCACTTTTGAAAAACTTTTAATTCTTAATTGAAAAAAAAAGGACTCATCAAATTCAAATATCACTCTGGATTAATGCCATTTTGTAAAATCTAGTACAGCTGCAGCAATTTTGCAACCACGTGAAAAGACAACACTGAACACTTTTTTCCAGTTTATTTATTTAATTTTGGAAGAGAGAGCACAAGGAGGGGAGGGGAAGAAAGAGAGGAGGGCAGAGGATCTGAAGCAGGTTCTGTGCTGACAGCAGCAAGCCAGATGTGAGCCTTGAATTCATGAACAGAGATCATGACCTGACCTGAAGTCAGATGCTTAACCAACTGAGCCACCAGGCACTCCCTGAACATTTTTATGTTTACAGAAGTGTGCTATAACAAAGATGGTCTAATCTTGTCAGAATGTTCCTGCCACAACTGCTAAACTCACAGATTTTGCTGGAAAATATCATCACCAATGTTTGCTATTACTGCTGTTAGAAACAATGGCTAATATTGTTGCTAGAGAATGGGGATATGAAACATTTTAAGCCTTTCAATTGTTTTTTTAAAATTTTTAATGTTTATTTCTGAGAGAGAGAGAGACAGAGAGAGAGAGAATGCAAGCAGCAGAGGGGCAGAGAGAGAGAGAGAGAGGGAGACAGAATCCGAAACAGGCTCCAGGCTCTGAGCTGTCAGCAGAGCCTGACGTGGGGCTCCACCCGACCCATGAATCATGAGATCATGACCTGAGCTGAAGTCAGATTCTTAACTGACTGAGCCACCCAGGTGCCCCTCAGTTCTTCTTTTTTTTTTTTTTTAAATCATCCTGACAAATAGAATAGAAATTCTAAGTCCATTAGCAAAGTTGGGAATTTTATACAAATGGAACCACTCAGGTTATTTTGTGTGCCTTTGTGTATACATTCTTTGGTATCTGGTTCCTAGCACTCAGCACATTTAAGACTCAAACATGACGGGGTGCCTAGTTGGCTCAGTCGGTTAAACATCTGACTCCTGATTTTGGTTCAGGTCATGATCTCATGGTCCTGAGATCAAGCCCTGTGTTAGGTTCCAAGCTGAGCGTGGAGCCTGCTTGGAATTCTCTCTCTCCCTCTCCGTCTGCCCCTCCCCTGCTTGCATGTGTGTGCACATGTGCGCTCTCTCTCACTTTCCCTCTCAAAATAAATAAACACTTATTTTAGGTATTTAGGTATTTAACATAGTATTTTAGGAGATCATCAGTTTTCTATAGCTGAGTATTACTAATTGTATGTACATACCACAATTTATCCAATTCCTACTGATTTTTATTATTACCAGTTTTGGGGCTTATTATTAATAATGTTGCTATGTTGATACATGTTTTCAGTGGTTTTGGATAAATCCTAGGAGTGGAATATTTGGATTATATGGTAGATATATGTTAACATTTTTGAGAAACTACAAACAATTTTCTAAAGTAGTTGTACCATTTTATACTTCTACCAGCTATGTATGAGGGTCACAGTCTTTTCTTTTTTTTTTTAAATTTTTTTTTCAACGTTTTTTATTTATTTTGGGACAGAGAGAGACAGAGCATGAACGGGAGAGGGGCAGAGAGAGAGGGAGACACAGAATCGGAAACAGGCTCCAGGCTCCGAGCCATCAGCCCAGAGCCTGACGCGGGGCTCGAACTCACGGACCGCGAGATCGTGACCTGGCTGAAGTCAGACGCTTAACCGACTGTGCCACCCAGGCGCCCCGGTCACAGTCTTTTCTAATATTTGGAGTTGCTTACCATTTTTTAAACCAATTTAGTGAGTGGGTGTATTTTGTTGCCTCATTATGATTTAAACATTTTTCTGTGATGACTAATGCTGTTGAGCACTTTTTCTCATGCTTCCTCACCATTTTCATATATTTTCTTTTGAGAAATGTTTGTTTTGCTTATTTTATTGTCTTTTATAATTCTGTTGCAATAGTTCTTAATATGTTTTGGCTATAAGTACTTTTCCAGCTTTTAGAATATCTTCATTTCTTTAGTGGTTTCTTTTAATGAGAAAAAGGTTATAATTTTTGATTATTTCTAATTTATCCCTTTTTTCCCCCTTTAATGGTTATCTCTTTCTTTGATTGGTCTAAGAAGTACTTACCTACCCAGAAGTCAAAAAGATATTTTCTAGTTACCTTCTGAAACACTATGCTTTTGGTTTTTACATTTATGACTGATTCATCTAAAACTACTATTTTATTTTTGCACACAGTGTGAAGTAGAAGCTATTTTTCCCCCCATATTGATGTTGTAGCACCATTTGGTGAACAGATTTTCTGTTCCCCAGTGATTGCTTGGCATCCTTGAAAATTATTGGACCGACTGTATGTAGGTTTATTTCTGTACTCTCTATACTGCTCCATTGATCAATTTGTCTATCTTTTTGGCAAGACTACACTATACAGATTACTGTAGCATCATAAAAAATCTTGGATTCCTTCAACAGTTTTTGTTCATTTCTCCCAATTGCTTTGGATATTCTTGATACTTTGTCCATTAAAATAAGTTTCAAAATCATCTTCTTGATTTTTAGAAAACAATCCAGCTTGGATTGTGACTGAGATTGCATTTATGTTATAATTCAATTTCTGAAGAATCAATATCTTAACAATATTGAGTTTTCTAATCCATGTTATAGACTATGTTAGTTCAAACTAGAATACTATTATTAGAATTTTTAAGTAGAATCAACTTATTAATTCTAAAAAAAATAATAAACTGCACAAAGCTATTTGTACAAAGGTAAGTACTGGAACATTATTCCTTATATTTATAGCCTAGCACCCACTAAAATCAACAGTAGAAAAAAAATCAATAGTAGAATGTTTAACTTTGTTTCCTGCCACATGATCATGTTAGAATAATTTTGTGCAAAAATAGGGTCACGATATATTCATATGAAAAAAATAGGTAGCAAATTAGGTACACTAGGTGCACTAGGTACCTACGTACAAATTAGGTACCTAGGTACACTAGGTACCAAATTAGGTACAAATTAGGTACACTAGGATCTAATTTTTATAAACACATTTAACTATTGACTACCTATAAAAACATGACTCACTTTGATGTTTAACTTCTGTTGTTTTTTTTTTTTTCTATTATATGCCTCTCGTATATTATAAATTCTTTTGGGGTGCCTGTGTGGCTCAGTCAGTTAGGCATCCGACTTTGGCTCAGGTCATGATCTTGGTTCCTGAGTTCCAGCCTTGAGTTGAGCTCTGTGCTGACAGCTCAGAGCCTGGAGCCTGCTTCAGATTCTGTGTCTCCCTCTCTCTCTGCCCCTCCCCCACTCACACTCTGTCTCTGTTTCTCTCTCTCTCTCTCTCTCTCTCTCTCTCAAAAGTAAATAAACATTTAAAAAATTAAAAAAAACAATAAATACTTTCAAATTAAAAGTATTTTTACTTTGCAAAAGTAAGCTTTGCAAAAGAAAGCTTTGCAAAAAGAAGCTATATTAGTGCATACATTTTTAGTCGTCTGTTTGCAAACTTTTTTTTTACCTATGATTTCTAATAAAATAAAACTATAAACCTCCTAGAATGATAAAAACACCTCCCACACATATTTCAGTTTCATCTGCTGAATGAAACCCACATGTTTCAGGTACAATAGGTGACATGCAGTTTTATAAATTAGCTACTTATTTATACATCTGCACAGCTTTCTATACTATTATTAAATAATTTTATCTGAAAAACTATTATATTCATATATATGCAGATAAACATGTTTCCTTTCAGACACTGTTTTCTCTCATCTGGCAGAATTAATGGCTTGTATTGCCTTTCATGGTATGAAAGAGCTATGTGGTATCAGTTACACATAAGAATTGCAGACAACTTTTCAGGCCCAACTGAGTTTTGGGATTATTATTATTTGAGATTATTATTTGTAGCAGCAAAGCCAACAAAGTATTTTGCTTGTTGGACTACCAAGTGTTCTGGAGATAGGAGGGCTCAAACTGTTTTATTGATCCAAGGTTGGGTTTTATTTATTTATTTATTTTTTTAGGAGATATCATGAAAGGATAAAGAGAGGAACAGAAGTAATAATATCAGTAAGAAGGTAGTTTTAACATAGGGTCATAAGAATGAGTTCAGGAGAGAATAGAAGAGAAGGTTTAAGTAGAGATATTAGAAAGGTCAAAAGTATGGAGAGTTTAGTGTGATACAAGAAAAGGGTTTTGGCCAGAGTAAGAAATCTTCAATTTAAAATTTCAGAGATGAAGCCTTAGAGAGGATGCTGACAATCAGCTTGTATAGATGGGAGTAAGCGGTTAAAATAAAGTGAGCATGAACATTTGTATATAATGAGGATAAGGATTTGGATAATAGTCATCTGTGTGAATACTGTAGTCATTTGAATTATTTAAACATTGAGGCCAGTCAGGGGTGGACAGAAGGAATCATAAGGAAGTTATGTTGTGGGAATAGTTGAACTGCATGATCCTAAAGGACAGAAGATGTTTTTACATATGGTTAGAGGCATCACTATGCAGGAGCCATGAGGTAGGCGCATGCTTTTCCCATCTCAGATCATCTCTGATGCTAAAATATGAGAGATGAAGGAAAATAAAATATAGTTCTTTAAGAAAGCTGCAGAAAAGATGAGACTTGTTTAAATCTGAATTTCAGTAAGACAGCAATAAGGGATTATTCAGAGAAAATTATGATAATGTATGGGAGTTTTGTTTATTTCTTTTTACCTATGGAATAGGATTCTAAAAAACACATTGAGGTTGGAAGAAGAGAAAATATCAGTTAAGGATTGCCTTCAGCTGCACAAAGTAGATAACAGATAAAAGTGCCTTAAAAAAAAAGAACAGCTTTTTGCTTTTTTTTTTTTTTTTTTTTTTAATCTAGAAAGAATGTCAGAGCTAGGAAGCCCCGGGATAGTTCATTCCCTTCACAAGGTCACCATTTTCGCAGACTTCTTCTATCTCCCTGCTCCACCATCCATAGTGACTGCTATAATCCTCATGGTCACCTGCCTCAAATTGACTTTCAGCCTTATATTACAGGCTATAAACAGTAGACTAATAAGGAAACAACAAGGAGAAAAGGGTGATGACTACATCAGAAAGTAAAATATGCTCAAATATTTCAGTGGACTTCCACTGACACCTGAGAAAACATTGCAATGTCAAGGGAGGCTGGAAAATTATTTTATTTTATTTTATTTTATTTTATTTTATTTTATTTTATTTATCTTATTTTTTGTTTTACCTTGTTTTCTTTTGTTTTGCTTTAATTTTATTTTTAATTTTTCTAATAAGGTCCATTGCCATTTTAATGAAATCAGGAATGCCTACACCTAACTCCATCTTTCCTACACATTTACATTTTCATTTTCGGGTTTTTTTCCTCACCAAGTTTAAATATTTCATTACTGAGACTGATGATTCTTTGTTTCCTACCACCATCCCCAAGAATAGAAGTAAAGTACAGGACGGGCATGACGGTACAGAGAGGGCAGAAGAGAGGGAGGAGGGGAAAGATGAGATCCCTCATTTCAGCCAGTGCTCTGATACGTGAAAAATATAAAGTCTGGGGGGTAGTGATTACAAGTGTTTTCTCAAAAAGAGTCACAGTGATCCTAATTTGAATTAATTATACTCTCCACATAGTCAAAGTGTAAGAATTCTAATGAATGCTGTTGAGGATGGGGATGAGAGACAAAGAATTACCAGTCTCAGTGATGAAATATTTAAATTTGATGGGAAATACCCAAAAATGAAAATGTAGATATCTGGGGCACCTGGGTGGCTCAGTCGGTTAAGTGTCCAACTTTGGCTCAGGTCATGATCTCACAGTTCATGAGTTTGAGCCGCACATCAGGCTCTCTGCTGTCAGCACAGAGCCTGCTTTAGATCCTCTGTCCCCACTCCTGCTCGTTCTCCCTCTTTCTCTGAAAACAAATAAACAAACTTAAAAAAAAAAAGAAAATGTAGTTATCTAGGTAAGATGGAATTAAGTCTAAGCATCCAGTCTCCCCTTTTCCACAACCCTGTATTATTATAGATTATTTACTCAAAACCATGGCATAAACATGAGAAATTAGCAGAAGATTACACAATGCTTAAATTAAAAAAAAAATTAATGATATGGAAAAAGTTTTATAATATATCGTTAAATGGTAAAAGACTATTACAAAAAAAATAAAAGACTATTAGAAAACTATGTGTACATTTTAATTCTTCTTCTCCCCTCTGTCACCCATATTTTGAAGGATATTTACTCAACTACCAAAAGTAGTTATACTTGGGTGGGAGTAAACTTTACTTTCTCCATATCTTTTTGTTCTTGCCATATTAAGCATGGGTTACTATTTTAATGAAAAAATTTCAGTAAATACTTAAGCTTTTGCTAATTGACACTTTCTGAAAGGTATTTTCCCCTTTGATGACCCATATCATGCACACACTTTCCTACATTTTTGAGAATAGATCAGTTACTACTTCTTAAATTGCACTATTTACAACCATAATCTAATGAAGCACTTTATTTGGGGTCAGAGACTGGGACACATTGCTAAGCCTTGGGACTGACTCAAGAAAACTGGTAAATTTAGCTACTTAGTATTAGGAGCTTGAGACAGCTCCATTCTCACTCATTAGGAACTTGGAGTGATTACTTGCATTCTAAAGAAACCAAATGTCTTTGAATATTTTATAAATAAGACAAGCCACATAATATGCTATTTTGAATGTTCTAGTGTTTTGATACTGCATAATGTGATGCAGCCTGACATTACAGAGATCAGCTTCTTTTTTGTTTGATGCTGTTCTTAAAATGTTTTATTACAAATCATTATGCAACATGTGCATTTATCTTCATATTACAGTGACAATATATTTGTAAATCACGGAATTACTGCATTATATTTGCATTTATTTCCTTTGGTAAAACAATAGTTATATATTTTATTCTTATAATTTATACAACCTTATTCATGCACACACTAAAAAAAACAGCAACAAAACCCTAAACTTTTTGTAATCACACAGCTATAAACACACCAAGAAAAAGATGTGATAATTAAATGCTTTTGAGTATACAATGAAGATGCTACTGAGAAAAAATAGTTCATTTTAGAATTTCCATTAATTTTAGGCTTACTGAAATCTAAGTGGCAGCCAAGGGAAAAATACTTATTTAGACACTGAGTTGAGTAGTTTATTTAACAAATACTAAGTGCCTACTATGTGTTATGCCCCACTATAAACTCCAGGAGTACAATACTAAAGAATAAATAATTTTTCTCATGGACATTGCAATTTCTGTTCATTTAATTTTTCCCCCTTAAATAGAGTTTACATTTTAGAGCAGATTTAAGTTATCATCAAAAATAGAGTAGAAGGTGCCAGGTATCACATATACACACCCACCTATGCATAACTTTCCTCATTATCAATATTTCTACCAGAATGGAACATTTTTACAATCTATAAACTTACATTGACACATCATATCACCCAAAGTCCATGTTTAAGGCTCACTTTAGATGTTGTACATTCTGTTGTTTGAATAAATTCTACCGGTTTATCATATGTACCCATCGTTGCAGTATACAGAGCAGTTTTACTGCCCTGAAAATACGATGCTCCTATTTATCCCTTCCTTCCCCCAATCCCTGTCATTGCTTTAGCTGGGCATTCCAATAGAATGTTGAAGTGTTGAAAGAGGATATGCTTGGCTTGTATCTGATCTCAGTGGGAAAGCTTCCAGTTTCTGACCATTAAGTATGATGTGAGCGGTAGGGTTTTGTATATGTTTTTTATCAAACTGAGAAAATTCTCCTTTATTCCCAGTTGCTGAGAGTTTTTGTCACAAATGGGTGCTGTATTTCAACAAGTGCTTTTCCTGCATCTTGTTTTGTTTTACTTATTTTGTGGTTATAATATATAATTACAATGTATGTATTATATATTACAATATACATTAGCAACTAATCCAAGTTTTGGTGGTTAATTTTGTGTTGATTGGATGGGCTAAGGGATACCCATTAACTGATAAAACATTATTTTGGGGTGTGTCTGTGAGTGTTTCTAGAAGAGATTAGCGCTTTAATCATTAGACTGAGTCCAGAAGATCCACCCTTACATGTGCATGGATATCAACCCATTGATTGAGGGCCTGAATAAAACAAAAAAAGTAAGGGAGGGTGAATTCTTGCACTATCTTCTTGAGCTCTGATGCTTATCTACTCCTGCCCTCTGACTTTAGAGCTCCTGGCTTTTGGGCCTTCAGATTTGGAACTTATATTAGCAGCCCCCCTTTCTGAGGCCTTCAGCCTTGGACTTGGACTTACACTAGTATGGGACCTATGGTTCTCACGTTTTCATATTTGGACTAAATTAAACCTCTGACTTTCCAGGTTCTCCAGATTTCAGATAGCAGATTTTGAGACTTTTCAGTCTCCATAGCTTCATGAGCCAATTCCTATAATAAATCTCATCTATCTATCTATCTATCTATCTATCTATCTATCATCTACCTGTGTTATCTACCTTCTACATACTTTTGGTTCTGTTTCTCTGGATAACCCTGACTAATACACAAGTCCACATTCAAATGACACTATACCACTGCACAGGTAATGTGAGTACCTTATAATACAAAATAATCCTAATTCTTCTCTCCCATTCTGTGTATCATTGCTGTCATTTATTTCACTTCATATATAAGCAAACACACACACGCAAACACACACACGCAAACACACACACACACACACACACATATATTCTTATACATAACAATAAATAAGAAAATTCATTGCTGCTGCTATATTTTGAACAAATCATTATCTGTTAGATCAATTAAGAATAAAAAAAGATAAGTTTTTATTTTATCTTCACTTATTCCTTTTCCAATGTTCTTCCCTCCTTTGTGAGTATATGAGTTTCTGATCTATATCTTTCTCTTCTCTAAAGAACTTCTTTTAACGTTTTATATAAGGCAGGTCTACAGGCAATAAACTCCATCAGTTTTTGTTAGTTAAAAACGTCCATTTTGGGTGCCTGGGTGGCTCAGTCAGTTAAGCGTCCCACTCTGGATTTCAGTTTGGATCACAGTCTCCTGGTTCGTGGGTTCGAGCCCCACATGGGGCTCTGTTCTGACACCATGGAGCCTGCTTGGGATTCTCTCTCTCCCCTTTTCTCTCTTTGCTTCTCCCCTCTCTTGCACTCTATCTCTGTCTCAAAAAAAAAATAAAAAGGCTTTATTTTTCCTTAACTTTTGAAGATAATTTTTCAGTGTACACAATTCTCTGTTGTTGTTTTGTCTCTCAATACTTTAAATATTTTACTCTACTCCCTTCTTGCTCACATGAATTGTGCAGAAAACTCATATGTAATTCTTGGGCACCTGGGTGGCTCAGTCTTTAAGCATCTGACTTTGGCTCAAGTAATGATCTCATGGTTCATGAGTTTGAATCCCACATCGGTGAACTGGAGCCCTGGTTCGGGTGAGCCTCACTTCTCTCTCTTTCTTGCTCCCCCCACCCTCTCTTCCCCTCCTGGTACTCTCTCTCTCTGCACCTCACTGACTTGTATCCTCTCTTTCTCTCAAAAAGAAAGAAACAAACAAAAACACCCCCCCAAAACAAAAAAAAACCCAAAAAATCTCCCCTAAAACTCATATGTAATTATCTTCACTCCTCTGTAGGCAGGGTGTTTTTCTTCCCCTGGCTTCTTTCAAAATATATATATTTTAAATGAAAATGGTATGCCTAGGTGTGATTTTTAGATACTTATTTTGCTTGGTGTTTTATGAGCTTGCTGGATCTGTGGGTTTTTGTCTGTTATTAATTTGGGAAAATTTTCAGTCATTACTGTTTCAAGTATTCTGTTTTTTTTTTTTTTTTTTTTTTTTTTTTTTTTTTTGTTCTCCTCCTGGTATTCCTATACGTGTATGCTACACATTTGTACTTGTCCCATAGTTCTTGGCTATTCTGTTTATTCATCTATTTTAGTATTTTTCTTTAATTTGCTTTTCAGTTTTAGAAATTTCTATTGTGATGTCCTCAAGCTCAGCAATTCTTCCCTTATTCTACTAATAAGCCTATCAAAAGCATTATTTCTGCTACAATGTTCTTGATCTATAGCATTTTTTAAAGTTTATTTATTTTGAGAAAGATCATGCGACAGAGAGCAGGGGAGGGGCAGAGAGAGGGACAGAATCCCAAGCAGGCTCCACACTGTCAGCGAGAAGCTGGACTGGAGGGCTAGAGCTTACCAACTGTGAGATCATGATCTGAGCAGAGATCAAGAGTCAGACACTTAATTGGCTAAGCCATCCAGACACCTCAGATCCTATAGAACTTCTTTCTGCTTCTTTCTTGGTTTTTCTGCTCCCATTGCCCATCTATTCTTACATGCCCTCTACCTTACGCGTTACAGCTATTCATATATTTATATAATCACAGTTGTTATACATTCCTGGCTTGAAAATTCCAGCATCTCTGCCATATCTGAGTTTGCTTTTGATGCTTTCTCTGTCTCTTCAAACTGTGTTGTTTTGCCTTTCAACATGTCTTGTATTTTTTTTTTTTTCTAGACTCAGACATGAGATACTGGGTGAAAGGAACTACCACCCCCCTTCTTCCCCCACCAGCAAAGCCAAATAGTGCACCTTCAGACTCCAGCTGCTCCCTGTTTGCCCTCCTGGGAAATCCCACACTCCTCCCAACTAGATTACGCCCCAGGTACAGTTTGTGAGCATCCCTGATGGTGTTCAAAAGAGAACATTTCCTGATTTAAGGGTTTACGTGAAAGGGTCAGCTCCTCCATGGAATGGCGCTGGCAATTAGGCTGGGTCGGTAAGAGAGAACAAAGCCATGAGGTTTTTCTTCAAGGGACAAGATCTGAGGAACAGGCAGAGTGATGG
Source organism: Lynx rufus (assembly GCF_022079265.1). Lineage (NCBI taxonomy): Eukaryota > Metazoa > Chordata > Mammalia > Carnivora > Felidae > Lynx > Lynx rufus. The sequence goes on from NW_025814823.1 coordinate 40,336,554, forward strand.
TCTTTTGAGTTCAATTCTAGAGAACTCGGAGTTGGTGGGGAATAACTGGCCTCAGGACGTGCAATGAAATGGTGTGTTTGGGTTTTTGAGGCTTCGGACCTTGGCAGATGTGGGACCGGGACCCCAAGTTTCCGCTTCGGAAGCCTATGTCCTTTCACTGACTCGGTCCTTAGTTCTTCAGGAAGGCCATAAACTTGTGTGGGCGCTTTTTCACTGCCCCCATTCTGGCCTCAGACAACAGCTCCCACGCCCAGCCTTTAGGCCTCAGCTCATTCCCACACTCGTGGTGGCAAGCACTCTGGGGCCAGGTGCCACAGTGTGACTCCGAAACGGACAGGGACAGGCATCTACAAGGATTGAGGTTTGCCTGATAGGTGTCAGGAGCCAGAAGCCTCGCGGCCGACTTCGGGACGAAGGTACTAGAGCAGCCAAAATTCCACACGGCCTTACGGCCCCCATAGATCTCTCAACATCTCGCGAGATCTGTTTCTGCTGGGTGGTTAACTGAGACGGCAGAGTTCCTGGAGAGGACGCAGTGCTTTCTGTTTCACCTCCGTCTCAGTGCTGTTGCAGCTGCTCTGCGGGGACCTACCAGCCTTACCAATAGGTGAGGAGTGGAGGGAGGAGGAGAATTCTATTGTCCTGTGGTTACAGTTTAGTCTTTTAGTGTGCTTTTATCTTTGGATTATTAACTTCACCTGTGCTCCGTGTTTAATCCCCTTAAACGGGACAAGAAGCCGGGAGTGGGCTGGAGATGACTAGTTCCCTTCTTCCATGTGGAATGCTAGAAGGGTCTGGGGTTGCATATTTCCTTTCCTGCAGTGAATTAAACTCTGATAAAACCTGGGAAATTAGACTCTAATTAAACAAAATGCTCTGGCATATTTTAAAATGTTTTATTTTTCCTCTACCTCTGCCAGAAGTAAGAGAGTTTTTGTTGTTGTTTGTTTTTTTCAGCTTTCATATTCACTGTAAGAATCAGGTTGAGCTTTTGGAGGTAAAAAAACAAACAAACAATGTGGAGCCCCCTTTATTAGTGGGTACTTCTGGAATTTTTGACTGTCAAAGTTATCCACACAGATCCTCCAGTAATTATCAAAATTTAATTTTCCCTACCTGGGGATGTTGCTGTTCATGGGCTTCTGATCTGGTAAATTGTGATTGTTTGTAATTTGCCTGTTGGTCTCTCCAATTTTGGGGATACTGGTTTTGCCTGTAATCTCATTTCTCTTATGGATCTAAGAAAAATTGATTTTCCACTGTTTTTAGTTTTTTATTGTTGTTTAAAATAAGAGTACCAGTTCCAAGCTTCTTACATTCCAGACTGCAGACCAAAAGTCTGGAGATTGCATTTCAATAGAGGAAGACAAATAATAAACAGGCAAACAAAATAAGCATATACTGTGTCAGATGGTATGTGCTGTGGAGAAAATAAATCAGGATAAGGTAAATTCACAGTTCTGTTATGGGACAGAACAGTTTCCTATCTCAGGTTCAGCTGCTCGCTGCTGGAAAATCTTGCTACTCAAGAGACTGGTGATGGTGAGAAAAGAAAGGTTGCTTTATTCAAGAAGCTGGCAACCTGGGATGATGGTGGACTAAAATCTCCAAGACCATTTTTTACCATCCAGGTGAAGCTGGAGGGTTTTAAAGAGGAAGGCATGGGAAAAGGAAGGGGGGTATGTGCTAGAGAAGCAGGATCCCAGGCAGTTAGTCATATATCGACATGACCGTGAACAGACTTGCTGGCATCCTTGGTAACTGTTTTCAAATGTAGTTAGGCCTTATTTTCTGGGAAAGTGCAGTTCTTTACTCCTCAAGGCTGATGGTCTGCAAATTTCAAGGAAAGTATGTTACTCCTGCTGCAAAAACCAAAGGGTTAAGGTCAGCAAGCAAGGAGTGCATAAGCTTGAAGCACCTTAACACTTAAGATGGGTTGGGGTGCTGTTAACGGTTCTACTGATAGGGACAAATTGCTGTTTTATATTGGATAGTCAGGAAAGGCCTTGCTGAAAATGTGGCATTTGAGCAGAAGGAGAGATCCTGGTGGCTATCTGGGGGAAAGAACAGGTGCAAAGACTCTCAAGTGTCAAATGTTCTTGGTGGTCCAGAACAAGAAAGGTTGTGTGTCTGGGCAGAGAGAATGAGAGAGAAGTAGGAGATAAGTCACAGGTAATGCCTGGTGAACCCTTGTAGGCCACTGTAAGGTCATTTGTTTTGATCTGTGTGAGATGGGGACGCTAATAGTCTTGCACTGAAGACTGAGGTAATCTGATTTAAGTTTTAAAAGTTTATTTTAGCTGTTATGCTGCACATAGACTGTAAAGGGACAGATTTGAAAACAAAGATTAGGGAGCTAATCCAGTATTCAGGCTTCCCTCTGTCATTTATCAGGTTGGTAGTGGTTAGGTGGTAATTTCAGGTTTTAGAATCTGGATATATTTTGAAGATAAGAGTCAATAAAAAATTTTTTTTTTGAATTTGTGATATGAGAGAAATAGAGGAAGTAACAACACCCCAATTTTTGACCCAGACCAAAATGAAACAGCCGTTTACTGTAATTATGGAAGCAAGTATCTGAACTGGACAGAATATGAAGTATGGCCTAATGGTAGATTGAACTTCAATATGAACACATCACATATAATCCATGTGATGTTTGCAAATATAAATTGGTAACACAACTGAATCAAAATTAATATTCAGAAGAGAGTTACCAGCACTGGATAAAGAATGGACCAAAGATTTTATAAGCATTTTGGTAGAGGATGATTTCTGGGAACTTCAATATTACCTTGCAATGCAATTTCTTATTCTATATGTGTTCTCAAGGACAGAAGATCAAACAGCTACTAGGAAATTCTAGGCAGCAAATAAAAGGAGAAGAAAAATACTTAAAGAAAATCTAAATAGAAGAAAAAATATAAAAATGTAGTATTACATAACAGAAATAATAAAAACCAGAGGCTTAGTTGACCCACAAAACATCCACTATCATCAGGCACATGTTTGAATGCTTTTCTATGAGAGGAGGTACCCATGGAAGAGGCTGAAGGGATCCTGTAATTACCAAATGTTTGTCGCTTCAAATTTTTCTTTGCTATGGGGTCAGGAATGTTTGTTGTAATTTAATAAAGTTGATAGGAGAAGATTGGGGGAGGAAAACAAGCCACAGTCATTAACCTATAGCATTTTTCACGTTTAAATATATATTTGAAAGGTGTTTAGTATTGTTTATGCAAAAGCATCTATAATTGGATTTATTAGAGAATAATTATGTATGTTGTTCTTAAACAGTGTCTAAATTAAATATTCTGTGATTTGTATTGTCAAAGAATACTCATTCTGAATTCTTACATAATTGCATTAAGTAGCACTTATCTTTATTTATTTTATTCCCTTTGTTTTAGCATATTGGTTTTTGGTCTGTATTGTTTTGGTTAAAAGGGAGCTGAATAATAAGCCATCCTGTCCTTTTAAAAACTAAATACTATTAAACTTTAATGAAGTTTTAAAAATTAAACAAAACATTAAGAATATATTTTTAAAAGAGAAGAGTATATGTGATATTCTATAATCAATGAGAAAAAATATTTTCCTCTCATCAACTAAGGAACAGGCAGTTGAGAATATTTGCTCAAAACATTTTATGTGATTTATTCTGTTAAAGTATTATTTAAATGATTTTTATTACTTATTTTACAGAGTAGTTTCTACATCTTTTTGTTAGTAAATTGATAGTTGCATATGGTATCTGTAATCATATTCTGTTCATATGTAAAGATTTATGAGTGATTGTAATATAAAGTATTAGGTATAAAAGTTAGGCTATGAAACAACAGACTAAAAATGAAGTATAGTCATCACATAAGTTTTTACTCATGCATTACATGTTAGAGGTCAAGTACATACTTTTATTTATAGTGATGCTTGGCCATTGTTAATAAAATTGCTACCATGTGTATGATTTTGTAGACTGTTGAGGCAGCTGAGGAATGTTCCTCTAGCTATAACTTAAACCAGTTTCACAAATTCTCTAAACTTCACTTGACTCATCCATAGACTAGCACTACATCTCCACCTTCTTTTATCCTTTCCCAAGATTTTCAACTCTATTAATGAGGAAATTCTACAGCAAGAAGTAGGAATATATACATAAATTGGGTGTGTATATACATACACACACACACACACACACATATGTAGCTTTTAAGTAGCTTTGACCAAAAAATATATATAAACACATAATATTACATAACAGACATTCATAAGATAGGATAAGTACTTACAGATTTATTTAATTTATTTAATTTCATATCCCAATTTACATCATTAAGGATCCGAATTCTTTCTTACTTTACATATATTATCCTCAGGGTATAAATTTTATTATTGACTGTCTCTCCTTATTATTGACTGTCTCTCCTTATAATGGCTATCACAGTCTGTGGCAGTACAAGAAAATGAAACAATGTCCACCATATTTATATGTGTGTGTTTATTCGGTGTGTGTGTGTGTGTGTGTGTGTGTGTTGGGAAGTGCCTTTTATTATGTGTTTCTTTTTTTCCAGCCTTCTTGAGGTATACTTACTATATACAAGAAACTTGCACATATTTAATGTGTACATTTTGGTGAGTTTGGGCATATGCATACACCTGTAACACCATCACCACAGTCAAGGTAGAAAACATTCATCACCTCCAAAAGAATTCTTGTGTCTTCTTGTTCCTCCTCCCTCGCTGCTGCTGCTGCTGCTGTTGTAGTTGTTATTGTTGTTCTTCTGCTTCTCCTTCTTTTGGTGGTAAGGAAACTTAGCATGGAATCTATCCTCTTAAATAGTTAAGTGAACAATACCATATTGTTAACTATAGGTACTGTGTTGTACAGCAGATCTCTAGAACTTGTATACCTGCAACTTTATACCAGTGAAATAAGTCAGTCACAGGAGGACAATTACTTCATGATTCCATTTATATGAAGTATCTAAAATAGTCAAATGCCCGGAAGCAGAGAATAGAATGGTGGTTGTAGGGGATGGGGGTGTGGAAATGGGGAAAGTTTGTCCAGTGGGTATTATGTATTTTTCTTTTTATTACTAAATAACATTTAAGTCACTCAGCAAATTTCCCTTCACGTCTCACAAGCTACAACTCTAACAACTGCAACTGTTTCTTGGCAACGGTAATTGAGCAAGGCTGATATTTTTCTGGTTTGTACCAATGTGTGGCTTTTCCACTTATTAGATTTTGAAACAATTTTGGATTACTTGCCAAACAGCCGCTGACTCAAGCCTATCTAGTACTTCAACAGCCCTATTCTCAGAAGCTTCTGACAGGCAATTCTTCTTTTTTTCCAATTTATTTTTTTAAATTTTATTATTTATTTTTTTAAATTTACATCCAAATTAGTTAGCATATAGTGCAACAATGATTTAAGGAGTAGATTCTTTAGTGCCCCTTACCCATTTATCCCATCCCCCCTACCATAACCCCTCCTGTAACCCTCAGTTTGTTCTCCATATTTATGAGTCTCTTCTGTTTTGTTTCCCCTCCCTGTTTTTATATTATTTTTGTTTCCCTTCCCTTATGTTCGTCTGTTTTGTCTCTTAAAGTCCTCATATGAGTGAAGTCATATTATTTTTGTCTTTCTCTGACTGACTACTTTCACTTAGCATAATCCCCTCCAGTTCCATCCTTGTAGTTGCAAATGGCAAGATTTCATTCTTTCTGATTGCTGAGTAATACTCCATTGTATATATGTACCACATTCTTTGGACCTCCAGCCATCAGCCCCTTGCAGCGGAGTGGGGCCTCCAGAATTCCACTCCTGTGTTGAAGCAGCTATCCATTCTGATTAGGGATGCCTTTGTAATACCAGTTGCTACATATCTTAGAGGAGGACTAGGGAGGATTAGGATCACTATGCTTCTTGTGTAGAACCCATGGATATAGGAAGTCAGTGGGTTCCCTGATAAAATCAGTTTCATTGAAAAAGTAGAAAAGGAAATGGATGGTTACTAAGCCATCTACAGTATCTGCTGCAATACTTGGTAATATAGAGGTCTTTATTATGTGTGATAGCACTAAGAATGGTCTTTTATGTGTGACCTTCCCCAAGGAATTCTTACATGCTTTATAAATCCTGAGTATTTTTCACTTACAAGTTTAGCTAGCGGCAACAGTAGAAAGCTGCCCTGTTCCTTCCAAGTCACTGCTTATTATTCAATAACTGTTCTGGCCATTGTCTTCAATATATAGATACATTTCCTTATCCATACACCCCTAAACCCCAACCCCGGACACAGATAAGACCAGTCTTAAGGTCCAGTTGTACTTTATTGAGAAGTTAAAGAATACAAAATAGAATGCAATGCAGGGATTTTTAAGAAGAGAAACATAAAGTTAGATATGTCTCTTAGAATCCATCAGCTGCACAAGATTTTCTATTGACTTTTTTTTTTCCCTTAGACTCTTGACTGCTTTTTAGTTATAGGAGTCAGTGTCTTTTTACCTGATTGAGACTCCTTAATCACCTTCTCCCTACTTAGAGTCCAGCCTCTCATCTTTCCTTTAAGGTGAGGGAGAAAAAAAAAAAAAAGAGCCTCCTATTCCTTGCATAATTCTATGAAACAGACTTCAACATAATAACAATCTTCCTTGAAGGAGGAAATTTTGCCCAGAGGAAAACAATTTGAGACATTAATATATGGAGCAATTTGGTATTATTTCAAATCCTTATTTTCATTAAATGAGTCTTATTTCTCATTTATATCATCAAAGGCCCATTTAAGCTATTCCCATACTCCCACTTCTCCCAGAAGATGACCTTCTCCCCAGTGAACTTTGCCTATAACTAATAAAACTTAGGAATTACATTTCTCTTAATTCTAGCCATCCATTATCAGATATTGGGGACAAGTCTCAGAAGACCCTCTGTAACAAGTTCCTTATAAAATGCGTCTAGAATTAGTCTTTTCAGTAGAATATAGTGTATATTTAGCCTGAAAGATAGCTAAACTGAAGAAGCCTTAAAGCAATATTGAATATGATTGAATATATAAACAGTTTTGCTTACCCTAGACACCAGAAAATGAATTGCAATAGATAGGAATATGTTTCTATTTCCAAAATCTTTTCAGAAATAGACTTGGAAGTGCCCCTCGCTCCCCCAACACATACATTCAGGACTGAATGAAAATAACAAGGGAGTTTGTTGAGAATGACTCTATAAACATGAACATGTGAATGCTGAGTACATACGTTTGAAATAGTAAAACTTTCTGATATCCTCTGATCTCTCTTGTTCCTCCTCCTTTCAATGGAACATAAGCTGTTCCATGGTCACTATTTAGGAAAGGATATGTTAGCCTAAAGCAATTTCTTCTAACTTGATTTTTAAATGACTAGTTCTTGAGCAAGTAGGAAGAACCCAGGACATAAACAATAGGCTTTTGGAGAGCTACAGGGAGAAGCAGAGAGAGTGCAGTGCTCTTTTAGACTGGGGAAAATAATGCCCAAATTAAAGCTGGGAGGAGAGGGACATATAAGTGGTAGTGGTTAGATGGAAGCAATTTTCTTTGAAAAAGTCTTTGTTTTCCTGTCCCATAATTCAAGTCCAATAGAGATAAAAATATATTAGAAAGTTTATACAATATAATAGCAAGAAAGTATATTATTTTGCTTTTCAGGTAGATCTAGGGGAAGGAGGAGGAGCTGGGGAACCCTAGAAAAAATGGATGGCTATGTGAAGAACCTAAGTAGATGATCTTACGCAACCTCGTAGAGTTTCATGGATAGAAGCATAAGAATGATTTCCTTTAGTGGGACTTTGAGCATTGAAATGAGGGATGATTCAGTGTCAGCCCATATGCACTGACAACTAAGAACATGACAAGATGATGAATGTATTGGTAAATACCATCATGGACAGATGATGATGAGAACCAGATGGCACTCTTTCAGTAGCAAGTAACAAACAACCCAGCCGACAATGACTTAAACAATAAGGACATAACAAGAACCCAGGAGGTCTGATTAATTTAGCAGCACAATGATGTCATTAAGTCCCTGGGTTTTTCATATTCTTTTCAGTCAACCTCAGTTGTTGGCTTTAGTTCTGTCTTTTCCTCAAGGATCACTGGACAGCTATTGTAAACCTTGGCATCATATTTACTAAACTGCCTCCAAATAAATAAAATAAGGGCACTCTTCTTGACAATCTACTTTTATTTATAAGAGAGAAACTTGCTTAGGATACTTAATGCAGTCTTTCCATTTGTATTTTAGAGGACCTGGCTATACCTAGCTGAAATACAGGCAAAATTTTGTGAATTCTGTTGGCAAAAATATGAGCTGAAGGGGATTTGGGGGAAGAGGACAGAATATGTGTCTGGCAGGTAAAATGTCAGCTATATTCACCATTCTATACTTCTATACCACAACTATGGAGAACACAACACCCATGACCCTAAGAAAAGGAGAGGGATTTGTTCATTGACTTTATTCTTCAATGTCGGCAGAATTATTTAAATACAAAAAGAAACAAGCCAAAAAGTTACAATGAGTTGTGTGAAAATATGGTTATATATTTTACACAATTTAATGTAAAGAGACTCATAATAAATATAACTAAGAATGTAGAAATATGTGAAATTATGTATATCATGTATATTTTTGGGAGGGACAAATGTATTAGGTTTGTTAGTTCCTATGGTGAAGTAAGAAAAATTGTTGGTAAGTGACCCAAGATTTTTTTTTTTTCTTTCCTGGACAATGGGATAACAGGGATTGAGACTGTTAGAGGTAGTGGGGCTCCACCAGCTGCCCCAGTGTCTTTCTCTGTATTGTGGTTATAGTATGGTTGCCAGATAAAACACAGGTTGCTCAGTTAAATTTCAATTTCAGGAAAAACAACAAACACTATTTTAGTAAAAGTATGCCCCTAATATTGCACAATGCATAATTAAATAATTGTTGTTAATCTGAAATTCACATTTAACTGGGCTTCCTTTGTTTTTATGTGCTAAATCTTGCAACCCTACCTTAACCAGAGCAGTTGGAATATCTCAGAACACCCAAGTCTCCAAGGGCTTCTGGGTACCTGGATTTCCTAGAGATTACTTTCTATCAGCAGGCACTTTAAATTCAACAATTTGGCCTTCAGGTAGTTGCAATGCAGGTAGTAACTACACCACTTTCCACACGTGTCCTAAAAAAGGCAAAACTTTAGGGGTGAAGACTCCTTCCAAAGAACTATGTCCAGGAGAGCACCCTAGTGCTTACATGTGCTCTATGAGATCATGGGAGAGGCAAGCATCTGTGCCTTTTCTTCTGTTGCTAACCAAGCCTTATATGACTTTCCTTGCCTCTCTGATCCCAGTCCTCCAAGATTAGTGTCATCTCTTACTCTTATGAAACTATATTCCACTTTTGAGCTAAGAGACAGGTGAGATGTATGTCTGCTCTTTTCACATAGACACAGGCTCATCCTTTATTTCTTCATAACACATACAAAAAGACTAATTCCTAGGGCAGTGCTTCACATATAGTAAACACTTAATTTTTTACCGAGTGAATGAATCAATTAATTTTACTTTACGATTTGGCATAACTCAAAGGAAACAGTTTGTGAAAAATAAGGCTTGATATTTCTTGACTGCTTTTAGAAGTCATAGACTGAACAAACCCATATATAACTCTTATTACACACTGCTTTACAATGATTAAGAATAACTTCATGGAGCTGAAACCTGGCTGAGTCCACTTATATTCACTGATCAAAATTAACACCACCCTTGATGGAAAAAATGTAAACTGGGTGCAACCTAGTATGTTACAATAAGAGCACTATGTTATTTCTGTGATATTCCTGCCAAAATGTATGAAATGAATCTAGGATCTAGTCATGAGAAAATATCAAACTCAAGTTGAGGAACATTCTACTACTCTTGTAATCTTCAAAATTCTCAGGAACTATGCTGAACTAAATGACACTAATGAAAATCATAACTGAAAGCAATGCTTGATCTTGAATTGGCTCATTTCACTCTCGGGGCATTTGATGGAATTTGAATCCAAGTGTTCAATAGTAGTACTATCTTAATACTAACTTCTTGATCTTGATGGTTGTGCATTCGATGTATAGGAGGAGAGTGTCCTGATCTGTTGAAGTAGAGTGCTAATTTTATGTATTGGTAATCAGCATGTCTGAAAGTTACTGCATAAATCATCATGAAGATATAAGATATGTCTGCAGTCTACCCTCAATAACAGTTTTTCTACTACTTTTGTAACTTTTCAACTGAAATTATTAACAAAAAAAACAACAATAAAAACTAGGAGTTTAACAGCCAACAGTCCAGGCCAGCAACCTGTTCTGCTGACGGTCTTTTGGTCTCTGACATTATTTTCTAATGAAAGACCAGTGGTAGAACTATCTACAATAGGCCTGCCAGGGAGGATGAGAAAGTAGAGCACTTTGGCAAAGAGCCAAAAATGGCATACATTTTGTGAATCCCATGAAGAAATTTCTTTTTTTTTGCAGGGTAACTCAGGAACCAGATTTGAGGGTGACTTCCTTCCCCTAGCCAGAGTTCGAAGGTCTCCTGAAAGACGTACTCACTGTGTCGAAAAAAGAGACCTAAAATTACTAAAGCCTATTGAACATATTATAAAAATAACATTTATGTGGTTTGTTATGCAAAGACAATGTAATGCAGTTGCTTCTGGGGAGGGGAATTGGCTGGTTAAGGACTAGGAAAGAGATTTTCACTGTGCATCCATGAATTGTGTACTATGTGCATGTGTTTCCTGTTCACAAAAATAAGAAGTTACCTAACAATGGTCATTTTTAATATATCTGTGCTGGGATAGGGGATCACTATCTCTTTTTTTTTTTATATATATATGAAATTTATTGACAAATTGGTTTCCATACAACACCCAGTGCTCATCCCAAAAGGTGCCCTCCTCAATACCCATCACCCACTCTCCCCTCCCTCCCACCCCCCATCAACCCTCAGTTTGTTCTCAGTTTTTAACAGTCTCTGATGCTTTGGCTCTCTCCCACTCTAACCTCTCTTTTTTTTTTTTTTTTCCTTCCCCTCCCCCATGGGTTCCTGTTAAGTTTCTCAGGATCCACATAAGAGTGAAACCATATGGTATCTGTCTTTCTCTGTATGGCTTATTTCACTTAGCATCACACTCTCCAGTTCCATCCACGTTGCTACAAAAGGCCATATTTCATTTTTTCTCATTGCCACGTAGTATTCCATTGTGTGTATAAACCACAATTTCTTTATCCATTCATCAGTTGACGGACATTTAGGCTCTTTCCATAATTTGGCTATTGTTGAGAGTGCTGCTATGAACATTGGGGTACAAGTGCCCCTATGCATCAGTACTCCTGTATCCCTTGGGTAAATTCCTAGCAGTGCTATTGCTGGGTCATAGGGTAGGTCTATTTTTAATTTTCTGAGGAACCTCCACACTGCTTTCCAGAGCGGCTGCACCAATTTGCATTCCCACCAACAGTGCAAGAGGGTTCCCGTTTCTCCACATCCTCTCCAGCATCTATAGTCTCCTGATTTGTTCATTTTGGCCACTCTGACTGGCGTGAGGTGATACCTGAGTGTGGTTTTGATTTGTATTTCCCTGATAAGGAGCGACGCTGAACATCTTTTCATGTGCCTGTTGGCCATCTGGATGTCTTCTTTAGAGAAGTGTCTATTCATGTTTTCTGCCCATTTCTTCACTGGGTTATTTGTTTTTCGGGTGTGGAGTTTGGTGAGCTCTTTATAGATTTTAGATACTAGCCCTTTGTCCGATATGTCATTTGCAAATATCTTTTCCCATTCCGTTGGTTGCCTTTTAGTTTTGTTGGTTGTTTCCTTTGCTGTGCAGAAGCTTTTTATCTTCATAAGGTCCCAGTAGTTCACTTTTGCTTTTAATTCCCTTGCCTTTGGGGATGTGTCGAGTAAGAGATTGCTACGGCTGAGGTCAGAGAGGTCTTTTCCTGCTTTGTCCTCTAAGGTTTTGATGGTTTCCTGTCTCACATTTAGGTCCTTTATCCATTTTGAGTTTATTTTTGTGAATGGTGTGAGAAAGTGGTCTAGTTTCAACCTTCTGCATGTTGCTGTCCAGTTCTCCCAGCACCATTTGTTAAAGAGGCTGTCTTTTTTCCATTGGATGTTCTTTCCTGCTTTGTCAAAGATGAGCTGGCCGTATGTTTGTGGGTCTAGTTCTGGGGTTTCTATTCTATTCCATTGGTCTGTGTGTCTGTTTTTGTGCCAATACCATGCTGTCTTGATGATGACAGCTTTGTAGTAGAGGCTAAAGTCTGGGATTGAGATGCCTCCTGCTTTGGTCTTCTTCTTCAAAATTCCTTTGGCTATTCGGGGCCTTTTGTGGTTCCATATGAATTTTAGGATTGCTTGTTCTAGTTTCGAGAAGAATGCTGGTGCAATTTTGATTGGGATTGCATTGAATGTGTAGATAGCCTTGGGAAGTATTGACATTTTGACAATATTTATTTTTCCAATCCATGAGCAGGGAATGTCTTTCCATTTCTTTAAATCTTCTTCAATTACCTTCATAAGCTTTCTATAGTTTTCAGCATACAGATCCTTTACATCTTTGGTTAGATTTATTCCTAGGTATTTTATGCTTCTTGGTGCAATTGTGAATGGGATCAGTTTCTTTATTTGTCTTTCTGTTGCTTCATTGTTAGTGTATAAGAATGCAACTGATTTCTGTACATTGATTTTGTATCCTGCAACTTTGCTGAATTCATGTATCAGTTCTAGCAGACTTTTGGTGGAGTCTATCGGATTTTCCATGTATAATATCATGTCATCTGCAAAAAGCGAAAGCTTGACTTCATCTTTGCCAATTTTGATGCCTTTGATTTCCTTTTGTTGTCTGATTGCTGATGCTAGAACTTCCAACACTATGTTAAACAACAACGGTGAGAGTGGGCATCCCTGTCGTGTTCCTGATCTCAGGGAAAAAGCTCTCAGTTTTTCCCCGTTGAGGATGATGTTAGCTGTGGGCTTTTCATAAATGGCTTTTATGATCTTTAAGTATGTTCCTTCTATCCCGACTTTCTCAAGGGTTTTTATTAAGAAACGGTGCTGGATTTTGTCAAAGGCCTTTTCTGCATCGATTGACAGGATCATATGGTTCTTCTCTTTTTTTTTGTTAATGTGATGTATCACGTTGATTGATTTGCGAATGTTGAACCAGCCCTGCATCCCAGGAATGAATCCCACTTGATCATGGTGAATAATTCTTTTTATATGCTGTTGAATTCGATTTGCTAGTATCTTATTGAGAATTTTGGCATCCATATTCATCAGGGATATTGGCCTGTAGTTCTCTTTTTTTACTGGGTCTCTGTCTGGTTTAGGAATCAAAGTAATACTGGCTTCATAGAATGAGTCTGGAAGTTTTCCTTCCCTTTCTATTTCTTGGAATAGCTTGAGAAGGATAGGTATTATCTCTGCTTTAAACGTCTGGTAGAACTCCCCTGGGAAGCCATCTGGTCCTGGACTCTTATTTGTTGGGAGATTTTTGATAACCGATTCAATTTCTTCGCTGGTTATGGGTCTGTTCAAGCTTTCTCTTTCCTCCTGATTGAGTTTTGGAAGAGTGTGGGTGTTCAGGAATTTGTCCATTTCTTCCAGGTTGTCCAATTTGTTGGCATATAATTTTTCATAGTATTCCCTGATAATTGTTTGTATCTCTGAGGGATTGGTTGTAATAATTCCATTTTCATTCATGATTTTATCTATTTGGGTCATCTCCCTTTTCTTTTTGAGAAGCCTGGCTAGAGGTTTGTCAATTTTGTTTATTTTTTCAAAAAACCAACTCTTGGTTTCGTTGATCTGCTCTACAGTTTTTTTAGATTTTATATTGTTTATTTCTGCTCTGATTTTATTATCTCTCTTCTTCTGCTGGGTTTAGGCTGCCTTTGCTGTTCTGCTTCTATTTCCTTTAGGTGTGCTGTTAGATTTTGTATTTGGGATTTTTCTTGTTTCTTGAGATAGGCCTGGATTGCAATGTATTTTCCTCTCAGGACTGCCTTCGCTGCGTCCCAAAGCGTTTGGATTGTTGTATTTTCATTTTCGTTTGCTTCCATATATTTTTTGATTTCTTCTCTAATTGCCTGGTTGACCCACTCATTCGTTAGTAGGGTGTTCTTTAACCTCCATGCTTTTGGAGGTTTTCCAGACTTTTTCCTGTGGTTGATTTCAAGCTTCATAGCATTGTGGTCTGAAAGTATGCATGGTATAATTTCAATTCTTGTAAACTTATGAAGGGCTGTTTTGTGACCCAGTATATGATCTATCTTGGAGAATGTTCCATGTGCACTCGAGAAGAAAGTATATTCTGTTGCTTTGGGATGCAGAGTTCTAAATATATCTGTCAAGTCCATCTGATCCAGTGTCTCATTCAGGGCCCTTGTTTCTTTATTGACCGTGTGTCTAGATGATCTATCCATTTCTGTAAGTGGGGTGTTAAAGTCCCCAGCAATTACCACATTCTTATCAATAAGGTTGCTTCTGTTTATGAGTAATTGTTTTATATATTTGGGGGCTCCGGTATTCGGCGCATAGACATTTATAACTGGTAGCTCTTCCTGATGGATAGACCCTGTAACTATTATATAATGTCCTTCTTCATCTCTTGTTACAGCCTTTAATTTAAAGTCTAGTTTGTCTGATATAAGTATGGCTACTCCAGCTTTCTTTTGGCTTCCAGTAGCATGATAAATAGTTCTCCATCCCCTCACTCTCAATCTAAAGGTGTCCTCAGGTCTAAAATGAGTCTCTTGTAGACAGCAAATAGATGGGTCTTGTTTTTTTATCCATTCTGATACCCTATGTCTTTTGGTTGGCGCATTTAATCCATTTACATTCAGTGTTATTATAGAAAGATACAGGTTTAGAGTCATTGTGATGTCCGTAGGTTTCATGCTTGTAGTGATGTCTCTGGTACTTTGTCTCACAGGGTCCCCCTTAGGATCTCTTGTAGGGCTGGTTTAGTGGTGACAAATTCCTTCAGTTTTTGTTTGTTTGGGAAGACCTTTATCTCTCCTTCTATTCTAAATGACAGACTTGCTGGATAAAGGATTCTCGGCTGCATATTTTTTCTGTCTAGCACCCTGAAAATCTCGTGCCAATTCTTTCTGGCCTGCCAAGTTTCAAAAGAGAGATCAGTCACGAGTCTTATAGGTCTCCCTTTATATGTGAGGGCACGTTTACCCCTTGCTGCTTTCAGAATTTTCTCTTTATCCTTGTATTTTGCCAGTTTCACTATGATATGTCGTGCAGAAGGTCGATTCAAGTTACGTCTGAAGGGAGTTCTCTGTGCCTCTTGGATTTCAATGCCTTTTTCCTTCCCCAGTTCAGGGAAGTTCTCAGCTATTATTTCTTCTAGTACCCCTTCAGCACCTTTCCCTCTCTCTTCCTCCTCTGGGATACCAATTATGCGTATATTATTTCTTTTTAGTGTATCACTTAGTTCTCTAATTTTCCCCTCATACTCCTGGATTTTTTTATCTCTCTTTTTCTCAGCTTCCTCTTTTTTCCATAACTTTATCTTCTAGTTCACCTATTCTCTCCTCTGCCTCTTCCATCCGAGCCGTGGTGGTTTGCATTTTGTTTTGCATTTCATTTAAAGCGTTTTTCAGCTCCTCGTGACTGCTCCTTAGTCCCTTGATCTCTGTAGCAAGAGATTCTCTGCTGTCCTGTATGCTGTTTTCCAGCCCAGCGATTAATTTTATGACTATTATTCTAAATTCACTTTCTGTTATATTATTTAAATCCTTTTTGATCAGCTCATTAGCTGTTTTTATTTCCTGGAGATTCTTCTGAGTGGAATTCTTCCGCTTGGTCATTTTGGATAGTCCCTGGTGTGGTGAGGGCCTGCAGGGCACTTCCCCTGTGCTGTGGTGTATAACTGGAGTTGGTGGGCGGGGCCGCAGTCCGACCTGATGTCTGCCCCCAGCCCACCGCTGGGGCCACAGTCCGACTGGTGTGTGCCTTCTCTTCCCCTCTCCTAGGGGTGGGATTCACTGTGGGGTGGCGTGGCCCGTCTGGGCTACTTGCACACTGCCAGGCTTGTGATGCTGGGGATCTGGCGTATTAGCTGGGGTGGGAAGGCAAGGTGCACGGCGGCAGGGGGGGCAGGCTTAGCTCGCTTCTCCTTAGGTGATCCACTTCAGGAGGGGCCCTGTGGCAGCCGGAGGGAGTCAGATCGCTGCCGGAGGTTTGGCTCCGCAGAAGCACAGAGTTGGGTGTTCGCGCGGAGCGAGCAATTTCCCTGGCCGGAGCCGGTTCCCTTTGGGATTTTGGCTGGGGGATGGGCGGGGGAGATGGCGCTGGCGAGCGCCTTTGTTCCCCGCCAAACTGAGCTCTGTCGTCCGGGGGCTCCGCAGCTCACCCTCCCTTTGTCCTCCAGCCTTCCCGCTTTCCAAGCAGAGCTGTTAACTTATGACCTCCCAGACGCTAAGTCGCGCTTGCTGTCGGAACACAGTCCGTCAGGCCCCTCCGCTTTTGCAAGCCGGACTCGGGGGCTCTGCTTGGCCGGCGAGCCGCCCCTCCGCCCCGGCTCCCTCCCGCCAGTCCGTGGAGCGCGCACCGCCTCGCCGCCCTTCCTACCCTCTTCCGTGGGCCTCTCGTCTGCACTTGGGTCCGGTGACTCCGTTCTGCTAATCCTCTGGCGGTTTTCTGGGTTATTTAGGCAGGTGTCGGTGGAATCTAAGTGATCAGCAGGACGCGCGGTGAGCCCAGCGTCCTCCTACGCCGCCATATTCCTCTAATTCCGATCACTATCTCTTTGTGGTTGGTAGAGAGAATGGATTGTATGTATGGGAATATGTGGTGAGAAAAGAAACAAATGATCACATTTCTTCTCAGACAACTTTGGTTTTTTGAGGTCATGGATACTTAAATCCTTGGGATGCTCTCTTCAGTCCATTTTCTATAAGCCTTAGGACAGATCCCCAAATTCTGATACTCTGCTGTCTTTTAGTTTTAACTTTGTGTGTAGAGTGTTTTTTATTTTAGGAAGTAACTGTTAGTATTTTGTTTTTTTATGTTAATTTTTTTATATAACTATGAGAATTTTAGAGAAATCCTGATTAACTGTACATCAAAGGCTTTTAGCCAAATACTATTATACATCAAAATTCATAGACAAACTATTTGAATTGCAGACCAAATGGAATTAACCATAAGTTTAAGGTTGGAGTGATAAAAATTTTTTAATGATTTTGCAAAGAACAACGCCAGAAATATAGAATGTAATTGTAGAATGTTAATGAACATAAGTAGATTGAACAATAGAGATGAAATAATTTACAGTGAAATTCTTTTAAATCATGTTCCAAATCCATTATAAAATTCTTAAATACCTGAAAAACACTCTATAAATGAGTAGTAAATATTCTGTTATTGACTCAGATATGTAAAAATCACTTGACAACCCTCTGGTCTTTTTAATCACACTCAGATTCTCTTAAAAAAATTTTTTTTAATGTTTATTTTTGAGAGAGAGAGTGCGAGAGAGAGAGAGAAAGAGAGAGCGAGCGCAAAAACTGGGGAGGGGCAGAGAGAGAGGGAGACACAGAATCCAATGCAGGCTCCAGTCTCTGAGCTGTCAGCACACAGCCGACACGGTGCTCGAACCCGTGAACTGTGAGATCATGACCTGAGCCAAAGTCAGACGCTTAACCAACTGAACCACCCAGGTGTCGAGATTCCTTTAAATATAAGAAATATAGCAATATGCTTCCTGTTATTCTAGGAATCAAGGTTCAAAGAATGTAGTCCCAGCATTGTCACTTAATTAACTGTATTAATGAGAGGGTATTAATAACAGGGCAGCCTAACTTACAGGGTGTAGTGAGCATAAAAATACATTTCACATATACTTTTGCAACTGTGTTTTGAAAATCATGTTCTATGAATATATATAATAAGAAATATAACACTGTGTGGAGGAATTTATGGAAATTATAACAAATACCTGAAAAAAAATCTATTTTCAATTCTCAGAATATTTTCTAGTTTTATTAGCATGTACATATGCATGTATTGAGAATGTCTCACTTATTTTTTTAATTTAAATTTTCAATTCTGATAAATCATATAAAAAGTCTTAATGTGACTGATTTTCTTTTTTATTGTGAAAATTGTTGATTAATTTATAAATTGCTGTAATTTTTGTTTTCACTGCATTTTGTGTCCTGGGGAAAAATACATAACAGAAAATGCATCATCTTAACCATTTTTCAGCATACAATTTAGTAGTGCTATGTACATGGATATTATTGTGAAACTGATCTCCAGAACTTTTATCCTGCAAAACTGAAACTATCTGCCCTTTAAGCAACAACTCCCATTCCCCCCATCATCCAGCCCTTAGTAATCACCATTCGACTTTTTGTTTCTATGAATTTGATTACTTTAGTGATCTCACATAAGAGGAATCATGCATTATTTGTCTTTTTGTGACTTGTTTATTTCACTTAGCATAATGCCTTCAATATGCATGTAGGTTGAAGCATATGACAGGATTTCCTTTCGTGTAAGGCTAAATAATATTCCACTGTATGTATATATCCCATTTTGTTTGTACATTTATTCATTGATGGGCATTTGGGTTGCTTGATTATTATGGATAGTTCCACTGTGAACATGAGTGTGTAAATATCGCTTTGAGACCCTGCTTTCAGTACGTACTCAGAAGTAGGATTACTGCATCATATGGTGCTTTTATTTTTATTGTTTTGAGGGAACACCATGCTGTTTTCCATAGTGGTTGTGCTATTTGCAGTTGTACCAACAGTATATAAGGATTCCACATTTTTTAGATTCTTGCCAACATTTGTTATTTTATTTATTTAAACTTTTTTTTTTTTAATGTTGAGAGGGAGACAGAGTGTGAGTGGGGGAGGGGCAGAGAGAGAGGGAGACACAGAATCCAAAGCAGGCTCCAGGTCCAAGCTGTCAGTACAGAGCCCGACACAGGGCTTGAACTCACCAAACAGGAGATCATGACCTGAGCCGAAGTTGGTTGCTTAACCGACTGAGCCATCCAGGTGCCCCTATTTGTTTTTTTGATAATAGCCATTCTAATGGGTATGAGGTGATACTGTATTGTAATTTTCATTTGCATTTGTCTGATGATTAGTGATGTTAAGCATCTTTTAATATGCTGTTGATCATTTGTGTATCTTCTTGGAGAAATGTCTAAATCCTTTGCCTGTTGTGTAATGAGCTATTTGTGTTTTCGTTGTTGAGCATTTAAAAAAAAATTTTTTTAATGTTTTTTATTTATTTTTGAGAGAGACACAGCACAAGCAGGGGACGGGCAGAGAGAGAGGGAGACACAAAATATGAAGCAAGCTCCAGGCTCTGAGCTGTCAGCACAGAACCTGACGTGGAGCTCAAACTCATGAACCATGAGATCATGAACTGAGTGTAAGTTGGGCGCTTAACCAACTGAGCCACTTGTTGAGCTTTAGGAGTTCTTCATAGTATAGATATAAACCCTTTATCAGATGTATCATTTGCAAATATTTTCTTTCTTTCTATAGATGACTTTTTCACTCTGGTTTTTGTTTTTTTTCCGCCCCCCCCCCCCCCCCCCCCCCCGCACAGAGGTTTTTAAGTTGTATGTAGTCCTAATCGTAGGACTATTTTTGCTTTTGTTGCCTTTGCTTTGGGTGTCATATCCAAGAAATCATTTCAAATCTAATGTTAGGAAGTTTCCCCCTCTGATTTCTTCTAGAAATTTTGTAGTTTTAGGTATTACATATAGGTCTTTAATCCATTTTGAGTTAATTTTTGTATAGGCTGTACAGTAAGAATCCAACATCATTCTTTTACATGTGGCTATCCTGTTTTTCTAAGTAAGTATGTTGAAGATAATGTCTTTTCCCTGTTCAGTGGTCTTGACGCCCTTGAAGATCATTTGACCATATATTAGAAGGTTTATATCTGTGCTCTCTGTTATACTCCATTGGTCTGTATACCTATATTTATGTCAGTACTACATTGTTTAAATTACTATACTTTGTAATTTGTTTTGAAATCAGGAGGTATGAGGGCTCCAGGTTTGTTTTTCTTTCTCAAAATTGTTACAGTTCTTTGGGAATCCCATGAAATTCTACATGAATTTTAGGGTGATTTTTAAACAAAAATTGCCTCTGGGACTTTGGTAGGGATTGTGTTGAATGTTTAGATTGCTTTAAGGTATTGAAGAGTTAATAAAAGATCTTTCAATTCATGAACATGGGATATCTTTCCATTTATTTTTCTCTTTGATTTCTTCTAGCAATATTTTTTTGTACTTTTCAGTGTACAAGTAAGTCTTCTTTGGTTAGGTTTATAACTGTTTTATTTTTATCACAAATTGTTTTCTTAATTTCCATTTTGGTTATTTATTGTTAGTGTATAGAAATATAACTTATTGTTTTGTGTTGATTTTGTACACCATAACTTTACTGAATTTGTTTATTCTAGCCGTGTGTGTGTGTGTTTGTGTGTGTGTGTGTGTCTTTAGGGTTTTCTATATATAAAATCATGTTATCTGCAGAGATAATTTTAGTTTTTCCTTTCCACTTGGAAAGGCATTTGGGTGCCTTTCATTTCTGGTTCTTGCTTAATTGTTCTGTATCTGATTAAACAATACTGCATTGAATACGTTGAGAGTGGGATGCTTGTCTTGTTCCTGACGTTAAAGGAAGTTTTCAGTCTTTTACCACTGAGTATGATGTTAACTATGGGCTTTTCATGTCTGACCTTTATTATGATGAAATAGTTTCCTTATATTCCTTGTTTGTTGAGTGTTTTATTTTTTATCATGAAAGGGTGTTGAATGTTGTCAAATGCTTTTTGTGCATACATTGACATAATCATATGCTTTCATCCTTCATTCTACTAATGTATTATATTACATTGAATATTTATGTATATTCAGACATCCTCACATTTTAGATATAAATCCTTTTTGGTCATGGTGTATAATCCTTTTTTATATGCTGCTGAATTCAGTTTGCTAATATCTTGTTGAGGATTTTTACATCAATATTTATCAAGTGTATTGGTCTGTAAATTTTCTTGTGGTATCTTTGTCTGGTTTTGGTGTCAGAGTAGTGCTGGCATCATAGAATGAATGTAAAAGCATTTCATCCTCTTCAATTTTTGGAAGAGCTTGAAAATGGCGGGTGTTAATTTGTCTTCAAATGTTTGGTAGAATTCTCCAGTGAAACCATCTCTAGTACTGGGCTTCTTTGCTGTGAGGTTTTTGATTATTGATTCATTCTGCTATTTGGTTCTTACTCTGTTAAGATTTTCTATTTCTTCATGATTCCATTTTGGTTAGTTGTGTGTTTCTAGGAATTTATCCATTTCTTCTGGGTTGTCCAGTTTGTTTGCAGGCAGTTGTTCATAGTATTCTGTTTTAATCCTTTCTATTTCTGTTCAGTGGTTCTGTTCTCTTTTATTTCTGAATTTAGTTATTTAAGTATCTTTGTTTTCCTTAATTTAGAGCTTGTCAGTTTTGTTGATCTTTTAAAAAATCCAACTTACAGTTTCATTGATGTTTTCCTATTCTATTTCCTGTTTTATTTATCTCTGCTCTAATCTTTATTATTTGGGTTCTAATAGATTTGGGTTTAGTTGCCTTTTTTTTCCTTTTTCTGATTTTTTTTTGCAGGTAAATTTAGTTGTTGGCTTGAGATCTTTTATTTTTATTAAATTTGCACATAGCTAGAAGCTTCCTTCTTGTGCTGCATGTAGTTCATAAGTTTTGGCATATTGTGTTTTTATTTTCATTTATTTCAAGGTACTTTCTACTTGTGACTTTTTAACCCATTTAAGAATGTGTTGTTATGTTTCCATATATTTGTGGGTTTTACTGTTTTCTTTCTGTTGATTTCTAGAATCCTTCCAGTGTGGTAACATGATAATTTGTTATCATGATTGATTCAATTGATCTATATTGTTGAAGCCCTCTATTTCTTTTTCTCTAGTTGTTGTTTTCATTGTTGAAAGTGAGGTATTGAAGTCTCCTGCTATTCTGCTGCTTTTTATTTAATTATGCCAAAGTTTGCTTCTTATATTAAGGGCTCTGATATTTGGTATATAAATACGTACAATTGTTATATTTTCTTTTGAATTGACACTTTAATGATGATGTAATTTTCTATCTCTTGTAAGGTTTGACTTAGAATCTAGGTTGTCTGATACTCATATGGTGACTCCTGCCCTCTTTGGTTTACCATTTGTATGGAATATCTTTTTTCCATCATTTCACTTTCAGCCTTTTATGTGTTTTTCTATCTAAAGTGAGTTTCTTATAGATGGCATGTAGTTGGGTTTTTTTTAAATCCATTTAGCCAATGTATATGTTTTGACTGAGGAGTTTAATCCATTTACATTTAACCTATTTATTGATAGAAGACTTACTATTGCCAATTGGTTAATTGGTTTCTATATGTTTTGTAGCTTCTTTGTCTTACATTTTCTCTTACTGCCTTTTTTTTATTAGTTTTTGTAGTGACATGCTTTGGTTCCATTTCATTTTCCTTTATTCAGTAGATACTTTTAGATACTTTCTTTGTGGTTACCATTGAATTTGCATAATATATATATATATATTTTTTTTTTCTTTTTTACTATTTGTTTATTTTTGAGAGAGAGAGGCAGAGACAGAGCATGGGTGGAGGAGGGGTAGAGAGAGATGGAGAAACAGAATCTGAAACAGGCTCCCGGTTTTGAGCTGTGAGCACAGAGCCCCATGCAGCGTTCAAACTCATGACCTGAGCCAAAATCTGATGCTTAACCAACTGAGCCACCCAGGTGCCCTTACATAAAATATCTTAAAGTTACTGCATTGTATTTTAAGCTGTTAAGAGCTTAACTGCAGCCACCTACAAATCCCTACTCTTTTACAGCTTCATCCCTTACATTTTTTTTATTGATGTCACAGCTTTCATCTTTATATATTGTAAAATCATTAACACAAATTTTTATTTTTTAGTGCTTTTGTAACTTAAATTATATTCAAAGTTAAAAGCAAACAATATTACAATAAATAGAGGTTACTAATTTTTTCTTGTTTTTACCTTTAATGGAGAAATTTATATTTTTAATGGCTTCATGCTTTTATCTATTGTTTTATCATTTCAACCTGAAGGACTTCTGTTAGCATTTGTTGTAAAATAGGTATGATGGTAATGAACTTTTTTAGTTTTTGTTTATTGGGGATTTTAATTTTTCCTTTCTGCGTATAATATTTTCTTTGATAGTTTTTTTTTTCCCCTCTCTATTTTGAATATGTCATCCTTCCTTTTGGCCTGAAAGGTTTCTATTGAGAAATCTACCAATAACTTATAAAAGTTCTATTATATATGATAAGTTGCTTTTCTCTTGCTACCTTCAAGATTCTTTGTCTTTGACTTCTGGCAGATTGGTCATAATGAGTCTTTATGTAGATCTCTTTGAGTTAAGTCTAGTTGGATTACATTAAGCTTCTTGAATTTTTACATTCACTCCTTTCCACATTTGAGAACCTTTTAAGCATTATTTTTTCTTTTTCTTTTTTTTTCAATATATGAAATTTATTGTCAAAATGGTTTCCATACAACACCCAGTGCTCATCCCTAAAGGTGCCCTCCTCAGTACCCATCACCCACCCTCCCCTCCCTCCCACCCCCCATCAACCCTCAGTTTTTTCTTAGCTTTTAAGAGTCTCTTATGCTTTGGCTCTCTCCCACTCTAACCTCTCTTTTTTTTTTTTTTTCCTTCCCCTCCCCCATGGGTTTCTGTTAAGTTTCTCAGGATCCACATAAGAGTGAAACCATATGGTATCTGTCTTTCTCTGTATGGCTTATTTCACTTAGCATCACACTCTCCAGTTCCATCCACGTTGCTACAAAGGGCCATATTTCGTTCTTTCTCATTGCCCTGTAGTGTACTCCATTGTGTATATAAACCACAATTTCTTTATCCATTCATCAGTTGATGGACATTTAGGCTCTTTCCATAATTTGGCTATTGTTGAGAGTGCTGCTATAAACATTGGGGGTACAAGTGCCCCTATGCATCAGTACTCCTGTATCCCTTGGGTAAATTCCTAGCAGTGCTATTGCTGGGTCATAGGGTAGGTCTATTTTTAATTTTCTGAGGAACCTCCACACTGTTTTCCACAGCGGCTGCACCAATTTGCATTCCCACCAACAGTGCAAGAGGGTTCCCATTTCTCCATATCCTCTCCAGCATCTATAGTCTCCTGATTTGTTCATTTTGGCCACTCTGACTGGCGTGAGATGATATCTGAGTGTGGTTTTGATTTGTATTTCCCTGATAAGGAGCGACGTTGAGCATCTTTTCATGTGCCTGTTGGCCATCCGGATGTCTTCTTTAGAGAAGTGTCTATTCATGTTTTCTGCCCATTTCTTCACTGGTTTTTTGTTTTTCAGGTGTGGAGTTTGGTGAGCTCTTTATAGATTTTGGATACTAGCCCTTTGTCTGATATGTCATTTGCAAATATCTTTTCACATTCCGTCGGTTGCCTTTTAGTTTTGTTGGTTGTTTCCTTTGCTGTGCAGAAGCTTTTTATCTTCATAAGGTCCCAGTAGTTCACTTTTGCTTTTAATTCCCTTGCCTTTGGGGATGTGTCAAGTAAGAAATTGCTATGGCTGAGGTCAGAGAGGTCTTTTCCTGCTTTTTCCTCTAGTGTTTTGATGGTTTCTTGTCTCACATTCAGGTCCTTTACCCATTTTGAGTTTATTTTTGTGAATGGTGTGAGAAAGTGGCCTAGTTTCAACCTTCTGCATGTTGCTGTCCAGTTCTCCCAGCACCATTTGTTAAAGAGACTGTCTTTTTTCCATTGGATGTTCTTTCCTGCTTTGTCAAAGATGAGTTGGCCATACGTTTGTGGGTCTAGTTCTGGGGTTTCTATTCTATTCCATTGGTCTATGTGTCTGTTTTTGTGCCAATACCATGCTGTCTTGATGATGACAGCTTTGTAGTAGAGGCTAAAGTCTGGGATTGTGATGCCTCCTGCTTTGGTCTTCTTCTTCAAAATTCCTTTGGCTATTCGGGGCCTTTTGTGGTTCCATATGAATTTTAGGATTGCTTGTTCTAGTTTCGAGAAGAATGCTGGTGCAATTTTGATTGGGATTGCATTGAATGTGTAGATAGCTTTGGGTAGTATTGACATTTTGACAATATTTATTCTTCTAATCCATGAGCAGGGAATGTCTTTCCATTTCTTTATATCTTCTTCAATTTCCTTTATAAGCTTTCTATAGTTTTAGCATACAGATCCTTTACATCTTTGGTTAGATTTATTCCTAGGTATTTTATGCTTCTTGGTGCAATTGTGAATGGGATCAGTTTCTTTATTTGTCTTTCTGTTGCTTCGTTGTTAGTGTATAAGAATGCAACTGATTTCTGTACATTGATTTTGTATCCTGCAACTTTGCTGAATTCATGTGTTAGTTCTAGCAGACTTCTGGTGGAGTCTATCGGATTTTCCATGTATAGTATCATGTCATCTGCAAAAAGTGAAAGCTTGACTTCATCTTTGCCAATTTTGATGCCTTTGATTTCCTTTTGTTGTCTGATTGCTGATGCTAGAACTTCCAACACTATGTTAAACAACAGCGGTGAGAGTGGGCATCCCTGTGTTGTTCCTGATCTCAGGGAAAAAGCTCTCAGTTTTTCCCCATTGAGGATGATGTTAGCTGTGGGCTTTTCATAAATGGCTTTTATGATCTTTAAGTATGTTCCTTCTATCCCGACTTTCTCAAGGGTTTTTATTAAGAAAGGGTGCTGAATTTTGTCAAAGGCCTTTTCTGCATCGATTGACAGGATCATATGGTTCTTATCTTTTCTTTTATTAATATGATGTATCACGTTGATTGATATGCAAATGTTGAACCAGCCCTGCATCCCAGGAATGAATCCCACTTGATCACGGTGAATAATTCTTTTTATATGCTGTTGAATTCGATTTGCTAGTATCTTATTGAGAATTTTGGCATCCATATTCATCAGGGATATTGGCCTGTAGTTCTCTTTTTTTACTGGGTCTCTGTCTGGTTTGGGAATCAAAGTAATACTGGCTTCATAGAATGAGTCTGGAAGTTGTCCTTCCCTTTCTATTTTTTGGAATAGCTTGAGAAGGATAGGTATTATCTCTGCTTTAAGCGTCTGGTAGAGCTCCCCTGGGAAGCCATCTGGTCCTGGACTCTTATTTGTTGGGAGATTTTTGATAACCGATTCAATTTCTTCGCTGGTTATGGGTCTGTTCAAGCTTGCTATTTCCTCCTGATTGAGTTTTAGAAGAGTGTGGGTGTTTAGGAATTTGTCCATTTCTCCCAGGTTGTCCAATTTGTTGGCATATAATTTTTCATAGTATTCCCTGATAATTGTTTGTATCTCTGAGGGATTGGTTGTAATAATTCCATTTTCATTCATGATTTTATCTATTTGGGTCATCTCCCTTTTCTTTTTGAGAAGCCTGGCTAGAGGTTTGTCAATTTTGTTTATTTTTTCAAAAAACCAACTCTTGGTTTCATTGATCTGCTCTAGTTTTTTTAGATTTTATATTGTTTATTTCTGCTCTGATCTTTATTATTTCTCTTCTGCTGCTGGGTTTAGGCTGCCTTTGCTGTTCTGCTTCTATTTCCTTTAGGTGTGCTGTTAGATTTTGTATTTGGGATTTTTCTTGTTTCTTGAGATAGGCCTGGATTGCAATGCATTTTCCTCTCAGGACTGCCTTTGCTGCATCCCAAAGCGTTTGGATTGTTGTATTTTCATTTTCGTTTGTTTCCATGTATTTTTTAAATTTTTTTTTTTCAACGTTTATTTATTTTTGGGACAGAGAGAGACAGAGCATGAACGGGGGAGGGGCAGAGAGAGAGGGAGACACAGAATCGGAAACAGGCTCCAGGCTCTGAGCCATCAGCTCGGAGCCCGACACGGGGCTCGAACTCACGGACCGCGATATCGTGACCTGGCTGAAGTCGGACACTCAACCGACTGCGCCACCCAGGCGCCCCAGTTTCCATGTATTTTTTAATTTCTTCTCTAATTGCCTGGTTGACCCACTCATTCTTTAGGAGGGTGTTCTTTAACCTCCATGCTTTTGGAGGCTTTCCAGACTTTTTCCTGTGGTTGATTTCAAGCTTCATAGCATTGTGGTCTGAAAGTATGCATGGTTTAATTTCAATTCTTGTATACTTATGAAGGTCTGTTGTGACCCAGTATATGATCTATCTTGGAGAATGTTCCATGTGCACTCGAGAAGAAAGTATATTCTTTTGCTTTGGGATGCAGAGTTCTAAATATATCTGTCAAGTCCATCTGATCCAATGTATCATTCAGGGCCCTTGTTTCTTTATTGACCATGTGCCTAGATGATCTGTCCATTTCTGTAAGTGAAGTGTTAAAGTCCCCTGCAATTACCACATTCTTATCAATAAGGTTGCTTCTGTTTATGAGTAATTGTTTTATATATTTGGGGGCTCCCGTATTCGGCGCATAGACATTTATAACTGGTAGCTCTTCCTGATGGATAGATCTTGTAATTATTATATAATGCCCTTCTTCATCTCTTGTTACAGCCTTTAATTTAAAGTCTAGTTTGTCTGATATAAGTATGGCTACTCCAGCTTTCTTTTGGCTTCCAGTAGCATGATAAATAGTTCTCCATCCCCTCACTCTCAATCTAAAGGTGTCCTCAGCTCTAAAATGAGTCTCTTGTAGACAGCAAATAGATAGGTCTTGTT
The DNA here is from genome assembly GCF_022079265.1 of Lynx rufus. Classification (NCBI taxonomy): domain Eukaryota; kingdom Metazoa; phylum Chordata; class Mammalia; order Carnivora; family Felidae; genus Lynx; species Lynx rufus. Next base: position 40,364,365 of record NW_025814823.1, read on the forward strand.
TTTTTATCCATTCTGATACCCTATGTCTTTTGGTTGGCGCATTTAATCCATTTACATTCAGTGTTATTATAGAAAGATACAGGTTTAGAGTCATTGTGATGTCCGTATGTTTTATGCTTGTAGTGATGTCTCTGGTACTTTGTCTCACAGGGTCCCCTTTAGGATCTCTTGTAGGGCTGGTTTAGTGGTGACAAATTCCTTCAGTTTTTGTTTGTTTGGGAAGACCTTTATCTCTCCTTCTATTCTAAATGACAGACTTGCTGGATAAAGGATTCTCGGCTGCATATTTTTTCTGTCTAGCACCCTGAAAATCTCGTGCCAATTCTTTCTGGCCTGCCAAGTTTCAAAAGAGAGATCAGTCACGAGTCTTATAGGTCTCCCTTTATATGTGAGGGCACGTTTACCCCTTGCTGCTTTCAGAATTTTCTCTTTATCCTTGTATTTTGCCAGTTTCACTATGATATGTCGTGCAGAAGGTCGATTCAAGTTACGTCTGAAGGGAGTTCTCTGTGCCTCTTGGATTTCAATGCCTTTTTCCTTCCCCAGTTCAGGAAGTTCTCAGCTATTATTTCTTCAAGTACCCCTTCAGCACCTTTCCCTCTCTCTTCCTGCTCTGTGATACCAATTATGCGTATATTATTTCTTTTTAGTGTATCACTTAGTTCTCTAATTTTCCCCTCATACTCCTGGATTTTTTTATCTCTCTTTTTCTCAGCTTCTTCTTTTTTGTAATTTTATCTTCTAGTTCACCTATTCTCTCCTCTGCCTCTTCAATCTGAGCCGTGGATGTTTCCATTTTATTTTGCATCTCGTTTAAAGCGGTTTTCAGCTCCTCCTGACTGTTCCTTAGTCCCTTGATTTCTGTAGCAAGAGATTCTCTGCTGTCCTCTATACTGTTTTCAAACCCAGCGATTAATTTTATCACTATTATTTTAAATTCACTTTCTGTTATATCATTTAAATCCTTTTTGATCAGTTCATTATCTGTTATTTCCTGGAGATTCTTTTGAGGGGAATTCTTCCGTTTGGTCATTTTGGATAGTCCCTGGAGTGGTGTGGACCTGCAGGGCACTTTCCCCGTGCTGTGGTGTATAACTGGACTTGGTGGGCGGGGCAGCAGTCATACCTGATGTCTGCCCCCAGCCCACCGCTGGGGCCACAGTCCGACTGGTGTGTGCCTTCTCTTCCCCTCTCCTAGGGGTGGGATTCACTGTGGGGTGGCGTGGCCCGTCTGGGCTACTTGCACACTGCCAGGCTTGTGGAGCTGGGGATCTGGCATATTAGCTGGGGTGGGTAGGTAAGGTGCACTGGGGCAGGAGGGGCAGGCTATCTTGCTTCTTCTTAGGTGATCCCCTTCAGGAGGGGCCCTGTGGCAGCGGGAGGGAGTCAGACCCGCTGCCGGGTGGGGGGGGGTGTGGCTCCGCGGAAGCACAGTGTTGGGTGTTTGCGCTGAGCAAGCAAGTTCCCTGGCAGGAACTGGTTCCCTTTGGGATTTTGGCTGGGGGATGGGCGAGGGAGATGGCGCTGGGAGTGCCTTTGTTCCCCGCCAAACTGAGCTCTGTTGTCCCTGGGCTCAGCAACTCTCCCTCCCTTTGTCCTCCAGCCTTCCCGCTTTCCGAGAGCAGAGCTGTTAACTTATGACCTCCCAGTTGCTAAATCCCGCTTGCTGTGGGAACAGGGAACACACTCCGTCCGGCCCCTCCTCTTTTGCAAACCAGACTCGGGGGCTCTGCTTGGCTGGTAGGCCGGTCCTCCACCCCCCGGCTCCCTCCCGCCAGTCCGTGGAGCGCGCACCGCCTGTCCCCCCTTTCTACCGTCTTCCGTGTGCCAATCGTCTGCTCTTGGCTTGGCTTCGGAGACTCCGTTCTGCTAATCCTCTGGCGGTTTTCTGGGTTATTTAGGCAGGTGTAGGTGGACTCTAAGTGATCAGCAGGACGCGCGGTGAGCCCAGCGTCCTTCTATGCCGCCATCTTCCTCCAATCAAGCATTATTTTTTCAAATAAGCTGTCTGCCCCTTTTGCTGCTGTCCTTCTTCAATGACTCCTATAATGCATGTTATAATTCCTAACATCATAATGTAATTATTAGTCAAGCTGCTATAAAGATCCATGGGGAGACTTTTGAGTGGAAATAATTTTTGTAGTTAATTTGGGTAAATGCTAAGAAGTGTGATTGGTGAATCCTAGTGTGAGTATATATTTACTTTTATGAGAAACTGTCACTGTGTCTTCCAAAGCAGGTGCGCCATTTTCCCAATACCAAGTAATGTGGTTACTTGTTGCTCTGCATCATTGCCAGTATTTGGTGCTGTCAGTTTTCTGGATTGGTCACTTTAGTAGATATATAATAGCATTTAATTTTCTTCAGTTTGCATTTCCCTGATGACCTATGTTGTGGGGCACATTTTCATATTCCTATTGGCCATTTTTGTATCTTCTTTGATGAAGTAAACGTCTGTTAAGGTCTTTGGCCTATTTTTAAATTGTGTTGTTTATGTTTTATTGCTGAGTTTTAAGAATTCCTTGTGTATTTTGAGTAACAGTCCTTTATCATTTATGTTGTTTTGCAAATTCTTTAAGTCTGTGGTTTTTTAAAATATCTCTTGACAGTGTCTTTTGCTGAGTTGAAGTTTTTTATTTTAATTTTATTTACTAAACTGTATCTTAGCGATTCTTTCTGTCCTGAATTGTTCCTTTGGTGTTGTATCTAAAATATCATCATCAAACCCATGGTTATGTTGATTTTTCCTGTGTTATCTTTTAACAGCTCTTTGGTTTTGTGTTTGTATGTAGATGTGAAGTTTTTAAAAGACTACCTTTTGATTGAAAAGACCATCTTTTTTTTTCTTTTCTATTTTATTGCCTTTCTTCTTTATCAAAGATCAGTTAACTTTTATTTATCAGTTTACTCAGTTAACTCTGAGTCATATCAGTTAAGTCTGACTCTGTGTGGTTTTGTTCCATTGATCTATTGGTCTATTCTTTAACTGATATTACACTATCTTGATTATTGTATTAATAGTAAGTTTTGAATTTGGGTAGTGTCAGTTCTTTAACTTTGTTATTTAATATTGTGTTGACTATTCTGGATCTAATGCCTCTCCCTATAAACTTTACAATCAGTATGTTGGTACCCATAAAACTTGCTTGGATTTTGACTGGGACTACATTGGTTTAGTAGGACAAGTTGGAAGAACTGACATCTTGACAGTATTGTTTTCCTATCCATGGATGGAACATTTCTCCCATTTATTCAGTTCTCTGATTTCATTCAAAAGAGTCATGTAGTTTTCCTCTTACAGATCTTTTACATAGTTTGTAAGATTCATATACCTAAGTATTTCATTTTTTGAGATAATGTAAATGGTATTGTGCTTTTCAATTTCAAATTCTCCTTGTTTATTGTTGGTATATAGGAAGGTGATTAGTTAATTATATCTTCCTACCTTGCTATATTATTCTAGATTTTTCCCCCACTCTTTCAAGTTCTTATATTCTATATGGAATATAATGTCATCTGCAAACAAAGACAGTTTTTCTTTCTTCTCAATCTGTATATCTTTAATATGTCATAGGTTTAGCTAGGAATTCAGCTACAGTGTTGAAAAGGAGTGGTGAAAGGGGATAACCTTGTTCCTGATCTTGGTGGGAAAGCCTTGAGTTTCTTACCATTAACTATGACATGACCTAAGTTTTTTTATGTGTTCTGTATTAAGTTGAGTGAGTTCTCTATTCCTAGTTTTCTTAGAGTTTTGAACATGAATGGATATTATATTTTGTCAAGTCCTTTTCCTGCTTCTGATGGTATGATTATCTGTTATTTCTTCATTAGCCTGTTGCTATGATAGATTAGTTTATTTTACAATGTTGAGCCAGGCTTTCATACTTTGGATAAATCCCACTTGATTGTGCTGTGTCCCTTTTATACATGGTTGGATTTGATTTGTTAATATTCTGTTGAAAATTTTGTATCTATGTTCATGAGAGATATTGGTCTATAGTTTTTGTGTAGCATGTTTTTCTGGTTTTAGTAATAGGGAATGCTGGCCTCACAGAATGAGTGAGGTCGTTTCCCTTGGCTTCCATCTCTGAAAGCGATTATAGAGAATTAGTATAATTTCCTTAAAATTTTTACTGAGGGGTGTCTGGGTGGCTCAGTGGATTAAGCGGCCAACTTCAACCGGTTTGTGAATTTGAGCCCTGCATCAGTGCAGAGCTTGCCTCATATCTTCTGTCTCCCTCTCTCTCTGCCCCTCACCTGCTCTTGCTTTCTCTCTCAAAAATAAATAAACATTAATTTCTTTTTTTGATCTCACCAGTAAAACTAGCTGTTTTCTATTTGGAAGCTTATTAGTTACTTATTCAATGTCTTTAATATATATAATCCTATTGCAATGTATTTATTCCTGTGTGAGTTTTTGCCAGTTGTGTCTTTTAAAAGAATTGTTGCAGTTGATGTAGATTACTAAATATGTAGACATAGAATTGTTCATAGTATTTTTTAAACTTTTTTTAACATTTTATTTTTTGAGAGACAGAGCATGAGCAGGGGAGGGGCAGAAAGAGAGGGATACACAGAATCCAAAGCAGGCTCCACGCTCCGAGCTATCAGTACAGAGCCTGACTGAGGGCTTGAACCCATGAATGCGAGATCATGACCTGAGCCAAAGTTGGACGCTCAACTGACTGAGCCACCCAGGCACCCCTGTTCATAGTATTCTTTATTATCCTTTTAATTTCCCTGAGATCTATAGTGATGTCCTCTCTTCAAATCTAATATTAGTAATTTGTGTGCTCACTTATTTTTCTTCGTTTAGTCTGGCCAGAGCCTTAGCAATTTTATTGGTCTTTCAAAGAACTATCTTTTGGTTTTAGTGATTTTCTCCATTGATTTCCTGTCTTCAGTTTTATTGATTTGACTGTTTTCTTAAGTATTCCTTTATATGATTCCTTTAATATGATGAATTTTAAAATATATTTTTAATACTTGAACTTTCTTACATTCCTTGAATTTTGAAGTATGTTTGGTATTTTAATAATTCTGTTGATAATATTTTTTCCTTTAGATGTTTATATCTACAATCATAATGGAAATTGATTTAAAATTTTTATATGCCAAATCTTTGCTAGGTTTTGGTATTCTTTGTAATGATAGAATTTCCAGAGGTAAATCATGAAAACCCACTTTATCTTGTTTAAGCATAATATACTTTATTAAAGAACATTAAGTAGCAAACTTTATTATGTGAAACCATCATAATGTGGCTTGGAGGTAGTTAGAATAGTATATAATTCACTAAGATTCATGTTTGTCAGATAGTATGAGATTAAACCACAAAAATTCAGTGTGAGGTGTGCCAACTCAGTGGTGTTTCTAGAAATCCTGTGGCTAGAAAGTAAGTAGAAGAAGGAAGGAAGTCAAGTACAGGAATGATAGAGGAAAAACATGTTTGGTCCATGATGAATATGAAACAGTTAAACCTTCCACTGATTACTTACTTGCTGAATTTACAAAAGAAGGAGAAAGTAAAATAAAGTTTTCATCTTGTTCTAACAGTTTATTTTTATTTTATTGTTGCTAGTATATGCAGCTGAAGTTAATCAGAATTATTGCAGACTTCATACCAAAACCTGGCTATTTTATCTTTTCCCAATTGCAAATTTTAAATTGATATATCTTAGACCCTGGAAGAATTTCTACATTTTCAAGAAGAGCTGAGTAGAAACAGTTATAAATCTTCCTATTTACTAAAATAGCAATCCAGATAGGATAATGTATCCCTTTGGGAATCAAGGATATTAATAATCAAAATTTTGAATGGTGCAGCTATAGGGATATTTATCATCTACCCATTAATTTTTCTGGTTTGACCTATGCAGCAACCTGATATGTATTGGAAAATTGACAATAGATTAATAAAGGATATTAATTGGGCAGTGATTACAATTATAACTGCTTTTTCAGATATAGTCTCTTTTCTTGGATACTGTGATAAACCTCTGACATTGGGAAGGAGTCATGTGCCTGCAAACTGGTTTCTTTTTTACTTTTTTAAAAGTTGTTTATTCTGGCAAGTGTAGATCATCAAGAATTAAGCCTTTACATTCCTGCTTTGAGGATAGATGATACTCCATATTTGTGCCATAATATAGTCTCAAATGACATTGACAGTTCACCATCATCCTGGGACACTTCACTAATAACTTCTTAGTAGACTCTGGAAATACCAGGAGATCAGGGAGCAGCAGCAAGTTCAAGTTTGCCAGCTGAAAGGTAAGACCTGTGTCCGAGTAGAAAATAAATCCAGGAAATGTTAAACTTCTGTACCTCATTGAAATTCCTGGGAATTCAAGTATCTAAGGGAATTGAGAATATTTATTCAAAGTGAAGAATATAATGCCTGGTTTTTCTCTCTGTGTTTTCGTCAGGCTCCTGGCTAACCCCCAGGTGGTGTAAAGCAGTAATGGTTAATAAGGGAGCTATTTATAGATTTCTGGGAGGCATGGGAAAAAAAATGGAGGCATCTCAGAGTAGCAAAGAGAGGGATTTATTATCCCTCTACATCAGAAAGGATGAAAGGAAAAAATAGTTGTACAAATCCAGAGATAGTAGCTGTACCTGCAGAAGATGTTAGCTTGATAGAAACTTTGTGCTATTATATTGGGGTGGCTGGGTGGTTCAGTCAGTTAAGCATCTGACTTTGGCTCAGGTTATGATCTCATGGCTCATGAGTTCGAGCCCCATGTTGGGCTCTGTACTGACAGCTCAGAGCCTTGAGCTGTCTTTGGATTCTGTGTCTACCTCTCTCTCTCTGCCCTTCCCCAGCACTCACACTCTGTCTCTCCTTCAAAAATAAACATTAAAAAAAAAAAAAAAGAAACTATGTTTTCTTGTATGGATGTAGCCTTCCTGAAGCAAACAACATTAAGTATGCAGTGAAAGACATACTATAACTTAAATCTCTTGCTCTCCATCTCTTGGGCTATTTATTAATTTAACCAAACCAGAGAAGAGTGAAACCCATTGATTTAGTCCAGAATGTTTGGCATCCTGTTGATGTGTGAATAGAGATGGATTAGGAGGTATTAACAGATAATATCCAGTAATAGGGGCAAACATATTGGTAGCTCTCTATGGAGTTTTGAGGCAAAGTAGATGGTGTCAACTCTCTAGCTCTTGTCCATTTTCCATTTTCTGGATATTAAATAATTAGCAATGGGAACCTTGGGAACCATGGTTTAGCTGACATTGTGAATTAAGTACTGTCTGGCAAAGCTAGCTATCAGCTGAGCTTATTCAGTGGTATTCCATCATCAAATGCAAGTAGTTTGTATTAACAGATCCAAGATAAAAACAAGACTGTTGCAAGCCACACTGTCCCAGCCTACCTGTTTATACTATCAAGCTCTGTATCAGCCACTGTGTTTAACCTCAGTGGTGCTCCTGTGTGATGCTTACATAAAATGATGGCATTTCTTCTTAGTATCTAGGCTTGTTTGGGGAGTAAATAATCATGACTGGTAATTATTGTCTCTCACAGAATAGTATAAATCCTTTGGACCAGTGAAGAATATATGACACTATCTCTAATTGCCTGTGTGCATGCGTGTGTGTGTGTGTGTGTGTGTGCGTGCGTGCGCGTGTGTGTGCATGTATTTGCTTATACGTGGGTGTATTTAGTTAACCAAAACTAGAAGTGTGGGTTAAGTTTTGCAAGAATATATTTAATAACTCACTTAAAAGTTCTGTCTGTAATCTCCCTGACTCTGACCTCAGTTTGTTTGGAGGTGTTCATAATCAAGTGAGAAAAATGTTCATCAAAGAATATAATTAGAAGCCTATTGATAAAGTGGCTGAAATTGCTTCCTGACCATTTGAAACAACTGTTGCCAAGAGGGAAGTGGGAAAAGAGAGAGAGGAAGAAAGGCTAAAGCGATTGTCATGCTTTTTAAAAGAGAAATAGTGTGGTTGCTAAACAGTGGTGGCAGGAAAGAGAATAGTTAGAACCTGGAGGAATATCTAGCACAATAAGATGCTCATTGAAATTTTATTAGAGACTAAGCCTGCAATAATTCCAAAATCTCAGATAGGAAACTTTGGGAAGTACTTCTACGTAAAGAGCTTTAACTGGAACATAGAGGTAATATAAGACGAAGTCAGAATTATCAGCTTATAATAGTGTAAAATGTTTACACAACTTAGATTTTTAAAGTTTATTTATTTATTTTGAGAAGGAGACAGAGCGAGTGGGGGCAGAGTAGAGAGAGAGAGGGAGAGAGAAAATCCCAAGCCGACTCCACACCATCATAGTGGAGCCTGATGCAGGGCTCGAACTCACGAAAACGTGAGATGTGACCTGACCTTACACCAAGAATTGGATGCTTAACCAACTGAGCCACCCAGGCACCCCTACACAACTTAGAATTATAACATTTACCTCTGTTTCTGACTTCACATGAATTACAATTTAAAAAATTTTAATAATTTTTTTCTTTCGCTATTCTTATATAGGGTGCTGGGTATGTTTAAACTTAGTCTGGAATTTTCCAAATATTATAAATTAAGAAAAAAATAGGTAGCTTTTAGAGACATTGTGTTTGAAGCTGGATATCATAGAGAATGGCTTTGGATTGCCTATTTTTAGAGAAGGAAATATTGTGTGTGTGTGTGTGTGTGTGTCTGTGTGTGTATGTATGTGTAATACATGAAACAGAATCTAACATAAGATGGAGATATTTTAATTGCATCTAGATCAAAAATTGCAGGGCCACCTGCAGGCCACCAAAAATTGCAGGGCTTAGGCAGTGGAGCATCTGACTCTTGATTTTGGCTCGGGTCATGATCTCACAGTTGGATTTGTGGGATGGAGCCCACATCAGGCTCCACTCTGACAACACAGAGCCTGCTTGGGATTCTCTCTCTCCCCCTCTCTGCTTCTCCCCCACATGCACACATTCTCTCTCAAAATAAATAATAAATGTAAAAAAATTGCATACGTATTGGAATGTGTACTTGTAAGAGGAAACTTTTCCCTCCTTTTTGCACTCTGTTCTTGTATCAGTAATAACATCATTAGAGCTACAATTTTAGCATTCCATGAAGTCATATTGAGATTATCAGATTACCATGCCTCAAGTGCCACCAATTTGCCTTTACTAAAGGATGAACTGTGATTCAATCTAGTTAGTTTCCACTTCTGAGAATTTTAATATGGAGTGGAGTATCATAGACTGCATATACTTTGGAGCTAAATGGATCAAATGATGATACCCTAGAAGAGATTCTCCATAAGCTTTTGCAGCTGTTCTTTAAGTTTTAATTTTATATTTCCTTTGATTTGGTGAGCTGCCAAGTGAAGTATTCTTTTAATAAATTTCTTTAAGTTTTCCAGAGTCAGTTTCTATTTTTTTATTGAGGTATAATTGAAATACCACATATTATTTTCAGCCTTACAACATTATTCATCATTTGTATATATTACAAAATGATTGCAACAAATCTGGTTAACATCCATCACTATACATAGTTACAAAGCTTTTTTCATGTGATGAGAATTTTTAAGATCTATTGTCTTAGCAACTTTCAAATACACAATACGGTATTATCACCTGTAGTCACCATGCTGTTCATTACATCTCCAAAACTTATTTATTTTATATCTGGAAGATTGTACCTTTTGACTCTCTTTACCATTTGGCCCATCCCTAATTCCCACCTCTCCCTCTGGCAAACCCATTTTGTTCTCTTTATGTGTGGGCTGCTTTTGTTTTTGTTTTTGTTTTTGGTTGTTTAAGATTCCACATATAAATGAGATCATATGGTATTTATCTTTCCCTGTTTGACTAACTTTATTCAGCATAATGCCTTGAAGGCCCATTCATGTTGTCACTGATAGCAGGATTTCCTCATTTTTATGGCAGAATAATATTCCTCTGTGTGTGTGTGTGTGTGTGTGTGTGTGTGTGTGTGTGTGTATCCTATTTTCTTTATTCATCCATTGAGGGACATTTAAGTTATTTCTATACCTTGACTATTGTAAATAACATTGCAGTGAATATAGGAGTTCATATGTATGTTTGAATTAGTGTTTCTGTTTTCTTTGGATAAGTACCCAGTAGTAGAATTGCTAGAGCATACAGTAGTAGCTTTGTTTTTATTTTTCGGAGGGATGTGCATTGTGTGTTACATAGTGGCTGCACCAGTTTTACATTCCAACCAACAGTGCACAGGGTTCCCTTGTCTTCACAGCTTTGTCAACACTGGTTTTTCTTGTCTATTTTTTTAATGTCCATTCTTACAGTTATGAAGTGATATTATAGCTTTACGTTTTATTTTTTTTAAGATTTTATTTTTAAATAATTTCTACATGCAACATGGGGCTCAAACTTACAACCCCAGGATCAAGAGTCACATGCTCAAAAACAAACAAACAAACAAACAAACAAACAAACATAAAGCAGTTGCATGCTCTACCAACTGAGCCAGCCAGGTGCCCCTATAGCTTTACGTTATTTATAATTAAAGATTCCAAACTAATACTGACCTTTCATACCACACAAGGTAGGAATTGTGTTCACCCCCAAAAAAGAGATCTTATTAGAGTGGCTTAAATGCAGAACAGTTATTAATCGTATCCAAAACAATGCTGGTGATAGTCTCTTTAAGGCTAGTGTGGTAGTTCTACAGTTATCAGGGAACCTTTTTTTTTTCTGGGTCCCCAGCAGTAGAATCAGATCTGAATTTCTCCTAATGTATGAGATAGCTGCCAGAACTTCACACATGACTTCTATTTTAAGAAGAAAGAATAAAAGGAAAAAGAAAAAAAAATGAGGCACCTTTCTACAAAGTCACCTTCCTAGTATATTTCCTAGTATATCTCATTGTTCAGAACTTGGTCAGCAGGCCACTTTCAGCTGCAAAGGGAGCTGGGAAATGTGGCCTTTAAGTGGCCAACGATATGCTTACCTAAAAACCCAAGATTCTGTTACTAAGAAGTATGTGGAGAAAAGCAGTTTTTCTGCTCCTTCATGAACAACCTTTCTAATTTGTTGTGTATCTTTTTGCTAAAACTAAAATGTTTGCTGTTTTAAAAACTCTTACTGCATACTTGAGATATTATTTCTTAAGCATCCAATCTTACTTACACTTTGGTTGCTATATTAATAACATGTGTGGAAGTCCAAAGGAAGCCATACCAAAAAGAAAAAAAAGAGACAGAAAAGGAAAAGCTTCAATTGATAATTTCTTACTTGAAATATGTTTTGTGAGAAAGAACAGCCCAACATGTAATCATTGTTTTGCAACTTAGGAATGATTATTATTGCTCTGTTGGGTATGATTTTTGGAGAAAAAGAAACACATTTATCTCATTCTCAATTATATTAAATAAAAAGCTGTTAGTGTTTGTATTTTACTATTTACTATTTCATTATTTTCCCATATTAGTGTCTTTATTTTATATATAATATGTCCACCTTAAAATAACACATTTTTACTAGAAGATTAAAAACTTACTATTAGTTCCCTAAGAATGGAAGGGAAGACTTTACATTGTTTATTTCTGTACTCTCTTACTCCTAGCTGGTAAAGCATGTAGGCGGCAGTAATCGGTGGTCGGTGTGAGAAGTGTATTACTGTACAGATAGAATCCTGATGTAATTGGAAAATTAAGAACAACTCTTCTGCATAGTTTATCCTACAAGCTCATTCAGTGGATGCAGTGATTTTGATTCGCCATTCTGGGGCCAGCTCCTCCATCTAGTGCACACCCTCATGCCTTGATCTACCCGTTGTGGTCTGTCTAAAAACATGTTCTCATTTGACGTCTTTTTTTTTCCTCTTGGATTTTTTAACCTCTTTGCTACTGCTTTCACCCATCTGTGTTGCCAGTCTCTTTTACTTCCGTGTGACTCCATGAGTGGGTTTACTAAAGGCTGTGAGGGAAGAGAGGATAAAGAAGCTGATATTCTGATTTAGCACACAAATGGATTATTCAAAAATCAGATTTTCACATTTCACAAGGCAAGGATTATCAAATTCTACTCTACTTCTTACATGCTATTATTATACGCTTACATTAGTGACATTATAAGTGATTCCAGGTTATAAATGGTGCTATATGCATTAAGTAGGAGATGAGGACAAAAAACAAAAACAAAAACAAAAAACCAAAGGAAAAAAACCTCCATTTATTCTCGGGTGTGTGTTCATGTGCATAATGTTAGGCATATGTTTTTCTGTTTAAGCGTCCATTTAGGTTGTCATCTCACAGTTGTGGGATTGGGCCAGGTTCTGCTCTGAGCATGGAGCCTGCTTGGGATTCTCTCTCTCTCTCTCTCTCTCTCTCTCTCTCTGCCCCTCCTATGCTCATCTCTCTTTCTCTCTCTCAAAATAGATAGTCTTCAAAAGAAAAAAGTGAAGAATTTTGAACTGAGTTAAGTCAGTATGTAGGTGATGACAGACTTCATAGAAATATTAATGAATGCAGTTTTAGTATTTTGTTTATCAATTTTTAAAAAATATTTTAAAAATGTTTTTATTTATTTTTGAGACAGAGAGAGACAGATCATGATCAGGGGGAGGGGCAGAGAGAGAGGGAGACACAGAATCTGAAGCAGGCTCCAGGCTCTGAGCTGTCAGCACAGAGCCCGACGTGGGGCTCGACCTCACAGACTGTGAGATCATGACCTGAACTGAAGTCGGACGCTTAACCGACTGAGCCACCCAGGCGCCCCGTATTTATCAATTTTTTGTAACAGACTAAAAATGATAGACATTTGAAGCCTGAATACTGTGCATATATTTTCCTGTTCTAGTAATACATAAATTGCACTCAAATTAGAGCTTAGGTCCCTATGGAAAACATCCCAACAAGTTACTGATTTAAATATATTTTTTTTAATGTTTATTTATCTTTGAGAGAGCAAGACAGAGCACAAGCGGGGGAGGGGCAGAGAGAGAGGGAGACACAGAATCTGAAGCAGCTCTAGGCTCTGAGCTGTTAGCACAGAACCCAATGTGGGGCTCGACCTCACAGACTGTGAGATCATGACCTGAGCTGAAGTTGGACACTTAACCGACTGAGCCACCCAGGCACCCCCCTGATTTAAATATTTTAGAGGGAGAGTTCATTTCTTTATTTGTTAGTAGTTCATGTTTTTAAATTGTGAAATTGAGATTTCATTTTCAAATTGTGGCATTCAAATTTCACAATAATCAGCTGGTCCAGAAAGTTTATCCCCCTAATTTTTAAGGCAGGGCCACCATGTAGTAATTTTTTTTTGTCTCCAAGTTTTTATATAATATATGGTCCTTTGTAGAATATATTTAAAAGAAACTGAAAGTTTGTATTTTCCATATAGTGATTAAATTGTATAATTGCAACTTTAAGAGAGACTCACTATAATGTATACCTGAATCTCATCTAACACTGTGTTTTAACTATACTGGAATTAAAATAAAGTGAAATAAATAAAAACAAAATAAAATGAAGGGGAAGAGGGGAGTACTTCAGGGGCCTTTCTGGTGGCATTTTTCCTCATGATTGAGTTTTCATACTTATAATCAAACTATGAAATGAATATTAATTAAAACAGGCTATGTCTGAAAGTTAAAAAAACTAATTAAGTAAATAAAATATTTATTTTATTCATTCAAAATATGCCTGTATGTTTCTATGGGAATTTCAGAGATTCAATTAGATTAACTCAGACTTTGTAGGAAGAGAATTTGTTGCTGAGGTTCAATAAAGGTTATCTAAGCCTGTAAATTTACTTTGAAAATCATACAGCAAATAGTCTATTTAGTCAGCCATAAAACATCACTCAGCCTAGTGTTGAGCTTTAAGAATAATAAAGAGCTCAACATCCTAAATTTATTCACATATCTTATATGAGTGATTAACTTTAACTTCACAATTATATTTCAAGAATATATGTTTATACTTTTGTGAAAGGTGTGTTTCTTTTTCCCAACGAGCATTTTGTTGTGACCCAAATAATCTCATCTCTATAAAATATGTGCTTTATCATATATAAATTTTGAAAAGTGTATTCATAGGATTATATGGGGTCTTAACCGGAACTTTTTAATTAAAGATGATGAGGCATCATGTTGAATGAGGAGGGGGTGTGCATAATCCATGCCAGTTCTAAAAAAATTCGTAACAGGCTCTTTTTCTTTTAATTCTTACTTTGAGACATTTTCTGAGTTTTAAAATTTCCAAGCTTCCTTTAATGTTGAGACAATCTAATATAAATCAGAGACATTTTATTGAGAAATAATGGGCATGGCATTTTTGTGTAAGTGCATTAGTTTCCATGGAAACATATAGCAAATATTCTTTATGCTATTTCTTTTAACAGAATGAGTTACAAATTATTTTTAAAGTTACTTTGTGTGACTTAGATATTATATTACTAATAGAAATATACCCTTGGACTTCATAATAGACAACTGTGGCCTGCAAGTACAGGAAATAATAAAATCCTTTCTTATAAACAATCTCTCAAACTTACAAACATGACTTCAGTTTTAGATTTTTCTTTTTTTCTTGAGCTTTGCAGTAAGAAAAATAATTTTTAACAAGGAAATTCTACTCTGTTTTGTGGCTAACTCTTTAAGGCTGGCTAAGAACAGATTCAGTAGAGTGAGAAATCACCTCATGACTCTTGAACCTTCATAAGCTAAATAAAATTGTTTGTGGTGATCCCTTGAAAACTTTATCTGAGACTCAATACTAGTTGAAGTGGAAAAATCATGGCTCAAAATTCTATAATGCTGTAAAGAAGAAATTGGGTCATATTGGCCAGGGTTAGTGAGGGCATGATTGAAAAGCTGAACAGGAGCGTGGTTTGACTCTGGTGAGATCTCACTAAGCTGTTAGGTCAAAGTTGTGCTGACAGGGAGCGTACATGAGAACCAGACAAGACTTTAGCATTATACTGTGGATTTCCCAAAGAATTTTTCTTAGACCAACCAATTAGATAGATGAAATCTAGGTGCATGTAAATATTGCATAAGTATTTGATATGTAATATTTAATGGTAATCTGAATTAATTTGACAAATTATATGCCTCTCTAGATTTCTCATTCATATGGGGAAATTACTGAGAGATCAAGGAAATAAACTGTATACAAATATATTCAGTTGTATGACATGTCGTGTGTATATTTAAGTGTGTGAGTTGGAATGTGGGAAAACCATGTAGAAGAAGATGTTAGAGATTATTCTTCACTGGACAGTCAAAATATATAAATTGGATGCTGAGGTGTAAAGCCTTACTTTCAGCTATAAAAAGAGCAAAAATACCATTTTTGTTTGTTGTGTTTTCTATGTATATTACATTATTTTTTCACCAGACTGCTAGATATTTGGTGAAAAAAGTGTCAAATACATTTTTATTTCTTTTTAAATAGACTTTATTGGTTGTGTATACATTCACCCACACAAATGTGCATTTATTTATTTATTTATTTATTTATTTATTTATTTATTTATTTTGAAGAGAGGGAGTGTGCATGGGAATGGGGGAGGAGCAGAGGGGAGAGAGAGAATCCCAAGCAGTCTCCATGCTGTCAGCACAGAGCCTGATGCTGGGCTTAATCCCAGAAACCGTGAGATCATGACCTGGGCCGAAATCAAGGGTCACACGCTTAACTGAGCTACCCAGGTGCCCCAATACAAATGTGTTTAGTTTGATAAATCTTGATATTTTCTTATTAATGAAACCACCAGCACAATCAACATAGTCAACATTACCTTCCCCCTGAAGGTTCCTTTGTAACTCTTTGCAGTTAGTCTTTCTACCTTTAGTCCTGGCCAAGCACTAGTCTGTTTCTGTTATTTTTAGCTTTTATTGTTCCAGTTTTTATCTACTTCAAGCTACTTTTTGTTTACAGTGAAGTATTGAGGATTATTTAAAAATTCCGTACAGCCTTATTTTTTATTTTTTTTTATTTTTTTTTTCAACGTTTATTTATTTTTGCGACAGAGAGAGACAGAGCATGAATGGGGGAGGGGCAGAGAGAGAGGGAGACACAGAATCGGAAACAGGCTCCAAGCTCTGAGCCATCAGCCCAGAGCCCGACGCGGGGCTCGAACTCACGGACCGCGAGATCGTGACCTGGCTGAAGTCGGACGCCCAACCGACTGCGCCACCCAGGCGCCCCCAGCCTTATTTTTTAAAAGACTATGCTTTCTCCAGTAACTTTCCTTAGCACATTTGTAAAAATCAGTTGCCTACAGATGTGTGTCTGTTTCTGTACTCTGTTTGTTTTAGTTGATCTCTGTGATTACCTTCATATTAATTCTATACCATTTTGATTACTGTAGCTTTTCTTCACTCAAACTTGAAATCAAGTAATTTAAGTTTTTCAGCCTTACTCTATATTTTCAAAAGTCAAATAAGCTTTAAAAAAGTGGGCTATAAAAATTATATCTTTTTTCTTAATGGAGGACTTCGTAGAACTTTTAATATATTAATGTGATTTTTAAATCTCTAAGAAGAAACTTTAATAAAAGGCACTTTCAAAATTATTCTACAGAATTATATTTTCCTTTTTCACACACATATGATATACTGCAAGCTTATATTTTCTACAAATACACTTTGGAAGGTTTTCATTTGAGGGGTAGGGGCATACAAAGTGACATAATATAAACAGTACATTTGAATCCAGCCATTAGTGTAATATTCCTGTAAGATTAAAAACACATGGACTCTTGGGGTGCCTGGGTGGTTTAGTTGGTTAAGTGTCTGACTACTCTTGATTTCCTCTCACGTCATGATCTCACAGTGAGTGGGATCTTGAGCTGTGTGTTGGGGTCAGTGCTGACAGAGCTGACAGCACGGAGCCCTGCTTGGGATTCTGTCTGTCCATCTCTCTCTCTCTCTCTCTCTGCCTCTTCCCTGTTTTCGCTCTCTTTCTGTCTCTCAAAATAAATAGCCATTAAAAACACAAAGAACACACTGACTCTAAGTAAGTGCAATGCAATACAGACTGGTGGGGTAACGTCTTTTGTATATTTAACATATGCAAAAGGAAAGAAAAAAGTTTGAAGGAACAAAGTAAAAATTTAAATATTGCAGATTTCCTCTTATAGTAAGCCTCCAAAGCAAACATGAACTGAGAAGCATCTGTTCCTCCATGAAGATATAAACTGTCTTGAACTTACTATGACACAATATGTTTGATAGGATACTTTATATGGATGACTGAAGGGTTATTTATAATTTTAAGTATATGGGAATGTGCTTCCATATATTGATTTTAACATCTATAGTCATAAAATGCAAGTCATCTGTAATGCCTTGCCAATCTCTTTAGTAAGTGGAGGTCTGGTGCTCTGAAGACTTGGTCACAAAGTCAAGGAGAACAGAGGGCAAAAGCTGTCTTTCAGTAATAAGAGCGAAGCAAAGTGGCACCGAGGGCCCTGTCTTGGTTTAAAATAATTTCAGGAATTAAGAGGCAGTCCAACACAAGGTTACTAAGATATTCTCTTGTGTTTTCTATAAAGTACTATATTTTAGATATTACATTTAGGTCTAGAATTAACTTAGATTGCATATATTGCATATATTGTAAGATATAGGTTAAGTTTATTTCTTTGCATATGTATGCTCACTTGTTGAAAGAA
Source organism: Lynx rufus (assembly GCF_022079265.1). NCBI lineage: Eukaryota > Metazoa > Chordata > Mammalia > Carnivora > Felidae > Lynx > Lynx rufus. The sequence goes on from NW_025814823.1 coordinate 40,382,004, forward strand.
GTGGTTTTTTCCCCATCAAAATGCCTTTGTACCTTTGTACAAAATCAATTAGCCATATGTATTTAGGCCTGTTTTTAGGTTCTTTTTGGCTGTTTACTTGATCTATGTGACTATCCTTTCATCATAACCATACTGTCTTAATAATTATAGTTTTAAAATACATTTTAAAATCGGGCATTATGAAACATTGACTGTAGTTTTCTTTTTTGGAATTGTTTTGGCTATTCTAAGTCCTTTATATTTTCCCTTACATTTTAGATTAACTTGTAAATTTCTACAAGCATTTCTTCTGATAGTTCAGTTGATATTAATTGAGGAAGACTTGAGACTTTGCCAATAATGAATTTTCCAACTCATGAATACAGTATACTGCTCAATGTTTTTAGGTCTTGTTGACACAACATATTGTTGACGTTGAGTGGGAAAGGTGAGTGTGGATGCCATTGTCTTGTTTCTAATTTTGGGAAAGGGGAAATGTGTCTTTCAACATAAAATATAGTCACTGTGATATTTTCATTGTTGTACTTTATCAAGTTGAGGATAATTTTTTAGAATTATTTACAGAAAAATTTAAATACAAAATAAGTAAACTGATAAATTGGATATTGCCAAAATTTAAAACTGCAGCTTTCTAAAAGAAAATAAAAATTTAACAGTACAGGTAAAAATATTTTTGCAAAGTAAATAATATTTGTGAAGGAGTACTCAATGTATAAAAAAATCCCATGATTCAACAGTAAGAAAACATTCTAATAAAATTGAGATAAAATTTTAAACAAATGAAGATATATGAAGACAAATACATAATACAATGCTCAGTAATAGTCATTAGAGAAATGCAGAAAAAACTGCATTGATATATCACCGAAAACAACTGGAATGATTAGTATTAAAAAAGGACAGTATCCAATGAGTATGAAATTGTGGAGTAACTATAATTCTCATGCATTACTGACAGTTTAAAATGGAATGAACAATCGCTTTGTAAAGTTGAAGTTTCTAATATAGTTATACATATGATGTAGTCTTTCTACTTCTCTGTATTATCTGAGATAAATGAAAGCCTATGTTGATACAAAATCTTGCATATGAATGTGGATAGCAGTATTATTCATAATTGCCAAAAATTGAAACAAATATCTGTCAACAAATTAATGGATAACCTAATTATAGTGTTTGTAATTAATGATATATTGTTTAGTATTTAAAAAGGCATGGATTAATATCAAGAGCATTGTGCTGAGTGATTTTATTTCTATGATATTTTGAAAAAGACAAAATTATAAGACCAAAAAAATCAATTCTTGCTTATAGTTGGGAATGAGAAGAGAGAATTCACTAAAAATTGGCAAGAGGGAATTGTTCTATGTCTTGATTGTGGTGTTGGTTACATGATTGTATGTGTTTGTTAAAAATTTGTAAATTCTACCAAAAAGGGTGAATTTTATGATATGCAAGTTTAATCTCAATAAACCTTAGTTTTCAAAAAAAGTGAAACAGATTTTAAAGTCCAGTAGGTAAGATCATTTTTTTGTTTAACATAATTTTTGAGCACACCATTCTCAAAATACCATGTTCAGTTCTGCCATGCATTGTGATATGATCTGGGGCAACAGTGGTAAATCAATTAGAGAAAAATGCTTGCTCCTATGGAACCACATTCCAGTGAGGAAAAGACTAATAATAAACATATATACTAGTTAAATATACGGTATTTAACATGGTGGTAAATACTATAAAAATAAAAAAGAAAAAGATGATGTCAGGAAAGCAGATAAGTAGGAAGAAACCATGTGGCCATTGGGGAATAAAAAAATTACAGATAGAGGAAGTAGTATATACAAAGTCGTTGAATCCTAGCAGATTCCACACCAACATGGAGGTGATTGGTAGTGGAGTAGAACAAGATATTTTGTATATGTATTTATACATATTTTCATACTTTCATAGAATAATTAATATAAGTATGATTCAGATAGATGAAAGATAAATGGTAATGATATGATGTATGTGCATCTTCTTTAAAAAAATTTTGTTTAATGTTTATTTTTGAGAGAGAGAGAGAGAGAGAGAGAGAGAGAGAAAGAATGTGAGCAGGGAAGGGGCAGAGAGAGAGGGAGACACAGAAACCAAAGCAGGCTCCAGGCTCTGAGCTGTCAGCAGAGAGCCGGATGTGAGGCTGGAACTCATGAACCGTGAGATCATGACCTAAGTTGATGCTTAACCTACTGAGCCACCCAGGTGCTCCTATGCATCTTTTTTCAAGACTCCCAGTTCTCGCATCTTAGATCCCATTGTACATTCTCTTAACCTCATGATAACAACCCAGAATAGTTTCAGTATTTTTTCATGTTGCAAATAATGATTTCGAAAAATAGAATCATAGACTATAAGCTTTTCCCTATGTTTTATTTTTCATTTAACAAAAATTATATTTTGATATACCTCTAAAATCCAGCCTTTGGTATAATGCCCCATGCACTCAGTGAAGAGTCTTAGGAGTCAGTTGGTGGAAAGATGCTGATTTACACTGTGACTGGGTGTCCGGGGCATCCTAATCTGGTACACAAGCCCACACATGGCTGGTAAGAGACATTTAGTTAACAGTTGGTTTCTCCTTTGTCCCATTTATGTCAGCCTTATTTGCCACCACTTCACCAGAGAGTAGAACAGTGGTTGGTCTTTTCTTTCCTGTGAGGACCACAGTCTACTTTAAAATTTACTTTATTTGTGTATATTGTATTTTTAGCTGATTTTAAAAAAAATCTATGATTTTGTAGCTTATTCAGTTTGTTTTAATTCTTAGGGTGGGAATGGAAATTCCTTCAAACTTCTAACCAGAGGTCAGAGTTTGCTTTCTTTGACTTTTTTACCTCCATTTCTCTTAGTCGTAGTCTAGCTCTTCTAATCATCAACAACCACAACTCTTATAAATTCTTTATTTCAACCAACATTTCTCTAACCATGATCCTTCTCCTTACAAATTAATTGCTCTAAGCAATCCCACTCCAATAATTATTTCAGTTCATAAGGAACTTCAGTTTCTTGCAGTGAGATCATAGAAAATATGTACATTGGTCTCTGCCTCCTGGCACAGAGCTCTTAAAACTCATGCAGTTTGCTAACTGATAAGAGCATGAGGAGAATCTTTTATTCTAGTGAGGCAATTTTTGGTGGGCTTCTGGTGGGGGCTGGTGACCGGAAAGACCAAGCCATGATTAGAAGTTCAGAGTTATTGGCTCCCCCCACCCCACTTCTCCAGCATGGGGAAAAGGGCTGGAAACGGAGTTAGTCATGCCTACTCTGAAGAAGCATCCATAAAAATCCCAATAGTGTGGGTTCTGAGAGCTTCTGGGTGGGGAAACAGATTTACACCAAGAGGATGATACACCCTGACTCTAGAGGCACAGCAGCTCCTGAGCTTGGGACCTTCCCAGGTCTTGCCTTATGTATTTCTTCATCTGGCTGTTCATCTGTACCCTCTATTGTATCCTTTAATAAACTGGTAAATAAAAGTAAGTTTTCCCTTGAGTTCTGTGAGCTGCTCTAGCAAATTAGTTGAACCTGAGGAGCGGGTTGTGGGAACCTCCAATCAGCAGCCAGGCAGACAGAAGTTGTGGGTAACATGGGGACTTACTACTTGCAACTGGCATCTGAAGTGGGGGCGCGCAGGGAGGAGTAGTCTCGTGGGACTAAGCTCCTAACCTGTGGGATCTGACACTATCTCCAGGTAGGTAATATCAGAATTGAGTTAAATTGTGCTCAGCTGGTGCCTCAGAGAATTCCTAGGTGGGAGAAAAATCTTCATACATTTGGTGACAGAAGTAGCAGATGTGAAGTGTTCTATGTGAAAGAAGAGACAATGGGGGAAAGACTGGAATTTTTTCCTAACATATTTGCCTCTGTCACTTTTTTAATTTCTGATCTCTTTCATGTTCTCACTTTTATCCTACTCTGGTTAGATTTCATGGTTTGCCATTCTTCTCATTTTATTGCATCACCATTAACTCAAATTCTTTCTCTCGCTTCATTTAATTGAATTTCATAAAGATAGTCAAATGATATGAATTGCTGTAGAAAAGTAGCAAATAACATGACTGCGATTAACTACAAATCTCAATTGTGGATTTAAAATTACCTTTTTTTTTTATAAGTACCATTCTGAGCCATGTCATCATTTTTTAAAGTTTATTTATTTATTTTGAGAGAGTGAGTGCAAGTGGGGGAGGGCCATCGAGAGAGGGGGAGAGAGAGAGAGAGAGAGAGAATCACAGGCACCCTCTGTACTGGCAGCATGGAGCCTATGTGGGGCCCAAATTCAAGGACCTTGAGATCATGACCAGAGCCAAAACCAAGAGTCAGACACTTAACCGACTGAGGCACCCAGGCACCCCTAAAATTACTCTTAATTATTCAGTTTCCAACACCCTTCTAGCTGATGACTTTTTTCATATTAAACACTTTATTATTATAATTATAATTATTATTTTAGTTTTAAGTGTAGAAATTAGTGATTCATCACTACATACAACACATAGTGCTCATGAGAACAAGTGCCCTCCTTAATCTACATCACTTATTTAACCCATCCCCCCCCACCAACCTCCCCTCTGATAACCCATGGTGTTTGTTCCCTATAGTTCTGTTTCTTGGTTTGCCTCTCTCTCTCTTTTTTTTTTCTTTCCCCTATATTCTTCTGTTTTGTTTCTTAAATTCCACATATGAGTGAAAACCTATGGTATTTGTGTTTCTGTGTTTATTTCACTTAGCATAATACTTTCTAGCTATATCCCTGTCATTGCAAATGGCAAGATTTAATTTTTTCTTATGGCTGAGTAATATTACATTGTATATATATACACCACATCTTTATCCATTCATAGCTGATGACTTCTAAGTTACCAACTCCAGTTATAATTTATGTCCTCACTTTTCATCAGCTTTCTGCTAACTTCCAAAGTATTAACACATTTTTTTATGAAATTTATTGACAAATTGGTTTCCATACAACACCCAGTGCTCATCCCAAAAGGTGCCCTCCTCAATACCCATCACCCACCCTCCCCTCCCTCCCACCCCCCATCAACCCTCAGTTTGTTCTCAGTTTTTAACAGTCTCTTATGCTTTGGCTCTCTCCCACTCTAACCTCTTTTTTTTTTTTTTTCCTTCCCCTCCCCCATGGGTTCCTGTTAAGTTTCTCAGGATCCACATAAGAGTGAAACCATATGGTATCTGTCTTTCTCTGTATGGCTTATTTCACTTGGCATCACACTCTCCAGTTCCATCCACGTTGCTACAAAAGGCCATATTTCATTTTTTCTCATTGCCACGTAGTATTCCATTGTATGTATAAACCACAATTTCTTTATCCATTCATCAGTTGATGGACATTTAGGCTCTTTCCATAATTTGGCTATTGTTGAGAGTGCTGCTATGAACATTGGGGTACAAGTGCCCCTATGCATCAGTACTCCTATATCCCTTGGGTAGATTCCTAGCAGTGCTATTGCTGGGTCATAGGGTAGGTCTATTTTTAATTTTCTGAGGAACCTCCACACTGCTTTCCAGAGCGGCTGCACCAATTTGCATTCCCACCAACAGTGCAAGAGGGTTCCCGTTTCTCCACATCCTCTCCAGCATCTATAGTCTCCTGCTTTGTTCATTTTGGCCACTCTGACTGGCGTGAGGTGATACCTGAGTGTGGTTTTGATTTGTATTTCCCTGATAAGGAGCGACGCTGAACATCTTTTCATGTGCCTGTTGGCCATCTGGATGTCTTCTTTAGAGAAGTGTCTATTCATGTTTTCTGCCCATTTCTTCACTGGGTTATTTGTTTTTCGGGTGTGGAGTTTGGTGAGCTCTTTATAGATTTTGGATACTAGCCCTTTGTCCGATATGTCATTTGCAAATATCTTTTCCCATTCCGTTGGTTGCCTTTTAGTTTTGTTGGTTGTTTCCTTTGCTGTGCAGAAGCTTTTTATCTTCATAAGGTCCCAATAGTTCACTTTTGCTTTTAATTCCCTTGCCTTTGGGGATGTGTCGAGTAAGAGATTGCTACGGCTGAGGTCAGAGAGGTCTTTTCCTGCTTTCTCCTCTAAGGTTTTGATGGTTTCCTGTCTCACATTTAGGTCCTTTATCCATTTTGAGTTTATTTTTGTAAATGGTGTGAGAAAGTGGTCTAGTTTCAACCTTCTGCATGTTGCTGTCCAGTTCTCCCAGCACCATTTGTTAAAGAGGCTGTCTTTTTTCCATTGGATGTTCTTTCCTGCTTTGTCAAAGATGAGCTGGCCGTACGTTTGTGGGTCTAGTTCTGGGGTTTCTATTCTATTCCATTGGTCTGTGTGTCTGTTTTTGTGCCAATACCATGCTGTCTTGATAATTACAGCTTTGTAGTAGAGGCTGAAGTCTGGGATTGTGATGCCTCCTGCTTTGGTCTTCTTCTTCAGAATTCCTTTGGCTATTTGGGGCCTTTTGTGGTTCCATATGAATTTTAGGATTGCTTGTTCTAGTTTCGAGAAGAATGCTGGTGCAATTTTGATTGGGATTGCATTGAATGTGTAGATAGCTTTGGGTAGTATTGACATTTTGACAATATTTATTTTTCCAATCCATGAGCAGGGAATGTCTTTCCATTTCTTTAAATCTTCTTCAATTACCTTCATAAGTTTTCTATAGTTTTCAGCATACAGATCCTTTACATCTTTGGTTAGATTTATTCCTAGGTATTTTATGCTTCTTGGTGCAATTGTGAATGGGATCAGTTTCTTTGTCTTTCTGTTGCTTCGTTGTTAGTGTATAAGAATGCAACTGATTTCTGTACATTGATTTTGTATCCTGCAACTTTGCTGAATTCATGTATCAGTTCTAGCAGACTTTTGGTGGAGAGTATTAACACATTTTATTTCTCTTTGATTCTGGGATTCTCTTGGTTGTTGAAAATCTTTTGATATTCATATAATGGTGTTTTTTCCCCCCTTCTCAGTTGTTTCTGTTGACTACTCTCAATATCAGTGAGCCTTTAAATGATACCACTCATTGGGTAAGTCCTGGATTCTCTTCTCAATCTAACAATTTTTCTCTATGTTATCTCTTCCAATCGCCTGGCTATACATGCCATTCATGGCAGTGATTTCTAAATTTAAATCTTCCCTGATCTCTCAACTGAAATACGAAATCATGCATATAACAATATAAGTTTGAGAACTTAATCTGGATACCTAATAGGCTTGTCAAGCTTAAAATGTCCTTAAAATGCCCTTGATACCTAACCCTTGTGCAGATTCTTCCCTCTTTTCCCCCTTCTATATAAATGTTTATGCTTCATACAGTTAATTGTATTCAGAGCCAGATTCTTTCCATCTCCATTCCAATGGAGTCTTTCCATCTCCATTCATTCTATTTAATCTGCCCTCAAATTTTATGGGCTCTAACTTCAAAGTGTATCCTGAATCCATTTAGTTCTCATTTTTTTCTTTGCTAGTACCAGAATGCAACTTACCATCTGCTGATATCTAGACTATTCTGAAAATATCCTGCGTGATCTCCCTGCCTCCTTGCTGCTCTTTGTATCCACTCTCAGCATAGTGGAAAGAGTGACCATTTTATTTTATTTTATTTTATTTTATTTTATTTTATTTTATTTTTTTTTCAACGTTTATTTATTTTTTTGGGACAGAGACAGAGCATGAACGGGGGAGGGGCAGAGAGAGAGGGAGACACAGAATCGGAAACAGGCTCCAGGCTCTGAGCCATCAGCCCAGAGCCTGACGCGGGGCTCGAACTCCCGGACGGCGAGATCGTGACATGGCTGAAGTCGGACGCTTAACCGGCTGCGCCACCCAGGCGCCCCTAGAGTGACCATTTTAAAGAACAATTCAGAACACATCCTGTACTTCCTTAAAGGATTCCTGTTAAAATCAGTTCAAAGGCAAAATACATATTTGGGTCCCACAAATATCCCTGTTTAACATTTCCATTGCTTACTTTGTTCATAACATATTGGTCTCTTTTATGTTTCTCAAAAATGCAAAACTTATTTCTGTCTCTATTTCTTACTCCAGAACCCACAAGAAATGGAGCCCTGCTTATTATTAGATGTTACCTCCTTGTAGAGCCCTGTGCATTTCTGCAGGATATTTTAACATAAACTTATCTTTTATGATAATACTCTTAATATTCTGTAATCAGCTTTTGTAATAATAATTTGTATATACAAGAAAAAATTCATACTGCAGTAAGAATCCTCTTATGCAAATTAATTATTCTTAATATAAAATTCTAAAGTTTCTGTCTCATTATTTGTTTACACTAAAAGTCTTAATGTTGGAGGACTTGTTTGGAAAATCTGATCGAAAATACATGGTAGTGTCATAGAAAAGTTAAAGGTAGAATAACCTCAAGGCAATACAGAATTATTCACCAAAATGATTATAAGTGTTAGAGCTAGGTTGTTCATGCATGTGTAGCAGTTCTCCAGGGTGAGTAACAGAAGGGATTTATTTATTCAAGAATGGTTCCTATTTCCTCTGAGTATGCTTGATTGGCCAGCTGTTTATAAATATGTAGGATTGTATTACAATATCAAAGCAGAAAGTACATCTAAGACTCATGAACCAAAACAGAAACAAGAACTAGTATTAGGAACCAAGGCAGCTAATTTTTTAGGACCTCTTCAAGGAGTTACGATCTTGCCTCTTTCTCTGCTTTTCATGGTAAACCTGTGTGTCACAGCTAACTTTTTCTCTGTAATTCTGCATGCACATGTACACATGACCTACTATGCTCACCCACCCGATAATAATCCTCAGTTCTAGCCATCAGCTGAAATGAATTCCAAATTTTTGGAGAGATCATCCAGTTGTCTCAATCTGGGCCAGGTTTCTAAGCTTGGACATCTTGCTTTGGTCCAGGAACTGTTAAATAGAACAGTCATGGCTCTAAAAGCTTATGAGGCTTTCACAGACTGGTTGCTATGGACAAGGTAACAGCAGGAGGTCTCTATTTGGGTGGCAGAAATAATGGTTTTAATTTTACTTTGATGAGAGATTTAAATTAACAAGTGTGTTATGCAAATAGGTAATTAAAATAACTTTATTTTCAATTCCCTACAACACCCCTCACATTTAAATCTAGGTATAAACCAAGTTATTTTCTGACATTATTAATTTTATGCTATTGTATTATAAGTTTTTGTTTTTACAATTTTTAAATTTTTCATTAGATCTCTTAACTCTATTTAAATGTTACTTCTTTTCTAAACCCATGAGAAAAGCTAGAATATAATTTATGTTACTGTAACATAGAGACTCAAATATGCTATGATTCAAAATACATAGAAGTTAAATGTCTCTCACATTATGTTCTAGAGGTAAGTAGGTGTCCCAGAGCAGGAATGCAGCTCTTATCCATACAATGATGGGGGCTTTGGAGTACCTGGGTGGCTCAGTCAGTTGAGTGCCTGACTCTTGGCTTTAGCTCAAGTCATGATCTCGTAGTTTGTGGGTTCGAGCCCACGTCAGGCACTGAGCTGGCAGCATGCAATCTGCTTGGGATTCTCTCTTTCCCTTCTCTCTCTGCCCCTTTCCTACTCACACTGTCTGTCTCTCTCAAAATAAATAAATAAACTTTAAAAAAATTATCAGGGCTTGGATTTCATCTATAGAATTTTCTTTAATTCCTGTTGTCATGACCCACATTGGCATATTTGATGGCTAGTTAACCAGCCACAGTCATATCCAGTCCTCCAAAAAGGATAAAAGAAGAGTACAGGAAACAAGCCAGTTATTTGAATAATGGAAAATATGGGCATTTAAACATTTTTATCACACCTTATTGGGCAAGAGTTCACAAAACCTCAGAATAAAATTTACTCCAAAGAACATGTAAAATATGGACACTTCATGAGCTGCTGTGTGCCTAGATTATTTTTAAGATGAAATGAGAAGACCGAATATTAAGGTGGGCTTTGTCTTCTCTGCTGTTGCAGTTGTTTTATACAACAATCCTTTCCTTGCACTCTTGATTGATTCATCTTTTGGTTAACTGTACTTTATTTTTAACTAATTTTTTTCTGGAAGATCAATAAAATGTCATTTTAACTTTCTATATGTAGGTAGTAACTTGTTGTAGGTATCTATAGAAACCACATTTTTTTTTTCTTTTAAGACTCTGTCATCCTGAGAATTTTAATTCCAGATTTGTTTCTGTTACTTTTTTAATAATCGTGTTATTCTGCTGGCTGTTTTATGTTATTTTTCTTCATGATTGAAATGTAAAAACATTGTAGATCTACATCTAGTTATAGATCTTACTTCAATAATTTTTTTCTGAAGTAAAAAAGAATAAGGTGTAATGAGACCAATAGGCTCAGATCTAGATGAGATCTGAGAGTGTTTACTGTCCTGTGATATTCAGGGAAAAAAGTTTCAAAAAGAAAATGGTACCATAGTTGATATGATATTAAGGACTCTGAAGTCCACATGGTCTGAGAACTAGTGCAGGGAGAGAAGAATGACTTTAAAGATTTTAGTACCTTGTCACATGGTAATAAAGGGGGTGGGCGTTGAAACTTGGGGTGCAAAGAATATTATTGGAGGCAGCTGGTAGGTACATTTATTTCTTTTTTTTTATAATAAGCTTGTGACAAATGTGACAAATGTGTTCAGTGTGGCTTGGTGGCAAGAAGCTTGTTTTTGTATTGGTAATTAAAAGGATCTGAATATATTTTGTAGGTAAGAGAGGTTCACAAATGATAGTACCGCAAGTGGTTTTAAGCATTCCGTGAGACCCTAACCTTGCTAGAGAACAGGGATCCACACCTGTCGCCATTATTTTTTCCTTACAATGAAGAACTAGCCAGGTACATAGTAGATACATAATAAACATTTGTTGAATAAATGAGTAGTTGAGTGAGACAAATAGAATTACTTAATTTCTTGTATTCTTTGGATAAATTCCTAGTAGTTCAATTGCTGGGTCATAGGGTAATTCTATTTTTAATTTTTTGAGGAAACTCTAGACTGTTTTGCAGAGTGGCTGCACCAGTTTGCATTCTCACAAACAGTGCAAGCGGATTCCCCTTTCTCCACATCCTCGCCAACATCTGTTGTTTCCGGATTTGTTAATTTTAGCCACTCTGACTGATGTGAGGTGGTATCTCATTGTGGTTTTGATTTGTATTTCCCTAATGATGAGTGATGTTGAGCATCTTTTCATAGGTCTGTTTGCCATCTGGATGTCTTCTTTGGAAAAGTGTCTATTCATGTCTTCTGCCCACTTCGTCAATGGATTTTTTGTTTTTTGAGTGTTGAGTTTGATAGATTCTCTATAGATTTTAGATACTAACCCTTTGTCTGATAAGTCATTTGCATATATCAGACGGCTGATTTGAAGGGGAACATGCACCCCAATGTTTATAGCAGCACTATCAACAATAGCCAAATTGTGGAAAGAGCCCAAATGTCCATCAACTGATGACCGGATTAAAAAGATGGAATATAATTCAGCTATGAAAAAGAATGAAATCTTACCATTTGCAACAACCTGGATGGAACTGGAGGGTATTATGCTAACTGAAATCAGTCAGTCAGAGAAAGATATCACATGATTTCACTCATATGTGGAATTTGAGAAACTTAACAAATGATCATAGGGGAAGACTAAAAAAAATAAGATAAAGCCAGAGAGGGAGGCAAACCATAAGAGACTCTTAGATACAGAGAACAAACTGAGGGTCGATGGGGAAGATGGGTGATGGGCATTGAGGAGGGCACTTGTCGGGAAGAGCATTGGGTGTTGTATGTAAGTGATGAATCACTGGAATCTACTCCTGAAGCCAAGACTACACTGTATGTTAACTAACTTGAGAATAAAAAAAAAATTAAAAAAATATTTAATTTCCTTGAATAATAAGTGTGATAAACATTGCACTGAGTAATTTATCAAAGATTACCTCATTTTGTATAATATATGCAAGGGATGTTTTAACCACTGTCTCTAGCTGAAAAGACATAGGAGGAAGTTTATATAATTTTAAGATCGAATAGTAAACTGTAAATTAAAGATACTGTTCTTTAAAGAAAAAAGATACTGTTCTTTAATTCAGTTCAAACATTTGAAAACCCTAGTGTTTTATTATAGTAATAGTTGTTTTGTTGTTTATTTTAATCTCTGCATTATTGTCTCCTTCACTTCCAGAACTTCAACCACACACATCCAGTGCTTGAACTGACTATACAACATCCCTTCCAAGTGTTTATCTATCCTAAGAAATCCGTGAAGCATAGTGGGTTAGGCCATGGACGCTAGCCTCAGATAGAGGTTGGTTTGAATCCTAGCTCTGTATCTCACTAGCTGTGTGCTAGCTTTGACTTTCCAAAGGCTCAGATTTTTTATAAATTGGACAAAACAGCAGCACCTACCTGATTAGACTGTTTTGAAGATAAAAATCATACAAAATGCCTCTCATTATTACTATGTCATAGCAAGCACTCAATAATTTTAAATGTTATCAGTTGGTACTGTCCTTCGAGGAAGTGTGTTTTTGCTGGAGCATCTACTGTGAACAGGGAGTGCATTATACTGAAACAAACTCTACTTCATGTTTTTCCTTTTCACTTTAGCAGTAACTCTAAAGTCTCTTCTATACATACGTCCTCTGAAAGTGTGATGAAATGAATTTCTTCAGTCATAATTCTCTCCAAGTTACATACTTTTTAATGTGATTATCATTCTAGAGTAAAAAGAAAACGTACGGGAATACAAAATAACTGACCCATTCCTTTCAATGACCTGATACCAGGATTTCTCCCAGTGCCACAAATGTAATTCATTCTTAAAAGTTCTATTCTGTTCTTTAACTTGTAGGTATTCATTTTTTGGCTCCACTCCCTAGCCACCTGATGTCATTTCCAAATGTTGTGTTACTCTGTATTCTGCAAAACACCTATCACTATTTGAATTCAACTTACTTATTTGCTTGCCTGTTTCATTTTAATTATTCCCCACTAAAATTTAAATTTCATCAAACAGGCTATTCTGTCTTCCCTATCACTCTATATCACTTGTGCCGAGAATGGTACCTGGCACACATTTGTCATGGTGGTTAAATCTTTGTAACTCTTTAAACAGATTTAACAACAGTTTTTTTTTTTTTTCTTCAGCTCTCACCCTTATATATGTCTGCTTCTTTCTTAGAGTAGGAATTCCATAAACAAACGAAATTTACTTGCTAAAAGGAAAACATGATCATCCTATTCTTTCCCCTAAGTATCATATAACTGAACTTGCATTCAAAGTTTACATAAGCAATTTTTGATACACATAACATATAGGCAAGGGATGGATAGGGAGAAACTGAATATTCAAGGAAGAATTGAGAATATTAATAGGATATCATCCAAAAAATGTAGGAGGCTAGAATGGTAAACACAGGTGATAGGATTAGCCTTAGGAAGACATGGGGCCACCTCTTTTTCTGAGACAGAGAATAACTGGAGAAAAGGTAAAATTTAAAACCAGTTATTTAACAAAGGAGAGAGAGTCTTTTCCTGTTAAACTTCTAAGAAATATATGTGTTTTTTTACACTTCCCTATTGGATTGTGAACCTTTTAGGACAATAAGTTCAAATGCTAACAACACAAACCACAACAGAAACTCCAATAATAACAACTATATATACATATATACTAGCCAATATTTATTATTTGTAATTGGTAGTGATATAGGCCATTTTACAACAACCTGGGTTTAGAATTATCCAGGTTAATTATTCCATAGATTCCTGTTTTGCTTGTTTACCATGAGGAACTGTGCCACTTTTTACTCAGTACACCTTAAGGTAAATGATTTAATGAAAGCGGGAAAGTAGTTTCTTCAGTTCTTATTTCACTGTTCTGAGCATATCAATATTGTGCTTTCTGCTATAATTATTGTCATCATATTTTCAGCTTCTCTGTGTAATTAGATGTTATTGGAATGCTTATAGATTCGAATTTAACAATAGAACTTTCTGTAACTGGTGCTAATGACTCACAACCTCAGGTAATTTTATTTTTTCCCTATTGAAACTTTCAGTTGCTTCTGAACTGATTTCAATGTGAATAATGCCAGGGAAAAATGAATGCCTTATTTCTTTTTTGCTATTCAGTTTATTACCTTTAGAGTCTTTTGAAAAAAGTCAATAAAATTTCTATGAAGATTCAAAGATAATTTACAGAAAATATAATGGTGCCTTTTACATTAAAAAAAAAAAAAACACTTTTCAAGAACTGTTACCCTTAACACTGAAGTGCTGGTAGTTTCTGAAAGGCAGCAGAAGCCCTATCCACAGGGCGTACTTCTTCATGTCTGTCATCGTTCCTAAACTGCCATCATATTCAGGCTGTCACCTCCATTTCTAATGGCTCATTGATTTCGGAAGTCATAGCCATTTCTTTTTTCCTATTACTGTCAAGACAGTTGTGTAGGATAATAAAAATTAGGTAGCCTTACAAGGAATATCTGAATTTACATACGTGACTCATTTTCTCAGAAGACTGATATTGAACTGTGGGTAAAAGAATTAGGAATGTAAATCCATGTGATTCATGTTATTGGGCCATATTTTAAGAAATGGGCATCTTTTATTATTTTTCTGAATTGCCAAATGATTAATCATCATATCTTTTTTTTGAGATCCTTCTTGTTTTACTACTGTAGATTGTTGTGGCCTTGATATTCTACAATACTTAATACTTGAATTTCCCTCCAAACTATAGATTGAGCACTGAAGTATTTTTATTTAAAATTTTATTTATGATATTTCATTTATTTGTTTATTATTTAATTTCAAATCATAGAATTTAAGATTAGAAATCAGCATGCAGAGTTTGCCACAGACCTAAATTCACTTTTAATACTTCACCATGAGAAATCATTAGAAATATCTGGGGCACAGTGGTCGCAAAGCAGGGAAATAATGTATACTCACTTATATCACCTAGTATTGCAACAGATAATCTTTCATAAACTTTTATCTTGTTATGAAGTAATATTTATTATACAGACACCTGCTTTTTAAAATAGAATTGGATCACAGGCAGAGAGTTTGAATCTATAGCCTTCCCATATCCTGTGTTGAATCTCCTCAAAGTAGATTAGCAGTACCTAGCCATATATTTGCATAATAGCTTTTCCTTTCCCTTTTTGTTATTCCAATTGATTGCTTGAGAACACTACCTCTATTCCATTATTCCCCTGATAAAAACCAGCTGCCTGTTATGTAAAATTCATTTAATTTGCTGCTTTAAAGAACACTGTCCAAACTATTACCTTTGGTTTTCATCCTAAAATATCAAAGGAGACAAGGTCTCTTACAAGATTCTATCAGGGATTTCTTCCTTTTCTTTATTATTGGTGTTTGAAGGAGGAACTATACATGATAAGAGAAGAGAAATCGTTAAAATCTTTGTGATTTATAATATCTGATAGCTTAAAGATATAAATCACTGCTTGATTCTCCTGGTGTTAGGGTCAACATATACCAATGAAATCTTCTAAAATTCAGCTGGTCAAAAAATTTATTTTCTTTACCTTTATTCCTCAATACTCCTAAAGTATGGTTTAATAGGAAAAATAAGAAAACTGCATACCATCCCTGAGATACAATTGATGCACCTCATCATTTTCCAGTATTGTAGTCAGTCATTGTAGGTATTAAACCTTTAATGCAGTATGTGTTTGTTCATTATCTGTAAAAGTCTACTTTACAGTGAGGCATACAAAAAAGGTTAAGCTCTGCTCACTTACTCAAAGAATTTAGTAAGAGTCTTAAGAAAAGTAAGACAGAGATAAAATACACTATTAGACTGATGGTGCTTAGGTAATAAGAGAGAAGGATATGGTCAAGGAGAAATAGCAGAAGAGAGGTTATTTAGTTAAGCATACATGTGAAAATTTCATGAAAGTGATATGTATTAGAGTCCCTAGGATTTCAAGTTAGAGATAGATGGATACATCCCAATAAGCAGAAAATTTGCAATCAATCAATCAATCAATCAATGGAAAGGGTAGAGGTATTTTTGAAAAGTCAGTTTGTTTCTAGTTTGTTTGAAATACAGAGAATATTAAAAAAGTAAAGGGTAAGGTAGAGCCAAAAGGGTTTTGGACTGTTAGGCCAAGAGTTTTCTATTTGCAAATGTCACAAAAAATTTTTGAGTTGAGAAATGGCATAATAAGATCTATGTTAGAAAATTATATTTGTAATTCAATGAAATATTTGAAGTGGGATAAGGGTTTTAAAAATTGAGCAAGGGGTTAGGATTAAGAAATAAAGGACAAACTCATGAATTAACAAAAGGTTAAAGAGTAGACAAAAATCTTGCAGTGTTTGGATCTAAATGAAAAGTATTGTATTTAAAAAACTGGGCATGATGTTATGCCCAGTGGTAAGAAAATAAAGATGTAAATGATAACCTCAATTTTGCATTTATTTTCTTTTTCAAGATACCTTTGGACGATGTAAAATTTGATACAAGATTTTTCTATATGGGGACGCCTGGGTGGCTCAGTCAGTTAAGTGTCCGAGTTCGACTCAGGTCATGATCTCACAGTCATGGGTTCAAGCCCCGTGTCAGGCTCTGTGTTGACAGCTCAGAGCCTGAAGCCTGCTTCGGATTCTGTGTTTCCCTCTGTCTCTGCCCCTCCCCTGCTCTTGTACTGTCTCTCTCTTGTCTCTCAGAATTAAATCAATGTTGAAAGGGGCTCTTGGGTGGCTCATTTGGTTAAGCATCTGACTTTGGCTCAGGTCGTGATCTTGTGGTTCATGGGTTCGAGCCCTGTGTTGGGTTCTGTGCTGGCAGCTCAAAGCCTGGAGCCTGCTTTGGATTCTGTGTCTCTCTCACTCTCTGCCCCTTCCCCAATCATTCTGTCTCTCTGTCTCAAAAATAAAAATTATAAAACTTTTAAATAAACACTAAAAAAATTAAAAAAGAATTTTCTCTATGTTATTCATTATATTATGTACATGAAGATGACAGAGAGGAAGGGGTAATGGATATAATTATGGCCAACCACTCACGTGTATTGTTTATTAAAATGCCAAGGACTGCTTCTATGGGTTCAGTTGCTAAGGACCTGCCTGTATTGCCACATGGTAATAGCAACACTTTTGTTCAAACAGTACCATCCCATCTCTTAATGCTTCATGTCAGTGCCATGAGAATTGATTGTATGTGGTTCCTGGTTGTGCTGTAATATCTTCTTTAATGTATGTAACAACCCTGTGCTATTTATTTTATTTGTTAATGTGTATGTTTGTGTTTGTTCCAGAAAGGATGTCTCATTTCAGAAAGGTTGTAAAGTGGCTTGTAATATGTAATTAACATACTGTAAAAATAATCAGGAAAACCAAGGATATAAATACAAAAATTGATATACCAAAAGGAGTTAGACTGATGCAAAATATGCATTTCGTGAAAACCTATATACTTACTTCAGTTAAAACTTTGTTCATATACTTTCCAGTAGCCAGTACAAAGAAAAAACTTGACCATTACAAGATTCACAGAAAATAACTAATCAGTGCCTTGGAAGTAAAATTATTCCTGATCTTAAGTGTAGACAGAGCTGTCTCCTAAGAAGTCTGATAAAGAAGATACACTTCTTATGTATCATTTTCATATTTAGTTGACAGCACCGTCGTTGAATTTTATTGTAATGTCATGTACTTTCAAAGATAAAAGATTGTTGAATTGTATTAATGGAAGGTGGCTACTGAGTGGGGAAAAACTGTTAAGAGCATTTGGGGGGTTTGTCATTTATTTAAAATTTCCTACTCTTATCAGGGCTCAAATTAACCCTACAGTTAATATTTTATGTACTTCAGTGTCTGAATAATTAGTTCGTCTTCTCAAAGTGCTTTAATTTTGTAAAGTATTATTTCCTTGGGACATAATTTTATATTCAAAGGAGCTGCGTTATTCTAGGTTTCTCTTAAAGCATATTACTACATTAATTTCACAGCCCTTATGTTATGTTCCTGGTACTGTGTGCTCAGTGCTGGTGGTACAATGATAAGCAAAAATTGGTTAGTACTTGTCCTTAGGAGATTATAGTATAACGAGGAAAATGTATATTTATATTATTTATATTTGTTTATATATATTTACTTTCTCTGATGAATTGTGAATAATTTATATGCTTTGAATGCAACAAATGTATTTTCATCATTCTGTAAGTGCTTATAACAAGAGCATGATTTAGACTTACAATTCAGAAAAAAAGTTTTCTAAAAAGGTTACTTGTAATGCCCTCTGAAAGGTGAAAAAAAACCCTGATTATTTAGACTATAAGAAAACCTTTTCCACAGGGAACAACAGCCTGTTTAATGTCTCTCAGGTAAAAGCAAGCATGTGTATTTGAAAAACTGTAAAATTGTCAGTGTGACTGCAGCACCAGGAACAAAAGGAAGTACAGAATGAGAAGGAGAAGAGAGAGGGGCAGAGCATACAAAAACCTGGCAAAAATTTTGGTCTTTAGGCCATGACCATCAGTTTTATGTTTTGAAAACGAAAAGCTCCAGAAGAGAAAATTTACTGATAGAAAGTTATAAGCTGGCTTTTGTATTTGTTGCGCTTGATGTTTCTCAGAGATAGGTAAATGGGAATATCAAGTTGGACTGACAAGAGTGGGACTCACTGTAGACAACTGATGATTTGGGGGCCATTGAAATGTACATTTTAGTAAATTGATGACTGAGGATGAAGTCATCATGGCATTATTTTTAACAAGTTCTTCATGTAAAATGTCCGTATTTGTCTCATCTGTCTTACACCCATTACTTCTGCAGAGAAGACTGATAGAGGTGAATTTTAAATTCTGTGTGGAAAGAAGAATAAGAATTGATAGAGGAGAGCAGATGAGCACACTAGGGAAAGTGTGCAGTGGTATAGCAGTTTGAATGGGCTTTCAGGGAAGAATGATGCCTCAAAATTGTTGATGTTCATCAAAAGTGAGTGGTATTCTCTCAAAAGTGAGTTAAACAATTGAATAAAGTAGCTTATTTTTATTTGAATAAGATATTTAAACTTTTTAAAAAGATATTTAAACTCTTTGTCAAAAATTATACCTTTCGTGATCTATATATTCTTTTTTTTTATCTGTATATTCAGAATTTACTTGACATTTATAATTGCTAATCCATAAACTGTGTTCGAATTTGGTAGATTGAAACCCAGTTTATTTTAGCAACACTTATTCTATTTCCTTCCTAATTCAATAAGTTTAGCTTCATGAATTTGTGGTAAATAATATTCTGAAAGTGGAGGTGGGTTATAAGATGGAGGAGGAGAAACTGAAGATTTGAAGAGAGTAAACATTTTTGAAAATGTCTTCAGGAAAGATGAAAGGAAAGAACTGTGCAGATAAATAGATAAATTTCAGGTAAGACAGTGGGGACCCAGATAGGGTGGTGATTCCTATCTGTACAGGTCTGTGATTTTATATTCCTCTCTATCATTAATCTAGGTACATATATAAAGAAGCCACTCTTCTGAGTTTTAATTACCCTGTCCATCCACATCCAAGGTTGAAGAACAGAATGACATGGGGAAAGAGAATTAGTAACACCAGAAAACTGCTGGGTGATGTGCTTGGCTTAGAGTTGGAGAAGGAAAGAAGAGAAATAGAAATGGTTGATATATAATGCGTGGGTCACTAGAACGATAGATATGGAGTCAAGAAATATAGTCTGGGAGGTTCATTTGAGATTAAATAATTAACGACTTGGTAGTTTTTGAAATAGGAACTACGGTAAATATGCAGACTTTACCAATCAGCTAACTAGTAGTTAGAATTGTTCTAGTAGAAAAGAAGGTACAGTGTATAGTGATGAAAATGGAAGAAAAGTGATAAAAAAAGAATATCACTAGAGAACAGAGGGTCAGGTAAACGAAGAGCAGACTTTAACTGAATTACCTGCTTAACCCTTAGAATCATGAAAGACATTTAAAGGTGTTGAGTCTCTAGGAGTGTGTAAACATGTGTGTATATGTACATGTATGACTCTGTGCTGTTATTTTTCCTAGTTTATATCAATAAGGTTGATTTTTGCTGCAAATACAATATTAGAGATGAAACAATCATTGAATGGGTTTACAAGAACATTAAAAATTTAGAAGGAAAGATTGTGAACTTGAAGACAAGACAATTGAAACTAAACATTAGCTCTGGGGAAAAAAATGAAAGTAAATGAACAGAATTTCAGTAACCTGTTTGAAAGTAGGAAGTTATCTAAAATATGTGTAATTGGAGTCCACAGGGAAGAAAGTGGAAATATTTGAATAAGTAATGCACAAAATGTTTTAAAATTTGGAATAGTCTGGTAGTAGAATTGATTCAGGTTTTATTAATGGCTCAATAAAGTCATCAAAGAATGGGAATTTTTATCATTTTTCTGTGCTATCAACTCACATTAGTTACTCTCACAGTTAAAGAACAGGTGCCTTAGCTCAAAGCATTAAATATAGATCTAAAAATTTACACAGAACTGTTTCTTACATCATTTTAAGAAGAGAGTGTATAAGAGAGCACATGAGAGCCAAAGCAAGTAAGAAGACTTTCTTTTTATGTCTCTTTGGTCAGAGCCAAGTCACATGGCCATCAGTCATGTAGTCTGTGAATGGAATGGGAATGCATTATGGATTTCCTGAGACTTGTAGTGGAGGGTAAATCATGCAACAGTATTGAAGCCTTTACTGTATTAAAAAGAGAAGAAAATGGCTCTTCAGCATGCGAATTACAGTGTCTGCCAGTTCTGTTTCCTTTCCCTTTTGGTTATACATCAATTTATACAGAGCATCTTCAGATAGCTGTCTGCAGGCTTATTTCACTCTTTGATCTCCTTACATTTATATCATTTTCCTGGTCTCTTACTTTTCTCTACCTGTTCCACTGTATCCTGATTTCTTCTTGCCAAGAGGAAGATTTCAGATAAATAAAGTATGTGTGTCACTGAGGTTATTTTTCATCATTCATATTCTTGAGATGAATGAAACAAAAACAAGATAACCATTCACTTGCTGATGTTATCTTCCTCTCATAGCAT
The DNA here is from genome assembly GCF_022079265.1 of Lynx rufus. NCBI lineage: Eukaryota > Metazoa > Chordata > Mammalia > Carnivora > Felidae > Lynx > Lynx rufus. The sequence continues at coordinate 40,403,087 of NW_025814823.1, forward strand.
CATATCATTTATCTTAAATCACAAGATGTGTTCCACAGTACTCAGTGGAATTCTGTCTGGGAAGAAGGGAGAAAAAGAATAGTGAAAGTCTCAGACTAAGAGAAACAAGTAATGTAGAAACGAATTCTTACACTTTGGATGGCAGGCAGAGAGAATAGTGAAAGTCTCCGACTAAGAGAAACAAATAATGTAGAAATGAATTCTTACACTTTGGATGGCAGGCAATATGGTAGATTGTGGATATGTTAACAATTTTATTGGAATCCGTCAAAGTTTTTAAGAAAAACGTGGTATGGGAGAATAATGGAGGGTTTTAAAGACCATTCCTGACAGACAAATTCAAGACTACTTTGGAGGAGCAAAATTTCAGCTTATCCTTTAAAAATATTAATCACTAGGGAGAGAAAGAGATGTAAGTTCATTTTTTACTAAAGGAAAAATGTGATTCAGATACATATAAAGGATTGTCATTGATACATAAATGATGACATTGTAACGAGGGCTTAGTATAAGAAGTGGTAGATGATGAAACCAGAGAGGTAGATTACATAATCATTATGAACTTAGTCTTCCAACTAGTCTCAAGGTATTTAAATTTTTGTTAGAAATGTGAGATCCCGTATTTAATGTTATTATTTATTATCTGTCAATACTATCTCTTTCTCCCACTGAATATCATGATGTTTAAGGACACTGTGCTTCCTGGACTCTTCAGATTTGTTACAAAATTTTAAAAAATAAAGGCCCATCTATCTTTCATGTGTGACTGACTTACTATGTGTAATATGTAGTAGTTGTACATAGATTGTTTGAAACGTTTTGCCTCTCGTGGCGGAGAGATAGTTTACTTGTAAAGGTCATTTTTACTAGATGGCAATGACTAGCCATACATTAAGCTAATATATGCAGAAGTGAGCCTGATACCATTTTGTATGCATTACATGCTTTGGAGAAAAAATGCACTTTGGTAAAAAAAAAAAGATGGGAGAAGGCCTTTGGAAAATGTGAACTTTAATTTGATTTGGCACATAGCAGTGTTCTAATCTTTGGTAGGCTTGCAAAAATTAATTTAAAATGTACATTTAAAGTAAGAAAGCTTGTGAATAGAATCCTAGATTGGGGTTGGGAGTGCATATACTTACTCATGTGCTCACATACACATAAACACACATACACACACTTAGAGATTGAGTATTGAGTTTAGGCATTTAAAATTTAAACATTCCACTCAGACCAACACATACTTTTATTGCGCAGTATCACTTTGTACATTGTCAGGTCCACCTAGCTTACATCCCTATCTTTTTGGGAATATAATAGTCTCCGAGTGATTTTCTTCTTTTCCTCAGTAAAGCTGAAAGATTTTCTTTAGTTTTACAAAAAGAAACACTGGAGAAAAGAATGTGTAAATAGTTGTGATGTACACCAAATGCTCACAAAAATAGGAAATATAGAAGAAGAATGTAAATTTTAGAGCGATAAAACTATTTTTAAAACCTGGAATCCTGTTTCTTGGTATGCTGTTTATTTTTTTTAAAATCTTACACTGTAACTACTGTTAAATATGTCTTAAATATGTGTATTACCTTCAGAGTATAAAGAACCAGTTTTATGATGTTTTATTGAAACAAAGACCTACCGAGTTTTAATATATTTTGAATACTGAAGGCTGTCTGTGTAATTAACGGTCTGTATGTATTGCCCATGAAGATTTAAGCAGATTGCCTATACATGGCATCCCAAACGAATTATGATATATGTATTCTGCTAAAAATCTATTTTGAATTAATTCTGTTGAGGCAGAAAGGTGTGCTCTTTGTTTTAATTTAAGGTGTGCTTAATGGTTATCAAACTGAGCATCTCTTTAAAGATTAAATTCATCTAATTGATGGAAGTGCTGCTTCTTATAGTCATCACAGTATGATTCAATTTACTGGTGAAGGTGGGATGCCATTATGAAGAATTTCTCAGTGGGGTTGAAGACTTATTCCCAAACAGTTAGTGTCTATTTTTATACCTGAGTGGGAACAAAAAGAATTCCATGCTGAAGAAGAATAAGAAGTTAGAAAACATAAAAATGATAAAATTACATATGTTTTGAATTCATTGAGTGTTGAAAAAATATTAACCAAGTAAAGATTTATGTTACTTTCTGCTTTGAATTAAAATTTTTTATTCAAAGTATCTATTTTATCATAACAAAATATAAAACTGAGATGAGTAAATATTCATTGTATTTATTTTCATAAAAAGTATTTTTTCACAAGATGAAGAGTAAAAGGTATTCCATTATTATTAATGCTTAATGATGTTTTCTTTGTCCTAAAAGTCAAATAAAGATCACTATCACTAATGTAGAAAATGGTATCTAGTCAATTTAGAGGTTTTAAAAAATAATTAACAGTTTTCTTCTGAAGAAGGATTACTTTAAAATACCTAACAAAAATAGAGGAAGTGTCACCAACAGATCCCAACATACTTTGACTCAGGGCTGGTATACCCTATCTACATGCCAATGCTAAGGCTACACAAACTGAATGGCAGGTAGTGAAGAAAATATGGACAGATATTGTATGTTTTATGGTCGACCATGAGTGATAATAGAATGTTTCTATTTTTCACACTGATTTTATCATTTAATGTAATTAAAAGTGAGGTAATCTTATTATCCAAGTACATAATTTATTCTAAAACAATCTGACTCTTGGTTAACTGAATTAGTTCATAAAGTATGAATAGGAATTTTTCTCCAGTGCATGAAGGAGACTAAAACAGTCATGATAGTTTTAAGGAGATTTAAGAGCTACTATTGTTTTACCTGTTATTTCAGGTGGCTATGAGAATTTTTATTAGGAATGAATACTACTCAATACAAAATATTAATGACTTTGAAATGTGTATTTTGGTGTTTTGTGTCCTAACTCAGATTATTCAAATAATGGATTAATATAGAGAATTTATTGCAAAAACAAAATGTACTTTAATTTTGGAAATAAGCCTTCGTAAACATCTCTTTGGTTGTGATTAACATTTAATATCCGTGGCTCTACCATGGAGAATAGATTTTGAAATTTTTCTTCAAAAAGACTTTGATTTGAAAAAGAATATGCAATAGAAGATTTAATAGAGTAAGATTCAACAAGCAAATGCATGTTGAAATAATTCCATGCTTTCATTTATGCCTGTAACAGATGCATCCAAATGATAGGAGTGAAAGCCTCTGAACACTGTTTTGACATTAAAGAGCAACAGATTCAGCTACAATGCATTAATTTGTTTCCACATTTACTTCTTTGTTGTTTGTCTCAGACTAAAAAGATTGAATGAACTTAAACTTGTGAAATTACTGAATATGCTTTCTCATATTTATAAAGAAAGAGTCTTTTTCAGCATGAATGCACATTACTGCTGACTGATATTGTGGCCACTTTTAATTTTGTATGCCATAGCCTTTTCATAAACAATTAGCTTTTGATTAAAACTGCCATGTCAGTGTCTTTAAATGCTTTCATATTAAAGAAAATAGAGTATGATATGCTGCCAGTTTTTTCACCAACATTGAAATGTACAACAGCAGTTGTTTTATTGTTGATTAACAGTTTAGGCACATGCAGAACTCTTCTTTAACTGCCATATGTATATAGTAAGTTACTGTCTTTTAGAACTTTCATGATTGACTAGGGAAATGGGATTGTATGTTAGGCACATCAAGAAGAAAAATATAACTTTGTATTTAAGTACTACTGGAGAATGAGAAATATATTTATCCTTTACTGAGGAAGCTGTGAATCCTTTGCTCTTCTGTGACTTGGAGAACTAGGTCACACTAATAATCAATACTCATATATTTGTCTTTGTTCACTTATATATGTGAACTACCATTTCTGGAAATAATGAGTTAGGTTATTTGGAAAAATTTTCCTCCTGACAATAAGTAGGAGTGTTGAATAACATATATTCTTACAATCTTATTAAAAGCATCGAGAGCTGACAAGATAGTAAAAATTATTTGACCAAATTCTAAGAAATATTACTGTCCAAAGGACAGAACAACTTGTAATGTTTTTGGTGTTAAGTGCACACTTTACTTACCTTTTGTGGAAAAAAAGAAAGTGCAAACAAACATACAAAACACCCAAAATCAAAGTCACAGAAAGTGGTACTCTAAAAGAAGACCCATTACACAAAACAAGTATCTCTCTGGGTTAAAGCACAATATAAGTGGCTGAGTCTTAGTGAAAAACAAAAACCAGATTTTAAAAGTCTTAGTAATCTAGGGATAATCAAGCCCTCACTTGACTTGAAGTGATTCCAGCCTGGTTGTGTCTGGTGAGAGGTTGAAGCAAATTTTAAATCTCTTAGAGGAGAGTAACCTCATTCAAGGTTACACATTGTTTCACGTTTTTAAAAATTATATGGTAAACATACAGGTAGGGATTGTTGGCACACAAGCAAATTTGACCCCATAATGGAGATCCATTAGTAAAAGGAGACAATTCATGAAAGAGACAAAGTCAGACGTTAAGAAACCAACCCCTTTAGATCCCTGTAAGGTTACTGTAAAGAAATTCCACACCTAAATTATCCTATTGAACTATAGAAAATAAATGACAATTAGAAAATTTCAGAAGAATCCGAGTAGTGAGGGATAATAAAATCACTTTTAAAGGAACAATAGACTGTTGACTGATTTCCTGTGAGCAGCGATGGAAACAATGAACACTGAAGTAGCATCTTGTCATGTGCTAAATAAAAGAAATGCCACTCTAGAATTAAACAAAAAATTTTTTTTAATGTTTATTTATTTTTGAGACAGAGCATGAGTCGGGGAGGGGCAGAGAGAGAGGGAGACACAGAATCTGAAGCAGGCTCCAGGCTCTGAGCCAACAGCACAGAGCCTGACATGGGGCTTGAACCCACGAACCTTGAGATCATGACCTGAGCTGAAGTCAGATGCTCAACCGACTCACCCACCCAGGTGCCCCTAGAATTTTTAATATACAAAATATCTTTCAAGTATTAAAGTGATAAAAGTCATTTCAAATGCCAACTTAAAAAGTAGAAGTAGATGTTAAATTTTGGAAATTAAAAAAAAAATTGGGGTGCCTGGGTGGCTCAGTTCATTAAGTGTCTGACACTTGATATCGGCTGAGGTCATAATCTCATGGTTTCATGAGTTCAAGCCCTGCTCCATGCTCCGTGCTGACAGTGCAGAACCTGCTTGGGATTGTCCCTCTCTCTGCCCCTCCCCTGATCACACTCCTTCTCTCTCTCCAAATAAATAAACTTAAAGAAATTAAAAGATATTAAAACTAAATTTTAGATAAGCAAATGACACCATTGATTGTCATTAGACGTCCTGGTTTAAAGGAGATGAGTTTTACTAAATGTACACAGAATAGAAAAGTTGAGTCAAGGGATAGGAGAAGACTTAAGCAAAAACTCACAAAGGGAGAAGAAAACCATTATAGCTACATATGGTAGACCTAGAGGTTCTTGATCCATAACCCTTGCAAAGGAGTGAAGTGTTGCCCTAGTTGCCTTGAATGTTGTCAGCCTATAGGCTTACAAGTCTCAGTGACTTCAAGAATTGCAAACAGCGACCTCATGCAAGGTCATGCCTTCCTGGACTAAGCATATCAGATAACTGAGACAGAGGTATTAAGTCCCAGATAATTTAGCATGAATTGAGTCATTTCAGCTCCAGGGCTACCTGTAGGGCTGCCTGAGAGTGACAGGCCTATATCATCTCTCAGCTTCTTCTGATCTGTCTGGTCCACCCATTCCCTTCACAGGGAATTTCTTCTGGAAGCTATAAAAATGCAAAAACAAAACAAAACAAAACCTGAATATATCTAACACTATGCAAACTGGGCCTGATGAAGGAGAGACAATATGTCAAAGAAACTGCAAAACAAAACAAAACAAAAAAAGTGAGGAGATTCTTTGGGAAATTTGAATGAACTTCTGCTAAGTTCATCTAAATACTTAAGTCTTAACACAATTTTTCAGGATAGGAAAAGAAGGAACACTACTTAACTAATTAAGGCTAAAATTGGAATTAAACTAGAACTAAATAAGAGAAAGAAAATTCACAAGGATATGGAAATTAAATAGCAGTCTTAAATAGCCAATTCATCAAAGAAGAAATCACAAGAAAACTTATTAAGGCAAACAAGTCATTCATACAAAAATCCAAATAATGGTAACCTCAGTGTGAGGTCAGGAGAGTATAGATGTGATGAGGGAGATACACGCTTGCATCTAAGGAATTGCTATCAGATGTGCTTGTTGACCTGGCAGTTATATTTGTGTTCATTTCTTTAATATTCTTTATTCTGTAATATTTCTGTATATGTTTTACATTTACTATATAAAAAATACTAGGGTTTAAGTAATTTTTAATCAAAACATAAATGATAAGCAAAAGAAAAATAATTGTAATGATCCTGATGTAACTTGAGAAATTACATATTCTGAAATTGAGAAAGAACTGGAAAGGTGAGAGAATGGGCCAGTTTTCACCTGGGTATTTGAGATTCCATAGACATGGACACAGAAAGCCTTTATTTAAAAAAATTTTTTAAATTTCTATTTATTTTTTTGAGAGACAGAGTGTGCTCAGGGGAGAGGTAGAGAGAGAGGGAGATACAGGCTCCAGGCTCCCAGCTGTCAGCACAGAGCCCGATTTAGGACTCACACTCCTAAACTGTAAGATCATGACCTGACCTGAGCTGAAGGCAGATGCTAAACTGACTGAGCCACCCAGGTGCCCCAGAAAGCCTCTATTTTATGAGAAGTAATAGTTGAGTTCTACTAAATAAGCTTTTCCCCAACCTAGCTTTGCCTGAAGCTTTCCTGAAATTTCCAAAAACTCTGCTAATTGGCAAGTTACCAAAAGTATTCCTGTATTACTCAGAAATAAAAGTGTTGTTACATGACCCCTAACACAAAGTGATGTATCTGGGAATCAGTCATATACTACAAAAAAAACCGGGTCATTCAGGTCTAATCTATTGATCACTGCCATTTTACTCCCCTCCTAGTTAAGTCAAATTTATTAAGCCTTTCAACTTTTATATATTGAAGATGTTTTAAAAGCAATATCATAATTTTACTTCAGCAGTAATTTGTTTAAAGTATTCAGAACTGCCATATCATCTTTAAAAGAGCTTTCCACTATAGCTCTCATAAACATACTATGCCATCATTTTAGTGAAGAATCAAAACACCACCAAAGCTCTACCACTGCCTCCTAAATGAAAATGATTTAAGTGGAAAACTTGTTTCCTCTAATTAAAAATCACTATTAGCTCTAGTTTTGTTAACATAGTTAGAGTCTTCTGTTTACATGTTTTTATTGTTATTGTTAACAGTAACTTCAGTGTTGGGGCGCCTGTGTGGCTCAGTGGATGAAGCGAATGACTTTGGCTCAGGTCACGATCTCACAGTTTGTGTGTTCAAGCCCCATGTCGGGCTCTGTGCTGACAGTGCGGAACCTGTTTGGGATTCTCTCTCATCCTCTCTCTCTGCTCTTTCTGCTCTGTCTCTCAAATAATAAACGTTAAGAAAAAAATTCAGTGTTAACACTGGGCAAGTATTAAATGACAATGTCAACTTCACCTAAAATTCCTAGCAATGTTCTGAAAATCTTAGTTTTCTATACTTTCTCCTATACTTTGTGATACCGTTATCATTGGGGGAAGTTTTTTTTGTGTTTTGTTTTTTAAGCTTGAAATCGACAGCAATATATTTGTGAATTTTCATAAGATTGTCAGCATATGTAAATTCTTGAAATAGTTACTTATACTGAAAAGAAGTTAGTTTTTGGAGAGACACAGTAAACAGTTCAAATTGAGAAAGTAAAGTGCTATTGTTTGCCCTGTGGGTAGATTTAGCAGTACATGAAACCTTCAGACAACTCTAGAAAGAACTAATGTATCTAGTCATTGGTTTGTCTGCAGGAGAGTATAGGCTATCATGATTGCTTCATGTTAAAGGAATTATAAACAAAAGGGCTAGAGGAAACCAATATTTTGAGCAATTTTGACAGGCATCCCATGAAGGAACACATGTACGTACTTTATACCTGTCAGATGCCAGCTAGGTTAGTTCCTTTATCAGAAAAAAAAAATACATGCCGATAAACTGAGAACATTTTTTTGAAACATGATGATGGACACTATTTTTGTGAATGCATTCGCAGTAGTGGACACACTGCTGTAACTCCTTTTTCTGGCAGGATAATAACAGAATGAAAGTTTCAATCGGAGGAAACCCTGTGTATTCTCTGGAATGTAACTGCATTGTTTTAGTTTGCCTATGTTATGCGGAGGCTCTAGAACATGTAAAATGATAAAGCATGTATGTTAGTGGTTCACTTATACATAATGGCTTACAAAGGAGATTGATAAGTGACATTATAGATTATTTCTGGGTAAATTCTGTATGGAACAAACCATCTATTCTGTGCCAGTTAAATAAATCTAAATATATGGAAAGTGTTTTCTCTCATGTTAGTACTTATAGGAATTTGTGCTGTTATCTAAGATCTCTGCATTTCACAGCAAGCACTTACTATTTGTAAAATAAAAAAAAATGATAGAGGCATAAGAAAACTTGTTCTTTATAATGATAAGGCATTAAGAAAAAATTGTGATTTATAGTCAGTTCCTCTGTGAGGCTAAAATGCTGATCATGTAAATTCTCCTTATCTGTGGCTCTGTAGAAGTGAAATAATTGAGAAGAGGGATGACTGGATGAATTATTTTTAAGTAGCCAGGGAAGGTTACCTTGAGTACACTATTGCCATGGAAGTCAGCTAGACACTGAAGAATGAGATTTTGGAATTATTCTTGCCTTTGGTGGGTTTTTAAAGAGTCTCATTTTATCATTTTTGGGAAATGGGAAGTTGAAACTCACTTGACAACTTGCAATCTTCATCCTCACTGGAGAGCTGTTTGATTTTAAGTACGCAATTGAAGAAAGATGTTGGACATTTTATAGGCTGCTTCATAGACTAAAGTCCAGGAGCTGAAGTTCACAGTTACAATTAGATTTATCTTAAGCTCTGCCAGGGACAAAGCAAACCCATTTATATGTCCTGCTTTTAGGATATACTTTGTAAGGTATAGTAGCAGCTATAAACATGACATGGGAGTGTATATGTTTAAATATATATAACCTATGATGACTCCACTTTGCAATTTACAGTATGATTGAAGATTCTCTGTGAAAATTTTTGATTAAGAAATTTGTACCATGGACAATGCTGTTTTTGACTGTGTAGCCTTGAAGTGGTTTGCCTCATACTCAGGATTTCAAACATGTTCAGCCAGGACTTGTATTATGATGCAGACAAAACAAAACAAAACAAAACAAAACAAAACAAAACAAAACAGCAGTTGAACTAAAATTTGCTTATTTATCCCTTACTTATCATTCAAATATATTTATTTGAAGTCTGGTATACCAGAAATTATGATAGACACTCTAGGATTTATCAAACTATTGGCACATTATGTTCTCATTACCAGTGTGATCTTTATCTAGGTTCTAAGTAGAATATATTATTTATTTCCCAGTGCTTAGGAACCCAGTAAAATTCCTTTATATGTGAATTAAGTGAGTAAATGTTATTCTTTATGTTGTAACATTTAGAAAATATTTGGTATATCATCTTATCCAGAAAATATCCCTTGGTGAAGGCCAAGTGCTGAATTAAAAAAAAAAAAGAATATTAAAAAAAAAACTGATTTAAGAATCCTTACTACAATTGTAATCAAGTGAAATAAAAAAAATAACTTTCCAAGTATGTAATTATCAGAATAGTTCTCTGAAATGGAAGTAATCTTCCTGTTTTTTTTTTTCCTTTTTATTTGGCTAAATACAAGATTCTGAAAGAAAAGAGGATAACTAGGAAATGTGGGTGTGTTTGTGGAAAAGGTGGGAAAAATATAAATTTTAAGAAAAATTTGGTACTGGTATGCTCATTGCAATCAGAATTGGCTTGAGGATGGTCAGATAATTGAGGAAAGGCAGACAAAACTAAATATTGAGAATGAAAGAAGGGCTTTAAAGAAAACCTGACTTGTTTCACAATTTTTCATTACTATAAAAAGTATAATTCAGCTTAAAGATAACTGGCCACTAAAAATTAAAGGTGCTATAAATACATGTAAGCTTCGATTTTCAGAAGTCATAAAAGTAATGCAACTTTAAGTTTATTTTACAGTATGATTTTTTACTCTTGAAAGTGATGATTATTAGAAAGTATAACTAAAATAAAAATTAAAAAAAATTAAAAACCTGGGGCGCCTGGGTGGTTCAGTTGATTAAGTATCTGATTCTTGATTTCAGCTCAGGTGATGATCTCACAGTCATGAGATCAAGCCCCCATGCATCAGGCTCTGTACTGAGTGTGGAGGCTTCTTAAGATTTTTTTCTCCTTCTCCCTCTGCCCCTCTCTCTGACTTGTTCTCTCTGTCTCTCTGTCTCTCTTTTTCTAAGTAAATAAATAAAAAAACCTAAAGACAGTATGATAACTGGGTCAAGGATGACCTGGGAAAATTGGTCACTAGGATGTTGTTGATAGGGGAGTTATTCAGTACATATTCAGGACTGTAACCTGTATGATGATAATCAATAAAGTGGTTAAAATCCCAAAATTTAGAGGTAGGTTTTGGTTTAAAGCAATTCCAAATCTGTCATGGATTCACCTCATGATGGAAAGCAAATTATTAAACCTCTGTTTTCCTCATCTGAGGAATGAAAGTAGTATTAATACTAAAACCTCATAGGGACACTGTGAGGTTAAACATGTTAACTTGTATAAAGTCCTTAGAACAATGCCTGTCTCATAATACATGCTCAATTAAGTGTGATGTGGTATTGATAATCTTTAAATGCTTATACCTAGCAATTTCATTAGGTGGACTTGGTTTTGTAAGAAATGTATCAGAGATACTTAAAGCAATATAAGAAGAATGCCGTTTTGAATAGCATTTGTGTAATCTAAACTGAAGCAGCAGAAACATCCAGCAATAGGCAGTTGGCTTAAACAAATGTGTTTATGGAGCCATTAAGTTTTCTCTGTAGAAGAATTTTTTAAATGCCACAGTACTTCATTTAAAAAAAGGACAGGGGCACCTGGGTGGCTCATTTGGTTGAGTGTCTTTGGCTCAGGTCACGATCTCATGGCTCGTGAGTTCGAGCCCCACGTCGGGCTCTGTGCTGACAGTTCAGAGCCTGGAGTCTGCTTTGGATTCTGTGCCCCTCTCTCACTGTGCCCCTCCCTCACTCATGCTCTGTCTCTTTTTCTCTCAAGAATAAATAAAACATAAAAATTTAAAAAAAGGACATAAGGAGTATGTATAGACAAACATATTTGGTTAATATTATATATAACACATAAAAATGGAAAGAAATACATCAATATGTGAAGACTAGTTATGTTTGGATGGTAGATTATGGGTGAGTTTTCACCACATGTGTGTGCATATTTGGTAGCACTCTTCTATGTTTCTTTTTTTTTTAACGTTTATTTTGAGAGAGAGAGAGAGAGTGAGCGCGCGCACAAGTGGGCACGTGCGAGCAAGGGAGGGACAGAGAGAGGGAGAGTGAATCCAAGCAGGCCCCACATTGTCAGCACAGAACCTGATGCAGGGCTCAAATCCCCAAACCGTGAGATCATGACACGAGCTGAAATCAGAGTTGGACACTTAACCGACTGAGTCACCCAGGTGCCCCAGTGTTTCTATGTTTTATGGTTAGAATTGTGTCCCCCCAAATTCATATGTTAACGTCCTAACCTCCAGTACCTCAGAATATGATCTTATTTGTAAATAGAGTCATTGTAGGTCTAATTAGTTCAGATGCGGTCACTCTGGAGTGGTTGGATGCCTAATGCAATATGACTGGTATCCTTATAAAAAGGGAAAAGTTGAAAGTGCAACAGAGTAGTCTCTCAGCTCAAACTTGATTCCTTAGGTGACTTTAATTTTCTGTTGCCACGTGTACAAGGAAAAGTAAACAACCTGGGTTGCACACATTCTGCACATCCTGCACTTTAGCAGGAAAAATCCTGTTTTCAGGACCGACCCTTGGCTGGCTCCTGGGAAGTGATAGTTGATTCCATGGACTGGTTAACCTGATATGAGTATTTTTGTATGCTTAAGGAGTTGGGTCACACTGTACCAGTTTGATCAGATAGTTTTGTGTTAACAATATGGTTTATAGTGACCATCTGTTTTTACTTTGGGAGTCTGGATTCTGAGTAGATGGGTCAGTCATGCATATGTGAGTGGTCGCCCATAACAACCGGGGAAACCATGAATCAGGTGAGTTTCCTTGTTGATAACAGTTAAAATGTGTTACTACACATCATTGCTAGGAGATTTAAGTGCATCCTGTGGGTCTCCACTGTGGGGGGACAATTGAAACCTGGTGTTTTGTTTCTCCTGACCTTTTGCCCCATTTACCTTTCCCTTGACTGATACTACTCTATATCCTTTCACTGTAGTAAACTGTGACTATGTATGTAATAGTAGCAGAATCCTTCCAGTTATACTTACAAGCAAATTACGGTCTTGAGGGTGGCCTTTGGAACCCCAACTACAGCATGTAAACTGATATAATCATAAATTCCAGGGGTTAGGACATGGGCATATTTGAGGACCACAGTTCTGCCTGTAATATAATATAGTTGAATTATTTTTTATGTTTACACATTAAGCATGAACAGTAATTAATTAATTAATTAATTTTAGAGGGAGGGGAGAGGGGCAGAGGGATAGAGAGAGAGAATCTTAAGTTGGCTCCACTCTCAGTACAGAGCCTGACATGGGGCCCAACCCTACAACCATGGGATCATGGCCTGAGCCAAAATCAAGAGTTGGGTGCTCAGCCAACTGAACCACCCAGGCTCTCAAGTATGAACACTTTTAAACATTGAAAAATCATACTTCTGAGGTACAGTCAAATGAAGATGTGAAAGCCATTACTGTGACCATTAGAGTAAAAATGGATAAAGAGAGAGGAAAGAGGACCTGGTGGGGAAAGAGAGGGAGGGAGCGGGTGAGAAAGGAATTTGGCTATTTGTTACCATAGAATGTATTGTAAAATATGTATTTTTCTGTATCAATTTTAAAGGTAATAAAAGAGACAGTAGTAAATGTCATTGCTAACAAAGGCATAGTGAGTTTGATAAGGAGAGTGAAAAAAGACAGTGACTCACAGGCAAACACAAGCTTTCATGACCCTTTAAAATCTATTATAAACAGAATGTGAGACTAGAAATATTGATCATTTGGAATTTGTTCTAAGTGTTCTGACACCCACTATGGGAAATAGGGAATTTAGTATGAATGTCAAGCCACGAGAATAGATGCTTTGTGTCTCCTTTTCAATATATCATTTTTTAGCATCTCAGAAACAATAGTACTCTTGTTAGCTGTCAAGTATTCCAGTTTAATTATCCTCCTCTTTCTTCTTTGAGGGACTAAACATTGTTTAACCTTTTAAATTTCCTAAGTCAAATGTTAGGAAAGCATATGGAAAGGCCATTTCCATGGGCTATAAACATCAACTCAGCTCTGTCCTTAAAGAAAACTTTTTTTTTTTCCCACTAAGAAATAATATTTGGAGTAAATAATTTTTATCAAATGTTAAGAACTGCTAACTATTTGTACCCCACCATATTAAATTCTGAGCCAGAGGTGGGATTACCAAGTAACATCTTTGAGCAAAGAAGGTCTTAATGTGTATTATCAATGTCCTGCATAGGATCTCCTTAATAATACTAATGTATGAGTTTTCCTGTCTGTTTTCTTGCCACTACCTTATTTGTTCCCTAATACTTGTTTCCTAACAGTTTTGTCCATTCTCTAATGTAGTTACCCTTGTCTTCCAAACATGTAGACTTTTCTGCAAATGAGCTCATCTGACCTCTGCATGTAACCCTTTAATGACTTCCTTTAATTTTTATAGTTCAGTCTACATATGGTGCATGATGTGATTCAGACACAGTCATCATTGCAGCTCAGCGTCTTCACACATTTCATAGTAGTCCCCACTTATCCAAAGGTGGTATGTTTCAAGACTCCTGGTGGATGCCTGAAACGGAATAGTCCTAAACCCTATATATATCATGTTTTTTCCTACATGTAACATGTCTATGATACAGTTTATAGATGAGGCACAGTAAGAGATTAACAATAATAATAACATGGAATAATTATAACAGTATACTATAATGAAAGTTATGTGAATGTGCTTTTTCTTATGATGTGAGATGATAAAATGCCTATGTGATGAGATGCAGTGAAGTGAATGATGTAGGCATTGTGACTGATACTGACCTTCGAATAATTTGTCAGAAGGCGGATCATCTGCTTTTGGACTGTAGTTGACTTCAGGTAACTGAAACCACAGAAAGTGAAACTGAGGATAAGGGGACTCCTGCATTTCCTCTTTGGTGGTCATTTCTCCTCCTCTTCCTCTTCCTTTAGCCACCTGATTGATTTTCAAAACTCAAAGCATTTCTTTCACAAAGTTTTCTTATGAATCACATGATTTGTATTCTCTCAGTGCTCTGCCATCCTTGTGGTCTTAATATGTTTGCTAGTCTTTCCTACTACAAAATAAACCTTTGAGGGCATGTGTTGTATCTTATCAGAATTTTTGTTCCTAAAGCCTATCTGAGTGGCGAATATTAGTTGCTTAATACATATTTGATGAATTCTTAACTAGTGCTAGTAAAGCATTAGAATTCGATGTTCAGATTGAAAATGTAGTTATCGATTTAAATTAACTCTCTAGATTTGTTTCCCCTTCTATGGATGCTGTCACTTTGTACATACCCCCAATTTCTCTAGCATTGTTTCTGAGTTGTATAGGTTATCTACTTTAATTTCAGCAGTGCTTATTACTTTAAAAAGTAGCAATTATTGTAAAAAAGGAAGCACTGATTACAGTTGAAATAACCTGGCACAATGACTCACTTACTCTCCAGAGTAACAGATTGAACTCAGTATGACATTTAATTTATATATACATTTATATGAAGAGAGGGGAGAGAAGGAGAGAGGGAGTTTCAGATCAAGAGGAGAATATAGGGAGGGCTGGAGGAGGGGGCCTGGGTATTTGCATGATCTGTATTTCTGTTCCACATGGAAATTAATATGAAACAGAGTGGCCTTTTCTCTTTATTTTGACATGTCATAAGATCTTTTTTTTCCACAGTACATCCTCAATGAATTTACAACATATATTTATTAGCTTGTCTTATTACGTTAGAAATGCTCCAGTGTTGGAGGATACATTCCTGAAATGTGATCTGGCAGAATGCCTACTCTGGTTTCTAACAGTCCCTTTGGGGAAGACATTCCTCAATAGATATGGCGCTATTGACTGTATGAGTATTCAGGCTTCATCCATTCTGTAGTTAGTGGCAGTAGCACATGGGAAGGCAGGTTTGAGAAAAAATGGTAAACTCTCAGACTAACAGAAGGTACACTGTGCATTAGATAGAGTGTATAAGAATGAGGCTGGAAGGTAAACAGTGGCAAAATGATAAAGTACTAAATAAGCCTTGCTAAAAATTGGATTATATCCATATCCTTATATCACAGGAAATAAATTAATACTTTGTAAATAGGTGTTTGATGTGATCATATTTTTTTTTATTAAAAGAAGGACGAGATGCAAGGAGATTTTAATTTTAATTCGATAAAATTAACACATTTTCACCCCTTATCTATATTTTTTGCAGACATTATGCTAGGCAGAGTTCTAAAGCAAGAAATTGTAAGGGGATCTCTTAAGACAGTTACCATGAAGGTGGAGTGAAAAAAATAAGAGCTAAATTACAAATAGAGTTAACAAGATTGGTTGATTGTAAGAGAAAATGTAAAAGAAGAAATTAAGGGCAAAATTCAGGTTTTCTCAGAGGTAGATGGATATATGACAGTCTTCAAGATGTAAAATTTAGTTTTGCTTAAAGCTGTAGTAAAGAAAATTCAGTTTTAGACATCTGGGGTTGAAGGATCTTTTCATAGTCTGGAGAGAATATGCTGACATGCAACTGGACGTAGTTTTCTGGTGCCTCGAAATGAGAAAAAAGCTGGGAGAAAAATGTAGATTTGACAAATATTTTTAAAAATTGCAAAAAAAATGACATAGGTGTTCTGATGAATCCAAGAGTTCTTTTAATACATTAATTATGGCATAAAATATGTTTCACATAAAAATTTTAACAAAGCTATGTTTCTGGTAATCAAAGGAATTCATAGTAAGAAAACAATGAAATAAAAATTTGATACATGCAGTTGATCAAGATAAAAAATATTCTGGCAAGAATTTTTGGATTATTTTCATGATTTCCTAGGAACTCTGAATTGGTATAAATGCTTAGAAAGTAATTTGACAATTTTATATCAAGAAATTAAAAATATTTATATTATTTCCTGTTTCCTATTGTTGATAGGAATTTTTTCTGTTTAAATAATCAAATATTCTTTATTATTTTTTTTCATGTGGAAAGGTTGAGTGAATGCTACTTTCAAATAGGATGATTATTAAACATGATGAATATTTCTGATATATTTTTTGCAGTTTAAAAATTATAGTTCTAAATAATTTTTGATGACTTGTAAAAATGGGTACATTGAAAGTATCTCAAATGGATGGTAAAAAATTAAATAACATAGTAATTACAAAGCTATATCACTCTCGGGGTGCCTGGGTGGCTCAGTCAGTTAATAACACATCCGACTTCCGCTCAGGTCATGATCTCCTGGTTCATGAGCTCAATCCCTGCTTCAGACTCTGTGCTGACAGCTCAGAGCTTGGAACCTGCTTTGGATTCTGTGTCTCCCTCTCTCTCTCTGCCCCTTTGCTGCTCACACTTTGTCTTTCTGTCTCAAAAATAAATAAACATTAAAAAAGAAAAG
This sequence comes from Lynx rufus, assembly GCF_022079265.1. NCBI lineage: Eukaryota > Metazoa > Chordata > Mammalia > Carnivora > Felidae > Lynx > Lynx rufus. Next base: position 40,420,036 of record NW_025814823.1, read on the forward strand.
CTAAATCACTCTGATCCAAAATATGTCCAATACAAAATATTATTCATATATGCAATAAACATGCACATATAATAGGTATATGGAATTTATGTGATTTATATGGATTATTTTAGTTTCCCACACTATAGTTTCCTGCATTTTGCAATTTTCCTATCAGAAATACCTGCTAATTTATCAATTAAAACATCACATTTCCCTGATATGCCAACTGTATTCTCTGTAGGTAGTCTATATGTTAGTGTTCCAGAATAATGTAAATACATTTATATAGCTTTTGAATCTCATTTTTCTTAATGAATTTGCTGTTTCCATTTGACCTGAGTAGTGAATCAGAGTAAGGAAAATTTTCTTCAGGTTTCGCCTTTTCCTTCTGTATGAAGCCTTTGGTAGAGACCTCAGAAGAGGACCTTGGCTAAGGCATCAGGTAAGATAAAAAGACCTAGAAATAAAGGTACCTGGGTGAAGAATACAGATATGATTAAGAGCATGATCAGCTATAGAGGCCTGAGTCCCTCACTGCAACTCCCTTTAGAGACTGACATGTATGGGCTGTTCATGAAGTATGGTGTGGAGAGGACAGCTGTCTCCTATGAGATCAGCCAGGTAGTTTTTTTTTTTTTTTTTTTTTTTTTTTTTAAGTTCTTAAGGATAGGCTTGAAAAATCACACAGAGATTGTTAGGAGCCAGACTCTTCAGAATGAAAATCTGAAATATATTTTGCCATAAAAACTTTCACAAATACTCTATAGTACCCTAATCTGTGGGGTGATATTCATATCCTCTTCACCCGTTGGGAGCTCTTCCTTAAAGAGATTAGCACTGAAGTAATAAACATATACAACTAATTTCTCTGGAAGAGGAACAGGTGTAGAGTTCTACTTTGGGTATTATTTACCAGACATGTAATGCTGCATGTTCTCCCTGAGAAAACAATGATTGTCATAATTAATAGTGCTCTCTGAACAAGAGAAGCCAATTCTTTATAATCTGGCAGTCGTGCATATTAACTCTCAAGGCTAGAATTAAATAAATGAATCAGTTTGACTGAAGGCCAAGTAGTTGTTTATTTTATGGTGTACGATTTAAGTCATTTTGTCCATTGTACATGAGGATGTACGTCCTATTTCATGATGAGTCAATGTGACATATTTAGCTTCATGACTGAAATGTGACCTCATTTTTATTTTCTGTCTGCTGTGGTTCTTGGAAATTACTATTCACATATTTACTAATGGAATGCTTCAATTAGACGGATTCTCTGAAAGAAATAGAAACTCAATAAGATGCTTTGAAATAGCCAAATGACACTTAGAATTTGGAGGGATTCACAATCCAGCAATTTATTAGAAGCACTAGAGGAAAATACAAAAAATAAATGTTGCAGTTATTATATTGTAGTCTGACGTCATGATCTATTAGATGATGAGGGAGGATTTAAAAGCTGAGTGTTTGTGATGTTCTCTCCCTCGTTAGTATTCCATTGCTTGACTTGCCTTTTTTTTTTTTTTTTCACTCAAGCAGAGCTTTTTATAGCGGTGTTACTTACCATTCATCTTTTTAAGTTAATTACTATGTAGTTTATTCTTTTAGAGTTAACAACTAGACAATTTAGATATTAGTTACCTATTCATTTAAAAATATTGGTGTGCTATTGATCAGTCATCTATGCAATGATTTGCAAAATGATGCAAAATATTTCTTTTGTCTAATCACTTATACTCTAATCACTGGAAGGAAACCTGTAAGACTCAGATGTTTTTGGGAGATGATGGGTCTTTACTTCTGGGTGGTAGGGCATAGGATTCTCAGATGTGATGTCCTAAAATCAGATGTTAATATTTTATATTTAGTCAAATTATCTTGAATCTAGACAAGATTTTTCTAGGGCAGTGAAAAGATTACTTATTACTGACAGGAGTAACTAGATCCTTTCACATTTGGCCCAGGTTGATTTCTTAAAAGCCAGAGGTCTTCCTATACCTACCTGTGTTAGTAAGGAACCTTCTATAAGTAAGGAACCCCAGAAATATGAATCTAGGACTTTATGTAGAACAGGGACAGTTATTCTTGCACTTGTCCTGAAAGAGGAAGAGAAACCGTTATTAATGTAAACAAATTCTCTGGAAGAAACAGTGAAGGAAAGAAATGGGGAAGAATTCTTGGTTCCTATTTGGACTGTAAACAAGTATCTCCAGGGAGAAGATAAGACAAGAGTTTTTTAAATCTATTTATGTATGTATTTATGTATATTTATTCATTCATTCATTCATTTATTTATGTATTATTTATTTGTTTATTTATTTATGGCAGTGTACCCATGCTCACGGGGGAAGGGCAGAGAGAGAGAGAGAGAGAGAGAGAGAGAGAGAAAATGAATGAATGAATGAATCCCAAGCATGTTCCACATTCAGCATGAGCCCAATGTGGGTCTTGATACCACAACCCTAGGATCATGACCTGATTCAAAATCAAGAGTTGGATACTCAACCCGCTAAGCCACCCAGGTACCCCAAGGGGTTTTCAAATTTAAAATGAGATGTCTCTCTTTTGGAATACAAACACAAAGAAAAGTAACTCTTTAAATCTCTCAGGAAGATTCTTAGCTATTCAGTTGTCTTTTACATCAGTACTCTGAATTTACCTGTCTAAAGGAGATAAGAGAAGGTTTATATCTTTTGAATGGAACCAAATGGCTTTACCATTAAAGGAATAAATGGCTACCAGTCTAACACCCATAGCATGTGAGGAGCAAATGTTTCTCGGAGAGTGGGTACCTGCATGGCTCAGTCCATTAAGTGACTCTTGATTTTGGCTCAGGCCGTTATCTCACATTTCATGGGATGGAGCTCCATGTAGGGCTCTGTGCTGATAGCATGGAGCCTACTTGGGGTTCTCTCTCTCTCTCTCTCTCTCTCTCTCTCTCTCTCTCCCATTTGCACTCTCTCTCTCTCTCTCTCTCTCTCTCTCTCTCTCAAAATAAATAAATTAAAAAAAGATGTTTCTTGGAGAAATAACAGCAAATATTCTTTATCTTATAGCTTATCCATTTCATAGATGTGGAGGCTGGGACTTTGAAGGATCATTCAGAAATCTGGGAAGGATTTGTCTTCCCACAGTGATACACCTGAATTCAATAGAAAGTTTTTTTTAGAGGATAAAAATAACAAGCCAGATAACTTCAAGGCAGGTATACTTAGGGAAAAGGGTCTTGTGGTGCACTTCAATTAGAAATAGGGGTATCATTTTAGCTTGCTTAGCTGTTGGGTAAACCATATAGGAAATAAGAGAAACTTTCCCCCTTTTTGGAAATGAATATAAAAAGGTGCTATTTTTCCTTAAAAAGAAAGAATATTTTCCTATATTACTTTGGGTTAATTACAAAGAGTTAGAAAAAAACTAACATTTTTTAATGTTTTTTCTCAGTGTAACTGTGCTAACATACAGACATTTATATTTTAAGAGTCTTAAGTATCAAAAGCTAATGTAAATATGATACAGAAAGTATAGAAGTTAAAAAACTCAACCTACTTCTCTAACCCATAAACAGTTATGCTGTTTGCACAAATTGCCAGTGCCAGAAAATTTCTGTGAAAAGGCATTTTTGAAAGATGTAATACTGAGTCTTATGATCACAAGGGCATGTATTGTTATTGTGAGCTTGTCAGATGATAAATGAGGATGTAGTTCCAGAAATTAATTAGCTGAAAAGAATATCTACCTATTTCAGTAACTTTCCATGGGAAGTGTACATTCAATTTTATGCCAAAAATGGTCTCTTTTTATAGCTGTTAGCTAGTGATTTTTTAGAATCCTAAATCTGATAATGAATAAGTGTTCAGCCAGCTTAAGAAATGTAACTGATATTGTTTGGGTAAAAATATCATTATGAGAACATAATTTTAAGGTTATAAAAACTGATTATTTTTTGTCTTCTAAGTGTCTTCCATTGAAGGTTAATGTGTAATTAAAATGCTTTTTTATTTCTTCTGGCTTCCTAAATGTCATTTTTAGTCTACTCTCAGTGTTTGTTAAAAAAAATGCATAAAATTTCTCTATTCCCAAATTTGCCATGGCTTTCTTCCTGTCTATCATATCTGTCATTTATATAACTATCTCTTAAACTATTCCTGTATACATTTTAGTTACTCAATAAACTGTGTATGTTACTTAAAAACATTCACTTAGAAAACTTGGGCATTTTTCAAAATGAATATAACCAATAATAAAACTAGATTTGATTTTTCTGGTACTTGGTTACATTACATCAACTTCACCTTTTTTGTTAATTCATAAATCCTTGATAAAGGAATGATTAAGGATCTGCTCTGTATCAGGGACTAGGCTAGGTAAAGGTTTACAAAGATGACTGAGCCCTGAGGCAAATATATAGCACAATAAGTAATTTCAGTGACTTTGAAACCTGATAGACTTGGGCACAGTTCCAATTCTGTCACTTAGGTTTGTGTATGACATTCTGGATGATAATTGTATAAGTTTTATTAATTTAATTGAACTGTGAAATGAAAATGCCAGTAATACTACAAATAAAATCAGAAATATTGCTTCAAGTAAATATGGACACTGATTTTATGCCTTTCACAAAACAACTCAATGTATTATAGATCTAAATATAAAATACAAAACTATGAAAATCTTAAAAGATGACGTAGGCTAAAAGGTAGCTGATACAGGATAGAATCTTGACTTGAGCACTTTTTAGATAAAATGGTAAATATTCAGTCCATAAGAGAAAATTGATAAATTGGACTTCATTAAAATTAAAACTTGTGCTGTACAAATGATAATGCCAAGAGAATAAAAAGACAATGGGAGAAAATTTTTGCAAAACACATATTTAAAAAGGGTCTGGTATTCAAGACTTGCAAAGAATTCAACAATATGAAAATAAGCAGCATAGTTAAAAAACGGGCAAATGATCTGAACAGACATTTCACCAACGAAGATACACAGATGGTAAGTAAGCATATGAAAAGATGCTCAACATTGTGTGTCATTAGGGAATTGCAAATTAAAACAGCAGTGACATACCACGGTATACATGTTTGAGTGGCTAAAATTAAGAATACAGTGAGTGGTAGGGAGTGTGTGGAGCAACAAGAACTCTCTGTCATTGGTGGTGGAAATGGAAAATGGTACAGCTACTTTGGTAGACAGTGCAGTATCTTACAAAAGTAAACATACTCTTCTCATACAGTCTAACAATCAATATTCCTTGGTACCCAAATGCATTTAAAACTTATATCTACACAAAAACCTGCACACAAGTGTTTATAGAATCTCTATCATTGTTAAAAGTTGGAAGCAGTCAAGACATCCTTCAAGAGATGAATGGATAAACTGGCACATCCATACAATGGAATATTATTCAGTGATACAAGGGAAATGAGCTATGAAGCCATAAAAAAAGACATGGAGGGAACCTAAATGTATTGTGCTAAGGGAAAGAAACTAATATGAAAAATCTGAATCCTGTGTGACTTCAATTATATGACATTCTGGAAAAGATAAAATTATGCAGACAATAAAAAGGTTAGTGGTTGGCAGGGACTTGGGGGAAGGGATGAAGGGTTGAAAGGTTCGGCACAGGAGATCTATACAGCAATGGAACTATTCTGTATACACAGTGATGATAGACAAACACCATTACACATTTGTGAAAACCCAGTAGCATGTACAACACAGTGAACTCTAATGTAGACTATGGACTTCAATTAATAATAATGTATTGGCATGTGTTCAGCAATCGTAACATGTACCAAACTAATACAAGCTATATAAATAATAAGACAAACCATGTGTGGGAACAAAGAGAATGCATAGTAACTTTGTTTTTTCTAATTTTTCTGTAAACCTAAAACTGCCCTAAAAATAATCTGTTTTAAAGAAAGGTAAAGGGTAGATTTAGAGAAAGTGTGGAAAGTATACAGCTCTATGTAAGAAAGAAATGAGATTTTTTTCATAAGCTCTTAGCTCAATGCATGGCACTTAATATATATCAAAATTGGAACTAAATGGTAGGGATTATGATAATGAATATGATTATGATGATGGCAAGAAAAAATAGGATAGTCCTGGATCGATGTAAGTAACAATTTTCCAAAAATAAATAAATAAATAAAAGTAAAAGAAAAAAAAATCCTTAAATTTAGAAAACACTAATATTTACTTTAGGGTTGGGGACTGAATACAGCTATGTAGAAATTTTCCACAGAAATGTATCATTTGAGCTGATATTTGAAAGATAAGTAAATCTGACTAGAAAGAGCAAGAGGTAAAGAGCTTTTCAGAGAAGATATTGCATTTGCAAAACAATGGATTGATCATCTAACCTGGCAATATGGGAAACTGAGTAGTAAACATGTCTAAAGCATTGGATTCATGGCAAAAATGGAGATAAATCCACAAGCCTTGAAAGGTGATCTACAAATTATTACTTGATTTAGACTTTAAAAGCTTAAACAAGGAGTATTGGATTCCTTTAACTATAAACTAGCTATTTGCTTTACATATTCATACAGATGAAGGAGTTATGGAGAAGATTTCTAGGCTGCTTATCCACTGTGTTATGCGTTTATAAAAATGCATTATTTTAGATGTGATTTTGGATTAAGAAATTTAGGATTAATAGTGACTAGATAAAATTACTCTAGAAATATTTAGCTAGTTTAGTACTTCAGGAGATTTTCGTGGATTACTTGAACACAAAGATAGCATAGAATATTTTGCACATTTTCTCCATTAAAAACTTGACTGAAAATGCGCTGAAGTTTTGTTACTTTTATTGCTATTAATCTTAAATTTTAATGTAATCACTGAACAGGAATGAATGGACAGTTTTTGTATGGCTTAACAAAAAGCAATTGGCCAGAGAAGTAACTTCTGAAGTTTACATGACAAAAACATTCTCCATATATTTATTTTCAGAAACATTTAATATAGTTTTTTTCTGTTACATGAGATACTATATTTCATAGATCAATAAGTGATGAAAATATTTCATAATTACACTTTTGTAAAGGTTCTGCAATATACAATTTCCTGATTTCTAAAAATGAATATCATTAAGAAATCTTTTAAATGTGGAATATGGTATAAATTTTCATTCTATGTAAAATATATTTGCTGGTCCTTATAGTTTAATATTAAAATGTATGTATTGATTCATTTTTGTTAGTGTTTTTATTGTACTATTCTCTAAGTATACTGCTATCAGCCTCAAAATTGTTGGGTTCTTCATCTTTTTTTTTTTTAACTAAACTCTAGTAGGACCCTAATAACAGTGATGCATGACTCAAAGATCATAAGGTGATTGATGGCTGCCTATAGGTCTGATAATGACACAGTCTGAAATGAAAATACAATTTATCTGATGTGAAAAATATCGTGATCCCGCAAGCCTCTAAAGCATCAATGTGAATGTTCATAGGAAGTAGCCATAGTGATTATGGTTCAAGTTTACCACAGTTAAATTTAGTCTTTGAGGCACCATTTATTACCATCCCAAGTACTTTTTTTTATAGTATCCATAAGCAGAATTCACGGTCATCCAAGGGAGACCAAACTTTTAAGTTACTATATCAACTTCTAAAAGTTAACGAGTAGCCTGGGGAGTTATGATTTACTGTCAGTCCAGCAAGAAATGTCAGTGCCCTAGAATATGAGGAGGCAAGTGTCATCTAGCCGGATTTGTGAACTTTTCACTTTGCCATTCACTAGACAGCAAACAGAAAATTAGTCTATAAATAATTGAACTTGAAATTTTTTTGAAAATCTATCACAGCATGTTAAAAGCAATTTTGTTCTCGAATTAGCTCTCCACAAGTAGTAAATATGTCAAACAGCCTTTAAATAATGCAACATATAGAGCAACAGATAAGAAGGTTTAATAAGAATAAGAGAAAAGAAGACATTAGAAAATACACATGATGTATGATTTTGTTGGTTGTATTTTCTTTCTGAGAAAATTGGAATATAAATCTGATTTTAAAATGCCCATTAAAAGTAGACAATTTGCATAATGATGTTTTAATATTCTAGGAAAATGATACAAATTTGTAAATAAACATTTCTAATATGCCTTTATTCTGTACACAGAGAACATATGTTTAAGCCTTCTTAAGAATGAAAAAACAAAGTTACAAATGACTGCTCATAAAGATATAGGAAAAGATGAAGGGTGAAATGTTTCAACAAAAGCTCTACTGTGTGGTTCTTTAAAAGTGTTCTTGTAAGTGGGGTGCCTGGGTGGCTCATTTGGTTAAGCATCTGACTTTGGTTCACATCATGATCTCACAGTTCGTGGGTTAGAGCCCCGCATCAGGCTCTGTGCTGACAACTCAGCCTGAATCCTGCTTTAGATTCTGTGTCTCCCCCTGTCTCTGCCCCTCACCCACTTGTGCTTTGTCTTTCAAAAGTAAAGAAAAATTTAAAAAAATTATGACTGTTTTGATAAGATACCTATATAAAAGGACACCCAAGTTTTTAGGTGGTTTTAGGAAACCACATTCATAATACTAAAACATTAATTTTTTTATCCTTTTTATATTTTGGTATCTTTAATATAGGAGAAAATGTATTACTTAACCCTGATGTTAAATAATGTACACTCGGTTTAAGTATTTTGTATACAATAAACATTCATTGGCATCAGTAATTAGAAATATTTTATAAAACTAAAAGTAGTATGGAATAAAGTGATGTATGGCAGTAAATGTCTGTCATGGGAAACGTTTGTATAATAATGCATATTAAGTTTATTTTAGTGGTAAACTTACATAAAATGGTAAGAGTAGTACATATAACTTTCTTATTTCTGATAGTTTAAAGTATGTTACTGGCAAGGTGCCCTGTTACCAAAAAATACTTGAATGTATTACTTGCAAATAGGAACATCCTATTATATAACCACATACAGCCATCATAATCAAGAAATCAGCATAGAGGAAGTGCTTTAAGACTCTTGAACTGTCTTACTCCTGATCAAACTTTATTTACTCATTTATATTAGTCTATTTACATACATGCCTCTTTTGTTTATCAGTTATAATTCCTTATTATCATTGTTTTTGGATACCTGAACTATCCCAGATTTGGACAGTGAAAGCCCCTCAAGGTTCCTTTTGTGTGACTTTGACTTGCCTGCATCATTCTTTGAACACATCCTTACTTTGTCACGTGTGTGCACACACATACACATACACATGATGTTCCAGATCACTTTCTAATTTCTAATTTTCTAATTGTTTCTCCAAAGAGCCTTCGTTCCTATTTGGGGAGAATGGTATTTATAATCCATTATTCAGGCACAGTTGTGTTCTCCTTGCCCTTGGGTTGTTACTGCTCCTATGCCTTCTCAGTGGAAGAACCAGGGATTATATGAATGTACACACACACTTATGAATATGTGTGTAATGTATATTTTATATATAAAACTTACATCCGTGTGTGTGTGTGTGTGTGTGTGTATGAGCATGAAGAGGTACATATATATATATATATATATATATATATATAAAATATACCACTACAAATTCATACCAACATCTCCCCATTCTATCCAGTACAATGTTTATTTTAATTTTCTCCCTGAACATAATTATGCCTTCTCTATCAGTGAGGAAACTGGCTATAATTATCTTCAGTGGGTTTTCTTGTTTGATAAATCTCATTGTGTACACTTACCTCCCATTGCTGCTGCTGCCCATGCTCCTTGTGGAAATGCCTTCTCAGTCTATTCAAGTTCCATCCTCTTCCATTCTGCATGATAATTCATATGTAGCTATGTAATTCCTAGTAAATGTGGGGTAATTGAGAAGATTAACTAATGGGTGGATAATATAGTTTAGTGGTCACCATCCATTTTCAGTATTCTTCTAATATGCCTTCCTCAATGGCAAAGTTGAAAACTGCATTTTCAGTACTTATTTGCAGTTATTGTTCTTAGTGTAATTAATTGCCACCAAATAGATTTATTCATACAGTTTTGGCAAATGGAAGGGAGACAGATCTTGCACACCACTCTTTTTGCTATTTCTGTAGCTTCCCACTACTCCTAGTTTCTTCTGGTGCTTCTAGTCACGTCTGGCTTACTTAGGTTATGCCCATTTAGTCACAGTACTATAGCCAGAAGTTGTAATGGCAGTTTCCAGAATGCAGGACAGGCTATAGCTGCCTTTATAATTTATAATAATCGGATTCATAATAATCAGTCATTTCTGAAAATCGAAACAGAATGTGTTTCTTTAGCATTCCTAAAATTCATTCTTTAAATGAATTTTTACCTTTCTGCTGTCATCTAGAATAAGAATGGAAGTTTCATCCATTTGTAGACTGATACGTCTAAACACCTAAAACAATGCTTGGTCCTAAGACTGTGCTTAATGGTAGTGTAAGACCTAAACATAATTACTTGATATAACTTTCTTCTTTTTTTTTTTTAAGAATCCAATGCAATTAGAAATTCTGTCCATTCCATTCACTACGAGGCCCTCCTTTCACTATAAATCTTTCAGAGCTGACTTTTATTCTATTCAAGCCACTTATTTGAAGAAACCAGAGGTGAATCAATGACTAGCAGTAAGGAGATCATGCTGTGTTATCTATCAATACATAAATCTAGTTACATGTAGTAGGATTCTATTGTTACTTGAAAGTAGTCTATGGAAGACCAGGTTCTAGCAAATTCTGAATGTAGTAATAATTTGCATGAGTATGTGGCTTATGTTTCCAGTGCACCTACCCAGGAGCCCAGGAGAAATTTATTATGATCTGTTCTCTGAAGAAGAAACAATTGGCTTTGATTTATGTGCTCTGCAAATATGCTGGTACCAGCTGGGATTAGACTACTGGAACATTAAACCCTCACTCAAGAGTTTTTCTTCTAAACTTACTTTAGTAGGCTAAACTTAAAGCTTTATATCTTTGTTGTTTACTCTGGAAGGGAAATTGCCTAGTAATATCAATCTATAATGATTCATGAATAGTTACTGTTTTGTAAACAGCCTAGAATTTACAGTAATCAAGAATGAAGAGTTGGTTGTGAAGAGGTTTGGGTTTTGAATAGAACATGTAAATTAGTTTTAGAATAGGACTGTTTCCTTCCAATCTGAATGTTCACCAATTCTTATAATAATTAGATGGACAGAGAAGACCTATTCTGTGATCTATTTCAGCAGTTTTATTGAGTACTTGCTATAGATTAGGCATTGTTCTACATTTGGGGATACAAACATACATAAACAGACAAAAATACCTATCTTCATGTAACCTTCATATAGTTGTGGAGATAAGTAAGGGACACCATCAATATGAAAATGTACAATACATTAGATAATATTTAGTATTAAATAAACTGTTAGAAGTGGCTGCTATATAGAGTGCTTAATGTATAAGGAGCAAAGGCAAGAAGTGGTTAGAGAGTAAATTATACTACGACCTGAGGAAAAAGCGTTCTAGCAAAAGGAAGAGTGAGTACAAAAAATCTGAAGGAGATTAATATTCCAGAAATGTTGGAAAGGCTGCTGTGACTTAAGCAGAATGTAAAGCAGGAGGGATTTAGTAGGATATAAAATGAAAGAGAAAAATGATTAGTCAGAATACTTACAGTTTGAAGATCATTGAAAAATATTTGGTGTTTCCCTCAAAGTGATTTGGGAAGCCCAGTAGAAGTTTTTGAACAGAGATGCAACTTGATACAGGTTGATTTTAACAGAATCACTCTGGCTACTATGTTGAGAGAAAGGTGGAATGAGAAAGACAAATTGGCCATAACCCAGGTAGGAGAAGGTGACATCTTAGATCTTGGTGTAAAGGACTTGGGAAGAAGTGGCCAGTTTTGAGATGTAATTTGAAGGTAGCACCAAGAGCTCTTACTTAGAAATCTCTCACCATCTTTTCCTATCTCCAGCACAGTAGTCCCCTCAGTGGCATTCCAAATACCATTGCCCATTGACTCAGATGGTGGTTATTTATGAATTCAACAATAGAGACTTCTTTTCAAGTAAGCTAAATTGGCCACATCTACTGTCACATATTCAAACTGCTAACAGCTTCACCAGTAATATGGTATGGCACTACTCTACAGTTAGATCAGTTTCTTATTTATATTAGATTCTTTCATTAAAAGGGACTTAAATTATATCCACACTATATTAGACATTTAATCTGGTTATGTATTTGCCCTCCCTAACCACTATACTTTTCTACCACTGTCTGGGAACTTAATGAATACCATACTACTGGTGTATAGACAATAGACCAAACAAGAATGATTTTGAACATAACAGATTATTTTATATCAGATTGTGAGAGAATGGTAGATGCCCATGGGTCTCATCAACGAGAAACAGCTGCTCATATAATTTGTACTGGTCTATTGAAGACTTAGTTCTCATGTTTATATCCTTTAGTGTTTGTTATGCTTTTTAAGATTAAGTTTAACCTCTTGTTGAATATTGTACCTGTGGTTCTTGCTTCTTGACTGACACATGACAGGTAGGTCTGGGGAATGGAGAAGACAATCAGTAATGTTTAATAAACTGATGTCTTTCAATTACTTATGGATCTGACACTGACCTAATTTTCCATTTAAAAATAATACTTATCCAAGCATAAGCATTCTCCACATTGTTGGAGAATTTCTTTTCTATAGGTTATGATTCTTGTGTGCTTAACTAAATCTTGGATTTGTTAAGGAGATGACACAAAGAAAAAGTAACAATTTCTGAAATATGAAAATAAGACAGTAGTATAGACAAAATAACAAAAATAATAGGAGATGAATTAAAATTGATAATACGGAAAGATACATTGTAAACCATGATGAATGTTAAATGTATTACTTTTTTAAAATATATTTTTATAAGTATTTTAACTATTTTGGTGTAAAAACAGTGTTGCACCTAGGCTTTGAAAAGAGAAAATCTATAACCCTTGAAATTACTGATCCCTTTAAGTTTTTTACTAAAAAAAAAGTGTTATATAGGTTACTCTGAAGGGCAAGATTACAATGAAGAGTGATTATTCATTTGCTTAGTGACCTAGAGAATAACTGGCACTTTTTGCAGTTTTTTTGGGTGGAAGGAGTAGCACTTTTGCCAGTGAGTTTGCCTCCTGGCCAGTCAACAGAGGAAATAGCCTGGTCTATTTTATGAAGGTAATTTACCCCTGGAATTAGTTAATAACAGCAATGGCTTCATAAAGTACAAGTCCTATCAAACTAATCTAAACTTGATCAATCAAGGGAAGGCAATAGAAGCAATCTTTCTTGACATGAGCAATGATTTTGGTGCTACTGCGTATGACATATTTCTGAGTAAACTAAGAAAACATGTTCTCGTTAGTGTTTGATTTTTAGTTCAGTGCACAACTCTGATCCCATCTTAAAAAAATACTTGCTTCCTTAATAATAGTAACAAGAACAACAACAAGAAAAATGAGAAGTAGTGAAGGGGAAAAGAAGGAATATTTTTTATATATCAACTGAATCCAGTTTCACTAAGAATAATGATATTATTAGTTGTATTTTGGGCACTGTTTATTAATATACATTGGTTCACATTGACCCTGCCATATCCATTATAATGATAATAAAGCCAGATTTATACCTGGCTATGAACCAAAATTTATAAAGCAAGATTTCTCTAGATACTAAAATAATATATATTACATTCTATTCTATCACTTTCCAGTGCACCATTTTTTTCTTTTCTTTTTTTTTTTGAGAGACAGAGAGAAGGTTTGCACACACGTGAGTAGAGGATGGGTAGAGGAAGAGAGTGGGAGAATCCCCATCAGGCTCCATGCCCAGTGTAGAGCCTGATGCGGGGCTCAATCCCACGACTGAATCATGAGATCATGACCTAAGCCGAAATCAAAAGTTGGGTGCTTAACTGACTGAACCACCCAGGCTCTCCTCTAATGCACTATTTTAAATCTTTCTTTTGTTTACCTCTGTTGAAACAATAATGTTGCATTTTCTCAATATATTTATTGGAAGGGGTAGATATGCCCTTTTCCAGGTCACCGTGTTTCCTTGTAAGCTAACTGAAATGTGTATGTAAATATAGATAGCTTTGATTGGCATGGAAAAAAATACATATTAACTGAGTGAGCTTGCACTTGTTGGGCCTCTTTTTCTAAGCACTTGGCTTACTGTCCATTTTTGTAGCAGAAATACTCCTTCACTAGAAAGGAGTCCAAACCCACAATTCTGATATCAAATAATTATTTTACTGATATCAAATAATTATTTCAGAGTTGAATGGGATATTTAAGGTTAATTTAATTACCCCATTCTGTGCTTCAATTCCCTCTATAACATGGAATTAAACTTCAATTGAAATTTTGTTTATTGAGTACTTTCTCTTTAGCTGGCACTATCTAGGTTCTAAATAAACAAAAATATGTTGTAAGCATTACAAGGAGCTCACATATTAATGAAGAGATAGGACAAAGATTTAAATATGAATATGAACAAATTAACACAATAATATTAATTTATTAAAAATTTCTGCAAGATATCATAGGAACATGGGGAATAAACCCCCCCTCTCCCCCCGAGGAAGTCAGAAGACTTTCAAATAGACAGTTAATCTTGGGATTGAAAATAATGAAGGAGCAAGAGAGAAGAAAGGCACAGAGGCTGAAAAATAAGTGGTTTGATAGAATATATCATATACATGTAATGACAAGTGGCTCAATATACCTGGGGCATAGGACTTGTCATAGGTAACCAAAATTATTTTACCCCAGTGCTTCCTCCAATAGACTGGAAGGTTTTGGGAGGGGAAAAGCACTGATTCATGTTTGTATTTTTAGTTCTCAGCAAAATGTCTGCTAAATAGAGAGTTTTTAATAGGAATTTTACCTGGCCAATTAAAATTGGGAGCTATAATCATTAATGGTGTAACTGGAGCCATAGGTTTAGGTGATCTCATAATTTCTATGCAGAGTAAGAATGAAAGTAATCTAAAGATCTAACTTGGTAAGTTTCAGTACTGAAAGATGAATAGGAAAAGGAAAACCCATGCAAGATCATGAAAAAGAGTAGTTAAATATATTAGATAATATATAGAGGATATATATAAACATATGTATATATATTATATGCATTTATTTTATATTTAATATCCTATATATGTGTGTATACACACACATAAATACAGAGGCAACCAAGAGAGACAAATCTTTCAAAATGTATGTGGGCACGGTGGTAGCAAAATATCAGGTAAGGTAAATACATTCGTACATTGTAACTGGTCAGAGGTAACTGCAAATATATGGGGAGTTGTTTCATGAAGTGTTTGGGCCTAACTCATTATATTGAACTAAAGAGTAAATCAGTGGTAAGGAATTGAATCCAGTAATCCTTAGAGTAGTCCTGTAAGGCAGGTTCTGTGTTTTAGAAATGAGAACACAATGGTTAGAGAATTAAATAATAAGTATTTCAGATAACTATCTATAGGCTGAGACATAAATCCAAGTGACTAACAGTGGTGATGTGTTGGACCTGGCCCAAGTTCTCTGGAACCAAAAAAATGTTTCAAAAATTTGAGAGCCAGTTGTCAAATCATTGGTAGCATGAAGTAGGCCATGGTGGGAATATTTACACCACAAAAATTGGCAAACACTTTGTCAGTGATTTTTTTTTTTTTAATTGGAGAGCCAGTTAGTGGCAAATCACTGAAGGACCCAAGTTTTAAAATACTGGTATTTAGGCCCAGAGGTAGATTATTATTAAAGAGATTTATCTGTATCCTTAAGCTGAAGGTGATATTCTACCCACGCATGTACTATTATTTGGTTTGTACATTATAAAAATGCTAGATATGTTTTAGATCTATAAACTTCTGAATTATTAATACTGATAGGAATTTATCTTCCAAATAAATACTAACACATTAACAATATTATATATGCAGGTATATTCATAGTATTATTGCTTGATATTGAAAGATTGTATACAACCCAAAAAATCCTTCCTTCAAACATGGAATATTCTGTAACTATTAAAAAGAACAAAGCAGTTGTATATATTTAGATAAAGAATGATGTCTAAGACACAAACGAATAGAGTCAGGTGTACAGAAGTGCATATAATATGCTACTTGTAATGAATATTTATGTGAATGTCTCTGAGCAGAGTATGTATGCTAGGACATATATGGATCTGGTAGAAGTAGCTTCTTTTGGAAAGAGTTTTGGGCAGCTGAAAGAAAGAATTTGGTGGATGACCTCTCATGTATTATTTTATATGTGGATTACATAAATTATGATTAAAGTCATTTAATAAAAACACTGACAAGATGGATACTTAATGAAAAACTGATTAGTGGATATGAAAACCTTGTAATTTTAGATATAACATTAACGTAGATTAACAACACATATATGTGTCTTCATAACTGGATACCAACTGTACTTATCTACCCTGTTCCTCCAACTGTATCTACCCTATTATCCCCAAGGAATTGTTGTAAACCCCCTTTAATCATTGCTAGCAAGTTTTTGACCTTCATGCACTTACTGTTAGATATACCTAAGCATTTTTTACCTTGTAAGATAATCATGTCTACAGTAGCACACTTTCTTTCTCTGATAATACCCTAATTTTGCTATAAAACAAGTTTTGTTCATCCTTCTCACAAGGGCATGTGTTTCCACCTTTTTCTTTTCAGTTCTCATTGCTCTTTCAATGAGGATATGACTATTTCTTTTTTCCTTACTTTGTATCATCTTACTCTAAGCTATTTTTAAGCTGGTTGCTAGATTTGTTTTCCTAAATCCTGAGTTTATTCATGTTACTAATTAACTAAAATGTCCAATCAATGGCTTCCTATTATACAAAATAAAGAGTACTCAGTCTCCCAGTCAAATCCCTTCACACTGTAGTTCCAGTCTGGTGTATTTTGGGAATTAATATGATCGGTTATTCAAAATAGGATCAGATACATGAAAACTCAGCCAGGATGTGAATACATTTATCTAGAAACAATATGAAAACATAGTAAACAAATGGAGTAACATGCAAGAGAAAATAACACAATAAAAGGGCCAGAGATTATCATAAAATATGAACTTGAGTAGATCAGAGTGATCCTAAAATTTTGGAAATTGATCTTTTTTTAGCAGGAAAAAAAGTAGCATCCATATATCTGTAAAGCTATGAAACATAAAGATACCACCAAATGGCTGACAAGATGAATATTTGTAGTGATTCAATATTAAATATTAAATGCTCCCTTTATCAGGTCATTATGGTCTTTGGAATTGTATACATGACTAAGCCTGCACTGGTTTTGGATTTGGCATTGGTGACTACTATTTGCCACAAATACATTATAAATTGTAACTTATATATTATAATTTAAAATGTACATTGTCCATAAATTCCAAATTTAGTGGTCTCTATTTATTTTTGAATTCATGGCATTAGAAGCTAGATCCCAGGAAAATCGGTTCCAGATTCCCTTATTCTTCTCTGCTTTAATCTCTTCACCATTTCTCATTTGATATATCTGATACTCAGACTCAAGTCTACAGTACTTACATTGTGTATTTATATTCCATGTGTCTTAATGTTGTAAATAATAGATATTAATGCCTCTGGAATTTATTTTTATATATGTTAGCATGTGTCTGTCTATCTGATATTACTAATTCTATTTGGCCAGAAAAATTTGCTGAATTTTCTTTCCCTTCCTCACCTCACTTTGGGATAAATGCTATATATAGCATGTATTTTTTAAATCATTTATTTAGATATAATATACATAAGGGCACAGATCAGAAATTCACAGCAGGATGATTTTCATTAGCTGGACTCATGTAAGTAATTGGATTCCATCTCAAGAAAAAGAAC
This sequence comes from Lynx rufus, assembly GCF_022079265.1. Lineage (NCBI taxonomy): Eukaryota > Metazoa > Chordata > Mammalia > Carnivora > Felidae > Lynx > Lynx rufus. The sequence continues at coordinate 40,437,917 of NW_025814823.1, forward strand.
ATTTACCTCATCCTACAGGTCTCCCTTGTCCTTCTTTTTAATCATTAACCACAAGGGTAAAAGCATAGACAATTTCACCTGTTTTTGTCCTTTACATGAATGGAATCATATGGTACACACTTTAATTTAGCATTTTGATCAAGAGTGTGTTTGAGTGGTTCATGTATTGCAAGTGATGGGAAATCATTCATGCTCATTGCAATAGAGAATTGAATATGTTAATATGTCACTATTTATCCAATTCCTGGTGGACATTTGAGTAGATTCCAGCTTGGGGTTATGAGTAGTGTTAGTAGGAATATGTATTATGTATATGTATATCTATGTATGTATATGTATTTCTGAAGGATATATGCATGAATAGAATTGCTAAATTATATGAAATGTATATGTTCAACTTTACAATGCTCTCAAACTTTCCCAAAGTGGTTGTACTAATTTGCAGTTTCCACTGACAGCTTATGAAAGTTCCAGTTGCTCTAAATGCTTGCCATAAATTACTTGGAATTTTTCATTTTTAGTCATTTTACTAGGTCTCAGTAGAAATTCTTAATAGTCTATCTGAATCCATCATTTATGATATTTATGATAAATTCCTTCCTCAGGCCTCATGTGTTCTACTTTACTCTCTCATATCTCCAACTCCAACTGATTAAATTTCCTCTGCTTTCAAGTGATTATATTGGCCTACCAAATAATCCAGATAATGTCCCTATTTTAGGTCTGTACTCTTTATTACATATGTAAAGTGACTTTACATCTGTACCCCAAATTAGTGTTTGATGGCATAATCAAGTAGTGAGAATCTTAGGATATCTGACTACTGCACAAATTAGTGAGTTAGTCTATAACTCTGTCATCGATCCTGGCACAAACTTGAGACTCTTGTGAGACAAATGCCTGTGTTACTCATGACAAAACAAGCGGTATGTGTATCATATTTGTGTGCGTTTCCCTTGTTCCAAGTCCCATGGGTGCCACAAAGAAAACCAGTTGATACATCTACATGCATTGGGTTGGATTGGGGAAAAACAAACAAACAAACAACTGGACCAAGGGCCTAGCGCTTTTTGAACAAGCCACACACATTGCAGTTAGCAGTGTGCAAGTCAGTCCTCTTCCCACCAGAGAGCACACAGTTACAAAGTTGGCACACTGTGGTTGCTTTGACCTATTTAGTTATCTATGTGACTAGCCACACAAAATGCTTATTAGCAAGGAGTGGGGTAAGCCTTGCAATTGGACATACACAGCAAGAATGTGCAGGGATGCTCAGGGTCCATGGCAGACTGTCTCTTCCAACAAATTCCTTTGTGTAAGTATTTTACCTGGGCCATCTCATAATCTCACTCACTTCTTCCCCTCTTACTCATTCCACTCCAACTACCTTGCTGTTTCTCCAAATGACAGGTATAAGCTTCCAAAATAAGGCTAATATAAGTCAAATGCTTTCCAATAGAATTTTCTACAAGAATGGAAATAGTATGTAATCTGTAGTATGCATATGTGGTTACTAAGCACTGATATTCAAATAACTAGATTTTTTAATTTAATTAAATCTAATCAGTTTAAATTTAAGTAGCCGCTTGCAGCTAGTGGACTGTGCACCTCTGAAGATTTTCTCTACTTGCAATAACCTTTCCAAAATATTTACAGGCCTAACCCTGTTGTCTTCTAAGTTTTTTGTCCACTGAAACTTCCTCTGGCTTCTCTGTATACTGCTGCAGCTGCTTCCCACTTCACCCACCACCTTCATCCCCATCTGTTAAACTTTTGTTTTTTTATTTTATAGCATCTCTCCTATGTGATATAGTATTTGTGTATGCATTATTATATTTGTACTTATTTAAGGCCTTTCAGAGACATTTCACTGATAGCACTTCCTCTGATGGACATTTCAGTAGTTTTTAAAACAAATGTGTTACTTATAACTTTTCCATAAAGATGTTTATTCTGAAATTCTCAAGTTAACTTATTTCTACATCTAATATTCTCTTTTAAAAATAAGCAATTAAACTGTTATGTAGGGTACGGACCTATGACTTTGGTGCTAGATGTATGACTCTTATGTATTGGTTAAAACCTAGCAAAAGTAAAACTTACCCCAGACAAATTAAAAATAAATAAATAAATACATTTAAAAAGTCCTAGCATGGATTGCTGAATGTGACAGACAAATCCAATTATATGACAGTTATATTGACAGGGTGGGGGGAAAGCTAACCTCAGAAAATTGTTTGAATGGGTAACTATAAGATGAAGGGAAAAAGAAAACTAAACTTGAAACCTGTACTCTCTTTAATAAATTTATTTCTTGCAGAGATAGAAATATAGATTATAAATCCTGGAATTACTTTACATGTATACTTCGGTTGAATAAATGTGTAATAATGGTAGGTAATGGGAGTCAGATTTCTCACCGTCAGAGTAACAAGTTACAAATAAGCACAGAAGGTATAATAAGTTCTGTAATGTTAGATTATAGTCAGATATCATTATAAACATATTTATGTTTTGTACACACACATATACATATATATTTGTAATAGCCTTCCCTGATTATTTGCACGTTTAATTGTCATCTGTTATCAATAGATATCTGTCATTAGATAGGTATAGGAATAATCATAGATATGAATAGATGTATGAGTTAATGTAAATATATATATTTACTAGCTCTGGCAACTGAAATATGGCCTGCCATCATTGACAGCCCAGTAGAAATATATTTGAGCTATTTAAAAAATTTATGTAACATATAATTGTACCTAAATTAACTTTTTTATAAGTCACATTTCGTTTTTATTTGAAAGTGTGATTTTAAACATTATCAATTAAATTATTCTAATTTTAAATCTTTAAAGGAACTTAAGCCATATTTTAGTTATTCTTATTAATGGCACAAGTTATTAAATTGATTAATTTTCTTTCTTTAGTATAACTATATTTATAGTTTAATTTTTTTTAATGTTTATTCTTGAGGGAGAGAGACAGAGCATGAGCAGGGGAGGGGCGGAGAGAGGGAGACACAGGATGTGAAGCAGGCTCCAGGCTCTGAGCTGTCAGCACAGAGCCTGACATGGGGTTCGAACCCACAAACTGCGAGATCATTACCCAAGCCGAAGTTGGACACTTAACTGACTGAGCCACCCAGGCGCCCCATAAACTATATTTATAGTTAAGATGAACTTCAGCAGAGAGTTTGGCATATGGACATGATTCTGGACTCTAAGGCACAAAATTTTGGAGGGATTTGTCTTAGTATATTCATAATTAAAAATTTTCTGTAGAGTTGAAAGTTGGTTATAATTTTCATTCCATTTATACAAGAAGACAATCTCTAAATGGTAAAAATTTGTCTTCTACAATTAAACTTAATAGGTTCAAACTAAAAAGATTCCATTTTATCTGCATATATAATATGCTTACATTAAATATAATAACTAAAAATATTATTTAGAACTATCCTTGTATCCAGGTGAATGATGGTGTCCCAAAATGTATATATGTGGGTGCACCTGGGTGGCTTGGCTGGTTATGTGTCCAACTTCAGCTCAGGTCATGATCTCATGGTCTGTGAGTTCCAGCCCTGTGTCAGGTTCTGTGCTGACAGCTTGGAGCCTGGAGCCTGCTTCAGATTCTGTGTCTGCCTCTCTCTCTGCTCATCCCCCACTTGTGCTTAGTCTCTTTCACTCTCAAAAATAAGTAAACATTAAAATAATTTCAAAACGTGTATATGTGGAAACTATGAGTATGACCTCATTTGAAAAAAAAAACATCAGTTTTAAGTGTGATGTGGTAAATGTTCTCAATTAACAAGCATATTTAGTGATAATTTTGATAAATACTAAATTTTACCTATTTAAAACTTTTAAATATTATTTTACTTAAAAATGATTTGGAGTAGGACTTAATTTCATATATATATTATGGGCTGTAACTAAAATATTTCCAAATGAAGAGGTATGTAATAAGAGATGAGGAAATGGGGAAGAGAAATGGGGACAAGAAAAGAAAAATTGTGATAAATTGTGGACATAGATCACACTGAGAACCCTCTATAAGTAGAGAACACTCTTAATATCTATAGGATAATAATTAAATCCAGTATTCTTTAAAAATCCTTCCTCATATGTACACATTATCTTGATATTATTTTGCTCCTATATTACTTTGTTATTATTTTTAGGTTGTTTCTACTTTCTTGTTTTCCTTCTGTAACATATTTTGTAAACTCCATGAGAATTTTCCTTCCACTTTATTTTATACATTCTATAAGCACCCCTAAATTGTTATACTAATGCAATTGTATAATAAATACAATTGTATAATAAATACATGTCTTAATAAAGACATGAAATGCAAATCACTTTATGTTTTTCTCAATCTTAATTTTCTAATTTTTCTTCATTTTCCATTTTACATAATGAATAAATACTTAGTCTATATTTAGGCCTAATTTTAAATAGGGTTATTTGGGGATATGAAGTTTTTTACATGTAGATGATCCTTCCTAGATTTGATGATATAATGGCATTGATTCATCTAAATGGAGCTTTTAATGTCACTGAACATTTCCTGCAAAATGGAGTGCATAAATTTTTGCATAAAGTTTTGGCATGGATTTAACTTTTTTTGTATTCTAAATATGTATATGAATATACATATATATGTATGTCTACGTGCATACATATATATGTGTATATATATACATATATATATACACATATATATAATGTGTATGAATATGTAATTTTGCTTGATTTTCCATATTTCCTGCAAACGGAAACACATGAACAAATTTTCCTAACAGCTGAGAGAAAACCCAAGTACCTGTCCGCAAAGACAGCAGTTGTAGTCATTAACTTGCTCCATCATAACCTCACACTTAATCTCAATTTTCCTCATTAAAAAAATGGACATGTTGAATAATTTCTAAATTTGTATTACTTATGATTAAAGGGTATGGGTTTTTAAAGCTATGGATTTTTTAAAACTTTAAAAGGAAGTTGAAGAAAAAGAAAATGATATTAAGAGAATCGTTTCAATGACAAACTGTTCCCATACATAGTATTTGCCTACAGTATTTGCCTACAGTGCCCATAATGTGGAAATTTTATGAAATTATACACACTGAAGGAAATAGCTCATCTTCTAAAGTGTTCTTATAATATTTAAGGAGAATGACACATTATTAATGAGAAAAGATGCATATCCCCTCAGTTTTCCAAAATACCGACTATTCTTCAGAAATATAGTTTGAGTTTAAAGGAATAGGAGTTAAAAAATTAAACACATGATAGCATATATAGATTGTTGAGAGATTATTTTCCATGGGTGTCATGTTTCTGCACATCTTGAGTGAGGTAGCTCTGCTGATTGTTTTTGACTATCTTTTTAAAGGTGTCTATATAGTAAAAGGGCTTCGACTATTCCTTATATATAATTCCTTATATATTTCTTTACATAGATTTCCACATATATATTTCCTTTTATTGTAAATTTATTTATATATGTTGTTTTTCTTTGAGGCAAAGGACTGGTTTGTTGTAGCCTTGGAGTAGAGAAATAATATCCCCCTCTGAAGCAAAGGACGGATATGTTCACTGTACAGGGTAATAAATGAAATGTTTCCATTCAAAGCAAAGAGTAAGTATGGTAAATGATCAGTGCTTCTTGAGCTCAGAGTTCCTCTCCTGTGATGCCACTCACCACATGTACAGACATCTATCTGTGTTTATATTTCATTGCACTTATGGACTTTGGCTGAAAGTCACGTGTTAATTCTCATGGTGCTTGCTGTGCTGTGACTATATAGTTCTTCATTTATGACCTAAGTCTTCAGTTGTACACCAGCATTTGTGAAATTGTGGCGTGCTAACTTGTTATTTGGCGATTAGGATAAAATCTCAGACCCTTGATATTTCTTGACAGTTTTGGTGTGAAGTATTGGATACTCACAGAGATGTTTCTCTTGAAGAAGACTGAGGGTCTGTTGGGTAATATACGGGACTCGAGGGAGTTCATGGAAATTAGTAGTGAACGTGTAGATCAATTTTATGGACAATTGACAATAAATAGTCCAGAATTTCATTGACTTGTATTGAGGGAGAGTTGAGACAGTGACTACCAATTGAATCATAGAAAAATGGTTCAAAAGTCAGCCTTCTGAGTGGTGCCCTCTCTCTCAGGGAGGGCACTTCCTTGAAATTTGGCTTTCAGTTCAGGTCTGCCCCACTGTAATAACTAGGATGCAAATTCATCCTGGATGGGCATAAGATTTTGGCCTATTCCCTTCCCTCCATCTAACAACAGTTACAGGGATGCATTATCTACACAAAGAAAAGAAAGAAGGAAATTCATGACCACTTTGGTTTGAAAACCAAACCACTTTTAAAACTTCCAGTCATTGTGGGAGGAAGAAGTAGGATACATAATGCTTGTAAGATGTGCAGTAGCTGGGCTGTTTTACACCTAAGATCTTCCTATAATTTATGATGACAATCTCAAGATTGTTTTGGGGAAAAACAACAACAACAACAAAATGTCTTAGAGTTATTGGTATTGAGTATGGGCTACTGTAAGGCAAATTTGGTAAACTCTCATATGAAACCATGGATAAGGAATTGAATAGTAGTTTTTTATTTTATTGCCCCAGGTTGGGTTTAGAATACCGCTGAAGTGGACTCATTAGAGAGTAAGACACAGACCCAAATAAATCTAGATAAATTCTTGCAATCAACCCTTCTGACATGAAAAACACTCCTAGTTCTTATGATAAAAGTGGCTAGAAATGTAAGAGATACTATTATGGCAATGAGACCAAAAAATGACCTGGATAAAGGTTAACTTTTAAAAAAGCACAGCTGTGTGAATAATGCCCCAGTAAACCAAGGAGTGCTAACAGTGTAGTTCCAGTAAAAAAGCAAAGTGATGTAGCTCTGATTAATGAGTCAAAGGATCCTCAAAGCTAAAATTAATGCTATCAGTGATAATACCTTACAGCCAATATGGGAATTTGGGTGGAACAAAAATATTGGGAGAATGGTCAGGCAACACATGCTTGAAACTAACTGTCCTTTGTTTACTGCCTTGGAGACATTCTTTCTCTCCTTGTATCCCTATCACTTTCACCTTTTTCATTCTGTCTTCAGCTGCTTTAATGTGAAAAATGATTAGATGTGTGGCTCAGTTCTTATTTCCAAGAGTGACCAATGGCCATACATACCTGGGGAAATTTGAGGACAGGAGAGAATAAAATTTTTATGTCTCTCTTAGATGTAGGGATAAAAGTTACATCCTATCTAGACCTATGAAGAGAGGAGTCACACAACTTCATTGATGTGGTTTGAGCAAGTTTTTCAGGGAAAGGACACTAACATGAATTGTGTGTGTGTGTGAGTGTGTGTGTGTGTGTGTGTGTGTGTGTGTGTGTGTGTTTGGGGGGACACTTTTGGCCAATACAGTATATGTTATTGTTGCTTCTATCTCTGAATGCATAGTAAGAATTGATTGTTACATGCTCCTTCTTCTCTGTTACGTAAGTGTCAGAGGTGATATTCCTGACTGCATACACAGTAATGCTTTTACATTTGGAGCTCCATTATGCTAATGATACTTTTGAGTTTTTGTTACTGATGTTTTGATGATTTGAACCTTTGGCAAATGGAGGCAGCCCCCACCAAAAAGCATCCTTTGGGGTTTTGGATGTATTGCCTACCTGATATATTCAGTTATGGACGGCTACTAGGTACACCATTTTTAAAAAATCATCTCTTGGGTTGCCATTGGAATCTTGTTGAAACTAAATGCCTGACTCAAGGAAGCCATCTGACTCTTTAGTTTAACATTCCCATTTTGTGGTGGGTCATTTTGGATTCAGTGAGTAACATGGTGAATAGTATCCAACAGGTCTCACTTGTCAAATGGGAAGTGGTGTATATTCAGGAATGCAGCCAGACTGGCTCCAGTAGGAATTTGGTTATACATACAAAAGTATCAGTTGTCTCTGGTGAAAATTTTATCTCCCACTCCACCACTTGAAGCAGAGCTGCTAGCTCACTGGAGCTCTCCATTTTACAGAGTTTCAACTAAGTGCTGGAACCAGGTTCACTGATGGTTAGGCAACACTAAACTCAGTGGGGTTCACTGGCTATTATAGTTGTTTAACTTGGTTAGTTTCTGTTTGACTATTACAAATAATGCTGCTATGAACTTTGAGTATGAGATTTTTGTGTGAACATAGTTTTCTTCACTCCTGAGTACATACCTAGGAGTAGAACTGCTGGATCATATGGCAACTATATTTAAACTTTTTGAGGCACTGTGAAACTATTTTCAAAAGTGGCTGCACAATTTTACATTACTACCAGCAATATATGAGGGTTCTAATTTTTCTACTTCCTCTCCAACACCAATTTTCTTTTTTTTAACAATTAAATTGTGAAAATATTGCCATCTTAATGGTGTAAAGAGATATTTCATTGTGGTTTTGATTATCACTTACCTGATGACTAGTGATGTTGAAAATCTTTTCATGGGCTTATTGGGTCATTTGTATATGTCTGTGGAGAAATATCTCTTAATATTCACTGCCTATTTTATTTTTTCTTTTTATTATTGGGTACAAAGAGTTATTTATATATTCTAGATACAAGTGTATTTTTAAAGTATATGGCTTGCAAATATTCTCTGATTATTTGGGTCATTTTTTCACTTTTTTGATGGTATCTTTTGAGGCACAAAAGTTTTAAGTTTTGATGAAGTTGGACTTAATCTATTTTATCTTTTGGTGCTGGTACATTTTGGTGTTATATTTATGAAAGCTTTGGCTAAACCAAAGTCTTATAAATTTACTTCCAAACTTCCTCCTAAGAATTCTGTAATTCTACCTCTAACATTTACATCTTTGCTCATTTTGAGTTAATTTTCTGTATATGATTTGAAGAAGGGCAATGATTTCATTCTAAATTAATTTCATGGATTAATTTGCATTTATTTGCTTTTAATTAGATATTGTTTAATTTCTTTCAGTAAGGTTTTGTAGTCTTAAGCATACATAACTTGTACTTTTGGTTTAAATTTATTCCTAAGTTTCATACTTTTTGATAATATTGTAAATGGAACTCTTAATTTAATTTTCAATTTGTTAATTCCTAGCATATACTAACAGAATATATACTTGTATATTGATTGATTGTGTATCCTGTAACCTTGCTGAAGTCATTTATTAGATCTATTTTTTTAGTTGATTTCTTGGGATTTTCTGTATACAAGATTATGTCCTGTGCAAATAGAGATTGTTTTACTTATTCCTTCCCACTTGGATGCAATTTGTTTTTGTTATCTAATTTCCCCTAGCATGAATATATATTATAGTATTGATTAGTAATGATGAAAGAAGACATCTTTGTATTCTTTCTGATGTTAAGGGAAAACATTCTATCTTTTACCTTTAAGTATGATGTTAGCTGTAGATTTTTGTAAATCTATTTTTCAGGGTAAGGAAGTTTTCTTTCATTTCTAATGAATGTTTTATCATGAAAGGTATTTGATTATGCCAAAAATTAGTTTTTAATCTTTCTCTGTTGAGATCATGTGGGTTTTGTTCTTTATTCTCTTCATATGGTATTTTAGATTAATTTCTTTTGGAATGTTGAACCATCCTTACTTACTTGGGGTAGTTGTTATTTAGTTATGGTGTGTAATTCTTTTTTAGGTGAATTCAGTCTACTAGTATTTTTTAAAGGTTTTACAACTGTATTCATAATCTATACTGGTTTGTAGTTTTCTTTTGAGGCCTTTATCTGGTGTTGTATTCTGGGTAATAATAGCCTCATGAACTAAGTTTGGAAATACTTTGTCCTTTTCTATTTTTCAGAGGAATTTGTGAATAATTGGCGTTACTTCTTTTAAAGTTTGGTAGAATTCACCAATGAAGTCATATGAACGTAGACTTTTCTTTATAGAAATATTTAAAATCACTGATGCAGTTTTTTTTTACTTGTTATACATTTGTTCATTTTATATTTCATCTTGAGTCCGTTTCAGCAGTTTGTCTTCCTAGAAATCTGTATTTTTCATTTAATTTATCTCATTTGTTGACATTAATTTGTTCATAGTGTGCATTTTTAATCTTTTTTTATTTCTGTGAGTATTGATGTCCCTACTTTCATTTATGATTTTAGTAATTTGAGTCTTTTCTCTTTTATTCTTGGTTGGTTTAGTTAAACCTTTGTCAATTTGTTGATCTTTTCAAAAACCAAAATTTGATTTTGTTGATTTTCTCTATTGTTTTTATTATCAATGTCATTAATTTCCATCCTTCTTTTTCTACAAAGTTTAGTTTGTTTTTCCTTTTACTGTGTTCAAGTGAAAAATCAAGTTATTGAGATTTTTATTTTTTAAATGTACACATTTATGGTTATAAATTTCTCCTTAACACAGGTTTAGCTACATTCTAGAAGTTGGGCATGTTTTGCCTTCATTAATCTCAAAGTACTTTCTAAATTCCCTTGTGATTTCTATTTTGACCAATTGATTGGTTAGGTATGTGTTGCTTAATCTCATAGTATTTGTGAATTCTCTAAATTTATTTTTGTTATTGATTTCTAATTCTATTCTATTTTGGTTTGAAAGTATACTTTGTATTATTTCAGTCCGTTAGAGTATATTGAGGCTCATTTTATTGAAGCTAATATGGTTTCTTCTGGAGCATGTCTGTGTGCACCTGGGAAGAATATTCAGTTGTGTGGAGTGTTTTATAAATGGTCATTAGGTCTAAATGGTTTATAATGTTCAAATATACCAGTTCCTTGTTGATCTTCCTTTAGTTTTATTCATTATTGAAAATTGAGTTTAAAGCTTCCCACTGATATTATTGAAGTATCTATTTCTCTTTTCAATTCTGTTGGTTATTGGCTGATGCATTTTGGTGTTCCATTGGTGCTTGTATATTATATGTTTAAATTTGTATATATTGTTGATGAATTGACTTTTTTATTATGCTGAGATCTTTATCTCCTGTATGGTTTTCATTTGTCTTAAAGCCTATTTTTCTTATGTTTCCTGTTTGCATGCAGCTTATTTTCCACTCTTTACTTTGAATATGTTTGTATCTTTGAATCAAAGGTATTTCTCCTGTGGGTAGAATATGTGTGGATCTTTTCCCTTCTAGCCTGATGATTTGTCACTTTTTATCAGACTGTTTAATCTATGCACATGAATCTATGAATATTATTAGCAGTGTACTTGAACTTATGTCAGCCATTTTACTTTTTTGTCTAAAATCTCCTCTTTTTTGTTCCTGTTTGCTCTTTCTTATATTGATACTGTCTAGAGAAACACTTAGTTCATTTAATGATTTTTCACCACATATAAAATTTTTTTTTTCTTACTGGCTGCTCTAGAGTTTACCATATACATCTTAAATTATCATAATCTGGGGCGCCTGGGTGGTGCAGTCGGTTAAGCGTCCGACTTCAGCCAGGTCACGATCTCGCGGTCCGTGGGTTCGAGCCCCGCGTCGGGCTCTGGGCTGATGGCTCAGAGCCTGGAGCCTGTTTCCGATTCTGTGTCTCCCTCTCTCTCTGCCCCTCCCCCGTTCATGCTCTGTCTCTCTCTGTCCCAAAAATAAGTAAAAAACGTTGAAAAAAAATTAAAAAAAATTATCATAATCTACTTTAGAGAAAAATGAACATTTCCTGTGAGTCTAGCTCTGCATCTTCTTCCACATCTATAAATTGCATCTATAAATGTTACAAACCAACACTATATTGGTATAGTAATTACTTTATGTAATTTACTATCTTATGAAAAAACTGGAGAAGAAAGCAGAAAAAGCATATGTCTGTATCATTTAAGTTAACCCTCCTGTGTGCCGTTTCTGGTTCTTTTAATTTGTTACTTTAAATTGGAGTTTATGTCATTTATATCATTTCCTTAATCTAACGGAGCTTTGCTTCCACTCTCTCCTTTGGGCTCTTATTAGATGTACTATATTTCTGTGTGATAAAGGCTCAAAATTCAATTTATACTATTGCTTTAAAATAGGTGTAGATTAATAGATATATATTTAAATCAGTTAAGAGAAAAATAAAAATGATTATGAATTATTACTGTCTTTTATAATTACAAAATAACTTTACCTAGATTCTTTATTTTTTATATGGATTCTAATTACAGTCTGGGTCACTTGCTTTCAGGCTAAAGGACTTACTTTCTTGTAAGACATTTACTTGCAGCATATTCTCTGAGGTTTGTTTATTTGGGAATTATTCCTTTCACCTTCACATTGGAAAGAACTTGTGCTCGATATAAGATTTTTGGTTATTTTTTTTCACCACTTTGAAAATATCTTCCCAGTTCTCTGGGATTCATTGCTTCTGATCAGAAGTTCGCTGTTTATCATGTTGTGGTTCCTTTGTATGTGAGGAGATGTTTTTCTCTTGCCACTTTAAAGATTTTCTCTTTGTCTCTAGTTTTCAGTAATTAAATTTTTTTTTTTTAATTTAGTTTTTGAGAGAGATAGAGTGCGAGTGGGGAAGGGGCAGAGGGAGAGGGAGACGCAGAATCTGAAGCAGGCTCCAGGCTCTGAGCTTTGGGCACAGAGCCTGACACGGGGCTCAAACTCACAGACGTTGAGATGATGACCTGAGCCTAAATCAGACACTTAACTGAGCCACCCAGGCGGTGCCCCTGGTTTTCAGTATATTTACTGTGATATGCCTCAGTGTGGTGTTTTTTGCTCTTATCCTACCTGGAGTTTGTGGAACTTCCTAGTGTCTAGATTTAGGATTTTTATCAAAGTTGGTAAGTTTATAGTCATTAATTCTTTGACAATTTTTTTGTTACTTTCTCTTCTCTCTTGGTACTCACTTTACACATATACTGCTGTACTTAATAATGTACCACATATTTCTAAGTCTCTATTCATGTTTCTTTATTTTTTCCTCTCTCTTCTTTATATCGCATGATTTCTACAGATTTATCTTCAAGTTTAGTCAGACTTTATTCGGCATTCCAAAACTTTTGAGCCCCTTTTGTGCAATTTTGATTTCAGATATTAAACTCTTCTATTCCAGAATTTTAATTTTCTTTTAAAAATATTTTCTATCTGTTGATACTCTGTATTTGATGAAACAGCAATATTCTATCTTCCTTTACTTAAGTGTGATTTTCCTTAGTTCTTCAAGTATAATTATAATAGCTTTCTTGAAGACTTTATCTACAATGTCTCCACAACCAGTTTTTGTTCACAGTTCCTCCTTCCACATTAATGGGTCACTTCCTCCTTCCTTCCTTTTCTTTTCTTTTCTTTTCTTTTCTTTTCTTTTCTTTTCTTTTCTCTTTTTTCTCTTTTCTTTTGTTTTCTCTCTTCTTTCTTTCTTACTTTCACTTATTTCGTAATTTTTTTGTTGAAAACTACACATTTGACAATTTATTGTAGCAAGTCCTACCCTCTCCCATTCTAGAGTTTGTATTTATATTTGTGTTTTTATGTAGTTGTCTATGGACTTAAGCTGGACTATTTTAGTAATGATTCTTTTAATGCAGAGTAAAGCCTCTGCTATCGCTCCAAAAGAGTGTGTCCTTGAATATAAACACAGTCTAGCCCTGGGATGATAATAGTTACTACAGGAATTTCTTAGATTGTCTCTTTTCTTGATTTTTCTGTTAACCTATTTGCCTCTTTGGTATCCCACCAAGTAATTAGGCCCCACTAATTGCCACTTCCTTGCTCCATCGTTTGAGATAATTTTCTGCATCATCTTTGCCTTCACAGTCTCATCTCATTATTTTACTTTGAAAGAATAGTGTTGAGGCCAGTTTTTGAGGTTTATTCTGGACACAAGAGTGATCTTTTTAACCTGGTTCTTTCTGGTAACCTTGTGGTCTACAGTTTGTCTTGTTCTAATGAAGTTCCTAGAGTCCCTTCAGTTGCTTGCCACCAAAATATCCATTGTTTTTAGAATGCCCTTGAAATTCCCTCCTTTATTTGTTCCAAATAAAGCCTGTTTTCTCAGAGAGAGCTCTGCAGCTATCTTATAGACTGCCTTACCTCTTGGAAGAAATCTCTAGAGCTTGAAATACTGGCCCAGTCAGTTATTCCAGAGTGACACATTTGCTTCATGAGCAAAGAACTTATTTGGGACCTCAGTAACTGTTCTTAGCTTTCCTCTTTTGGCATGGAACATCTACTCTATGAGGCTGGATGAGAGCTACTTGGGCCCATATTATTCTCAGCCTTTCATGCCTAGGTTGAGATTCCACCCTCGGCGTGGTGGTTGAGTTGAAGAAGGAAGTCCTTTGTTTCTTGGGTACATTCACCTGGAATTTAGCCTCTTGTTACATGCTGCTGAGATGAATAAGAAATGCTGGTGATTTGACCCTCCTATAGTGATACTATAGTCCTTGGCTGGGAGCTGGGGAAGAAAGATTCCTGTCTTCTTGTCCCATCCATCCAGAGTGGATGTGTCATTATGCTGAGCTGGAGTGAGAAAGGATTTGTTCATTCCTCAAATACCACATATTCTTGTTCTTATCAAATTTAGTAAATTTTCTTAAATAAGTGTTTTTTCATATGTTGTATGCACTTAGGACACTTTTCAAAAACTTAATTACTTATTTATTTATCTATTTTTCCTTGCTGTGGTTGTTCACTGAGGAAAGGATCCACAGAACAACTCATACCACCATTCTGGAATTAATCCCCCTCTTGTGTTACACTTTACAGATGATTGGACTATTTGTAATTTTAGCTATTTAAACCGCAATTTGGAAGACAACAGACTAAATTGACAAGTATCCTTTTAATGACTTTGCAGTCTGGAAATAAATTTCTGCTCTTGACCAAGGCAGTGGGACATTCATGAAAGTTCTCACAATACTTGGGACCTGATGATACCACCTATAATCCCATTACTGATCATGTTCAGATTACCATCACTGCTGCCTGGTTATATTATCCTGCAAGATCTTGCAGTATATCTGCCATCAAAAACTGAACACAAGTAAAGGACTCTGTTGAATATAAAAGCTACTGCTGCATGTGAGACTTTTATTTCTTTCCCCAAATTGACTTCATGGTGGGGAAAGCCACGTTGTACTGGACTTTGCCCCCACCTGCTCCTGGCAAATTGACTTCTTTGACACCAGTGTGAGGCCATCAGTGTGTTTCAACACTGTTGACACATTTTTAGATACAGAGTTTTACCATTCTAGTCCCCTCTGTTGACTCCAGTCACATAACTGTGTTCCTTGAAACAAATGTTATATTTTCAACTTCCCAGAACAGTTTCAGTTTGATAATGGTATACCTCAGTCACTCAATGATAGACTTATAGTCAACATATTTGCTGTGCCTCCACAACCCCTATAATCATCATTCAGTCTCTAATTTTTGACCATTGATACTGCCTTCTCAGATGTCAATTATAAGAGATTTTTGATGCTGTCTTTCTTATTTACTCTTGGTCTAAAATATTATTAAGCTAGTTTGGCTTCTATATATGTCTACACATCTACATACATACACCAAAGTATCCTAATAAGTGATCATCTTCTCTTAGCCACTCCCTAAGGAAAAACAAGTAAAATAATTCTACAGAATTATTTTTAAAAATTAAGGATTACACCTTTACCATTTATGGTTTTGGTGCTGTTTTCACCCCTTGAGAGCACACCTAGAGCATCCTGATTGTTGCTATTCCAAAATAACAGCTCAACAAAAAGGCATCCTAGAGAAATCAGTTTTAATTTTGATTCTTTCAGATATCTGGATTCTCTTGTTTAATTGATATGATCTCAGTTATAAAAAATAATGATTAAGTCTTTAGTTGAGTACTCCAGGATCAACATTAAACTAGGTAAAATGGACAAAAATTGGGTAGATAATGGGTTTCTGTAAGTTTTAGAAAAATCATACCTGTTGCTTTTACATCCAGCACTTCCATATGATAGATGTGTGTGAATATGTGATCATTGGGAAAAATTAAATTATAGTTACAGGGATAGAACATACCATTTTTGTTGTGAACGAAGGAGAACAATAACTTAGGCACGTGTAGAAGAAACTTCCAGACATTGAGAGATATGGAAGAAAGAAGGATATTTATGGCCTTTGTTTTTAAGATCTGTTCCTTAAGATTTTCTCTCAGAAAGGCCCTGATAAGGCACTCCAAAACTATTACAAGCACCTTACTTTTATCTGACTTTTGGGTCTGCCATCTCTTTGCCAGATGGCTCTCATCATAATTTAATCACCATATCTCACAACATTACCAAGAAGTTACTTGGAAACATCAGGGGGAGGGATCAAATATTGCCTCTCCCATACAAAACACCTGTCAGCTCCTGTGAATGTCTTCTGAACAGCCATTTCCTTACCAGTTTCTTAATCATTCCATGTAACAGATGAATACCAACTGGATGGAGTAGACAAACAGCACAATCTTGGCTAACTCTCTTTAAGAAAGTCCCTTCAAATTTATGAGTAGGTTCAGTTATTCACACTGAACTAGGTATCAAAAGTCCTTCCAGCTGCCTAGTAGAGTACATTGGAATAACTAACTCATATAGGGCTCCCACTTACGAGGCCTCATTAATTGTAATCAATGTATTCTTTCTATGGTCATTATGTCTAGGACTGCACTTTTTATGTGGAAACAGAACTTGTGCTTAACTCTTTCCTGAAAGCATTGTCTTTAGTAAAGAAGTTGTTATGAGAGACCTTCAACTATTTAAGGACAAGCAATAGATCTTGGAGAGAACTATAGATTCTCTTCCAATATGAGACTTCTATTGGTTTTTGGGGGGGAACTTTCCAGTGAAATAAGTGGCTGATTCTTGGTGTGTACCATTTGGGAAGATATCTCTATGATGGGAGTCATCTAATCAGGAAGGTAGTAAAAAAATTATTGTTGATTTTAGCTGAATTTATCAGTATTATCACCTCAGCTCCAAAAGTGATGCTACTCAGCCTCAACTCTCTGGCCAGGGTTGCTATGAAGTATAGAATTTTCTTCATTTTCCTTTTCAAAGACCAATCTGAAGTCTTGCAGTTGTTATTCTGTTGTCCCTGAATTAATGAATTGGGCCAAGTAGAAATTCCAGTAAAAAAAATGTAAGAAGAAAGCTACTAAGATACTAGGATTTCTAAAGGAGATCCTATTGTTTATGGGATTTCTTTTCTTTTTTTTTTTTTTCCCCAAGATGGTTGGGTTGGTCTAGAACTTGGATGAGGGGTAGGGTGGGAAGAATTCCTGAAGTCAGTATTGCTTGTTCATTCAGGTTGTTCTCATCTTCCTGCATTAAATCCTATTGAAAGTCACCTTAATGAACTGCTGTATGAGACAGACTCCATGGGTATGATCGCAGTCTTCTTCAATCAGATTAATCAGAGTAGATGGTGGAGTGGTATACTCATTAGAAATTTTCCACAAGTTAAGAAATTATAGAATCAAGATGGGAAATTCTTTGGATCTCTCATAGTTTTGCCTATCTTTCAAGCAAGTGACTGGATGTCCTTTCTATAGGATAATTTGTTCATGAATATATTTATAACACACAGTTTTAAATCCTTTATTTTATTTTATTTATTTTGAGAGAAAAGATGCACAAGGGGCTGGGGAGTGGCAGCAGGAGAGGGAAAGAGAATCTTAGGCAGCCTCCATGCACCAGCATGGAGCCGGATGAGGGGCTAGATCCCAGAACTGGACCATGAGATCATGACCTGAATTGAAATCAAAAGTCAGACACTTAATGGACTGAGCTACCCAGGTGCCCCTAGAGCACATGGTTTTAGAAGGTAAGTAAGCATTAGTGCCAAGTCCAGACATCCTGATTATTGAGTATTATTAAAATAATATCTTTCTCCAGGAGGAAAGGGTAGTTTGTTGTCCAATAAAGGAGATTCAGAATTCTTCTCTTATAAGGAACCTGCATGTACAGTTCATCTGGGCCCATATTATGTTACCCCATGGAAGTTGGGGCTAATAGGAACCAACATACCTGCTGATGCTCATTAAGCTCAATGGGTTGTGAGTAATAAAATCCTTTGTCTCTGGTTTATGAGTCTTGTGTCTTATACACAGCACCAAAGAGATTCTGATAGGCAACATTTTTAGGACATAAGTAGGATAAAATCTCAAACCTTACAAATTTTTTGGCATTGATGTAAAATATTTTAGCTAAATAATTTATATTGTCACGAGTAGGTGCAGGCAGAATTTAGAACATTTCATAAAAGGAAACATTTTAATGAAAATTGTAATAGAGTGAAGTTCATATTTTTATGTAAATCCAATTTTATTTATATTAAAAACAAAAGGCAATTAAAATAATATGGGTACTGGAACAAAAATAGACACATAGACCAATGGAACAGAATAGTCCACAAATAAACCCATTATGGTGAATTAATCTATGACAAAAGAGGGAAGAATATATACTGGGAAAAAGGATCTGCAACAAATTGTGTTGGGAAGAGTGGATAGCTACATGCAGAAGAATGAAACTGGACCACTTTCTTACACCATACAAAAAATAAATTTGAAATTGATTAAAGACCTAAATGTGAGATTTGAAACCATAAAATTCCTAGAAGAAATTTAGGTAGAAATTTCTTTGATATCAGCCATGAAAACATTTTTCTAACTATGTCTTCTCTAGGAAGGGAAACAAAAGCAAAATTGGGATCATGCCAAAATAAAAGCTTTTACTCAGTAAAGGAAATTATCAACCAAACAAAAAGACAATCTACTGAATGGGATGGATATCCAAAATATATAAACACAAACAAAAAAAACTTACACAACTCAACACCAAGAAACCACAAATAATCAAATTAAAAATGGGCAGAGGACCTGAATAGACATTTTTTTCAAAGAAGACATACAGATGACCAACAGACACATGAAAAGAGGCTTAAAATCACTAATCATCAGTGAAATTCAAATTAAAACTGCAATGAGATATAACCTCATACCTCCCAGAATGGCTGAAATAAAAACCATAAGAAATAACAACTGATGACAAGGATGTGGAGAAAAAGGAACCTTGTGCACTGTTGATGGGAATGTATATTTGTGTAGCTACTTGGAAAATAGTATGGAGGTTCCTCAAAAAATTAAAAATAGAATTACTATATATTCTAGTAATTGTACTACTGGGTATTTACACAAAGAAAATGAAAACACTAATTTGAAAGGTTATATGTACCCCTGTGTTTATTGCAGCATTGTTTACAATAGCCAAGTTACGGACTTAACCCATGTCCATCAATAGATGAAAGTATAAGATGTGGTATATACTGGAATATTACTCAGCCATAAAAAGGAATGAAATCTTTTTTTTTTTTTTCAACATGGATGGACCTAGAGGGTATAATGCTAAGTGAAATAAGTCAGAGTAGGACAAAAACAATGTATAGAATGTAATGTACAGAACTGTTGACTCATTATATTGTACACCTTTAGCCACTATAACACTGTATGTTAATTACTCTTGGATTAAAAAAATGCAACACATTTATTTAGTTAAAGATGATTAAACTCCTTTAAATTATTTACAGAATATAAAAAGTTTGCCTCAGAATTTTTGGGTGATATATAGGGCATTATAAATGTTCAGAATAACAGGAAAGAAGTACAGACTTCATAATTTGAGTGCTCCTTCTTGAATGCTTTAGTCAGAATATATGTACATATTCATTTGAACTATTTATCTTATGAACTGTGTAAGCTTTTCCAGTTTATAGTTCTTGTAACATCTTTTATTTTATTTATTATGGTTTTAGGTAATAAAACTTGCGCATCAGGATATAAAATGAAAAAAAATCTAAGTTGCATATTTGGTGACATTAAATTCTTTGTTTTAGAAAATAAATGTTAAAATCTGTTTTTTTTAAAAAATTTTTTTTAATGAGAGAGAGAGAGAGACTGAGACAGAGCACAGGCAGAGTGGCAGCAGAGAGAGAGGGAGACACAGAATCTGAAGCAAGCTCCAGGCTCCAGGCTGTCAGCACAGAATCTGACGCAGGGCTCAAACCCACAAACCATGAGATCATGACCTTAGCTGAAGTTGGAAGCATAACCGACTGAGCCATCTAGGTACCCCTAAAATATGATTTTCATAGCTGCAATATACGTATTTTCTCTTTGCATTCTTAGAGGTCATTTTGCTAAAGACTGCCCAAATAGTTGTCTCATCAAGCATGAAAGGAAATGCCTGCAAAGAATTAAAATATTCTTTTCAATTCCCAAAGGCAGTATTTTAAGCAAGTAGTCAATAGTTATAATGTTATAAAGCTGGTGGAAATGAATCTTCAAATAAGTGGTTAACTCTGTACAAGTTTAAGAGCTGAGCAAACACAGTCTTGTCTTTTGGGATTAGTTGAATATTGGGTTAAAATAATTATTATACTCTATAATTATACTCTATATTATACTCTATATTAAACTCTATAATTTTTATACTCTATTATACTCTATTATATGCTAAATCTACTTTTTCTTTAATCTTTAGTCCAAATTCATTTTTTTTAATATGAAATTTATTCTCAAATTGGTTTCCATACAACACCCAGTGCTCATCCCAACAGATGCCCTCCTCAATGCCCATCACACACTTTCCCCTTCCTCCAGCCCCCCCATCAACCCTCAGTTTAGTCTCAGTTTTTTAAGAGTCTCTTATGGTTTGCCTCCCTCCCTCTCTTAACTTTTTTTTTTCTTCCCCTCCCCCACGGTCTTCTGTTAAGTTTCTCAGGATCCACACAAGAGTAAAAACATACAGTATCTTTCTCTGTATGACTTATTTCACTTAGCAGAACACTCTCCCAGTTCCAGTTCCAAAAGGCCATATTTCATACTTTCTCATTGCCACATACTATTCCATTGTGTATATAAACCACAATTTCTTTATCCATTCATCAGTTGATGGACATTTAGGCTTTTTCCACAATTTGGCTATTGTTGAGATACTCCTGTATCCCTTGGGTAAATTCCTAGCAGTGCTATTGCTGGGTCATAGGGTAGATCTATTTTTAATTTTTCGAGGAACTCCACACTGTTTTCCAGAGTGGCTGTACCAGTTTGCTTTCCCACCAACAGTGCAAGATGGTTCCTATTTCTCCACATCCTCTCCAGCATCTATAGTCTCCTGATTTGTTCATTTTAGCCACTCTGACTGGCATGAGGTCATATCTGAGTGTGGTTTTGATGTGTATTTCCCTGATGAGAAGTGACGTTGAGCATCTTTTCATGTGCCTGTTGGCCATCGGATGTCTTCTTTAGAGAAGTGTCTATTCATGTTTTCTGCCCATTTCTTCCCTGGATTATTTGTTTTCTGGATGTGGAGTTGGGTGAGTTCTTTATAGATTTTGGATACTAGCCCTTTGTCTGATATGTCATTTGCAAATATCTTTTCCCATTCCGTCAGTTGCCTTTTAGTTTTGTTGATTGTTTCCTTTGCAGTGCAGAAGCTTTTTATCTGGATGAGGTCCCAGTAGTTCATTTTGCGTTTAATTCCCTTGCCTTTGGAGATGTGTCAGGTAAGAAATTGCTGCACCTGAGGTCAGAGAGGTCTTTTCCTGCCTTCTCCTCTAGGGTTTTGATGGTCTCCTGTCTCACATTCAGGTCTTTTATCCATTTTGAGTTTATTTTTGTGAATGCTGTAAGAAAGTGGTCCAGTTTCATTTTTCTGCATGTTGCTGTCCAGTTCTCCCAGCACCATTTGTTAAAAAGACTGTCTTTTTTCCATTGGATATTCTTTCCTGCTTTGTCAAAGATTAGTTGGCCATACTTTTGTGGGTCTAATTCTGGGGTTTCTATTCTATTCCATTGGTCTATGTGTCTGTTTTTGTGCCAATACCATGCTGTCTTGATGATTACAGCTTTGTAATAGAGGCTGAAGTCTGGGATTGTGATGCCTCCCGCTTTGGTCTTCTTCTTCAATATTATTTTGGCTATTCGGGGTCTTTTGTGGTTCCATACAAATTTTTTAATCGAATTTGCAATACTTATTTGGAGTTCATATCTAATTATTGCATTATAAAGTATAATAAACCATGTCATAATATCCATTTGAGTATTTTACCAGAACTCACTAGAAAGGTTATCTGCGACTTATTAACTGGTGTGTAAGTGAATAACTGACCTTTATGTGAAAGATTCTAATACATATATTTGATTATTCACAGTGATTTTGCAATATAGACAATTCAGTGAAGCCTAGTGCTGGAAAATACTATAATTAAATTTTATTACAGATTTTTAAAAAAATAGCTTATTTTGTAAATAATTAGTAAGAGTTTTCTGTAATATTTATTTTTTTATTTAATTTTTTTTAACATTTATTTATCACTGAGAGGCAGAGCATGAGAGGGGAGAGAGAGGGGGAGACACAGAATCTGAAGCAGGCTCCAGGATCCAGCTGTCAGCACAGAGCCTTTCCTGGGGCTTATACTCACCAACCGAGAGATCATGACCTGAGCCAAAGTCAGACGCTTAACTGACTGAGCCACCCAGGTGCCCCTGTAATATTTTAAAATAATGTTTAAGATTCATTCTTTCAATATTTTATTCATTAATTATCTTATTCAAGATAAATGTATTTTGAAGTTGAAGAAATTAATCAAAGAAAGATTAAGTATCTTAAGCAAGTCTAAACATTAAGAACTGATAGGGTAGTAGACCAATGATTTCAGCCTAATTAATGACACTCCAGACTCTCATATTAAAACTATGTTTTAAACTTCTCTCAGAATTACATACAAAGGGAGAAGTTAGTAACTGGAAATAAATAAGCCAAATCACTATGTCAGTAGAAAGCTCTGTTTACTAGTGATATAATTTTTGCTTATGACATTGAAAAAGTATCTTTTGGATTGCTTTTAAAAGTTTTCTTACTGAAGTTAAAATAAAAAGCTATAGAGGACAAAAGAAGCCCCCTATTACTAATTGATATAATTTAGAGAATTTTTAACCAAGTTGCTAATGGAATGAACTCAAGTTCAACTTAGAGTATTTAGATAGAAAACAGTAATTTTAAATGTTTTTTAATGTTAATTTTTTTTTTTGAGAGAGAGAGAGAAAGTGGGGGAGGTGCAGAGAGAGGGAGACACAGAATCGGAAGCAGGCTCCAGGCTCCGAGCTGTCAGCACAGAGCCTGATGCAGGGCTCGAACTCACGGACTGTGAGATCATGACCTGAGCCGAAGTCGGACGCTCAACCGACTGAGCCACCCAGGCGCCCCAGAAAACAGTAATTTTAAATATAAGTAAACTATTACAGGCATGAACAGCCTATGTGTAAAGCCTGATGTCATATATATACTATTAAAGATAATTTCTTGATCTTTGTGAGACTTAAAAATAATTTATTTCATCCATAATTGGCATTTTACCCTCAGTCTGTCTGCATTCAAGAACATAGTTTCTGAAGCTAATATTCTTTTTTTTTTTAAGTAATGAAAATTTATTAAGCATTCCTGGGATGGTGGTTATTGCCTCCAAACCTGGAGGGAGGAACCAACACTGTAGGAAGGCTCTCTGAAATCACACTGTCCCAATAACTCTGGCCAACACAGGGAGAAGCAAAATCATTCCCTAGAAAATTGGTCAGGCTTTGTTCATCCAAGAAGGGCTGGAGGTCAGAGGTATAAGGGACAATCACATGATACTGGAGGGTGGGGTGGGGGGATGGGTGGCGTGCTGGACCCCAAGCTGGATCCTTAAAAACCAGGGGAGAAACTGATTCACTTCTTCTCTGGGGGTGGAGTTCCTGATCACCAGGCTCATTTCTTACCCTTGATGAAGCTGTCACTGCCCTGGGTAAAACTTTCATCCTAATATTCTAATATTAGAATATTCATAGCTAATATTCTAACAGAAACTCTAAGTCATTGAAATTGGTCTTAAACTAAGTTTAGTCCTTCCATCTTAAGAACTGATTTTACTAGGTTTTCTGTATAATTCTATATTTGTTAATGAAAGCTGTAGTAATACAGCCATAGATTATGTTGTTTACTTACTGCTTCACTATTTTTGGTAATTCAACATATTTCACCGAGAATTATTTGTGCTATTTGAATAGAATAGGTTAATTTTGGGGGGACCTGACTTCAGCTCAGGTCATTATCTTAATGGTTCTTGGGTTCAAGCTCTGCATTGGGCTCTGTGCTGACAGCTTGGAGCCTGGAGCCTGCTTTGGATTCTCTGTCTCCCTCTCTCTTTGCCCCTCCCCAACTTGTGCTCTGTCTCTATCTCAAAAATAAACATTAAAAAACAGAAAAATTATCAAGTTATGAGATTATTGTTGATGTAGCATGATTAACTGAAAAATAGGCTTTGTTTGGATTCCACCACTGAGGTTTAGTTTATGGTCCAGGATCCAATCCGGAATTGGTTTATTTCTCATCTTTCTGTGATAAGCAGAATACTACTTCTACACTCCACCAAGATGTTCATGTCCTAATCCCTATACCTGTGATTATGTTACTTTACGTGATAAAAGGGATTTTGCAATTATTAAAGCTATGATTGAAGGTATAGGCCTTGAGATGGGAAGATTACTATTGATTTTCAAGGTGGGCACATTCTTTCCATATGAATCCCCTAAAGCAGAGAACCTTTTGTGACTGTGGTCAGAAAGAGATATGAAAATAGAAGAAAGGTCAGAGAAATGTGATGTTGCTGGCTTTGACTGTGGAGATAATGGGCCAACAGCCAAGGAATGCAGACAGCCTCTAAAAGCTATGGTCATGGACCTCCAGAAAGAGATTCAGTCTTACTGATACCTTATTTTAGCCCAGTGAGTATGACATTGAACTTTTGATTTTCAGAACAGTAAAATAATAAACTTGTGTTGTTTCAAGCTACTAAATTTGTGGTAATTTGTTATAGTAGTAATAGAAATCTAATTAGAATTCTCCAATATATTACAGCAACTTCAGTATCATATTTCATGACTGACATTTTTTTAAAGGGAAGTTCAGTTATTTATAGAAGGTTTCTCAATTTTGATTTGTCTGAAGTTTTTTTATTTTTTCCTTTCTCAAAACGAGATTGTGAAAGTACCACAGAAGTGATATATTCCTTTCGCTGAATAAATCAGGGATTACATGGTGTCATATTATCAATACGTGATATTAACCTTCAGCACTTGGTTAAACTAGTGCCTGCTAGGATTCTACACTATAAATTTACTTGTTTTCTCTCTATAACATAGTTTATAATTCTTTGAAACTAGATGTATATAATATATACTGTTTTAGCTTAAATATTTGTCTACTAATTTCTGCATCCATTGATATTCTAGCCTGTGAAAATTACTTCTTTGGTATTCTGCTGGTGATTTTCTAGTGATCATTCTTTCTACATTTTTAATGGGGAATTTCTATAAGGAAGAGTTACTCCTTTTCTTTTTTTTCCTTCCTCCCTTCATCCTTCTTTCCCTCCCTCCCTCCCTCCATCCATCTATTATTAATATGGACTCATGGAGGTTTGTTTTATTTTTTGGGTTATAATCTAATGCTGTCATTATTTATTTTGTACTCACAGTATTTCAGTGTTGGCAATGGGGAGATCTTTTATGTTGGTTTCCTACATTCTTTTGACATTCCCCTGTTTTTTGGTCTTTCTGCTCTAACATTGGAATCAATGAATTTTACAAAGAATTTCTAACTCCTCCTGGTGAAAAATACAGATTTGGGCAGTAGGTGTACTTGTTGCTACTAGGGTGTAATTGCTGGATTTTGAACCTAGAAGGAAAAATATTCTTCAGTGATTTTTACTGTTATTCACCCCAGAATGTGTTTTGGGTTAGAGAAACAATTTACACAGTAGAAAATTAATAAAATGAAATTGAATTTTATTCAGTCTTTAGTCATTTATTTTTATATTTTCATTACTCTGATATTTAAATCAGAAACCACAATTTTTACTGTACTTATTATCATTGTGCAAAATGAGCACAATGCCATAAAAGTGAGCACTCAAGAAAATATTTATTATTGCAGATTATTATTGATGATTATATTTTGAAGCAAGGTTAAATTAAGCGTGAGAATCCTAATGCAAGAGAAGGGTAGAATAGAATAAAGTTGAAAATCAAAAACATTTCCAAGCAACTGTGATATATTCTTATTCTTGAGGAACTTAAATCCTGGGCAGTCTAGTTTTACTGTCCTTCTTCTGAAGGACAGCCATGAATATCCTTGAATGTGTTTTTAGTATTGTTTTGTACTAGGGTCCTTGGTAATTTTACTCATTGTATCAAAGGTGTTCATGATGATGGCTTAGGATTTGAAATCCTAAAATATGTATTAGCTTGGGGGAAAAGATTTGAGTATTACAGGCACAGCACAATCATAAAATTTATTATCTATACTTAATTTAAAAACGATTTGAAATCAACAATATAAGTTAATTTTATAGGGTATACTCTTATACATCTAACTTGAGACATGTTTGAAAAGGATTGTAATTTTAATTTTGGGAATCTAAAATTTAAGAAGAAAAAAAGCCCCCAAATTGCTGTTTTTCTTTTACGAGTTACACAGTGTAGATAGTCTAATAATGTATTAAAAAGACTTTTAAAATCCAAATACTTACCTTTTTTTTTTTTTTTTTTAGCCCATACTACATTTTAGAGAACCATCAAATCTTAATTTCTTCTAAGGGACAAAAAAACAACACTTTATCTTATTTTTTTAGTTATTTCTAGAATTGAGAGCTGAACTGTCTACACATGAAGTAATTTATTTCAGATAGCTATGATGTAAATATCACTTAAATACTATAAACATTTTTTGCTAAAGTTACTTCAGTAAATATGTTTTACTTCTGTATATTTTTATCTGTAGTATAGTTAACTTGGTATTGCTTTAAATTAATTGCTTAAATCTGATGTGGAATTAGAATGCACCGGCTAGATAAACAAACAAAGAAGTTTTGTCTCCCTGGAAAGATCTGAGATATCTGAGTGGGGACCTAAGAGGTTTTCTATGAATAAAGTACAGCTCAGAGAAATATTTTCCCATGCATTGTATTTGCCCCAAAGTGAACTACTTTCATGTTTCAATGGGTGATCCTAATTGTAATGTACTTTTGGTTGGATGAATATGTCCTGTTTATCCCATACACGTTTCATTAGTTTATTAAAGACTTGGTAGTCACAATTGAAAAAGGCTTAATTTTATTATATGAAACAGTTTTAATGCTTTCAGCATCTCAAAAATCAGTTACTGCATCTCTCTACAACTCTGTACCGCAGGTGACTACAGCCTACCATACACAGTAGAACAGTATTGAGAGTGAAAAGGGATAAACGACTCTGACAAGTGAACACACAAGTAAACTTATGTACTGTCCAAGCCCACCAAGTCAGATGATCATGCTACATATGCTCCTTTCATAATTAAAAATTTTTAATGTTTATTTATTTTTGAGAGGCAGAATGAGAGTGGGAGAGGGGCAGAGAGAGAGGGAGACACAGAATCTGAAGCAAGCTCCAGGCTCTGAGCTGTGAGCACAGAGCCCGATGTGGAGCTCAAACTTATGAGCCCTGAGATCATGTCTGAGTCGAAGTTGGATGCTCAACTGACTGAGCCACCCAGGCGCCCCATAACCATCTTTAATATTTTTCAGATTAATGTTCCAGTGAAGACATACAGTGATTTATATAAGGGATCGATTTATTTGCATTTAACATCAAGACTTTTTTATAAGAGGGAAGCTCTACCAGAGTTCCTCTAGTGTTAATCAATTTTTTTCTATCAATTACCAGGAATTATGTTGCCCACAAGGCACCTATGTATTTCTCATTTAAATGTCAAACACATATATGAAGTGTTATGGTATTTTTTTTCAGATGAGAAACATGAGACTCAGAGAATTTGTCTAATTTCTAAAGCTTCTGATAGAGCAGAATTTCAGATTGGCAGCCAGGTCCCATATTACTTCAAGTATTTATTCACAAATACCATAGAAAAATGAGTATATTTAATTTATATTTTAGGTTTATTCTAAATATGTTTTTGTTTCTCCCATTTGAAGCCCATTTAATACTTTGTTAATGCCATGCACAACTTCATCGATAATTAATTTTTCAAAGAAAAAGAATATGTTAGCTAAGAGATTACATCTGATTCCTAGGATCAGAAGTTGGCTCTGCTACCCAAAATTTATGGTCTTGGGAAAGTCACAACCTCTCTGTCCTGAGTTTCCTCATTCTGTGAACCCATCAAACAGGATCTATAGTTGTTTTGAAAAATAAATTAGTTAATGTAGATAAAGTGTTAGTATACATTATATTAGTTAACATAGGTAAAGTATTAATCATTACTATATTTCAATTGTTTAATGTTTATAAAAATATAAATTTATGTGTTATATATGTTTATGAGTACTTCATATATGTTTATAAATAATATGCTCATAAGTATATCCCTTTATATGTTTATATGTATGTAACTATGTTTATAAACAAATGTGAATTTAAATAGGAATCATTTATATCTATACTTACACTTACATATATAATATTTATATTTTTCCACATTTATAAAGTATAATACTTCATAATAAATCAGGAAATATATGGCAAATGCTAATCATTATTACTGTTTAGTTATTTTGCTCTTTAATTACTAGGAGAAATTCTATACGATCAACAAACTTAGAAGTTTCACTGTAGTATCATTTCTACATTACTGATAAAATGTTAATAACAGATATTTCAGAGAATGGGACAAAGAGGAAATACTGTACTTGACTTAGATGTTGTGATAATTTACATATATGCTTTGTTAAATCTTTATATCCTTAATTAATTTCTTATTCCTTATAATATGACTTCATTAATGTCAGTGACCATATTTTTAAAATGCACAGTGTAGAACATTGCCTTTTGGAAAATTTTAATAAATTAAAATATCCTTTGGTTATACTTTTTCTACATGCTTATCACCTCCAAACAAAAACTTGTAATTGTCATCACCAAGCTATTTTTATTGACTGTTCGCAATATACCCTTCATAAAACTTTTCAAAGTTGGCATAAAGTACAGGTAAAACAGAAATAAAATAAAGCTGGATATGTAGGGTATTAAAGCACTTTCCCAAGCTTACAGAATTACTAAAGGTATAGCTCTGATATAAACCCGTATAAGCCACTGTCTTCCCACTGTGCTAATGTTATTCACAAAGAAAAGTTCACTTCAATAGATACAAAATAGGATCTCTAATGAACTATAAATGGCATACGAGAAGCAAATTGCATAATGCAAGAGTTGGTAATTTGGCCACAAAGTATATAAACTGGGTTCTCAATTCTCATATTTTTATGAAAGAGTACATGTGAATCAAATTTGCTTCTCTCATTAAAGCACGGAGCTTTATAAAGAGAACGTGTGTGTGAGAGAACAAAAGTTAGATGAAAAAATTACTGAGAATTTACTAAAACATTTTAAAATCATGTGTCTTAATCCGTGAGATGAATCTTGGTCACAATTTGGATACTACTTTTTATTTTACAGTTGAAATAAAGAAAACCATGACATATATAATAAATAGGTTGCCCAGGGTCACATGACAAATTTTACCAAATTCTAGGTGAGAACTCGACTTTCCTTGACATTATTTTTATTTTTTAATTTTTATTAGAGAGTGGGAGAGAGGGGAAGAGGGAGAGAGAGAAAGAATCTTAAGCAATCTCTACAGTCAGCTCAGAACCCAACACGGGGCTTGATCACAAGACTCTGGGATCATGAACTGAGCCAAAATCAAGAGTTCAACACTCAACCGAGTGAGCCATCCAGATGCCTCCCCCTTATTAATTTTTACCCTTGACATTGAAGAGTAGTTCCTTTTCTTATTCGTAGTATATCTCTTATAAATTCTTATTGTAACTTAGAGATATATTTTACATGCGTAACAGTATATGCAGAAATTCAAATACTTATAAAATATACCTGACAACCATGCTTTTTATTTGACCTAAATATACTCTTGCGTCAGCTCCAATAAGTCATAATCAGTATGTAATGATTTTACTCATCTTCTTAGAGCTAATAAATGTTTTTATTTATGTAGGAGTTTTGTATGTCACATGTTTATTGAATAAGTGATTTGTTTAAAAGCAGAAGTTCATGGAAGATTAATATATTTTTTCTTAGCTTCAAAGTGAAACTCCTGTAAACAATTGCATAAACTGAATAAATGCTATTTTTTTATCTTGTTTTATTTTTTATTTTTTAAATTTACATCCAAATTAGTTAGTATATAGTGCAGCAATGATTTCGGGAGTAGATTCCTTAGTGCCCCTTACCCATTTAGTCCATCCCCCCTCCCACAACCGCTCCAGTAACCCTCAGTTTGTTCTCCATATTTATGAGTCTCTTCTGTTTTGTCCCCCTCCCTGTTTTCATATTATTTTTGTTTCCCTTCTCTTATGTTCATCTATTTTGTCTCTCAAAGTTGTCATATGAGTGAAGTCATATGATTCTTGTCTTTCTCTGACTAATTTCACTTAGCATAATACCCTACAGTTCCATCCACGTAGTTGCAAATGGCAAGATTTCATTCTTTTTGATTGCTGAGTAATACTCCATTGTATATATATGTGTGTATATATATGTGTGTGTGTGTGTGTGTGTGTGTGTGTGTGTGTGTGTGTGTGTGTATACACCACATCTTCTTTACCCATTCATCCACTGAGGGACATTTGGGCTCTTTCCATACTTAGACTATTGTTGGTAGTGCTGCTATAAACATGGGGGTGCATGTGTCCCTTTGAAACAGCACACCTGTATCCTGTGGATAAATGCCTAGTAGTGCAATTGCTGGGTTGTAGGGTATTCTATTTTTAGTTTTCTGAGGAACCTCTATACTGTTTTCCAGACTGGCTGCACCAACTTGCATTCCCACCAACAATCCAAAAGAGATCCTCTTTCTCCGCATCCTCACCAACATCTGTTGTTGCCTAAGTTGTTACTGTTAGCCATTCTGACAGGTGTGAGCTGGTATCTCATTGTGGTTTTGATTTGTATTTCCCTGATGATGAGTGATGTGGAGCATTTTTTCGTGTGTCAGTTGGCCATCTGGATGTCTTCTTTGGAGAAGTGTCTATTCATGTCTTTTGCCCATTTCTTCACTGGATTATTTGTTTTTTGGGTGTTGAGTTTGATAAGTTCTTTATAGATTTTGGATACTAACCCTTTATCTGATATGTCATTTGCACATATCTTTCCCATTCTGATGGTTGCCTTTTAGTTTTTCTGATCGTTTCCTTTGTTGTGCAGAAGCTTTTCATTTTGATGAGGTCTCAGGAGTTTATTTTTGCTTTTGTTTCCCTTGTGTCCAGAGACGTGTTGAGTAAGAAGTTGCTGCGGCCAAGATCAAACAAGTTTTTGCCTGCTTTCTCCTTGAGGATTTTGATGGTTTCCTGTTTTTCATTGAGGTCTTTCATCTATTTTGAGTTTATTTTTGTGTATGATGTAAGAAAGTGGTCCAGGTTCATTCTTCTGCATGTCACTGTCCAGTTTTCCCAGCACAACTTGCTGAAGAGACTGTCTTTATTTCCATTGGATATTCTTTCCTGCTTTGTCAAAGATTAGTTGGCCATAGGTTTGTGGGTCCATTTCTGGGTTCTCTATTCTGTTCCATTGATCTGAGTGTCTGTCCTTGTGCCAGTACCACACTGTCTTGATGATTACAGCTTTGTAGTGTAGCTTGAAGTCTGGGATTGTGATGCCTCCTGCTATGGTTTTCTTTTTCAAGATTTCTTTGGCTATCTGGGGTCTTTTCTGGTTCCATACAAATTTTAGGATTATTTGTTCTAGCTCTGTGAAGAATGCTGGTGTTATTTTGATAGGGATTGCATTGAATATGTAGATTGCTTTGGGTAGTATCTACATTTTAACAATATTTGTTCTTCCTATCCAGGAGCATGGAATCTTTTTCCATTTTTTTGTGTCCGCTTCAGTTTCTTTCATAAGCTTTCTATGGTTTTCAGCATATAGATTTTCACCTCTTTGGTTAGATTTATTCCTAGGTATTTTATGGTTTTTGGTGCAACTGTAAATGGGTTCCATTCCTTGATTTCTCTTTCTCTCACTTCATTGTTGGTGTATAGGAGTGCAACTGATTTCTGTGCATTGGTTTTATATCCTGCAACTTTGCTGAATTCATGAATCAATTCTAGCAGTTTTTTGGTGTAATCTTTTGGGTTTTCCATGTAGAGTATCATGTCATCTGTGAAGAGTGAAAGTTTGACCTCCTCCTGGCTGATTTGGATGCCTTTTATTTCTTTGTGTTGTCTGATTGCAGAGGCTAAGACTTCCAATACTATGTTTTTTTTTTCTTTTTTTTTTTAATTTTTTTTTCAACGTTTATTTTTTTGGGGACAGAGAGAGACAGAGCATGAACGGGGGAGGGGCAGAGAGAGAGGGAGACACAGAATCGGAAACAGGCTCCAGGCTCCGAGCCATCAGCCCAGAGCCTGATGCGGGGCTCGAACTCACGGACCGCGAGATCGTGACCTGGCTGAAGTCGGACACTTAACCGACTGCGCCACCCAGGTGCCCCTCAATACTATGTTTAATAACAGTGGTGAGAGTGTCTTGTTCCTGACCTTAGGGGGAAAGCTCTCAGTTTTTCCCCATTGAGGATGATATTAGCGTCGGGTCATTCATATATGGCTTTTATGATCTCGAGGTATGCTCCTTCTATCCCTACTTTCTTGAGGGTTTTTATCAAGAAAGGATGCTGTATTTTGCCAAATGTTTTCTCTGCATCTATTGAGAGGATCATATGGTTCTTGTCCTTTCTTTTCTTGATGTGATGAGTCACGTTAATTGTTTTGCAGATATTGAACCAGCCCTGCATCCCAGGTATAAATCCCACTTGGTCGTGGTGAGTAATTTTTTTAATGTATTGTTGGATCTGGTTGGTAAATATCTTGTTGAGGATTTTTGTATCCATGTTCATCAGGGAAATTGGTCTATAGTTCTCCTTTTTAGTGGGGTCTCTGTCTGGTTTTGGAATCAAGGTAATGCTGGCTTCATAGAAAGGGTTTGGAAGTTTTCCTTCCATTTCTATTTTTTGGAACAGCTTCAAGAGAATAGGTGTTAACTCTTCCTTAAATGTTTGGTGGAATTCCCCTGGAAAGCCATCTGGTCTTGGACTCTTGTTTTTTGGAAGACTTTTTATTACAAATTCAATTTCCTTACTGGTTATGGGTCTGTTCAAATTTTCTATTTCTTCCAGTTTCAGTTTTGTAGTGTATATGTTTCTGGGTATTTGTCCATTTCTTCCAGATTGCCCATTTTATTGGCATGTAATTGCTCATAATATTCTCTTATTATTGTTTTTATTTCTGTTGTGTTGGTTGTGATCTCTCCTCTTTCATTCTTGATTTCATGTATTTGGGTCCTTTCCTTTTTATTTTTGATCAAACTGGCTAGTGGCTTATCAGTTTTGTTAATTCTTTCGAAGAACCAGCTTCTGGTTTCATTGATCTGTTCTGTTTTTTTTAGTAGCATTAATTTCTGCTGTAATCTTTATTATTTCCTGTCTTCTGCTGGTTTGGGGTTTTGTTTGCTGTTGTTTTTCCTGCTCCTTAAGGCGTAAGGTTAGGTTGTGTATCTGAGATCTTTCTTCCTTCTTTAGGAAGACCTGGATTGCTATATACTTTCTTCTTTTGACCGCCTTTGCTGCATCCCAGAAGTTTTGGGTTGTGGTGTTATCATTTTCATTGACTTCCATATACTTTTAATTTCCTCTTTAACTTCTTGGTTAGTGCATTCATTCTTTAGTAGGATGTTCTTCAGTCCCCAAGTATTTGTTACCTTTCCAAATTTTTTCTTGTGGTTGATTTCCAGTTTCATAGCATTGTCATCTGAAAATATCCTGGGTATGATCTTCATCTTTTTTACTAGATGAGGGCTGATTTGTGTCCCAGTATGTGGTCTATTCTGGAGAATGTTCCATGTGCACTGGAGAAGAATGTATATTCCACTGCTTTAGGGTGAAATGTTACGAATATATCTGTTAAGGCCATCTGGTCCAGTGTATCATTCAAAGCCATTGTTTCCCTGTTGATTTTCTGATTAGATAATCTGTCCATTGCTGTCAGTGGGGTGATGAAATCCCCTACTATTATGGTATTATTATTTCTTTATGTTTGTAATTAATTGATTTATATATTTGGATGCTTTCATATTTGGTACATAAATGTCTACAATTGTTAGGTCTTCATGGTCGATTGACCCCTTAATTATGATATAATGCCCTTCTTTGTCTCTTGTTACACAGTGTTTATTTTAAAGTCTGGATTGTATGAGGTAAGTATGGCTACTCTGACTTTCTTTTGTTGACCATAGCATGATAGATGGTTCTCCATCCCCTTATTTTCAATCTGAAGGTGTCTTTAGGTCTTAAGCGGGTCTCTTGTAAACAGCATATAGATGGATCTTGTTTTCTTATCCATTCTGTTACCCTATGTCTTTTGATTAGAGCATTGAGTCCATTGACGTTTAGCATGAGTACTGAAAGATACGAATTTATTGCCATTATGATGCTTGTAGAGTTGGAGTTTCTGGTGGTGTTCTCTGGTCCTTTCTAACCTTTGTTGCTTTTGGTGTTTATATATATATATATATATATATATATATATATATATATGTGTGTGTGTGTATATATATATATATATATATACGTATACACACACACACATTTATATATATATATATATTTTTTTTTTTTCATCTTTTCTCCCCTCAGAGAGTCTTTTCAGGGCTGGTTTAGTGGTCACAAACTCCTTTAATTTTTGTTTGTTTGGGAAACTTTTTATCTCTGCT
The DNA here is from genome assembly GCF_022079265.1 of Lynx rufus. Classification (NCBI taxonomy): domain Eukaryota; kingdom Metazoa; phylum Chordata; class Mammalia; order Carnivora; family Felidae; genus Lynx; species Lynx rufus. Next base: position 40,472,770 of record NW_025814823.1, read on the forward strand.
TCTATTTTGAATGACAGCCTTGCTGGATAAAGAATTCTTGGCTGCATATTTTTCTGATTCAGCACATTGAATGTATCCTGCCACTCCTTTCTGGCCTGACAAGTTTCTGTGGATAGGTCTGCTGCAAACCTTATCTGTGTTGCCTTGTAGGTTAGGGGCTTTTTTCCCCTTGCTGCTTTCATGATTCTCTCCTTGCCTGAGAATTTTTTTGAATTTGGCTATAATATGCCTTGTTGATGGTTGGTTTTTGTTGAATCTAATGGGGGTCCTCTGTGTTCCCTGGATTTTCATGTCTGTGTCTTTCCCCAGGTTAGGAAAGTTTTCTGCTATGATTTGCTCACATAACCCTTCTACCCCTATTTTTTCTCTTCCTATTCTGGGACCCTATGATTCTGATGTTCCTTTTCATGAGTCATTGATTTCTCTAATTCTTAAATCGTGTTCTTCTGCCTTAATCTCCCTCTTTTTTTTCTGCTTCATTACTCTATAAGTTTGTCCTCTATATTGCTGATTCTTTGTTCTGCCTCATGCATCCTTGCTGCTGCGGCATCCATTTGAGAATGCAGCTCAGTTATACCATTTTTTATTTCATCCTGACTAGGTTTTACTTCTTTTATCTCCACAGAAGGGGATTCTAATCTATTTTTGAATGCAGCTAGTATTCTTATTTTCATGATTCTAAATTCTGGTTCAGACATCTTGCTTGTATCTGTGTTGGTTAAATCCCTGGCTATCGTTTCTTCATGCTCTTTCTTTTGGGGTGAATTCCTTCATTTTGTCATTTTGAAGGGAGAAAAGTAATTAATGAGGTAGAAAAATTAAAATTAAAAAAATTAAAATTAAAAAAATATTTAAAAAATTAAACACACACACACAAATCTAATAAATGATGCTAGATCCTAGGTGTGTTTTGAGCTGGGTGGTGAAAGTGGTTTGACAGATTAGAGAAAAAACAGGGGGATAAAAAATAGGAAATCGTTGAGAATTTGAAAAAATGAATACACTGATGTAGACTGAAATGAGATGATGGGAGTAAAATTGAATTTGAAAAATATACACAAAAGTAAAAACATAGTGGAATAAAAATTAAAGAAACATATTTTTAATAAAAATTAAAAATAAAAATGAATTTTTTTTCTTTCCATATTCAAAAAAAAGAAGAAAAGAAACGATAAAGAGAAAAAAGGAAAAAAAAGGAAATGCTTAAAATTTTGAAAAAGTAGACTAAATAAAATGATGGAAGTAAAATAGAATTTGAAAAAATTACATAAAAGCAAATAATATAGTAAAAAGTTAAAGAAGAATATTTTTAATAAAAATTGAAAATAAAAATGAATTTTTCTCTTTCTGTATTCAAGAAAAGGAAAAGAAGTGAAAAAGCGAAAAAAGAATTGAATAGTTGGACCTGCTAACAGATTGAAATACGACTGAAATTACTTCGTTTTCCCCTAGAAGTCAGACTATGAAGCGCTTTATAGTCTATAAACTAAGTAGGCGGTGAGACTTGTGTTCTTGAAGAGGGAGGTTGGCCCAGTTGGTTGGGGCTTAATGTAACTGCTCCGTTCTCCACTAGATGGCAGTGCTAGCCTACTGAGGTGGATTGTTGTGGTGCCCATAGGTGCGTATGCACATGCATGGTAGCTGTGAAAATGGCATCACCCAGCTACCCAGTCTCTACTATGGGAACTCTGTTCTCCCCAATCAGCAATCACACACCCGTCTTCTGTCTTCAGCTTTCATCCACTCTCCGCTTCTTCACTCTCCATGACCAGGCCCTAGCAGTACCTCTCTCCCGAGTTTTGTCTCAGATGCGGCTGTCTTCCCCGGCCCCTTACTTCTGAAGGGCTGTGGCTTTGACCCATTCCGCCCCTCTGCATGAGGGTCTTACTGAGCAATGGCCGAATGCTGGCTGTACCCAGGAACACTTGCAGGACCCTGCTGTTCCCGGTGCCCAAGACTGTGGCCAGGTGCCAGCCCACCCTAGAAAATGCTCGCAAGATAGTGTAGCAGCAGCTTATCAGGGATTATGGAAAATCACAACACACATCTGGCACCAGGCTTCACCTTTAACTACCTTGTTCCAGCACCAGCGATGTGGCTGTTCTCTGGGGTCTGCTGGGACTGGGTGGCTTCAACAGTCTCTACCAAATGCCCTTACAGCAGTGGAACCGCTTTTCCCCGTGTGGCCTGAGAACCTCCCGGACCCCACTCTGTTCCTGGGTATTCACCCTTCCCACGAGAGCACCGTCAGTTATGGAGCTGCGGAGTTGCAGCCTTTGTGCTCCCCTTGTTTACAGTCTTAATAGAATTTAAACCCTCTCCTTTCTCCTTTCTCCCTTTTTAGTTTCGTCCTTGTGACTGTTTCCAATTTTCCACTTTCTCCCCAGCTGCTTTTGGGGAGGGGTGTTTTTCCCATATACTCCCCCGCCCCCAGTCTCCGTCCTCTGTCCACCTGCAGAAGCGCCTCCCTACCTGCTGCTGGCTTTTCTCTCCCCAAGTTCACCTCTCCACGCCATGTACCTGCTGAATTCTGTGGTTCAGGTTGTGCAGATTGTTGTGTTAATCCTGCAATCAGTTTTCTAGGTGTGTAGGATGGTTTATCGTTGGTCTGGCTGCATTTCATGGACGCGAGACACACAAAACACTTCCATGCTCTTCCACCATCTTGGTCAACTGAATAAATGCTATTAACTATAATTTGACCTCATTTAGAAAGATTAAGTAAGCTATAGTCTTTGAAATTTTATTAAGGGTAGAGTCTCTGAATTAAGAGATAATTTCTACAGTTGCTAGCTGTGTGACCTTAGAAAATTTACTTAAACTTTCTGTGACTAGTCATCCATCTATAGCTTGGGAAGGATAATAGTACTGGAGAGACCTGTCATAAATAAAAGGTTAATTCAGGTAAAGGACTCAAAAAACTGCATATTTTTGTCCATTTTTTCTTTTAAATTTGATGTAGCATATGCCTTTGTAAAGCTTTTTTATAGGTATTCATTAAATACCTTTTAATGAGGTTAGACTGCTTGCAAACTGTTGGCATTTTGAGTTTGCATTAATACTTTCCTTTCTTGCTGAATTGCTGCCATTTTCTTGAATTGTGATTGTCATACAAGGAGAAAAAATAGTCTGTCCTCTAGTCTGTCATGACACTCATGCAATCAGTGTTGGAGGAAGCGGTCTACATGTCATGGTGACGTGCTTAAGTCAGCTCTGCCTCTAGCAATATCCACCACACAATATATCTGCAGCTGATACAGGTTTCTTTAGTGGAAAGCAGTTTTGTATTGTCAGATAGTGATGTTGACTTACTAATGTTAATTCACCTATGTACCCTAGGAAGTTACAAGCAATTGACCTGCATCTCTTAATATGTTCGAATTGCTATACAATTTATATATGTATTACAATTACTATTTCTCTCCTTTTCCTTCTTGTGAAATGTGGTTTTATTCATCAGTCAACCTGGATCTTATGGCACAACTAGAAAGCAGTACACAGCAGTATGCTTTAATGCCACTTTAAAATGTTTTCTCCTCAAGTTACTCTAAGTTACATTTCAAAGGACTACCCAAAAATAGTTATATTTTCAAGGCCCTAATCTATCCATAGGCTTCGTCTGAGATACCAAATTTCTCTGAAAGTACTGAACTCAATTCAATTTTTACAAATCCTATTCATTGTCCATTTGAGATAATCCCAAAGACCTGGCAGAATTTATGCAAGATATAAACAGTGAAGGAGTATGTATTCCCTCTGTGCAAAAAGGTTAAAATAGAGAAAAACAGTATCTTTGCAAGATAAACATGAAACTTATTAAAAATGAAGGCCATATGAAGTAGAAGAATGAGTACAAAAGTAAATATTGGATGCATTTAAAAGAATATCTGACAGGGTTTCTTAAAGAGATAGAACTTGGTAGTACATAAACCTGTGCCAAGGTGCTTCAAATCTACATCAGTTTCACCTTGCTTTTAATATATTTCATGTGATAATTTTGATTTACTTTTGCTGCCAAGGAAACATTAATTCTATATCAACCTTTTGAAAAATAATCAATTATTCTTACTGGACTCAAGCCCAGTTATGCTTTTTCATTTAAGTGTAATATTGAATAAAAAGATAGAGATAGAGGAGAACCAATATAAATTTTCTTCATGAGAATTATTAATGATAAATTTTATTCAATAGATATAAACACTACTCAGCTTACAAGTTTCATTTTTAAAAAATTTACTATAAAATTGTGTGTGTTATTAAACAGCATTGTGCTTTAACTGAATGGATATACCCTAGTTCTGTTTTCTTACTGAACAAGGACATCTTGAATGTGTTGTATTATAGATGTGGTTGGTAATGGATTTACTTTTCGTGTTAAAAATACCAAGATATTTCCATATTAGGTGGTATTCAGTAGCACTTAAAATGCAATATTAAGTTATTACTAAAATCTGTGTATTCCATAGTTATTGTTTAATCATTGAAATATTTTACCCTGTCCCCCCTGCCCTCACATTTTCATCCCTTAAATTCTCTCTTTTGCTCGCAATATTTTCTTCAGTAACCCTATAATTGTTACAAATAGTATTAATATAAGATCAAATATAATTTCTCCTAAATCTTTCAGATTAGGAGCTCTCCAAAAATTAATAGATCTATTATATTTACAAGCTAGCTTACCAGACTTTCTTAGCAGGCTCTCTCTGCTATTATTCTTGCTGCTGAGTGTGTTAATTCATCATTCTTTTTCTGTCAGCTGTCTGCACTGTTAGTTGATTTTCAAAATGCCTGAAGGGTGCACTGTCAGCTGCAGATACCTGAGTCAACATGGTAATATCAGTTGATTTCATTCTAGGCAGTACACACACACACACACACACACACACACACACACACACACACACATCTGCACACAGTGTACCTTTGTAGAGGTACTTGGCACATTTCAAAATATAACCTTTTGTTATTGCATTTAAGTGCCTGAAGCAGCACAGAATTTTCACAATAGTATTTCTGCCCCTCAATTATTTTTTTAATTCTAAAAGTTTTTGGAACATGTATTCCATAAGAGTCACATTAAAAAAAAAAACAAAACTTAATTCTCTCAATACTTGAATAGCTTGCTAAGACATCTAGTCTCTGCATTGTCCCACTTTTGTGTGCACTTCAGCGAATGAAGAAGCTGTACTTATTTGGGAAACACATTCAGTGAATCAGTAGGGTGTACCATATAGGCACATCTTACTAATTTGAAATTTAAATTAAAAAGTAAACTCTCTTTATGGTATAAAAAGAAGGAGAAATGGTAGATGGAACCAGGCACAGATATTGAATCTAAAGGAATTCAAGGTCCCAAAGCAAGTTAAAGTCTGTTGGTACCTCCATCCTGTCCCCCCTCACAGTTTCATCCCTTAAGTTCTCTCTTCAGCCCTCAATATTTCTTTCAGTAACCCTGTAATCAGTTAAATGGGCAGTCATGCTAAACATACACGGTTATCATGGACTGATTTGCTTCTATCCTTGCTTTACAGTATTTTCCCCCCGCAATGGCTCAAATCCATATCTGAGAATATTCATATCACTTTGAAAATCACACAATTCTGAGAATTCAAGTATCTGAGCAACTATGCTGTGATTAACATTAGTTAAGTATTATCATGACATGTAAGTTTTCCTCTAGGACCCAGGAATCAAAGGTCCTGTTTGTTCTACTTGATGTCAACTCGCGTGACAAGAAATATTAGAAATTATATTAGCATGTGTCATGGTTTAGTCAGCGACTCATATAAGTAAATCTTTTTTTATTTTGAAATTATTTTGTGGATAAATAAGTAATATTTGGGCAAATATTTGGACAATTTCTGTAGTTGTACCTACTACTAAGTGAAATATCACTTCTTTTTGTGGAATAAGAATCTTATACTCACTAACTGAAGTATATGAAGCCTGGCAATGAGAACCATGTTTATCTTGATTTTATATATAGTTTTAGTTATAAGTTCAGAGATTCAATTTATTATCTCATATATTTGAGAGCATAGTCACTTTAGTCTCTCAAACAGTATATAGAATATACCTCTCTCCATTATAAGCAGAATTTTTTGGACAAGAGTGTATTGGGGCATTAGGACAACACCTTTAAAGTACTAGCAAGGGGTATAGTCAGAAGGTGGGTTCAGGTTTCCAGATTTTGAGTAGCAAACACAAGCAGCAGGATCTAGGGCAGGATGTGCCATGGGGCACAGAAGAAAGCAAACTGGAAGTATTTTTAACACAGGAAACCAGATGCAAAAAGAAAATCAAAAGTATGAACACAGAACAGTGGATCCAGTGACTGTGCAGAAACCGGGGTCAGGCGAAACACCTAAAGCCCCAGATTTCAGGCACATGTAGGCTAGAGATAAAAATTCATGGAAGAGAAAAAAGTACACGGGTGTCTGAAATTTGTTTTATGCTGATTGGTTGGTGTTTCCTCCTTTACTAATTCTGGCTTATATGTTCATTACTAGAAGTTGAGTCTGTCTTTCTCTTTGAAATGTTCTGATCTGTAATATTGTAGTAAAGAACAGTTTTTCTGTAATCTTAATGCAAAATGGTTTATAAGAGTAATCTAACTTGTTTAAAAATACCATATGATTTCACTTATATGTGGAATTTAAGAAAGAAAACAAATGAGCAAAGGGAAAAAGAGAGAGAGAGAGATGCAAACCAAGGAACAGACTCTTAACTACAGAGAACAAGCTGACGGTTACCAGAAGGGAGGTGGGTGGGGAGATGGATGATGAAATAGGTGATGAAGATTAAGGAGTGTACTTGTGATGAGCACTGGATGTTGTATGGAAGTGTTGAATCACTGTGTTGTACACCTGAAACTAACATTACACTGTATGTTAACTAATTGGAATTTAAACTTAAAAAATCATTGCCATAAACAGTGTATTATTTTATCAGCCTTTAGTTGGAATGTGCTTGTATATGTTATGTATGTTTTATATGAACCTCTATTCAATTAAATTCATAGATGCATGCCTTTACTAACATGTATTTTGCAAGCATGAATCATTAGACCTATTCAGATGTGATTGTATTTTTCTTTGATGGTAAAAGTTTTGTTTCCTAAGCTGGGGAAATAGACATTAATGGCATAGGCAACTAACATTTCAGTTCATATTCTGAATGAGTTATATTCAAGATCATAACGAAGAAATACCTTATAAATGATTGTAATTTAAGAAAGGTTCATAATTCACTTTTTGAAAGTCTGTCATTCTTTTTTTTTCTTCTTTGTAGAAACCTGTACTTTTTTCTCAAGGTCATACAGCTCTGTATCAGATAGCAGCAGAGCTTCAGCAATATCAGATGCCATCGTAGATTAATGTAAGTGAATATTTTTTTTTTTTTGCAATTTTTATAGTTTCTCTCCTTTGCACCCATTTTGACAGGGAACAATGTTGGGTTCAATGCCGGATGCCCTAGAGGTGCCCTAGAGTTATTTTAACGAATTCAATTTGCTTTGCTTTTCATGTAAGAACAGCTTTTCTTCTTAGATATTTTTGAGGTATAGGAGAAACTATTCTTACATAAAATGTTTTAAAAAGTTTACTCTTTATATAAACTTTCATTATAGAATCATAGAATTTTAAAACTAGAGACCATAGAGATCATCAATTCCAGGTTTTTCAGCTTTATAATGTTAAAAAAATCTATTTACCACTCATTTCTGTTCTTGCTTTTCTTTATTAATGTAGTGATTCTGCCAACTTTTCTCACTTCTATTCCTTCTTTATGTCAGTAGTGGAGAGTTTAACTAGTTTGCTTGCTTGTAATATATTTTGAATTACAAAACACTGGAGTAGTCCAACTTTTTATTGTACAAATAAAGAAATTCCCAGGTATAGAAAGTTTAGTTAACTGCCCAAGAGCACACACATATCTGGTAGCTGAGGTAGACTGAGAATTTCCTAAGGGTTCACAAGTGCAGGGCCCTTTCCCCCACTGAACCCTTACTCTATTTTCTTCCCATTATTCTTTCCCCACAACCTTTTCAATTTGTTGATTAAAAATTCTGGTTCACCCCTGTCCATTTTTCTTCTTTGTGCTTGCTATTTGATTTTTATTTTACCTTATTTGCTTTTTTAAAAAAATTCGATTAATTTTCGATATTTATATTCTCAATGCCAGAGTCCATATAAAAGCTAAATCAGATTATGATTCACATATCATTTAATGCCCCAATTCCAGTTTTTATCCCCAGTGTCCTAGGTGATTTGAACACTGTCTCCCAAGCAGTTGTGTGCAATGGGAAAGAGTTAGGGCTCTAGTTTCACAGCAGACTCCCTGGGTAGAACTCTGATGTCTTTATTTACCATATAATCTTGGTTTAATAAGCTGCTCTGTTGCACAATTACCTCATCTGTAAAATGTGCATAATAATTTTACCTGTCTCATAGTTCACAGTATTAAATGGATCAATGTGTAAAGTGCTTAGAACAGGGCCTGATAAATAGGGAGCACTTAGTAAGTGGTACCTGTTTTGATAACTTCCTCTTGGTATTATCTCACCACACTCCTTCTTTCTATTATTTGAGCACTCTTTCCTAAGCTTTCTTTTTTCTTTCTTTTTTTTTTTAAGAGAGAGCACGCTAGTGTGCCAGCTTGGAAGGAGCAGAGGAAAAGGGAAAGAGAGAACCCCCTAGTGTGGATCCAACCCAGGGCTTGATCTTGCGACTGTGAGATCATGACCTGAGCTGAAATCAAGATCAGAGGCTTAACTGATTGAGCCACCCAGGTGGCCCTTCTTTCCTAAGCTTTTAACTCTCAAGATTTCACTCTTCATTTAACTTTCTTAATCAAGTGCTTCATGGGTTTTCCATCTTCTTGACTGAAGAGTTTCAGTTTACAGATTTTCAGATCTTATCTGATTCCCAAATATCACATCAATTTATTTTTTTGTCACATTAAAACCTTTTCATTTTCTTCATATCAAATTTTGGAACTGATGTTTTTTGTTTGTTTATTTATTTATATAAGTACCTTTATGTTGTACATTCATGAGAATGATGAAATGGTCTACAGTAATTCCAACTCATTAGAGTAGCTTAAAAGTAGATACTCATTATCCAAAACGTATAAAGAATTTATAAAACCTAACACTCAGAAAACAAATAGTCCAATTAAAAATGGGCAGAAGAAAGAATAGACATTTTTCCAAAGAAGACATACAGATAGCTAACAGACACATAAAAAGATGCTCAACATCACTCATCATCGGGGAAATACAAACCAAAACGACAATGAGGTATCACCTCACACCTGTCAGAATAGCTAAACTTAACAATATAGGAAACAACAGGCATTGGTCAGGATGCAGAGAAAGGGGAACTCTCTTGCATTATTGGTGGGAATGCAAATTGGTGCAGTCACTCTAGAAAACAGTATGAAGATTCCTTAAAAAGTTAAAAATAGAAATACCCTATGATCCAGCAATTTCACGACTAGTTATTTGGCCAAAGAATACAAAAATACTAATTTGAAGGGATTTGTGCACCCCGATATTTATAGCAGCATTATCAACAATAGCCAAATTATGGAAAGAGCAAAGTGTCCATTGACTGATGAATGGATAAAGAAGACGTGGTATACAGATATAATGGAATATTACTCAGTCATCAAAAAGAATAAGTTTTTGTGTTTCCAGTGACGTGGATGGAGCTAAAGAGTGTTATACTTAGTTAAATAAGTCAGAGAAAGACAAATAACATGGTCTTATTCATATGTGGAATTTAAGAAACAAAACAAATGAGCATAGAGAAATAGACAAAACCAAAAAAACAGACTCTTAACTATAGAGATCAAACTGATGGTTACCAGAGGGGAGGTGCATAGGGAGGAAGGGTGAAATAGGTCACGGGGGTTAAGGAGTGCACTCATTGTAATGAGCACCAGCTGATGTATGGAAGTGTTGAATCACTGTATATTAACTAATATTACACTGTATGTTAACTAACTGGAATTTAAATAAAAATTTAAAGAGTAGCTACTCATCATCAGAGTTTGAACAGGCATAGAGTGGTAGACCTACAAAACTGCTGTCAAATGAATGAGTTTATTGTTATTTTTCTTGTAAATATTTTACCTTAAAAGCCATCAATTTATCAGATATTACTCTGTCGATCTCTGAAAAATACAAATAGAAAGGTGAATACATTTAGATAATTTAAGAATAAAGGAGAATTAATTGAAGAATTGAGACAGGTAATAGAATTCCTTTCAGAAGAAGAATTTTTTCTCTCTTGCAATTTGGTGTGACTTCAACAGTTCTTTATATTGGTGTCTGGTACCGAGCCTTGTTTGGCTTGCAGTGAAGAAAAGAAGTACAGCGAGATAAACTGCTTTTGGACTTTGCAGTTGGATGTGTGTTTTCTCCTGAAGATGCTAGAATAATGTCCCCAGTGAAGATTTCACAGTATGTATATAGACACACTAATAATGATTAATATTATGACCTAAAAACATACACAGTGAGTTGTCCATTTTATGAGTTCAGTAACATGTTGATGGAATAAAGGAATGAATAAGATGGACTAAAAAGCAAAACAGATCCATTTCGCCTAGATATTCTTATATTTTAAAGAAGCATAATACTTTTTCCATAATAATCCATTGTATAAATTTAGAGGTATATTTTCTTGTAACTTTCTAAGTTATGATTATGTAAACTCTAATTTTAGAGTGCTGCATATTTCTCAATATGAACTATGCATTTTTACAAATAAGGGGTTCATTTGTGTGTTGAAATATTAGATATAAAAGTAAAGTGACAATGTAGAGTGGCAACTATATGTTTAATCTGTTATATGAGAAGTTGGAATGTTTTTAAATAACACAAAAATCATGAAGCCTTGGTGTTTTCCTCTTTGATATATTAGGTCCTTTGCTTATTTGCTTTATTCACATATACAAAACATAATCACATATTATTTCATATGATAAAATGGTCAAATTATCTTTATTACTCAATTCTGTAGGTTTGTTATTTTCAAATTTCTTTGCTTTACTGATTTCAGTTTTCCTTTAGTAGTTTGTTAAATATATTTTATAATTTTTTATTATAAAATATATTTTCTCTCATTTGTATAATTTTTATATGAATAATTTAATCTCTCAATGTGAGCAATAATTAAACTGTAAAAAATTATTAGAGACATCTTTTTTATTTATTTTTTAATTTTTTTTGAGAGAGAGACAGAGACAGAGACAGAGAGAGAGAAAAAGAATGAGTGGGGGAGGGGCAGAGAGAAAGGGAGACACAGAATCCAAAGGAGGCTCCAGGCTGTGAGCTGTCAGCACAGAGCCTGAAGTGGGGGCTCCAACCCACGAACTATGAGATTATGACCTGAGCTGAAGTCAGAGGCTTAACTGAGCCACTTAGGCACCATGAGTGACATGTTTTGTTTTTTTTTTAAGTATGGGTTGACAGATACCATATGTTTTCACTCTTATGTGGATCCTGAGAAACTTAACAGAAGACCATGGGGGAGGGGAAGGAAAAAAAAAAGTTAGAGAGGGAGGGAGCCAAACCATGAGAGACTCTTAAAAACTGAGAATAAACTGAGGGTTGATGGGCGGTGGGAGGGAGGGGAAAGTAGGTGATGGGCATTGAGGAGGGCACCTGTTAGGATGAGCACTGGGTGTTGTATGGAAACCAATTTGACAATAAATTTCATATTAAAAAAATAAAGTATGGGTTGATACTTTAAGATTATAGAATGTACAAGGTTGCCTGGTGGCTCAGTCAGTTAAGCATCTGACTTCAGGTCAGGTCATGATCTCTTGGTTTGCCAGTTCGAGCCCCGCTTTGGGCTCTGTGCTGATGGTTCAGAACCTGGAGCCTGATTCAGATTCTCTGTCTCCCTCTCTCTCTGTCCTTTCCCCACTTGCACTCTGTCTGTCTCTCTCTCTAAATAAATATTTAAAAAATTAAAAAAAATTATGGAATGTGTAGACATTGGTGAAATAATCACAATTATAGGCATAGTTAAAAAAATTCTAATTATATCTTCAATGTTTTGAGTATTCAGAATAATTAGATAGTTATCGATCTGTGTTTGAGTGATGAGACCACCCTAGGGTCCTCCTACCATGCCACCATCTTAGCTCCCCCACCCTCAGGCTCATATTTTAGAGTTCAAAATTCAGCCTTGGAATTTTTGCTATGTGAGCATTTTGCATATAGGCCTTGATTTGTTTGTCAAATGGGAAAAATATTTGCCGTGTTTTATAGTACCTTCCAGTATAAAATGCAGATGATGTGGATAATATTATCAAGTTGTGATATTGGGAAAACCAAATACCACCGATGTATAATCCCTATTGCAGTGATTTCACATGGTAGTTAATAAGACTCTATTTTATTACTTTTATTATTTCCATCATTGAATTTAAGTTTATTTAAACATTTCTGATAAATGATGATGCAGACAATTTTGAAGAAATGATGGTGATTGCAACTTTATTGATAATTACTACATTCATATTTTTATTGCATCTTTATATGTTTACTACCTTTATATGTGTTTGGGTCTATTATTCTCAAATACCATGTAAGCTGTCTGAGGGGGGCCAATAGATCCTTCTAATTTGTATCTCCCATAAAACATAAAACTGACAAGTTAGCCTGACAGTTACATGGATGCTGGCAGAAGACAGAAGACACAAGACACCTGGGTCAGATACAAAATAACAGTACTCAGGTTTTCTCAGCTCAGGCTCTCACAGGATGACATTAAGCAGGCCAGGTAGCATCTGTACATGCAGTAGGATACATTCCAGGGCAGGAACTCTGGACTTAGGGAATCCAATGTTTTATAACAGATAGGAAGCATGCCTGTTTTTGCACAGGAGGGAAACATTCATTCTATTTTCCAAGCCTGAAAAAGTCACTCTTTGCTGTGGGGGGGAAAACTATGTCGGTATTCCAAGACGGTTTCCTGTACAAACATTCTTGAAAAGATAGTCTTTAAAAAGAAAAGGCAGTCATTTACTCTGCTCTCAAGATGTACAAAAACACAAAAGACCTATGGATAATTGTCTTCCAGCAACTCCTTTCTACACTGACAATACCTTTTGATTCTAAGATCAAAAGGACAGCACGATATTTGGTTTAAATTGAAGTATTCCATCACTAAATGTTTTCTCTATTTCTATAAATGTTAGATAGAACAGTCTTCTGTTATTACTTTTGAAAAAATTAGTCTATTTTATTGCTTCAAGGGATAGGGATGCATTTAGCAGTTGTTTTCTGCCATTTAAGTTTTCTTTTGTTTTATTTTCTGTTACACCCCAGGCCAGCATATGTAACAATGCTTTTATTTATTTATTTATTCATTCTTCATAGAACTAGGAAAAAGATTGTGATTTTCAGCTGAACATGACCATGGTCTGTAGCATGGTTGTTACATGGACTAGATACTAGATAGGCAAAAGTGGAATTTGCACAGAAATGTAACATTATAAAGAGACAAAGCAAGAAGGAAACATGCAACCCAAGTATAAATAACTGTTCAAAGTGAGATATTACCCCACTTACAGAAATGTACACATCATCTAAGCAGAAAATCAACAAGGAAACAATGGCTTTGAATGACACACTGGACAAGAGGCACTTAACAGATATATTCAGATATATTCATTTCATCCTAAAGCAGCAGAATACACATTCTTTTGAAGTGCACATGAAACATTCTCCAGAACAGATCACATACTTGGTCACAAATCAGGCCTCAACAAATACAAAATGACTGAGACCATCCCATGCATATTTTCAGACCACAACGCTATGAAACTTAAAGTAAACCACAAGAAAAAATTTGGAAAGACCATGAATACTTGGAGATTAAAAAACATCCTACTAAAGAGTAAGTGGGATAACCAGAAAATGAAAGAATAAATTTAAAAAATGCATAGAAGCCAATGAAAATGAAAACATGACAGTCCAAAACCTTTGGGATGCAGCAACAGCTATTTTAACAGGGAGGTATATAGCAATACAGATATACCTCAAGAAGTAAGAAAAGTCTCAAGTACATGAACTAATCTTACACCTAAAAGAGCTAAAAAAGTAACAGCAAATAAAGCCTAAAGCCAGCAGAATAAGGAAAATAATGGAGACTAGAATGGAAATTAATGATATGGAAACAAACAAAATCAATAGAACAAGATCAATGAAACTACGAGCTCATTCTTTGAAAGGATTAATAAAGTTGATAACCCCCTAGCCACACTTATGAAAAATAAGAGAAGGACTCAAATAAAACCACGAATGAAAGAGAGAGATCACAACCAACACCACAGAAATACAGTTAGAATATTGTGGCAAATTATATGCCAATAAATCAGGCAATCTGAAAGACAGGGATAAATTCCTAAAAACATATACACTATCAAAACTGAAACAGGAAGAGATAGAAAATTTGAAGACTGTTAATCACAAAAGAAGTTGAATCATTAATCAAAAACCTCCCAGCAAACAAAAGTCCAGGGCCAGATGGCTTCCTAGGAGAATTCTATCAGACATTTCAAGGAGAGTTAATACCTATTCTTCTCCAACTTTCCCAAAAAATAGAAATAGAAGGAAAACTTCTAGACTCCTTCCATGAGGCCAGCATTACCTTGATTTCAAAATCAGAAAAGACCCCACTAAAAGGGAGAATTACAGGCCAATATCCCTGATGAACTGGGCACAAAAATTCTCAAGAAGATACTAGCAAATAGAATCTAAAAGTACATTAAAATAATTATTCACCACAGTCAAGTGGGATTTATCCTGGCTTGTAAGGGTGGTTCAGTATTTGCAAATCAATCAGTGTGATACATCATCACACTGTAAGGATACATGTAAGAAACATGTGATCCTCACAATAGATGTAGTAAAATCATTTGACGAAATACAACATCTATTCTTGATTAAAAACCCTTGGGGCGCCTGGGTGGCGCAGTCGGTTAAGCCTCCGACTTCAGCCAGGTCACGATCTCGCGGTCCGTGAGTTCGAGCCCCGCGTCGGGCTCTGGGTTGATGGCTCAGAGCCTGGAGCCTGTTTCCGATTCTGTGTCTCCCTCTCTTTCTGCCCCTCCCCCGTTCATGCTCTGTCTCTCTCTGTCCCAAAAATAAATAAACGTTGAAAAAGCCCTTAATAGAGCAGGGAGAGAGGGAACACACCTCATCAACATAAAAGCTGTATATGAAAATTCCACAGCGGATATCATCCACAGTGGGGGAAAACAGATCTTTTCCTCTATGGCCAGGAACAAGACAAGGATTTATACTCTCACCATTGTTATTTAACATAGTACTGGAAATCCTAGCCTCAGCAAACATAAAAGGTATTCAAATCAACAAGGAAGAAGTCAAACTTTCACTCTTTGACGATGACATGATCCTCTATGTAGAAAACTCAAAAGACTCCATCAAAAAATTTCTAGAAATGGTACACGAATTTAGCAAAGTCACGGGATATAAAATCAGTGCACAGAAATATGTTGTAATTCTCTATACAAATAATGAAGCAGCAGAAAGAGAATTCAAGGAATCAATCTCATTTACAATTGCACCAAAACCGTAAGATACCTAGGAATAAGCCTAACCAAAGAGGTAAAAGATCTGTACTCTGAAAACTATAAAACAATTATGAAATATATTTGAAGAGGACACTAAAAAAAAAAATTGAAGAACCTTCCATGCTCATGGGTTGGAAGAACAAGTGTTGTTAAAGTGTGTATGCTACCCAAAGCAATGTATACATTTAATGCAATCTCTATCAAAATACCACCAGCATTTTTCACAGAAGTAGAAAAAACAATCATAAAATTTGTATGGAAACAGACTCAAATAGCCAAAGCAGTCTTAGAAAGTAAAAGAAAAGCTGGAGGTATCATATTTCTGGACTCTGAGCTATATTACGAAGCTGTAGTGATCAAGAAAGTATGGTACTGGCACAAAAACAGACACACGGGTCAGTGGAGCAGAATAGAAAACCCAGAAATGGATGCACAACTGAAAGGCCAACTTGTCTTCAACAAAGCAGGAAAGAATATCCAATGGAAAAAGACAGTCTCTTCAATACTGGTGTTGGGAAAACTAGACCGCAACATGCAAAAGAATGAAACTGGACCACTTTCTTACACTGTACACAAAAATAAATTCAAAATGGATGAAATAACTAAATGTGAAAAAGGAAGCCATCAAAATCCTAGAGAATACAGGCAGCAACCTCTTTGGCCTTGTCAGTAGAAACTTCTTACTAGACACGTCTCCGGAAGCAAAGGAAACAAAAGCAAAAATGAACTATTGGGACTTCATCAAAATAAAATGCTTTTGTACAGCGAAGGAAATGAACAACAAAAATAAAAGTCAACCTATGGAATGGGAGAAGATACTAGGAAATGACATACCAGATAGAGGGCTAGTATCAAAAATCTATAAAGAACTTATCCAACTTAGGGAAGCCTGGGTGACTCAGTTGGCTAAGCGTCCTACTTTGGCTCAGGTCATGGTCTAGTAGTTCATGAGTTTGAGCCCCCCGTTGGGCTCTGTGCTGACAGCACAGAGCCTGGAGCCTGCTTTCAGATCCTGCCCCTCCCCTGTCTCTGTCTCTCTCTCAAGAATAAATAAACATTAAAAAAATAAAAAAAAGAACTTACCCAACATAACACCCCAAAACAAATAATCCCGTTAAGAAATGGCCAGAAGATATGAATAGACATTTTTCCAGGGAAGACATCCACATAGCCAACAGACACATGAAAAGATGGTCAACATCATTCATAATCTGGGAAAATCAAATCAAAACCACAGTGAGATACCACCTCACATTTGTCACAATGGCTAAAATTAACAACACAAAATTAACAGATGTTGGTGAGAATGGGGGGAAGGAGGAACTCTATTACATTGTTGGTGAGAATGAAAACAGGTGCAGCCACTCTGGAAAACAACACAGAGATTTCTCAAAACGTTAAAAATAGAACTACTCTATGACCCAGAAATTACACAACTAATTATTTACACAAAGGATACAAAAATACTGATTCAAAAGCACATGCACCCTGATGTTTATAGTAACGCTATCAACAATAGCCGCATTATTGAAAACGCCCAAACATTCATTGACTGATGAATGGATAAATGAGAGGTTGTATATATGCATGTGATACACACACACATATACATATATATGTATATACATACACACATATACACAATGAAATATTACTCAACCATCAAAAAGAATGAAACCTTGCCATTTGCAATGACTTGGAGGGAGCTACGGTGTATTATGCTAAGTAAAATAAGTCAGAGAAAAATAAATATCATAATATTTCACACATATGTAAAATTTAAGAAACAAAGCAGAAGAGCATAGGGAAAGGGAAAAAAAGAGGGAGGCAAACAATAAGAGACTCTTAACTATAAAGAATAAACTGAACGTTATTGGAGGAGAGGTAGGAGGGGATGGACGAACTGGATGATGGGTTATTAAGGAGGGCACTTGTGTTAAGCACTGGGTGTTCTATGTAAGTGATGAATCACTTAGTTCTACTCCTTAAACAAATATTACACTATATTTTAACAAACTAGAATTTAAATAAAAAATTTAAATATGTGCATACTAAATGTACCCTTATTTGAAATATTTGTTAATAAAATATTCATGCATGATTGTTAACAGAAACAGTGAGATATTTTTGCAAATTTTATACTTTCTTTAATTCTTTAGTTACTATAAGTTAAAACAAAACCTAAGGCATTATACTTTTATCTATACAGTTTCATAAACGTACATATTCTATAATACTAGTTTTAAAATGACCTCTACAATCCATTCTCCCTACCTTATTTTGTATATTAACTTGTTTAATTTTGTCACACTAGGTATATACATTTTATGAGAGTAGAGAATGCATTTCTTTTGTACACTGCCATAATTCTTGCAACTAGAAGAGTGTCTGGAAAAATAGGCATGGATATTAGTTAAACAAATAAATATAATACCATTATGACTTGCATGTAGGTTGTTTAAATAGCACCATTTGTTTAATTTTTGTAGTATGATATACCAACAAAATACATATCTCAAAGTTACCATGTTTTAAATATATAAAAGGATTCCAGCATTTTAACAGTCTTTAATGAAATGGCTAAAATGTATGCTATTGCTATTAAGCCTTTTACCATTTCATAAATGAGAAGGAGTACTTGAATTAATTTTCTCTTAGTGAATACTTGTAAAATTCAATTTTTAAGCTATAAATGTTACTGAGTTAAAGCTTTAAAATACTATGTAATAACCTCCTTTTTAAGTCATTGTGGGTTGCACTGGAATTGGTGTACTTTGGTGCTACTTAACAATCTGAGCTTTGAATCAACACAAGCCTGGGTTCATATCCCAAGTTCTGCCAAATATTTATGTGACTTTGGCAAAATTTTAAACCTCTAGAAGTTATGGTTTCTTTCTCTGTAAAATAATGACAATAATAATACATAAATTTTCGAGTACTGCATGAGATTATTCATGGAAATATTTAGCATCTTGCCTGGTATGCTATTATTATTATTGACAAACTTTGATGTGAATTTCTTAAAATTTTGTTCCATAAGAAGAATTAAGAAAGTCTTTTTGCTGTATTATCTGCCATGTCCTAAAAGATGATACCTTGAATCTGATACTTTGGCTATATAAAAACGTGTCTTGTTTATCTTTGTTTCTCTAGGGATTAGTTTACTCATTAATTGAACAAATAGTTGTTACAATATCAGTATGAATAAAGATTGGCATTTAAAAAATGCCATTATTGAATCAATAGTGTATAGTAGTCGCCTTAAGAAAGATAATTTAGCGAGTGACTACAGTAACTATGACTCAAGAGCTCTCAAATGCTGAAAAATCTTTAATGTTAGTAAGGTAATACACATTTACACTATGAAAACACCTCAAGGGGAATCATATTAATTATAGAGACTCATAGCAGAGTGAATATACATACATGAAAAGTTGTGGAGACCTGTGATACTTTTTTAAATGCTTTTTACTGGGGGGGGCGGGGAGAGAGAGAGAGAGAGAGAGGGAGGGAGAGAGAGAAATAGAGAACACATGCACAGGAGTTAGGGAGGGGCAGAGAGAGAAAGAGGATGAGAGGGAATCTCAAACAGGCTCCATGCTGTCAGTGTGCAGAGCCTGACATGGGGCTCGATCCCACGAACCATGTGATCATGATCTGAGTAGAAATCAAGAGTCTGATGCTTAACCAACTGAGCCTCCCAGATGTCCTGAGACCTGTGATATTAAAGCAGAGTTACCATGTTAAGGAAATTGTCTCCTCTATATCTTATGTAAATTCTTGGTAGTGTCCTACTTTTCACAATAGAAAAGAATACTTTCTTAGAGTTTTTATAAATCTCGATCCACCTACTACTTCGATAGCCTAAAAGTAAATTATCACTCTAAGTAGATATTCAGATACATAAGTGTATCCCAGGAAAAACATTTTCAGAGAAAGCTGATACACACATGATTTTTGAAAAGTTAAAAGGCAATGCCATTAGTTCTGTATTTAAGTGTTCAAATAATTTCTAACACTTGTTGCACACCATAGTTTTCAAAATGGAAAAAAAATAGTAACTTCTTCAGCATTTTAAAAGTTTTGTTGCATATTGACTAAATGATCACCAGCATAATCCATTGATCAAGTAAGTCACCTCCTGGACGGAGCTGTAATACTGTTTCAGAAGAAGAAATTCACCAGAAGATTTTTATAGGGATTTAGTGTATGAGCTCTAGTAAATTAAAGTAGGCTATTTAAGGGGCACCTAGGTGGCTCTGTGGATTAAGCATCTGACTCTTGATTTTGGCTCAGGTCATGATCCCAGAGTTATGGGATCAAGCCCTGCAACAGGCTGAATGCTGAGTGCAGAACCTGCTTGGGATTCTATCTCTCCTCTTCTCTCTCTGCCCTTCCCCTGCTTGTGCTCTCTCTCTCAAAATAAATACATAAACGTTAAAAAAAGTAAAGTGGGTTATTTAAACCCAAAATTGTTTGGGATCAGGCAAAGTTTGTAACATTATGTTTAAGAGTGGCAGACACAATGAAGTGAGAGTTGCAATTAAAATATGGTTTGAGAGGTTCTTTAATCTTGTGAACAGTTTTTATCTGTATTAATAGAGTTTGGAAGATTCTTCCCTCCAAAAAAAAAAAACATAAAGTTATTATTTTGTTCATTGTCATCCTGGGCAATAATTTGCCAAAACAATTCTTTATTTATGTTGACCTAGATGGGCTTTTTTTTTTTCTCAGTCATATTAGTTAAAGTACATAGATACAGGTGTTCTCGGTTTCCGGTGCCCATTCTTCTCAGACTTACAAATCTGTTTCAAGTATTTTATAATATAAGAGCTCTAATAGAAAAGAGAACCTTGAATATTCAAATGTAAAATGCGTAGATTAGAAGGATGATAAACCTATAGTTAATTAAGGAAACCATTAATTTATAATTAACACTCAGATAAATTCAGCACTTTCAGGGGACTAAAGAATGCGTGCACATGTGCACGTGCACACACACACGCATACACAATAGGGCCTCTTGTGAAAGCTCCTTTAGCCATAACTATTAAATACCTTCTATGCAGAAACTAGTAGACCTTTTGAATAAAATGGTAATTACATCTTAATCATCAATAATTTGGTAATAATCCTAGTCTTTTAAAATTGGAAACGACTGCCAGTATGGAAACATATCCAGAAAATCAGTTATTGGGTTGCCTGGCTGGTTCAGTCAGTAGAGCATGCAATGCTTGATCTCCGGGTCATGAGTTCAAGCCCCACGCTGAAGGTAGAGCTTACTTAAAAAAACAAACAAAAATCAAAACAGAAATTCAGCTACAAATTGGAAGCCTTTAGGGAATATACAAGGTTTTCTAATGTTAGAGTTCTTGAACCACAAAGCAAGATAGTCTGGATTATATCATTTCAGAATCAAATTGGTGATAGAAATAGTTGTGCTCAAAGTGGAACTTAGTTTTTACCTTATTTTTTCTCCCTACTGTTGCTACAATGTGGAAACAGTGGTACATGCAAACCACCATATAATCAAAAAAGAATTTCAAGGTGGCCCATCTACATACTTTAAGTTGCAGACAACCTGGTAATTACACAGAGCCATCCATTGGCTATCATTGGCATACTTAAAGGTTATCAGTGATTTCTGCATTTTCTGTTACCATTAGTGATTCAACTAGAACTTGTGGTCTACAGGATTTGGAGAGAAATTGCAGGATGAAAATATCACTATGTCAACACAATGCAAAGATGATGATCTAAATGTATTCTGATTACCCAGTTTTATTCAACAACAAGGAAAAGTGGTTGTGCTCAATAAGGCTTTCCAAAAATCAGTGACAAAAGCTTAGTGCCTCTCTCCACATTTCACACTTAAAATACCTTGCTCTAGTTCCACATTTGAAACTATAAATGGAAACAGTTACCAGTAACAGTGTACAGTTACCAGTACACAAGGCTGTGGATACCACCAGTGAGATCTGAGATGTTGAAGTTTGTTTCTTTGGTCCCTACAGTTTTTCCTTTGTTCCCATTTGTGTTACACAGTGGTATGTGAATGCTTTGAGAGAAGGTTGAGTTATTCAGAATACAGTGAAATCTAAAGGACTACATTTTAAATACGATTTGGAAACTATGCACCATGGAAAACTTGCACCATGGAAAACTTCAAAAGATGCATAAAAGATGACTTTAAGCATCTCAGGCTGGGTAGAAGTAGCGGTCAGCATCAGGTGAATTAAAACAGTAGTAGACTCTGGCCAGAGGAAGACAGTTGCTTCTATGTAAGGGGTTCTCTGGAGGTAGCGACATTCTTCTGAGTTTAAGTACTTTTTATTTCTGATAATAGAAGTTTAGAAATTGAGTAACACCTTAATTATAAGTATATAGAAGTAGAATTAAAGAATTGTGTGTTTTCGTAGGAAGCAGGAATACAGGACTAGACTTCTTGATCAATTTTAGCTGTTTTCTTAAAGGCAATTTTCATTTATTTTTGATAGCTCCCTCTATATTGGATATGGTTTAAAGTATATCGATCTCTGAAAATGTGAGTAGTACTATTATTCCCAAATGGCTGAAGCAAAATGGGGAAAGAAAAGCCTCTTGGTTGGGTGAAAAAGCTAATCCAGTTTTTCCTGTTCCTATTGAACTTGAAGCAGAATGAGAGGACCAAGGCCAATTTTTTCCTACCTACCTGGAGTTAATAATGTGAGGATAAATTGAAATTACTCTTTGTAACCAACTCATGATTACTACCAAGAGGAAAGATAATCAATACCAGGCAAGATGAGATCATAGTCAGTGATGACTTCTAACCTCATCAACTTTTAAGGTCTTTGAGTCAAACATGGCTCTTGGAGAACTGAAATGAAAAATAAAGAGAGAATGAACGAGAAGAAGAAGGTCACTGCCCTCAATTTCTTTCATTAATTTGCTTACCATACAAAGAAATAAGTGGAAATGACTGACAAATGTTATCTGTGAATGCTTTAGATTTTGTACTTGTTGTGTTGTTTTGTTTGTTTGCCTCTTAATGTCATGGCTTTATGTGACTACCAGTTGAATATCTGGGCATTAAAAGCCATGGGTGATAGACTCTTAATTAAGATTATTACTAGGGTATACTATTGCCTATGATTTTATATTTGTTGAGGATTTAAAACAAAAAAACAAGAAAATAAACACATTTCTCTGTTAATACCTGCCAAAAGTTAGACCAAAAATTCTTGTTTTATTAGAGAGATTTGAACTGTCTTCTTTTGTAAATATCCAAACTTATGGGATCATTCATTTGAGAGACAGATCAGTGAACAATATGTTACAAACTGGGTATCATGAGAGAAATCCACACATAGTGTCCAAATTTATTCGATAAACCTTAAAATATATGTAGTAGCTCTGATGATAGTAATGCATTTAAATGTTTATAAAAGAAAATATTTTATGTTGGCAGCCACTTTCGTAGCACTAGAAATTATTTAGCCCTACTAAAATATTAAGCCGTGGTTAAAACTGAAAATAAGCTGAATAACCTGTTGAATTACATAAAAACACAAAATGATAATAATGATAGATATAATATTTTAAAGCAGCATTTATTTAAACATCTATATTTCCCCCATGTTTTATCCGAGCCTCTCTCATTACTATCCGAAAAAGAGAATATTGCTGTTCTGCTATGTTCATTTATTGTCATTAG
This sequence comes from Lynx rufus, assembly GCF_022079265.1. NCBI lineage: Eukaryota > Metazoa > Chordata > Mammalia > Carnivora > Felidae > Lynx > Lynx rufus. The sequence continues at coordinate 40,496,081 of NW_025814823.1, forward strand.
ACATCCATTTGAAATTGTCAGATAAGTCATCATCATTGAAGGTAAATTTGGCTTCTCTTTTCTCATGCCTTCATGGACCCCCAAATTCTGTCCCATCATTGATGTTTAATTGCCCAGGCCTCGGATCCTGTTGTTCAGGAGATGAATGAAGTGTTACTGAGACAATTTCAGCCCTTGAGTCACTTTATAAAATTAAATACTCTCTTTTGCAAAGGACCTTCCTGAAATATTAAGGTGTTTGTTTGTTATTTGAAGAATAGCAACAGTAAAGTGGAAAATACCATTTGCAGTGGTAATCTTAGTAGTATTGACTTTCGCTTTTAAATGATTATCATGGAAACATTCTGTGTCAGATCCTTATATCCCAGGTCCTTGTGCAGGTTTCCTCCACTGCCTGAAAGCAGACCCTTCCTATGAAAACTTTCATAAGCCAAATATAGTGAAGTGCAGAAGCAGTTGCCATTAATGTATGTGGGAAATTTTTTGAGCATTTCCATACCCCCAAAATACCCTCTTTTAGGCTTTTCTGACACCTTGGGACACATCTTACTAATGGATGGTCAGAATAAGTGGAGATAAAAAATAGATGCTCACAGACACAGTGCAAAGCTCTGGTGGCTTGATGCTAAGAACCTGAGTGTAATTCCAGGGAAGGAGCTTGGCAGTGCCCCTCTCACTGCTTAGGATGTGTGTTGTCTCTATGACTTGCTGCAAAACAAACACTGAACGCTGTTTTTGCTTTTAGCCATTGTTTGCAAAAACAAAATTCCTCTTCAGATTTCTTTTGGCTAGTGAAGAGAGGTATTCATGGAGGTCATTTCTAAAGGTGAAGTGGAGTAACACGAACTTTCCAAAAGAAGGGCTACCTGTATCTTTAACTTTGTATCATGCATTTTAGCATAATTATTTTACACAGAGGACAAATGAAGCTTTAAAAAGTCAAATAAACAACATGTACTAGTTAAAGTTACAGACTCAGGGTTCGGAATTCAAACTCAGATCCTTAGGTTTCTAAAAATTGCTCAGTTTCTAATCTGACACTGAGATAATCTAGGTTTACACTTCAGATTGCTGATGAGTAAGATGTGACACAGAGTAAAATTTGTGCTACCTTTCTGTTTCCTGTGATAGATTCTTTGATATGCTGATTTTTAGCATTGTAAAACACATTTGGGGAATAAATTCCATTCCTTTATGTATCCATCATTAATTACATGTCAATATCTATGGAAGACCAGTGCCAAATAAAGCTTTTGTTAAACTTCACTAGGTCATCAGTGAAGTAGACAAAGGGAACACAATTTGAAATGCTCACTTGGTAAATTTTCCTTTCTGACTTGCCTTGGTGTTCATTTGGCTTTTTGGGCAAAATATGTTACCATATTTGGGGAGAGGAGTGGGCATTTCTTACCCTTTGTTTCCTATCTCCTTTTTTATTTTCTCATTTTCTTAGTTTTATTTTTTTCACAATTGTCCTCCTTACTAGAACTTTTTTTTTTTAAGTTATGGGGTTGAAATATAGTTTGTGATCTTTTCTTGCTGTGAAATGCAATACTTTATTGAAGCCTTCCATATCTCACACAGATGGGTTAAAACAGAATTGGATAGGGGCGCCTAGGTGACTCAGTCAGTTAAGCAACTGACTCTTGGTTTTGGCTCAGGTCATGATCTCACAGTTTGTGACTTCAAGCCCCACATCAGGCTCTGTGCTGACAGCATGGAGCCCTCTTGGGATTCTTTGTATCCCTCTCTCTCTACCCCTCCCCTGCTCACGCACGCTCTCTCTCTCAAAATAAATAAATATACATTAAAAAAATTAGAATGGGATAAGATAAAAAAGCATATCATGAAGTGTTTTTATTTGGTACCCCTCAAAAAAACCACACAGATAAACATGCACATACAGATATACCCACATACAGGTAAATGTACAAACTGCCACTTTGGGTATGAATTTGTTCTGTTAATAACTCTGGGACCCCCAAGTGATTTCTGGACCTTGATATCATACTCCCTAAATAAATTTGACCTCATCTGTTAGTGCATCTTCATTGTTTTATAAGCATTTTGAATCTTCATAAATTATTTTAAATATTTTAGAGTCTTACAACATAAGAGATTTCTATGTTTTCTTAAAAATATTAATTATACATTTGATTTTTGAAATGGCAGCAGAGAAAACAGTTGCTAGGGCATTAAGTTTAATGCACAAGATCAATATTCTCATGTTAGATACCCAGAAGTCTGGACAGAACCAGGGATATGGCCTCTGTGAAACATACACTTACTGAATAATTCTTTGTGTTACCAACTTCCCAAATATTTTAAGAGATTTTATCATGTGAGATAGGGACTTTATGTAAATATATTTCTTTTTCTTCCCCATTTCCTACCTATATCTCTTCAAGGACACCAATAAACTTTTGATTAGTACCATGGGCATTTCTAACTTCCTATATTCGGGTTTCTTTTACAATGAATTCTGTCATGAGCTGGACTACACAGTTTTCCCTTACATTCTAACCATAATTCATTATACTCTTGTGATTTCTTTATAACACTTTTTCTTGATTTGCAGGAAACTCTTCAAAAGCAGGCCATCAATCACTGAACATGTGCATGAAGAAATGACCTTCATGTCTGTTTCTTGTTCTAAATAATTTCTCTCTCCTTGTACAAATTCTTCAAGGTAGTATAATTTTTTTAAGCTTGTTGTTCCAAGTTTTTGCTGTGATATTGTAATCAAGTATTGTAGGATATCTATGTGTGTGAATGCATGATACATGTATTTATTTATACTATATAGGTATAAATATTTATAGAAGGCAGATTAGTTTACTCATTATTTTGCTTCTTGTTTGTAATTTTTTTTAGTTATTTAGGTAAGAAGACAAGATTATGAACACATCATGTAAGAAGTTAAACAATGTTTTTGTGTTTATATAGTTCTCTTCTGAATGTTTTAATTGTTTTGAATACCTAATGATGTGGTCCACCCAGTGACTTTTTAATTACTTTAAATAGTAATTTTTTATAATACTCTTACAGAGGGCAAAAAGTGTACCATAAAGTAGTGTTGGATTTTTTGATGATTATTTAAAAAATTTTTCAGTATGTGAGGAATAAATGTCTGAGCATAGGCTTTACCTGTAGGCAGACTAGAACCATCATAGTTTCCTAGTATCTGTTGATTAGTCAGGTTAAGCTAGATTATATTATTCTGTAGTAGGCAGCAATCCCAAATCTTAATGATTAAGTAATGCAAAATTTTCGTACTTAATCATACTATGAACCTAGCATTATTTGATAGATAATTTGGTAGATTCTACTCCACATCGTCACTTGGAGATACCCTCTGAGGGAGATTTACCATTGTGTAACTGAAGCATCTGGAAGACCTGATCCTTTCATCTCCATAGATGGTGAGAAATGTGTTTGAGAGTCTTAAATTGTCAATTAACTACCTTGGCACAGAAGGTCATATCTACCATAACTGTACTATAACCATAACTCTTACAGTCCATTGGCTAGAACTACATATATGGTCCTACCTAGTTGTAAAGAAGTAGAAAAATGTTTTTCAGCTATGTATTTCCAAGATAAGAGGGAGTCCCAGGGGAGTCTTTATTGAAATGTAAAATTATTCCATCATATTCATGCATTATTTCTCAAGAAGTTTAAATAAAAATTACAAGTGTCTGACAAACTTTATTATACTATTTTAGTTTTATATTAAATTTTACTTTACATTTTTAAAAAATGTTTATTTTGAGAGAGAGAGAGACAGAGACAGAGCATGGGCGTGCACATGAGTGGGGGAGGTGCGGAGAGGGAGACAGAGAATCCCAAATAGGCTCTGCACTGTCAGCACAGAATCCAATGGGAGGGGCTCACTCTCATGAACCGTAAGATTATGATCTGAGTCAAAATCAAAAGTTCAATGCTTAATTGACTGACCCACCCAGGCACCCTTATACTGTTTTAATTTTAAACATTGATGAGATTCACCAAAGTTTCTTAAATTCAAATTATTTGACTATGCTTATTCTCCTCATCTTTTATTGTTTGCTTATTTGTATTATGCTGATACTAGTAATTTTAATTTTAATAATTAACTAACTTTAATCCTTGTTTGACATGTATGTCTTTCTAAATTAATATTTCAGAATTACATAGTTTACTTTTGCTAGACATTTTAGTATGAGGAAATGACTAATTTCAGATCTCTTCTTTGTTATTGAGAATAATATTTGTAAATTACCAAAATTAAGAACCATCCATATATTTTCATTTACAAAATACATTTCCTATACTTAATGTTTTTTAAAAGAAACCATGTGTTTTATGTTATTTCCTTAGGTTAATAAAAAGGAGTCTGTAAAGAATCCTTTGATGTTCATACAGTTTTGTCTTTCAAATGCTGTATCAACACTTCTGTACAGCATTGCACAACCACATCACATAAATTAATTTATGTAAACTATCAACCATTTTCTTAATTTTATCTAAAACACCTCTGTGTGGTTAACTTAAATAGTTCAGCCAGTACTTTTTGAGTATCTATTAATGTTCAAAGTATTGTGATAGCTGCTGCAAGTACTAGGCCAACTTGATGCATATAATATATTTGAAGAGATAAAGCATTTACACATGCATTTGTTTTGGTGTTTTATAGCTAGAGAGTTCATTTTCAGAACTGCATAGTAAAAGAGAATTATGTTCACAGATACGGATAAATCTCTCTTATCCGTGCATTTATTTAGGGGTGTACATAATTCTAAAAACAAATCGTTTAAAACCATTTACATTTCGTTTTAGAATATTTAATACAATTTGAAGCAGTGGAATAAATAATAATCTGATGTATGTATTGCTTGAATTAAAGCTGGAATTGTCTGTGAAAACCTGTATTATGGACGAGGGCAAGGATGATCTTTGTGTACTGGAAGCTGAGGAAAGTTAGTTTAGGATTCAAAACTTAATATAAAATATCCTCCAAGTGAAAAAACCACACAAGAACAAGTTGGAATTTTCCTACATTTATAGCTTAATTGAAGAAAATAGAAATACTTAACTTGCCTGACTTGGATGATCTGATAATAACCAATGTTGGAAGTACACTGGCTAAACGTCAATTCATAGATTATATCTCCAGATTTGCTCCTTGCTGTTACATGTATGCTATTTATCAAAAGTCTTGTTTTCAGTCACCAAGCTCTTATACATAAGAAAGCTATAGCCTGCCCAATTTCTAAATCTAATCCTACAAAGTAATATACCTTCCAAAGACTTAACTGTTTTACATATTTATGAATTTCTCCACAGGCCCCCTGAAAGATTCATTTCTCAATTGTGTCACAAGACATCACAGTATAATGCTTGGCTTATTTTCCCATCAAGTATTGTTCTACAGCTACCTGGTGTTTTCTATTTGCCATTGTCTAGAACAAACTGAGGATGCCGCGTTGACCCAGGCTGCTCAATGTGCAGGACTCATGCCTGCAAGCACTGGGACTCTATAAGACTTATCACTGTGTGTTTCTGTGTCATATCACCAGCTCATCTGCAGAAATACATTCTGACTGAGTAACCCTGAGGTAGACAATGCTTAATTCTCCATTTCAAAATCTTCCAGGAATGGAAAAATGATTCAGCTGGAAGGCATCTGCCCTTTCAGCACCCTATTACCCTAACACTGTGTTTACTCTGTTACAGGTTTCAGTTATCCTTACACAGTTTGATCATTTTTGAAGCTGGCCTGGTATGTAACTTAACAACAGTTCACAGTATGTTTATGATTGGTTTTAACATGATACCTATGGATTTACCTGCATCTGTTTGCCTAGTTTCTCTAGTCTCTACTTTTGAGAAATATACTTAGTAAAGAAATAATGGGAGGATAAATTATTAAAAACGGAAAAACCATTTGTTAAAAGAATGTAGTTATTTTAGTCATTACTAATTACCAGTGTACTGAAATAAATGCATCCACTGAAAAAAGGAACATTTCTATAGATGCTACACACACACATGCACTTGTGTCACATACACAAATACACATATACATGTATAATTTCACATACACACAGGTGCTGTCTACAGTGTGTTAATGTATGTCCATAAGAGAGAATTATAGTAAGAAATTACATTAAGAAATTTAATCTTGCTTACAAATAAAATAATACAATTTACCAGTTACTTAGCATTCCATTTTCCCACATCTACTTATAAAATATTCTCTGCAAACAAAAAATCATTAATTTCTAATACCATGGAAAACACTGCAATTTTTTTTTCATATTAGTTTGAAATGACAGTTCATTTTTTAGAAAGTAAAAAAATGGGTAAGGGTGTATAAAAGCAAAAAAAAATCTCATTTTCAGTAGGTTTAATAGTTGGCTTTAAAATTATGTTTTTCTTTATAAATCTAGGTAATATGGTTTATATCAAATATTAGAAACACTGTCAGCATTAAGATAACATTTTCTTTTTTGTGACCACAGTAAAAATTAATAATTTAATATATATGTATTTGAGTTGAATCATTTAATTGTTTCATTATTTACTTAATCATTGAATAAATATTACTTAGGTCCTTATGTCAAAAACTTTCTTTAACATATTATAGTTTTAAATTTTAGATATATAATATCAAAATTGTAAATATGTTGGTGTTAGTTTACTCTTCTGTTTTTCCTTTTGTGGCTGCATTCTTTTTCAACACCTTTTAGATAGAAACTGATGAAACTCTGTTCCACATTGTGCTAAAATGTTTTCAGAGTTTGGATATAATAATGAGCTCTCAAAGTCATTTTATTGAAGCTTTATTTTTTTGTCTAGATTACATACAGTCTACTTGATTAATTTAGGATGTCTTAATAAAAACTTATTTAAAAGAAAATAATGTCAGCTGACTTCATATTAGATTCAAAATTAGGTCACAGTTTATTTATTTGAAGGATCATACCTTTGAATTGATAATATACATATGATGCTATGAGTGGATGAGTTTTCTTTATAGCTTTATTTGCAATTCAAATTAACTACATGTTTTATGATCATATGTGTAGATATATATCATTTTAATATCATTTATAATCATATGCATGTATATGTATGCATGTATGCATGTGTGTATGTACATTTAAATCTCTCAGAAGTACTGTAACACAAACTTGGTTGCTTAAAACATAGTTATAGAGACTAAGAATCTGAAATCAAGATGTTATGGGAGGGGTTGCCAGGGAAGGTGGTGGTATAGGAGGATCCTAAGCTCACCTCTCCCATGGGTACAACTAGAAACACTCACATCAGTGTAACCCAGAAAATGACCTGAAGACTGGCGTAACAGACTCTCCAAAGTGAAATATAGAGAAGAGGGTAGAAAGAACTGAAATGTGGTTGGGAGCTAAATGGTCCCACACAACTGTCCCCAGGAGGGTGGGACACTAACATGGAGAGGTGAGAGGACCAGTCCCTCACACTAAGCATCCCAGGTACGAGGAACCCACATGAAAACCAGAGGGGCATAATTTTGTGAACTTTTATAATCAACAGGACTTAACACCTGGAACTTTCAAAATCTGTGGGCTTAGCTCTGGAAGAACCCGGGAGGTAATAGGAAACTGAGTCTCTGCCCATAAAGAGGACAGCAAACAGTCCCATGGAGATACAGCATAGAAGCAACAGTTTGCAAAATGCCTGGGGTATATGGGATGGACATTTGCTTACTAATCTCAGAGCTTGTCCTGGAGGGGCAGGGATCTTTGGGAGATTTCTCAGGAAAAGAGAAGCTGGTAGGTGCCATTGTCTTCCTCTGCCCCCAACCCTGGATATAAGGATAACTTCAGGAACCAGCACATAGCAGCATTCTCCACCTAGCTTGCTAACAGCTTTCACTGCCCCCACGTACTTCTTTGGATACACTCCCACGAGCCTAGCCAACCTTCGCAGGGGTTTTGGATGACTGCAGGGCCTCTCCCACAGTGGACCAGTGTGGACCTTGTTAACACTCCATGTCCAGTCCCCACATTCTCCCACAAACCTGCCTCCTCCAATATGTTCTTAGCCAGAGCCCACCTAAAGTGGTGCCAAAAGCCTGACAGTGTGCAAATAGCCCAGACCGGGATCAGTACCACTCCAAAGTGACGCCTGTCCTGGAGAGAGGGGAAGCTAAGCACACACACACCAGCCCCACTATGGCAGCAACAGTGAGCTGGGGGCAGTCATCAGGTCAGACTGCAGGCTCTGCCCACCAATGAAGACTTCTTAGAGAACAACATAAGGAATACACTCTGAAGTTTGGTGCTACTGCATCTCTGGTAAGCACTTAGTCTAACTCAACGCCATCTCAAGGTAGCCTCAGATTGACTCCTTAATAACACAGGGACAAAACCCTGCTCACAACTGGCAAAGAGAGCTGTTGCAGATGACTGATGGCAAAAACAGATCAGCCATGACTGAAGATGCACACAAAACACATAAAGAGGCACCCGTGAAGCTCCAGGTGAACAGAGGACACTATAGGGTACTACTGGAAATCTTTATATGTCCACTACTTGCAAGAGCAGGAAACATGGCTGATTTTCCTAACACATAGAAACAGACAAGGAGTGTTAGACAAAAAAAAGGAGGCAGAAGAATATGTTCCAAATGAAAGAACAGGTCAAAAATCACAGAAAGAGCTAAATGAAACATAGATAAGTAATATGTCTAATAGAAAATTTAAAGTGGTCACAAAGATACTCATTGGACTGGAAAAGAGTATAGAAACTCAATGAGATCCTCAACAAAGAGATAGACAACAATAAAGAACCAATTGTAGATGAAGAATTCAACAACTGAAATTAACAACATACTAGATAGAGTCAGTAGTAGACTAGAGTAAGCAAAAGAATTGATCAGTGACTTGGAGGACAGAATAATGGAAAGCAATCAAACAGAAAAAAAAATAATAAATGAAAATGGACTTAAGGAACTCAGCAACACCAAGTATAATAACATTCACTTTATAAAGATCCTGAAAGGAGAAGAGAAAGAAAAAGGGGCAGAAAACTTATTTGACCAAATGATAGCTGGAAATTTGTTGAATCTCGGGAAGGAAACAGAAATCTAGATCCAGGAGGCACAGAGAGCCCCAACAAAATCAACCCAAGGATTCTCATACTAAGAAACATAATTATTAAAATGACAAAAAGTAGTGATGAAGAGACAATTTTAAGAGCTGCAAGAGAAGAAAAAAAAAAGTTACATATAAGGGAAACACCATAAGCCTATGAGCTGATTTTTTAGGAGAAACTTTGCAGGCCAGGAGGAGGGGAATGAGCTATTCCAAATGCTGAAAGAAAAACAAAAACAAAAACAAAAAAACCCAAAACCAAACCAAAACAAAAACTGCAGCCAAGAATACTCTATCCAGAAAGATTATCATCCAAAATAGAAGGAGAGATAAAGAATTGCTCAGACAAAAGGGAACAATCCTACAAGAAGACACAACAATTGTAAGTATTTATGCACCCAACATGAGGGCAACCAAATACACAAGGCAGCTAATAACAAATATAAAGGAAGTAATCAGTAGTAATTCAATAATAATAGGGGACTTTAACACTCCACTTAAATAGAAGGAAAATCATCCAAACAGAAAAACAAGAAAAATATCAAACAATCTAACCTTATAGCTACAGGAGCTAGAAAAAGAAGAACAAATAAAACCCAAAATTAGTAAAAGGAAGGAAATAAAGATTAGAGCAGAAATGAGTGAAATAGAAACTACAAAACAATAGAACAGATCAATGAAACAAGGAGTTGGTTTCTTGAAAAGATCCACAAAATTGATAAACTTTTAGCTAGTCTGATAAAAAATTATAAAAATAAAAATTAAAAACAGAGAGGAGAGAGAGAGAGAGAGAGAGAACACACTCCAATACAATGAGAAATGAAAGAGGAGGAGATCTAACAACTGACACCACAGAAACACATAGGATATTAAGAGAATATTATGAAAAAGTTATGGGACAACAAATTGGACAACCTAGAAGAAATAAATTCCTGGAAACACAAATCCCCCAAAAATGAATTAGGAAGAAACAGAAAACTTTTTAGCCCAATTACTCACAATGAAATTGAATCAGTATTCTAAGAACTCCCAATGAACAAAAGTCCAGGACCATACAGCTTCACAGGTGAATTCTACCAACATTTAAAGAAGAGTTTATACCTATTCTTCTCAAACTACTCAAAAAAAAAAAGGCAGGAAAACTTTCACATTGATTTTATGAGGCCAGCATTACCCTGATACCAAAATAAACCAAAATAAGATAAAGAAACTACAGAAAAGAGAACCACAGGGTGCCTGGGAAGGTCAGTTGGTTAAAGTCTGACTCTTGGTTTTGGCTCAGGTCATGATTGAGCTCTGCACTAATATCATGGAAACTGCTTACGATTATCTCTTTCCTTCTTTCTCTGCTCACTCCTCTCTGTCTCTCAAATAAGTAAACATTTTTTAAAAAAGAACTATAGGGCATTATCTCTGATGAACTTAGATGCAGAAATCCTCAGCAAAATATTATCTAGCAAACCAAATCCAGCAATTCATCAAAAGAATCAGGGACACCTGGGTGGCTCAGTTGGTTAAGTATTCAACTCTTGTCTTTGGCCTAGGTCATGATTTCATGGTTTATGAGTTTAAGCCCCATATGGGGCTCTCTGCTGTCAGCACAGAGACCGCTTTGGATTCTCTGTCTCCTTCTCTTTCGGTCACTCTCCCATGCCTTCTCTCTCTCTCTCTCTCTCTCTCTCTCTCTCTCTCTCTCTCTCTCTCTCAAAAACAAACAAACAAACAAACAAACATTAAGAAAAAAGGAATCACCACAATCAAGTGGGATTGATTCCTAAGATGCAAGGATGGTTCAATATTTATAAATCAATCAACATGATACATCACATCAGTAAGAGAAAGGATAAAAACTGTGTGATCATTTCAATAGATGCAGAAAGCATTTGACAAAGTACAACATCCATTCATGATAGAAACCCTCACAAAGTCAGTCTGGAGGAACATAATAAAGGCCTTATATGAAAAACCCCCAGGCAACATCATACTCTTGTAAAAAATGGATTGCTTTTTCCCTAAGGTCAAGAGAAAGACAAGGATGTTCACTCTCACCACTTTTATTCAACATAGTACTAATGGAAGTCTTAGGTACAGCAGTTAGACAACATAAAGAAATAGAAAGCATCCATATTGGTAAGGAAGAAGTAAAGTTCTCATTATTTGCAGATGGCATGATACTATATACAGAAAATTCTAAAGACTCCACCAAAAAACTACCAGAATAAATGGATTCAGTGAAGTTGCAGGATACAAAATCAATGTACAGAAATCTGTTGCATTCCTATACACTAATAATGAAGTAGCAGAAACAGAAATTAACAATCCTATTTACGATTCCACCAAATATTATAAGATACCAGGGAATAAACTTAACCAAGGACGTTAAAGACCTATTACTTTGAATACTATAAAACACTGACAAAGTAAATTGAAGATGACAGAAACAAATGGAGAGATATTCCATGCTCATAGATTGGGATAATCAATATTGTTAAAATGTCCACACTGTCCAAAGCAATCTATAGATTTAATGCAATCCCTATCAAAATAGCAATGATATTTTTCACAAAACTAGAATAAATAATTCTAAAATTTGTATGGAATTACAAAAGACCCCAAATACCCAAAGCAATTTCCAAAAAAGGAAGAACAAAACTGGAAGTATTCTAATTACAGATATGAAGATATATTACAGAGCAGTAGTAATCAAAATAGTATGGTACTGACATAAAAAGAGACCTGGGGCACTTGGATGGCTCAGTTGGTTGAGCATCCGACTTCAGGTCATGATCTCACAGCTTGTGAGTTTGATCCCCACATCAGGCTCACTGCTGTCAGAGCAGAGGCTGCTTCAGATCTTCTGTCCCCCTTTCTTTGCCCCTTCCCTGCTTGTACTCTCTCTCTCTCTCTCAAAAATAAATCTTAAAAAAAAAAAAAAGAGAGAGAAAGAGACCTGTAAATCCATGGAACAGAATAGAGAGCTTAGAAATAAACCCAGTTTTATATTGTCAATTAAACTTTGACAAAGGAGACAAAATGTGCAATGGAAAAAGACTGTCTCTTCAAAAAATTGTGTTGGGAATATTGGACAGTTATGTGCAAAAGAGTAAAACTGAATTACTTTCTTATACCATACACGTAAATAAACTCAAAATGGATTAGAGACTTAAATGTGAGACCTGAAAGCATAAAAAATCCTTGGAGTATTTCCCCTTAATTTTTACATCTTTATTCAGTTATAATTCATGTTGTATAAATTTACTCATTTATAATGTACATTTCAATGATTTTAGTATATTCAAAGAATTGTGAAGCCATCACTGCAGTCTGAAGTTGAGAAAGAACATTCTGATCACCCCCAAAAGAAACCCGTGTTCATTAGCAAACTTTCTCCTTCACTCTATTTCCCTGTGTTCTAGTCCTAGGCAGTCTTTCATCAAATATTTGCCTGTGTATATTTCTCTGTTCTTGACATTTCCTATAAATGAATTTTCATAAGATGGAGTTTTTTGTGATTGGTTTATTTTGCTTCCTTTTTTTAAAGGTTCATCCATGTTATAGCATGTATCATTATTCCTTTTAGTGCCAAACATATGCTATTGTATGGACACAAACCACATTGTGTTTATCCATCCAGCAACTAATGGACATCTGGATTATTTCCAACTTGTAGCTATTTTGAATAATGTTCTATGGACATACTAGTAAAAGTAATTCTGTGGGCATATATTTTCATTTGTCTTGGGTACATAAATAGGACTGGAATTGATGGGTCATATGATAACTATGTTGAACATCTGAGGAAATGTCAGGGCATTTAAAAATTGCTGTACTATATTACAGTCCAGCTACCAATGTATGAGTGTTCTAATTACTGCACAGTCTGCCAACACTTGTTACTGTTTGTCTTTTTTATTATAGCTATTCTTGTTGGTGTGAAGTGGTATCTTATATGGTTTGATTTGAATTTGTCAAATGACTAATGATATTGAACATCTTTTCATATGCTAATTGGCCATTTAAATATCTTACTTGGAGAAGTATCTATTCAAGTTTCTTTTAAAATAATCTAAACTCTATTTTTAATTCCATTTTATGTCTTTTTATATGTAAGTTGTAAGAGTTCTATATATAATGTGAATAAAATTCCTATATTGGATATGTGATTTACAAATAGTTTCTTTTATTCTGTGGATTATTTTTTTCAGTTTTTTGGTAGTATCTTTGTAGGGGAAACATTTTTAATTTGGATACAGTCCAGTGTATCTCTTTTCTGTGTCACTAATTAAATTATCTCTTTGTTTTCACATTTTAGTCCTGGTTACCAGGTATAGTTACCAGGTCTGGTTACCTGGTTTCTCCAGGTTTCCAGAAAAAATAATGGAATTTCAGATAAACAACAAATAGTTTTTTTCTGTATAAATATGTCCCAAATATTGCATGGCATACACTTATACTAAGTAAATAGTTCCTTTTTATTTGAAGTTCTATTTTAATTGGTCATCCTTATGCTGTGTCTTTATTTGCAAGAGATAGCCACCTATTAGTAGGGAGCATGGAATAGGGTGAATAATTCTTTAAAAAGTTGAAAATACTGAGATCAGTAGGCCTAGATTCTGATTTCAGTTTTTTAAATGATCCGGTGGGTCATTTTGCTTTACTTTGCTGCCTTTACATGTAAGGCAAGTGAGGAAGATAATGCCTGGCCTCACTTTCTTCACAGAAATGTTGTCAGAATGGATGAAGCAATGTACACATAAGCACAGAACATCTTGGAAAACAAATACTCTATAAAACTGTAGTATCATCATTATTATTATTGTTATAGAGAGAATTTCGAAAAGTCAGCTGGCTGAATATATTATAGTAATCTTCTCCAAAAGAAAAAAATAAAAAAACACATTACAATATAGATTTAATGGCTTTGTCTTCTATTTTATTCAGCACAGCATAAGAATATAGATGTACAAGTTTTGGATTATGAAAGTGCATTGTTCTCTGTTTCATGTTGCCTTTATGGCTTCTTAGTCTGTACCTAACAGTATGTATGCTATTGCACTTATACCTCTCCTTCCATTTGTAAAAATCACTAAGCATAGTCAGAGGTCCTACATTTTTTAGATTTTATCTTGTGTATTTTTGTGTATGTATATGCATATGGATAGTGGAAATGGTGTTTTTTGTGCATTAATAATATGTAATATACTATATCTGATCTGATGAGGCTGTGATGGCTCACATATTTAATAAAACTATCATTATGTTACTTTATATTTAGATCCTGATTACTTCTTATAATGAAAATATCATATATAACTATGAGTTTATAATTTACACAGTAAATGTTGGAATGAACAATCATGGAAGTCACCTTCGCAGGCATTCTTTATGTGAAATAAGGGATTGTGCAAATTCACTAATTTTTAAGCTGTGTCTGCATTCTAATATCTTTTGAATATGCAGAGTGTTTAAGACAGGTAGGAGGTGAAGAAAAAGAAACTAAATTCTAGGATCAAGTGATAGCATATATATGGAAATACATACTATATACACACCTACATATATATATATATATATATATATATGCATGTATATCTATCTATCTATATATATATACACACACACACAAACACATACATAGATATATACATATACATCTATATTTCAAAACAGAATATTTATAATTAGAACATTTATAAAACTTCATACCACTATTTTAAAATTGTTTTTATTTTGGGGGCACTTGGGTGGCTCAGTCAGTTAAGTGTCTGACTTTGGCTCAGGTCAGTATCTCATAGTTCATGAGTTTGAGCCCCATATTGGTCTCTGTGCGGACAGCTCAGAGACTGGAGCCTGCTTCAGATTCTGTGTCTTCATCACTCTCTCTTCCTCTCCCACTTGCACTCTGTCTCTGTTTCAAAAATAAATATTAAAAATATTAAAATTGTTTTTATTTTTCATTTAATTTTTATGTAACTCCAACAAGATACTAACTTTTGGATGTAATTCACAGAGTCAAGCACATAATGTAATAAGGCTAGAATCAGGTGATATTTAGAAAAATAAGTCAATTGTGAGTAGTTTTATGTCAGCATTATATTTAATTAAAAATATTCATGGGGTCCCTGGGTGACTCAGTCTGTTAGCATCTGACTTTGGCTCAGGTCGTGATGTCACAGTTTGTGGCTTCAGGTCCTGCTTCGGGCTCTGTGCTGACATCTCGGAGCCTGGAGCTTGGAGCCTGGAGCCTGCTTCAGATTCTGTGTCTCCTTTCTCTCTCTCTCTCTCTCTCTCTCTCTCTCTCTCTCTCTCTCTCAATCTCTCTCTCTCTTTCTTTCTGCCCCTCACCCACTTGTGCTGTCTCTCAAAAAAATAGAAAAGAAAAGAAAAGAAAAGAAAAGAAAAGAAAAGAAAAGAAAACAGAAAAGAAAAGAAAAAAATTATTCCTTACCTGGGGCACCTGGGTAGCTCAGTCTGTTAAGTGTCAGACTCTTGATTTTGGCTCAGGTCATGATCTTGTGGTTGGTGAGTTCAAGCCCCATGTTTAGCTCATGCTGACATCCTGGAGCCTGCTTGGAATTTTCTCTCTCCCTCTCCCTGTGGGCCTCCCCTGCTTGTGCTCTTGCTCTTTCTCTCTCTCTCTCTCTGTCTCTTTCTCTAGGGAAAAAAAAAATTCCTACCTAATTTTTAATTTGTAGTTAAAATTATCTTCCAACTGTTAACCTTCTAATATTTTCCTTAAAAATGGAACTTAGATTAAATGTATTTTAATGAAGATCACTTATGGGTTTTTTGTTCCTTTTTTTACATTTTTTATATATGTATTTGAATTTGGAATCTTTTTGCTTAGGAATTTTATAATTAATACAATTCTGGGCTTTCACATGGAGAAGTCTTAAATTTACCTTCTCTATGCCCTTATAAAACAGGCATTTTATTTTTGTTTTCATCCACAAAGACATTTAATATTTTGAAGCTGATGTGTCATATTTGGCTGCCCTTGTCATATTACATCAATCATATTCCTTTCAGTGAGACATAATCTGATTTTAGTTGATGAACAAAACTTGATTTGAGACAATAGAGTCCCATCTTCTATAAAAGGTGAAAGAAAATAAAAGCAAAGGTAAAAATTTTAAGATTAAAAACAAACTAAAATCCTTTGTCATGGAGCAATTAGAATATACAATAGAAAATTTATGTTTTTCTTCTTGTCGTCTTCTCAGTTTCATTTGTATGTGAATGTGTAAGTTCAAAAGAGTCAAATGTGTAATAAAACATTAAATATTGTGTATAATTTTGAATCAGATGCAATTATGACTGTAGTAATAAGCATAAAATTGCTGAATCAGATGCAGTGATGGCCATAGTAATAAGCATAATAGCTTTGGTATATAGAAAACTTGTTGTTTTTAGTAAAGGTATTTTGTTTAATTGTTGATGAATTTGTTACATACATTTAATTTTTTAAAATGTTTATCTTTGAGAGAAAGAGAGATAGCATGAGCAGGGAAGGGGCAGAGAGAGAGGGAGACACAGAATCCAAAGCAGGCTTCAGCCTCTGAGCTGTCAGCACAGAGCCCGACGTGAGGCTCGACCCCACAAACCGCGATATCATGACCTGAGCTGAAATCCAATGCTCAACAGACTGAGACACCCAGGCATCCCTCTTATATAGATTTAAGCAATACTTGTCTCTACCAGTGAATGTTTCAGTAAGTCATGTTGCATTTTGTATCTCTTTAATTTTTCTACAGATTCTAAATTTTCTCCAACCATGTGGAGAGATACATTCAGACATTTTCTTCAACATTTCAGATTGATCATTGAAGAATCTGTACTCCTTATCAATCAGACCCTACCATTTTGCCATTGCAACTACCTCTTCTTCTGCCCCTCACTTTTTGACATCTAAATTTTATTGTTATTAAATAAAATATTCCTGTGACAAACATACAACAAATTTATAATGCCCCTCTATTTTTTATGAGGGTAATGATATTATTACCAAATTCAGAATACGAAAAAAATCCCAAAACTTATGAAATATTGTGGGCTTAAATTATTGTATAAATATTTAATTTTTTAATTAGCCCGCCTAGAAAATAAGGCATCACTGCTTTTATGGGATATCCTGCTTACAAATTTTGAGTATTTTTATGTTTTAACTTTTAGTTTGGGATTAAAAGCATCTTCCCCTCTTCTTATTTTCTAACTGCATATTTTCCTTGGTGAGGTGTCCATTTAGTTTTTTGCCTACTTTTTAATTGGGTGCTTTGTTTCTTATTGTGGAACTTCAGCAAGTCTTTGTACATTTTAGGTACAAGTACTGTATCAGATACATTTTTTGTAAATATGTTCTCCCAGTTGTGGCTTATCTTTTAATTCTCTTAACTATGTCTTTCACAGAGCAGAAAATTTTCATTTTAATGAAGTCCAACTTTATAATTTTTTCTTTTACTTTTGTGTTATATCAAAAGAAAATCATATAGATTTTCTCCATTATGTTCTCCACGTTACTTTTTAGAAGTTTTATAGTTTTCCACTTAACATTTAAGTTGATCTATTTTGAGCTAATTTCCATGAATGATACATGTTTTGTGCCTATGTTAATATTTTTAAATGCAGATACTCAGTTGTTTCAGGACCATGTATAGAAAAGACTATACTTTCTCCATTGAACTTCCTTTGCTCTTACATCGTAGATTAGTTGACTGTATTTTTGTTGGTCTATTTCAGGGCTCAGCTTTTCATTCCATTGAGCCTTTTGTCTCTTCTTTCACTAATACCACACTGTCTTGATGGCTGAGGCTATAGAGTGAGTCTCGAAGTTGAGTAGTGTCAGTCTTCTCACTTTCTTCAATAGCATTGTGGCTATTCTAGGTCTTTTGTTTGTCTCTATAAACTGTAAAATCACTTTATCAATAGCCACAAAGTAACTTTCTTGGGAATTTTATTAGAATCATATTAAATACATAAATGAATTTGAGTATAACTGACATCTTAAACATTATTGAGTCTTCAAATCTGTGAACGTGGAATAACTCTCCATTCATTTAGATTATTTCCATCAAAGTCTGTAGTTTCTCTCTTACATATCTTGTACATATTTTGTTGGATTTTTACCCAAGTATTTCTTCTTTTCATTTCTTCTTTTCATGTAAATATTGTTGCGGTTTTAATTTCAAATACCATTGCTCTGTGCTGGAACATAGAAAAGCGGCAGACATTTATTAGCCTTGTATTTCACAACCTTGCTATAAGTACCTACCATAATGTTCCAGGAGTATTTTTGTTAATTCTTTTGAATTTTCTACAACAGTTTTGTGTCATATGCAAACAAAGGTGGTTTTATTTCTTTCTTTTCAATATGTATTTTCTTTTCTTGTATATTTGCATTAGCTAGGACTCTCAGTACAATGTGTAAAGGAGTGGTGAGAGGGAACATCCTTGCCTTATTCCTGATCTCACTGAGAAAGCTTCTCATTTCTCACCATAAGTATATTATGAGCTGTAGGATTTTGGAGATGTCGAAGTTGATGAAGTTCACCTCTTTTTTTAGTTTTCTGGAAGATTTTATTCTGGATGATGTTAGATTTTGTCAAATGCTTTTTTCTTTTTTTGTCTGTCAAATGCTTTTTCTGCATCTCTGTGATCATATGTTTCTTCTTTAGCCAAACTGATGTGATGAATTACATTAATTTATTTTTTTAAAATATAAACCTGCCTTCCATACCTGGAATATATCTTACTTGATTATGGTATATAATGTTTTTAACTCATTGTTGGGTTTGACTTGTTAATATTTTGTTCAGGATTTTTGTATCTATGTTCATGAAAGTTATTGTAGTTACCGCCCCCCCCCCCCCCCCCGCCAGCACACACACACTCCTTTTTTTTTTTTTTTTTTTTTTTTGGTAATTTTTTGTCTGGCTTTGGTATTAGGGCCATGGTGGCCTCTAGAATTAATTAAGAAATGTTCCCTCTGTTCTGTAAGAACATCTGGTCCCCTATCTTCTTATTTTGGAAAGTTACCAGTTCAATTTTTGCAATCTATTTTGGCCTATTTGTTTATCCATTTATGTTTTATTAATTTTTGATTAATTGTTTCTTTCAAATAATTGGTGAATTTTATCTGTACTCAAACTTGTGGGCCTAGAGTTGTTCATAGTATTTTTTTGTTAATCTTTAATGTTCATGGTAGCACTAGCAATGATCCTTCTCATTTCTGTTATCAATGATTTATATCTTATCTAATATTTCTTGGTTAGGCTCTCTAGGGGGGAGTATCAATTTTATTGATCTTTTCAAAGAACTAGCTTTTTGTTTCATTGATTTTTCTCTATTGTCTGCCTGTTTTCAATTTCATTGATTTATGCTTTTGGATTTTCTTTCTGTTCTTATGCTTACATTGAATTTAATGTGCCCTTTTTTTCTGGTTCCCAAGGTAGAGGCTTAGCTTATTAACATTAAATCTATGTTTTTTTCCTTTTCTAATATATACACCTGAGGCTTATAGCTTTACCTCTAAGCATTGCTTTTACTGCATTCCACAAATTTTGATAGGTTGTGTTTTTCATTTTCACTTTTTTCAAAATATTTTAAAACTTTTTGAGACTTCTTTCTGACCCAAGAGTAGGGTCAGATAGTAGATACAGTTTCATTGCCAAATATTTGGGGGGAATTTCTAGCTACCTTTCTGTTCCTTACTCTCTTCTGATAGCATACATTGTATAATGCCTATTTTTAAAAATTTGATCAGGTGTGTTTTATGACCAAGAATGTGGTATATATTGTTGAATGTTTCAGGATGACAATAATGTGTATTCATGCATTGTTAGATGAAATATTTTATAAATGAATTCAACTGTTTTCTTAATGATTTCCTGTCTGCTAGTTCTGTCAATTACTAATGTAAGGGTGCTAAGTCTCCAAATATAATAGTAGATTTGTCTATGTCTCCTGCAGTTCTGCCAGTTTTTGCCTCGTGTATTTGGGCCTTGTATGATTAGGACTTATTCATTAAAGATTATTATGTCTTCTTGGATAATTGACTCCTTTAAAATTATGTGGTGTCTCTCTTTACACCAGTAACGTTCCTTGCCTTGAAGTATTGTAGTATTGAAATTAATATAGAGATTCCACCTCTTTTTTGATTAGTGACAGAGTGATATATCTTTCTCTATCCCTTTGTATTTAAAGTAGGTTTCTTGTCAACAGTGTATAATTGAGTCTTGGTTTTTCACCTGTTCTCAGTTTCTGTATCTCATCTGGTGTATTTAAACCATTCACATTTATTTATTTATTTATTTATTTATTTATTTATTTATTTTTAATTTTTTTTTTCTTTCAACGTTTATTTATTTTTGGGACAGAGAGAGACAGAGCATGAACGGGGGAGGGTCAGAGAGAGGGAGACACAGAATCTGAAACAGGCTCCAGGCTCTGAGCTGTCAGCACAGAGCCCGACGCGGGGCTCAAACTCACGGACCGCGAGATCATGACCTGAGCCGAAGTTGGCCGCTCAACCAACTGAGCCACCCAGGCGCCCCTAAACCATTCACATTTAAAGTGATTATAGTATTGTTGGGTTAATATCCACATTTCTAACTCTTTTTTATTCATTTCTGTTGTTTGTTTCTTTTTCATATTCTCATTGTCTGCCTTTTCTGATTCAAATTGAGCATTTCATTGGTGTATTTTCTGTTCTGTATTAGCATATCAATTATATTTCCTTTATTTTTAAATCTTCAGTGGTTCTAGAAATTGCAATGTACATTTATTATTTTTTAGATATTTATTTATTTTAAGAGAGAGAGCGGGTGCAGACAAATGGGGGAAGGGCAGAGAGAGAGGGAGAGACAACTCCCACCAGACTCCATGCCTGGAAGGAAGCACAATGTGGAGCTCGATCCCAAGACCATGAGATCATGACCTGAGCCCGTATCAAGAATCTGACACTGAACTGACTGAGCCACTCAGGCTTTACACTTACAATCAATCCAAATCCTACTATGTCACTTGACAGGCAGTGCAAATACCTTAAAACAGAGTATTCTTTATTTTTTCCTCCCATCCCTAATAACATTGCTTCATTCGTTTCACTTATACAGAAGCTAAACTTACTAAATAGCTTGCTGTTGTTGATATGTTGAAGAAACTCTTACATAAGAATTAAGAAAAATAAAAATAAAAATAAATATTTTACCTGTATTCATTCCTTGTCTGACACCCTTCTATATGTAGAGCCAAGTTTCTGACCTATATTATTTCCTTCTCACTGAAGAACTTTTAACATTCTTTTGCAAGTAGTTCTGCTGGTAACAAATCACCTCAGTTTTTGTTTGGGAAAATCATTAATTCCCTTTCACTTTTGAAAGATAATTTCTTTTGATACAGAATTCTAAGTTAGTATTTCCCTCCATGTCAACACTTTAAATATTTCACTCTACTCTCTTCTTGCTTACGTTGTTTCTGAAGAGAAGTCTGATATAATTTTTACTTTGTTTTTTTTTTATAAGTAATGTTTTCCCCTTCTTTAGATACTTTTGAAATTTTCTGTATATCTTTGACTTTGTGCAGTTTGAATATGATATGCGTGTGTCTGGACATTTTGATATTTATCCTGGTTAGTGTCTGTCATTAATTTTGGAAAATTATTAGTCATTATTACTACAATTATTTCTTCTGTTTCTTTTCTTTTTGGTATTACCATTATGTATATATTATAACTTTTGTAATTGTCCCATAATTTTGAATATTGTTTCATCTTTTATCCATTTTTTTCACTCTTTCATCTCTGTATTTCAGTTTTCAAAATTTCTATTGACATACTCAACTTCATTGATTTGTTCCTCAGCTGTGTCCAAGGTATTCTTCATTCCTGTTACAATTTTTTCCTATTATTTTCCTTTAATTCTATTATATGTTTTGCATCTCTCGCTTACATTACCCATCTATTTTTTTTAAATGTTTTATCTTTATTTTTGAGACATAGAGAGAGACAGAGTGTGAGCCTGTGAGGGGCAGAGAGGGAGACACAGAATCCAACACAAACTCCAGGCTCGAGCTGTCAGCACAGAATGCAACACAAGGCTCAAGCTGACAAACCGTGAGATCATGACCCGAGCCAAAGTCAGATACTTAAATTTCTGAGCCATCCAGGCACTCTAATCTGTGTTTGTGTATTGTCCACCATTTCCACTAGAGTCTCTGCATATTAAGCATAGTTTTTCTAAATTTATAGCCAGACAATTCTAAAACATTTGCTTTGTCTGAGGCTGGTTTTGATGCTTACTTTGTCTCTTTAGACTGTGCTTTTTGCCTTTTAGCATACCTGGTAATCTTTTGTTGAAAACGAAACATGTTGTATTGGGTAAGTGGAACTAAGGTAGACAAGCCTTAGTGACACAGTTATGTTTTTCAGACTCAGAGTTAGCATATGTTTACTGTTTATCATAGCTAAAACTTCCTATGGTGTCTTTGTTTTTGTTTTTGTTTTCCCTTTTGACTTTGGGAATTCTCAGAGAATTCTTTTTTTTTTTTTTTTTTTTTTTTCTTTTAAAGTAGGCTCCACACCCAGCATGGAGCCCAACTCAGGGCTTGAAACCATGACCCTGAGATCAAGATCTGAGCTGAGGTCAAGAGTCCAATACTCAACAGACTGAGCCCCCAAGGCACCCCTTCCCAGAGAGTTTTTAAATAGGGTCTGGTCTGCAGTTCTTTTAGGTCTAATACCCTGCTTTAAATAGAAGCCCTATTGATGAGATAAAGCATGGAGGTAGGAAAAAAGTTCTATAGTCTAATGATTCATTTGCACTCTTCTAGTGAGCCTGAGCTGGGTATTTGTTTCGCCCAAGTAAAAGGCTAGAGGGGGCTAGAGTTGTATTTCCTCAGTCTCTAATAAAATAGTTTCTGTTGAGAACAGGTTTCATTTAGAACAGAGAACTATCAGCCTGTATCAGAAGAGGTACTTTCCCCTCCTCTGGGTAGAAGCACCAGAATTTTATCTCCAAGCTCCATGTTAAAATTTTGCAAGGGCTCCTGGGTGTAAAACACACCATGATGTTGTGGCTTCTCTAAGAGTGGGTCCTATTAGAGTTTTTAACTCTTAAAAGAATCTATACTGAGTCTCCCCGTATTTGTCATTTACAGGTTAAAAAGTTCCTATTGATAATGACTGCAGTTCAAGCTTCTGCTGCTGAGCACCTTCTACTCCTGGTAAGTTGTGATTCTCTGTATATATCTGTCTTTCTAGTTTTCATGGCAAAATTTTTGCCCTGTGACCTCAATTCTATGATGTATCTAAGCAAAATTGCTGATGTTTAGTGTGTTCAGCTTTTTTCTAGCGTGTATGAAAGGGATGGTTTTCAAGTTCTGTTCATGTTTGGACTGTATAAAACTAATTATGTTTTAAAGATTGGGAACTTCTATAAACATCAGTGAACTTGTTTTTAAAACAAATATTCTTGATAATCTGGGCTTATAGATCCATAAGACTTCTATTTTAAAACAATTAATTAGAATTACATTATTGTTCTATCAATAATTTCACTTTCCCTACAGTAGGAAAGGTATTCATTTCTTTTCTGATTTTATCTTCCAAAAATATACCATAAAATTCAACTTACAGTTTGGGAAATATTCAGTTGAATTTGATACACCTGATGAAGGCTGTAAAGCCTGGATACCAGGAAAGGAAAGTGAAGGTAGAAAATGTCTCAGGGGAAGAAGAGCAAGATTCCCATTTCCCTGAGGAAACATAAGGGCAGGCTGTGTTCACTTCATTTTGTTTGGATAATGATTGTAAAGGCATATGGGACTGAGCTATTTATTACTAGAAAGTAGTTATTGATATTGAGTAGATCAATCATAATGCTTGAAAGAAGTTGACCTCTAGAGACAGTGATTCAATTGTTTCAGAGAAACCAGAGTTTGTATATGGTATGCAAAAATATCATGTGAGATTTGAGGTTGGGTAAAAGATGTTAAGTAAATGATAGATGCATACATATGTGTACATGTATGTTTATGCATATATTTATATCCATACAAATGGTGCATTTTAAAAGAATTTTATAATTCCCTAATTTATACTAATTTTTTTCTTCATATAAGTCTGAAATATAAAAAACAAAAATGGTAAAATGCAAGATAAAAATTGACTTCAGTCACCAAGGCAGATTTAATGTAAGTCCAAAACTATTCTAGTAATTGTAGTTCTTAAAATATTTTGCTGAAGTAATGGAATGATGGGTGACCGTCCTGCCCATGATTGTTTGGTTTGAGTCTCTTCTCCTCTGTTCAGAGCCCTCTTTACCTCTCAGTATGACAGAAAATTTATTTTTTTTCATAAGTGAATACAAATATTTATGCAGATATGTTGCCTTTCCCCCTCTCCTTATGGTAGCATTTTGCAATACTAAGTAGAATGTTCTAACAGTCCAATTGAATTATTTGTCTGTGGATCATATTACCAATATTTGAAGCTGTACCAAATAATCAGATGGTTTTTTGACCTGGAGAACTCATGAAGTCAAACCTTTCAAATTACAGTGTTCACTTACAGAGGCAAGGCAAATAAATTGATGTTACCTGAAAAGCAACCATTTTGTTCTTGCTTGCATCTATCATGAGTAAAATATTAGGGTGACCAAAAATTTCAGCTTGCTCAGAACTGAGAAGTTTTGTTGGACATGGGACTTAGAAAGCTAAAACTGGGAAAGCCCTGAGAAAACTGGGTTGAGTTGGCCAACTGATCTCAGAACATCCAAATTCATAAAGGAAGAAAAATATTAAATTATAAAACTGGAACTGTATGCCTCTGATTATTTTAATTTTAATTTTTGGCTACAGAAATTATATTTAATTCTCAATATCTGAAAGTTTTAGATAAATAAAATTGCAATTCCAATTAAAAATTGTGGCAGGATTGTCACATTGGTTCAAAATACCAGATTTGTGTGTGTGTGTGTGTGTGTGTGTGTGTCTGTGTGTAATCATCACTTGGGGTCATGCAGCTTTCATTTCAGTTAATTTTTGATAAAAATGAACAGTGTGCCACAAATCGAGCAAATCAACAAAGGGTTATAGATTATTTCTGTCACCCCAAAACTCCATTGTATTTAACATAGTCCTTTGAGAAGAATAAAACAAAGTTTATTTCTTCACATCAGTTTCAAGGACAGAGAAACTAAACACAACTTTAATATCGATGAAGAGTTTGTCCTCTCTCTTTTTTTAAAGTAAAAGGGCACATTATGATTACACTCTGAGACTCAGGATGGTTACTTTACCTTCCTTGACTTTCATAGTAATTCATTCATTTAGCAAGAATTTATTGATCACATTTCGCAGGTTTTCCAAAGTTCTTTTCCTACTCAGCTTCATCTCATAGCTGGATGCTATCAGCCTTGAATTTCCTTTCCTTTTTGCCCACTCTCTCTCTTTGAGTAGCTTCCAGCTCAAGTGTAAATTCCTTGTAGAGTCTTCTTCCTCTACCAGGCTAGTGTGCCCATTATTTCAGTTTCTGTATGCAGTTTGTTTTCCCTTATTGGTCCAGAATAATTATCAAGAATGACTCCCATTTTACTCACAAAAGAGCCTCAGCTTTCACCATAATTTATATGGTCATCCTTTGATCTGTGCTTCCACAGTTCCCATAATGTATTTAATTTGTTACAATACATCATAATTTTAATTATCTTTACATTACATCCTTTAATAAATAACTTTAGAGTGCATCCTTTACTATTTTGTGAAGCACACAGTATTCTGTATTGTAACCCACTACAACCAGCACGTTTGCCAACACACAATAGATATTTACATAAGTTATCGATATAATGAATGTATAGAAGTTAATGCATGTGAGAAATGTTACAATATTTTTATAAAACAGTCACAAATATTTGTATTTTTAATTTTAAAACTATCTTAATTCTTACACTTAAGACCAGTCTTCCATCAGCTGTCTAGAATATTGTGGATTGAATTTACACAAATCCAGTTAAGGTCACTTCTGCAACACAGTGACAATGATTTTACCAATATAGTCTGAAACAAATTGAGGTCAGTGTACATTTTCTCATAGCCTTGCTCTTAGCTTTCTTCCATGAACTGCAGAAGGTTTCAATTTACTGAAGCACCGAGGTAGGTAAGATCCAATCAAAGTAAAAGCAAAATCAATAAATGCTAACCTCGAAGGGCTAAATAGTAGTGACATCAGTCACGAAGAAAAGTTGTTTGCAGGTTTGAAACGCTATTGTTCTGTAATGGTAAGAGAATAAAACTGCAACTATGGACACTTGTAAGTTTTGTTTACCCTATATTTTGTTTAATATTTTTAACATGCAGACAGATAACAAGGTGAATTGTTAAACACTATTGATAGTGCTTAATAGAGGAGAGGAAACCTGTTCTTCGCACCATGATATGAAAATATTTTGTCATTGTGGCACATTTTGTTAATAGATTCTAAAAATAATTAAATGCTCAAGAAGTAATTCTAGAGAAACACTTTTTTTCCTACAAAGTAAAAAGTAGAATAGTTATTTTTATTATCACCTTGACCATATTTCATTAAAGTAATCAGGGTTTCAATTTAGAAAGTAATTTAATGCTAAGACCAATGAATTTTGGTGTCTGAAATTGACAGGTAGGCAGAATGAATATAAACTCTGTTGCTTAGTATGTAGTCAGTGCTCAGTATTTGATGCCAGAAAACCCCCTGGTTGAGGAAGAGCAACACATGGCAGTCAAATTTCTGTGGCTGCAGCTAGCACTAGTGATGAAGGACTTGTTGTTGTTTTGTTTTTTGTTCGACTGAAATTGAAGGAGTTAACAAAACTAGAAGGGCAAAGCATGCCAGGAAGAGAGACCTTAAATAAAAATCTTATAGATCATCTGGGAAGTCTAGATATTATTGAAATGATAAGGCAAGAAGCAAATAGAATACAAAAATATGCAACTGCAATCCAGGAAAAGGTTAGAACTTGAGAAAGCTTCAAGAGGGCAGTAGCCTCTGTGTCTTAAATCAGCGCTATCTCCCTTTTTAAAACGAAAGAGCAAACAAATGACTAAAAAATAATAAGTGACTGACTGAAGGAAAAAATAAGTTAAAAGTAGATGAGGAAAGTTTCTGTAGCTTATCTTAGGCTGCAGATCATTTAGTAGCTTTGGGCCCTTGCTTTTCCATTACCTACTTAGACTGGAAGTACTTTTTGGTAGGGTCATTTTTCCTTTTGGAAAATTAGTGCTCAGCATATCAAATTCAGTTTATTCGGGGCCATATCACATATTCAGTAACCTGCTCCACTCATTTATATGCTCTTATAATTCTCCTGGAAATTTCTGCTTATAAAGGGAGGTGAGATTTTATAGAAGCTTTTCTTAAAGGAATGCTAAACTGGCATAAATTTAACTGCTTTACTTTTATATGATTTTAAACTTACTACTCAGTACAGCCTTTAGGGGTCCTTTATGGTACTGATCTCTGTAGAAATAATGCCTCATTGTACAAATCCACAAGGTCATAGGAGAATATAATTCTCAAACTCTTTTCAAATGCAATTAACTTCTTTTCTGGTTCAAACTCCCTGAGTTAAAGCAGTATTTCTACCCATGAACGCCAAAACTTTGTCCCCATTTGTTTGAGTGACCCAAGCACATTACAGTTGTATAGATCACTGGTTATTATGGTGTGTATGTCATGTAAAGAAGACCTTCAGCTTGCCCGCAATGAGTCTTGGTTCACTTGGTTTTCAAGTGTCCTGTCAATTTTGGTTAAATATTGATAACTTTGCACAGCAGAATGCAGAATGTTCATTTTGTGGGTAGATAACGGACAACTGGTGAAGTGAACCTTTTTCTATATTGTGGAAGTGCAGAAGTCATATACTGTTTTGACATAACAAAACCCTAGTATATAGAACCTTGTACAAAGAATCCGTATTATAACAATATCCTATATGTAAAGCCATGAGGTTAAATAAAATATCTTGATCTCTAATAAACACTTGAATAAAACTGTTCCCAAAGTAAATTTCTTAAGATGCCTCTGAAACCTGAAATGCATTCAGTATACCTTAAGAAAACATAATTTACTTTCCTCGGAGAAATTCTGAAAAATCAAGTAAGACTACCTACACTATTTATCATTACTACCTATGATAACTAAGTCCATAAGAGATAACATTTAGGTTTAAAGTTTTTTTTTTAAATTAGTGCTATTAAGTGCATAAGGTATTTCTATTTCTTCAAGCCTAAAATACTTTAAATTTAACTAAATTATTCTGCACCTCCACCCTATACAAATATATGCTATTTTGTTTAGAATATAATATTTTAAATCTTTCAGCAAATAGCTGATTAGTATTAGAAGGGCAGAATTAGGCAATTTTGGAAGTGAAATTGCATTTTACATGAGTACAGAAAATATTTTTAAAAACAGTTATAGTGAAGAATTCAGAATAAAAGTAATTTTGTTGCCTTATATCATTTTTCATTTAAAATATCATTTAACAAAACTATATTTAAAAAATATTTTATGCTAGGAATTAATACCCAATAGCAATGAACAAGGCTGATGTAAGCTTCACAGAATTATGTCAAGTTGGAGAACAGAACATAAAACACCTGTATTTAATAGTTTGTAGTAGGCAGTGCATTCATTCTTTGTGTGTACAATACCAAGTCCTCTAGGTCCTATCCTATTGCTGACTCGGCTGCAGTGTGTAGTTCCACACAGGATTTAAACAGAAGCTTTGTGTTTGTGCAATCTGATTGTCTTACAGCCTCAACTTGCTTGTCTTACTATCATCTCGGGTACACAAACATATCTGCCAATCATATATGCAGAACTCAAAAGTGAAGGGAACTTAAGGCATAGGGAGCAATGTTGGGGTGACTGTTGGCCAATAGGAGATACGAGCTGATAAATAAATACTTCCCTTTTCTCCATCCCCCACTCAGCTTCACTCCTGCTCTCCAGGATAACATTTGCAAATAGACTATTTACACATAGATCTTTACCAAAGGTGCTGCTTTTGGATGAAACCCATGCTAAGATAATGAGCACCATAAATACTTTTAAATATGAGATACTTAGAATGGGGTTGTGGAGCTAAATTACTCACCAGTCACATATCAATAATAAATCTTGTCAGAAGTGATTATTCCTGGCAATAAGTAATATGAATTAACTTTGCATACTTTCACTTCATGGTTGATTGGGATGAGTACAGTTGAAAGGTGAAGAGTTGCCTTTTGTAGTGGCTGTGGTTCCTCATCAATACGTATAAATAAGTATAAAGAGAATAAATATAAATATTGAGGGATAGCCTGGCTGTTGGTAGCTGATTTGAAAGCCTTTAAAAAAGGAAATAACCACATGATGCCATGATACTATGAAATGAATCATCATTCTAAAACAGTCTGTCTGATAAAATAGTGCAATAATTTGTTTATGGCTCAGCTAAAAGCCAGGTTGAGAACTATACTTTGTGGAGTAGAGGGGAGCTGCCCTTCAGAATGGAGAATATTTATTGAGTCAATGGCCAATGTTTGATATTTTGACTAAAGCATGAAGCTGAAGAAGAAATAACATGAGAAGAAGCCTGGCAGTTAGTTAGGGTACCGATGATTCAGGGCTCTATGATAAAGAGTATATATGTAATTTATTAAGAGGCACACACATACAGATATAGGTAAACATATCTATGTACCATTATGTAATTTAGAAACAAATAACACATGTGCATAGGAGGTATATACTCAGAGGTTGTTGGAAAAAAAGGACAAACACCTAAGAGAGTAAGAAGTTCATGAAACCAAGGAAATAAAATATTTTATAAAGAATAGTTTCATAAGGTAAGGAATCAATTGTCTAAATCTGTGGTCCCTCAATCAATGAGCATAGTTTTGGTGCTATGGGTAAAAGCCCAAATGAAATGGAATAAAATATTAATTTGTTCATTCAGCAGATTATTTACTGAGAAACTGCCATGTGCCAGGCAGCCCTGTTTTAAGTTCCTGGAAATGTCAGCAAACAAAACAACAAAGAGCTTTTCTCCATTAGAATAGATAAAAAAATAAACATATTGAATAAATTAGTCATTGAGTATGTTAGAAGGTGATATATACATGGGCAAAAAATTAATGGACCTAGGGAAGCAGAACCAGGAGTGTTAAAGGACAAGGTTGGAAGGCTACTATTTTAAAGAGATGGCTAATATAGAAATCATTAAGAAGGAGGTATTTAAGATGAGATACATTGAAGGAGAAAGGTTGTTAAATATACAACTGAGGGACAAAGTTCCAACTAGAGAGGAGAGCCAGTGCAAAGTCCCCAAAATTGGAGAGCATGTGGTGTTTCCTAGAAATATCAAGGAGGCCTTGTGGCTGATGAAGGAAGAGTAAACTATAACAACAAATGAATAGGGAAGATCTCTAATAGATAAAGTAGATGATAGCATACAAGAACAGATGAGGGTATAAGCAGAGATAGAAATCCTAAGAAAGAACTAAAAAGAAATGCTAGAGAATAAAAATTCTATAACAAAAGTAAAGAATGACTTTGATATGCTTATTAATAGACTAGACATGACTGAGGAAATAATCTCTGCACTTGAGGACATCTTGGTAGCAAGTTCCAAAACTGAAAAGCAAAGAGAACAACAGGCTGTAAAAACAAACAAAAAAACCCCAGAACAATATCCAAGGACTGTGGGACAACTATGAAAACGTAACATATGTATGTTATACAAAGGTACGAAGGTATTATACAAAGGTAACATATGTGTAATGGGAATTCTATATGGAGAAGAAAAAAAAGAACAGAAAAAAAATATATGAAACTGTAATGACTGAGTTTCCCCAAATTAATATTAGACACCAAACCACAGATCAGAAAACTCAAGATAACTGCCAGCAAATATACAAAAAGAACTATTCGTAGGCATATCATTTTATTTATTTGTTTATTTTTAATTTTATTATTATTTTATTTTATTTTGAGAGCAAGAACATGAGCAGGGGAGGGACACACACACACACACAGAGAGAGAGAGAGAGAGAGAGAGAGACAGACAGACAGACAGACAGACAGAATCTGAAGCAGGCTCCAGGCTCTGAGCTGTCGGCACAGAGCCTGATGCAGGGCTCAAACTCATGACCTGAGCTGAAGTCAAATGCTAAATTGACTGACGCACCTAGGTACCCCAGACATATAATTTTAAACTACAGGAAATCAAAGATAAGAAAAACCTTGAAAGAAGCCAGACAGAAAGAATACTTTACCTAGAGAGGAACAAAAATAAGGATTACATCTGACTTTTCAGAAACTATGCAAACAAGAAGAGAGTGGAGTGATCATTTTAAAGTATTGAGGAAAAATATCTCTGGCTATAAATCTGTACCCTGCAAAATTATCCTTCAAAAGTGAAGAAGAAATAAAGACTTTCTCAGACTCACAAATAGTATATGCTTCTATATAATTGAAACGAAGACAGCAATGATATATAAGGGATGGGAGGGAGGGATTAGAATCATTTGGTTATTATAAAGTACTCACACTACTTATTAGGTGGAATAGTATTCCTTGAAAG
The DNA here is from genome assembly GCF_022079265.1 of Lynx rufus. Classification (NCBI taxonomy): domain Eukaryota; kingdom Metazoa; phylum Chordata; class Mammalia; order Carnivora; family Felidae; genus Lynx; species Lynx rufus. The sequence continues at coordinate 40,527,800 of NW_025814823.1, forward strand.
TGGACTTGAATTAGCTGTAAATACATATTGCAAGCTCCAGGACAACCCTAATAAAAGTTTCAAAAAAAGTATAACTGATATCCTAAGAAAGAAGAGAGAATGAAATAATATAAAATGTTCAGTTAATACCACAAAAGGCAGATAGAAAGTGGAAGACAAAAATAGGAAAAAAAACAAGGGCAACAAATAGAAAACAGTAACAAATATTGTAGATAAAAATTCAACTATATCAGTAATCACTTTAAATACCAATGATCTAAATGCACCAATTAAAAGATTGTCACATTGTATCAAACAAGATAGATAGATGATAGATAGATAGATAGATAGATAGATAGATAGATAGATAGAGTCTCCAAAAAAAGGTACATTAAATATAAACACACACATATATATTAAAAATAAAAGGATACAGAAAAATATATCATACGAATACTAACCAAAATACAGCACAAGTAGCTGTGTTAATTTCTGACAGTCAAGACTTCAAAACAGGGAAAGTTATCAGGGAAAAAGAAGGATGGGCATTACATGATGATAAAGAGGTCAGTTCTCCAAGAAGACATTCTGAGTGAGTATGTGCCTGACAACAGAGCATCACACTGTGAGGCAAAACCAATAGAACTGCAAGGAGAAATAAATGAATCCGCTATCATAGTTGGAGACTTCAACACCCCTTTCTCAAAAATGGACCAATCCAGCTGGCAGAAAATTAGAAAAGTCATAGTTGAACTCAACAGCACCATGTACTTGATATCTGCTGACTAAAAAGACAGCAGCAGAATGTACATTCTTTTCACACTTGACTAGAATGTTAACCAAATTAGATCACATAGAGGGCCATAAAACATACCTTAACAAATTTGAAAGAATAAAAATCATACAATGTCTGCTCTCAAGCCACAATAGAATTAAACTACAATTCAATAACAGAATGATAACCAGAAAATCCCCAAATAGTGGAGATTGAACAACACACTTCCTAAGAACACATGGGTCCAAAAAGAAATCTCCAGAGAAATTTAAAAACATTTTTAAGTGGACTAAATAAAAACAAAACCCACAACTTATCAAAATTTGTGGGATTCAGTGAAAGGAGTGCTTAGAGGAAAATTTATAGCATTAAATGCCTATATTAGAAAAGAATAAACCTCTAAAATCAGTAATCTGTGTTTCCACCACAGGAAACTAAAAACAAAACAAAATCAACCTCAAAAACAAAACAAAACAAAATGGAAGAAAATAAATAATAAAAATTGGAGGAGAAAGCAATGAAATTGAAAGAGGAAATCAGGGAAAACCAATAAAACCAAAAGCTGATTCTTTGGAAAAATAACAAAATTGACAAGCCTCTGTCCAGATTAACTAAGAAAAAAGAGAGGACACAGATTACTAATGTCAGAAATTAAAGCAGAATTGGAGACTCCATAGAAATTCAAGAGGATAATAAATAGTATGTAAAACTGTGTTAACAAATTCAATAATATAGATACATTGGGCTATTACTTGAAAGACAGTCTGCCAAAACTCACACAAGAAGAAATATACAATTTGAATACTTCTGTATTTATTGAAGAAATTGAATCAATCATTAATAACCTCCCAAAACAGAGAGCATCAGGTCCATCTGGTTTAACTTGTAAGTTCTACCAAACATCAGAAGAAGAAAGTGTACCTACTCTCTACAATCTCTTCAGAGGATAAAAGCAAAGAGAATAGTTTCTCACGACTCTGACGCCAGCACTACCATAACCAAAACCAGAGAAAGGCATTACAAGAAAAGAACAGCACAGATCAATATGTCTCATGAATATAGAAGCAAAAATTCTCAACAAAATATTAGTAAATCAAATTTTAAAAAGTATAAGAATTATGCATCAGAATTCAGTGTGATTATGTCAGGTATTCAAAGATATTTGAACTCTCAAAAATTAATTAGTGTAATTAATCATATCAACAGGCTAAAAAAGGAAAATTATATGATTTTATCTATAGATTCAGAAGAAGCATTTGACAAAATCCAACACTCCTTAATGATAAAAACTCTTAGCAAAGTATGGATAGATGGAACTTTTCTCAACTTGATTAAGACTACAAAAAACTACAGCTCACATCAAACTTAATGGTGAGAAACTAGAAACTTCATCATTAAGGTCAGATATAAGGCAAGAATATTCTCTCTCACCACTCTTTTTCAACATCATATTAGGTTGTACTAATGCAATAAGGCAAGAAAGTGAAATAAAATGTGAAATTTTAGTATGAAAATAAATTCCATAATTTCATGATATGAAATTAAAAATGCATCACCACTTAATAAGACTATCCTCAATGAAACATGTATAAATCTAATAAAATGTGTATAGAATCTATGAGGAAACCACAGAACTTTTATGAATGAAAATAAAGAAGAACTAAATAAATCAAGATATATTCCATGTTCTTGGACAGGAAGATGTCAAGATGTCAGGTCTTCCCAACTTGATCTATAGATTCAATATAACCCCCATCAAAATCCCAGCAAATTATTTTGTAGATATTGACTAACTGATTCTGAAGTTTATATGGAGAAGGAAAACAGCCAAAATAGCCAACACAATATGAAGAAGAACAAAGTTAGAGGAATGACGCTATCTGACTTCAAGACGCTATCTGAAGAAATAAAGGCAACATAGTATTGGCAAAAAAATAAACAAGTCCACAGAGGAATTTCAGGGCAGTGAAAAAACTTTCCATTATAATGATGGATGCATGTCATAATACATTTTTTCAAATACATAGGACGTGCAATACCGAGAGTGAACCCTAGTGTAAGCTATGGACTTTGGTTGATTATGATGTGGTAATGTAGGTTCGTCAATGGTAATAAATGCACTATAGTAGAGGATGTTGATAATAGGGGGAGGATACAAATGAAGTGGGGGAGCAGGGAATGTAGGGGAATTTTTTTATACCTTTCCCCCAATTTTTCTGTGAACCTAAAACTACTTTCTGAAAAATTCCTTAAAGAATTAAGTCCTTAAGAAATAGTAAGATCATTTAGGGCTTTTCAGGACATTGCCAAATCTTTGTCTTTAATTCTGAGTAAAATGAGGAACCAGTAGGGAGTTTAAGCAGAGGATGGGCAAGTTATGATTTACATTTTAGAAAGGATTATTCTAGCTTCTCTATGGTGAAAAGACTCTGGAGATATCAGTGTAGATGCCAGAAAACTGGTAAAGAGAATAGAATTTACTGTTGGATTATATATGGAGTTGAGACAAAGATGGGGGACAAAAATGTTATCACGTGTTTTAGCCAATGAAGAAAGGAGTTGACATCTCAAAATATGGAGACCTGTAGTAGGGTAGGTTTAAAAACTAAAATCATTACTTTTTAAAATGTTAGGGTTAAGTGTTGTGTTAAATATTTGGTGTTGACGAGAGTGGTACATGGAAAGTGAGGAAATGGAAGCACTGATTCTCCTCTTTGGAGAATCCTGGCTTTGAAGAGAAAGGAATTGAGACAATTTAAAATAAAAAGGAATAAAATTTCAAAAATTTAATATTAATTTAATTTAATTTTAAACATGGTGGAAATTAATTAATGTAAATTTTTGATAGAATGGAACCAAAGATTTAGGGAGGTTCAAGTTAGAGAGCAGAGTAAGTAATCAAAGTTGTGACTAATGTCACAATAATAAACATGGTTCAAGGTCAGTAATATAAATACAACTGTATTTTATCTTCCCTCTGTCTCCTTAAAATGCATTCAGTGAGGTACTTTTTCTTTGCCTTTCAGTGAAAAGTTAGACAAGTTTTGTTACTTCCAATCACTCTTAAGAAATGGAAATTCCTAAAATCTTTTAAAATTTCAAACGGTTTGATCTTAGTATTTAGAATTTCCAGTTATAGGAAATAAAATTGTGAAGTTAATTCAATGCCAACTATTTTCTCCTCCCTCATGTAGAGTCCTTTGAGGAATAGTCTAGGAAGGAAAGTCAAATATGGGTAGAAGTTCCTATGTGAAATTTCCAAGATGTCACCTTTCTCTGTGTACAAGGTCATGCTTATATATAACAGTTTCTCTTGAGTAATCACCATCCCAAGTTAGTGGTGATGTCTTTCGTTAGAGGAGAGCTTCCCATTCACTCCTGGGCTTCCTGTTGCTCTTCACAGTCACTCATAACTGAAATTCTATTGTTTTTCTATGTAGTCCTTTCCTGCTGGATGTAAACTGGCCCTGATAAGGATAATGTACTATGAGTTCTATATTTGAGTCAGAAAAAACATGCTGAAAATTTTGGTCCCCATTTAAAGGGATGTACTATTATGTCCTAAGTATAGTGGAGACCTACCTTTGCTATTCTTCCTAAGTAGTTAATCTACCTGCGTTACTTCTGATGCCTGTTTCTTATCATTGAAGAATTCCGTCATCTTTCCCTTCTTCCTTGATGAAATAGTACCTTTTTGCAACAATAGCTCTTTCCCAAAAATCTCTTCACAATCCTTTTCCTGAATCTCCCCTTTGGCTGTACTTTATATTCTTGAATTGGGCAAATTTGTTCTATAGTTTTCTAATTTCAGGCCTATCATCTTACATCAGAATGTCATATCTGTGGAATCCAGGTAGTTCAAACTAAACCCTTCCACTTAACATTCTGTTACTTGTACGCTTATTGAGAAGATGGAAGGCTGTAAGTGTAATGGAAAATAATCTAACATAAATTGATATGGGAGTCAGCCAGAATGGTTTTTATTAGAGATAATATACAAAATTTACAAAGTATGAACTGAGTCTTGTTGCAAACATGTTCTGAGTGAAGTTCGTGAAATTTATTCTAAATTACATGTTTTAAATTTTAGGAAATATCCCATTCAACATCACATGCTTTATTGGACATATATTGATTATTTGTAATTCAACTAGTGGTTTTAATTTGCAAATTACAATGAGTGACACCAGGACAAAGTGACACTTTATTAACCAGACATGGGCTACGGCTCCATTTTTCACATGGATCCCACAACTTTCCTTTCCTTTCCTTTCCTTTCCTTTCCTTTCCTTTCCTTTCCTTTCCTTTCCTTTCCTTTCCTTTCCTTTCCTTTCCTTTCCATCTTTCTTTTCTTTTCTTTCTTTTTCTTTTTCTTTTCTTTTTTTTCTTCTCTTCTCTTTCTTTCATTTCACTTAAAATATAAATGAATCCATTTTTAGGAGAACATTCCATGAAATTATATTTTAAATGTCAGAAAATAATTTGACTAAAATAGAAAGAAATCACAGACTTTTAGATGATCACCTTTCTTTCAGCTAAAACACATTGAAATAACGTAATTTATACTTTTCATCTATACTTAAATAGGTTATTTTCAGGAAGAATGAAATCTACACAGCACACAGAATTGTTGGGCTTTGTTGGAGGAAGGACAATCTCTAGTATTATAAACAGAATAAAGGAGAAAAAAATAAATTTAAACACCAATTTTGGTAAATTTACTGATTTTGCATCTAGTGCACTAGGGAAGCTTCATAAAAGAAGGTACATGAGTTGAATCTTGAAACCAGATGGAAAAGTAGTTGTCTGATTCAAAGCATGAACAGTAAATAATCGTACAGGAGGTGGGTGGTGAGAAATAGATACGGGAACAGTAGTCAGTTACTAGGTAATAGAGGGTCTTATATGAATCCTAAGGAGTCTTTTATTCTGAAAGCAATGGAGAATCATTAAGCAGTTTTTATCAAGGTGAAAATTCATGTTAGTAGTATGTATGTAAAGGATATGTTGAATAAAGAATCAGAAACAGGTATCCAGCTAAGGATGCTGTTATAGTAGTTCAGTTTATAGATAAGATGCTCTATTGTCTGTGGTAAAAGGGAGAGAAGGAGGAGAGACATTAATGAATGCAAATTGGCTAGAAGAGGAAAATAACAACATATAGAAGATGAGAAAAAGCCCACAGTCAAGAAAAAGATTCAGGTTTTTTGAGCAGTTGTATATTTTGGTATCAACTGATATAAAAATGAAAAGGGAAGAATTGCAGTTTGAGAAGAAATGGAGAGACAATAATGTTGAAGAAATAATTTAGTTTTGTAAATATTGACTTTGAGATGCCTACTGGATATTCAGGTGGAGATATAAGTAGACAGTTGTGTATCAAAGTTTGAAGCTCAGGTGGAGGTGTGGGCAAGGTAAACTGATTCAGTAATCAAAAGATAAGTATGTGTGGAAGTTTTGTAATAGATGAGATTATCCAGATATATAACCAGCTTTGTGCCACTGTTTTCTATAAGTCATATTATTTTTACATGCCATAGATAATGAAAAAAATATTCCTTTGTTCTTTTATTTGTATACTTTATTGGATTTTCCTTTCAAATTAAAAATCAATACATACTCTCTGCAATAAGCCAAACAGCTTTCTAAAATTTCTTCGGTTTTGATTGTAAATAATTTCACTACTATCATCTTCTGAATCTTTGGATATGTTTTCATTTCCATCTCTATGTAGTATTATTTTATGCATTTCCTATTGATATTCTTTTTCCTGTTTGCTCATTCAGGAATGAAAGAGATACATAGCAACACGATATTTCATGAAAGTACATGGCTTGCCTTTAGGCATGTTTACTGTCTACATGAGTATTTATACATAATTCCTTCATAGATATTAAGTTGGAGGGTATTTAGACTGATATCCCCAGGGGGAGAATGATTCTAAATTAAATATTTGCACACAAGACGTTTGGGGGCTGTAGTTGGAACAAAGGGTATGTAAGCGAGGGAAGCAGGACTGAGTGAAGTGTGAAGTTAAACTGTGACACAAAGGTCTAAGCTGATTCCAAGGGCTGAGCTGTCCAAAATTGAGACAAGAGGTCTGGGCCTTTGCAGCCTAACACAAACCATTCTTTAAACACAGGCTGACCTGTCAAAGGAAATTCCAGGAGGAAGATTCAGCTCTGAGTTGTCAGCAGCCAATACTCAGCAGCTATGGTGTATCCTAGTACCCATTAGAGCTCCCACTTTGTGTCGCTTTGAACTACATGTTTCTATAGCAAGTTCCTTTCATCTGGTTCAGATTCTCCTGGATTCCATTTCATGTCCTAGGAAAAAGTATAATATACAGGTTAGTAGGACTATTTGCAATCTCCTTTCTCCCCACTGCAGTTGGTTTCAAGACCTTAAATAATACTCATTTTTCTCTATCTGCGTACCTTTTCAAGATTCCCCTCATACTGGTTAGCACCTCTGCTGGTTTGGGTGGTTTACCTCTGTGGGGGAACCTTTTATTCCTCATTAAAGATCTGTTCATTCTGTAGGTGATGCACTTATCCATTCACCATTAAAATTGGGCATATGAAGTACCAAAAGAAATGTCAGTGAGTTAACTGAATGGCAAACATATTCTTTCTTGCTGCTGTTTTGTAGCAATAGCCTTACCATTCATTAATGATTAGGGCCAATCATCTTACCAGTAAGTTAATTCCTAAACTTGCAGGCCTATGGGCACAAGGAACTTGTGGGTACTATAAGTGGGTATTAGAAAAATGGAAAACAAGACTATACTTGTTACATTTCTTGGTTTCCAGACCCAAGTGTTCTACCTAATGAGGAAAAGCAATATCTTATGGTTGGTAATTTATGGTTAAAAAAAATATCCTGGAGAAGGTGCCCTATCTTCATAGCTCATCAACTCTGAGTTTGCACCTCTGCTGATCCTTTAAGAGGCCATGCAGGTCAGTGGCTTCTGGGGTTGCAGTATTTGCTAGGATGAGTGGATCTCATTCTCATGTGCCCACTGCCATATCTCTATTATAAATATTTCCTTTGGTCAGAAGCAATGATATGAGGCATCCACTGTGATTGGATTAGATACTCAGTGAACCCTTGAGAACTGTGAGCCTGGTAAGCAGGAAAGGCAAAATCAAGAATATTCATAAGTTGTATGTAAGATTGACTTTTAACCCTTCCAGGGCATAAGAGATCTTATGTAGTAAACTTATCACCGAGTGACTGATTAGTCTTTAATTAAGAATATTTCATCAGCATGGTGAATCAAATGCTATTCTGAAGAATGTTCAGATGTTCAAGAATAAAGAATGCATTTGGTAGATTAGTGAAAACATATGTATTTGAGGTTATGCTAATCTGCAAAAAACACACCTGTCATGGTACCGACATTTGGGATTAATACTTGGGTGAGTTTGTGGTAGTAAATTCTTATTTCTCAGAAACAGTTGTGTTTTCTAAGGGGCCAGAATAATGAATTAAATAGGAAAATAATTGTCACCACCACTCTGCATCTTTGTCCTTAAGGGTGGCACAAATCGCTACTGCTTCCTCCTGGATGTGATATTAATTTGGATTTTTCTCTTGGCTGGTAGTCAGGGGCAGATTCAGAGGTTTCTTTTTGGCCTTTTCCACCATGATAGCTCTTACTTCTCAGGCAAGTAAACTGATATTGTTTCTGTCAACAGCCTGTAAAGAACTGTGAAGGATCTGAGCTTTCACCCGCCACAGAAGACACAAAATTTCAGAGCCTGAGGGAAATATCTGATTATACACAGTAGAGCAAGCAACATGAGTGTTATGTTTGCACAGGTTTCCCTTGTTCTCCAAGTTTTAAAGGGGAGATGCAAAGTGGTCCAGGTTGGTGCAACACACATAATGGGTTTGCTTTACAACTGAATTGGGCATAGGTTTTTGATAATGGATAGTAAACATGCATCTGCTTTGACCTGGATGGAAGCATTTTCTTTGTTATACTGGATTGTTAACAAACCTATCCTTTGATCTCTTTCAGACAAGGCTATTTGCTATAGACTTATCCTTAAAAAGATAGCCCAGAACAAAAGCAGTCAATGTCTCTTCTCTTAAAACATGCAGAAATGTGAGAGACAGATGAACACTGGTCTCTTAAAACTACCAAGAAACTATAATATAATAATCTAATTGGAGATCAGAAAAGTCCCCAATGGATGGCTCCATAGACACAGTAGACCTACTATTAAGCAGTCCTACACCAGGATTTCATTTTGGGTCTGGTTATGTGCTGTGATTTTCAGAGGTGGCTGTGATGCTGCTTTCAGTCTTCAAATATTAATATCAAGTTAGACCCTGTGTTTAACACACCTCAGAATACCTGAGTATTTCCTTTCTCCTTAGTGTACGGTTACATGAGTAAACTGCCACAGGTTTCCCCCCACAGGGCGAAATCTGAGGTAATCATTGATCTATAGTGTTACTATGACGTTACAGTGACCTTCCTCCTGAGGATGTTGTTTCTCCCCCTAGATGTTTCTCAAATCTGCTGTATTTTTAAGCTGAGTATGTCAATGTGACTCTTTGTTGATCAAGCTTTTCTCAACCACCTGATTATCTTTTATTTTTTGATTGATTTATTATTATTAATGATTATTATTGTCATTTATTTTGATTTAAATTAAGGAGTACTTTTGTTGGCTACTGATTTACCTTGTACTAAGCAACATTATGTTTTAATAATTTCTCTGCTAGTTTCTTTGAATCCATTCCCCCAAGTCTCATGATGGCCATATTACTCATTATGATAATTGCCCCTGGACTCTGAAGTTTAAATGCTGCCACACAGCTTTGATAACTTTAAGACCCTGTTCTTCTCACTAGTAAGCAGACCAATTCTGTAATAACATTCATTATTATCAACACTGCCTTGTAATGAGCAATCATCACTGAGCTTCTTAACCATGCTGTTCCCCTTCATCAGAAAATTCCTTAATGCTTTGGTAAGTGCCGTGCCTTTTGTGTTTTCCCACAAAAAGTCATCTCATAGTGGACTTTCTAATGTTGCATAATATATCCACTGTAGGGTGAGAGTCTCTCTAAATTTGATCCATTCCTCCACTGTCCTCCACTGGAATTTTTACATCACTTAAAGTAAGCCATTACTTTTTCCAAACTTCCAAGTCCCATCTACTCTCTGAATCTTCACCAGAGTGATACAACGTATATCTGTGAGATTGCCCCATATTGATAAACCTTCCCATATCCAACTTTATATTTTGATCATCACCCTGAGACTTCATTTCTATATGTGCTTTCCTGGCTCCAGCTGATACATGTTGGCTTGTTAGGTAGCTTTTTTTTTTTTTGGTATTTGATTTCTTCCTTCCTCAACAGAACCAGGAATACTCCATCGTGTCTGGGATGGTTATTTTCTTATGGCCAGGATGGAAAATGGGAATACATTTCAAGGAAGTTCATGTTTCTTTTCATAGTAGATGACTCTACATCATATTGCAGCATGGTCTAGGGATGGGTCTAGTGTTTAACAAGGAAGAGTGAGCTACTTTAGCACTTCAACGGGATTCAGAAAAATTTGGGATTCAATGATTTTCAAACTCATTCTAGTTCTCAGAGTTCATTTCTTTATAATCAGGACCCTGATCTTGTCGTAAGAGACTTAATTGGGTTGAGAATTCAGACATCACTGGAACTCTTCTGCTTCATTGTTTATGGTCTAAGTCCAATGTTTATGTTCTCTAGCTCCTCAAATGTAGGGGAGGAGATTAGCTTTCTATGCTGCCAAGGAATCACATTGATTTTCACACTTCACATTGCCAACCTTTATATTGACTTTCCATTGTACATGAATAGCATCCGACAATGCTATATTATTCTGTAGTCTTTATAATTACTAATTCCATCTACCTTCCAAATACATAATCTATTGCACTGGTCAGTTCATTCCCATCTCTAGGTATCCCATTCAAGTACAAGAGCAACAGAGGTTATAGCAATTGTTCTGCTGTATAATTCCAAGGGCTATCATAACTCTACTTACTATCAGTGATTGAGTGCTCAGAGTCAGAATTCTGGCAAGTGATCCAGTCACAAAATCCTCCATTTAAAATTTGCTTTCTGGAACCATTCTGGGACCAAATGTCTTCAGTTCGTTTCTATGTCACCAGATTCTGAGCTAGATAATGCATACAGGAGGTTTACTTGGCAATACATTCAGGAATGACACCTCTAAGAAAGTGATTGAAGCAGGATTGGGTGGGGGTGGGTGGGTGGAGAGTTAACTAGAGATTGAGTTGCAACGGAATCCTCAGCTCCTTCTGTAGGGAAATATGGACCTGAGAAAACCCTTCAGAATTGTCTTGAATTGGGGTAAGGGGGCTAAAACTTTGACCACCCATATAAAATCGTCTTTAGATGCAGACTATCCCTGACAGGGGTCATAACTTTGGGTGAGACAATACCTTTTGTGTAAGGGCAATTCCCAGGAAGAAACTCAACTCTGAGCCTTCAGCAGCCATAATTTCCTGCTGCTAAGGGAATGTATGTCTCTTCTTCTGAGGGAGGTATCTTGGTGGCAAATCACCGTATCAAAAAAGGGCAAGTTAATTAATAAGTATTGCACGTTGGCTGGAAATCTGTCTATAGGATTTATTCAGTTAATATTAAAGAAGATAGCGTATTGTGCTATTAACAGCATGGGTTCTAGAGTAACTAAATAAATATTTGACCTTGGGTGAATTATTTAGTTTCTTTAACAGTTTTCTCACTATAAAACAATGGCAGTGAGAGTACTTATAAAAAAGAATAGTTATGTGTATTGATTAAAGGGTGCCAGTAAAATGGTTAGTGGTGTGCTTAGTATATTGCTTAGTATATAGTAATATTCAATATACAATAGCTATTTTAGGTTTAGGTTTATTGTTATTCTGCTATATGTAAGTAGGGATTTTACGCATCTTCTTGCCAGTTTCTCTAGTGCTTTGAGATGATGGCAAATATATTTTGAAAAACGAAAACTCCCTGAATTTCCTAGCCCTAAGTGCTACCAAGATCTTTATATTTCCTGCCCTCAGTGACTAGAGTCCTATTCTTTTCCAAAAATAATTTCAAATATTAATATTATGTTAAAGCTTTGAGACATGCAGTTAGGCTTTACTTGAATCACTGGTTAGAATAACTTAGAATTTGACCAACAAGAAAATCTGTCAGCCTAATGGAAGTACTCGAAAAATTTCCAAGGCATGATAACAAAAACTTCTAGGACGGATAGAGTTGAAAATTTGAAGAAACTTGAATCACATATACTTACGTTTTCCTGAGAAAAGACTGATGAAGAGGAAAAATAAAAGGAGAAGGAAGAGGGAGAGAAAGAGAAGAAGCAGAAAAAGAGGAGAGATAAGGAAAAAGAGAGAGAGAGAGAGAGAGAGAGAGAGAAAGAGAGAAGGAAGAAGAAAGAAAGGGGGAAAAGCAGTTATTATGAGAGTATCAGTGGTCTAAACTACACAGAGGAAGGGTTGTCTATTCTGTTTTATTTTCTAAATATTAAGTCACAGAAGGCCTACGGTTTTTATCTGAACGTTCTAATATTTGTCTTTGAAGAAGTTGAGAATGCCCTCCTTATACTTCACCTGGAATATTTTCTTTGCTAAATTTAAATTTTCTTATTCATTGCTCTTTATTTCATTTTTGAAAGTGAAGAAGAGAGAGGGAGGAAGTGAGGGAGTGTGGATTGAGAAAGATAAAAGTGAGAGCAAGAAAGATACTAACTTCCTACCTTGAAAGTCAGCTTCTTTCTTTTCTTAGTGTCTTTAGTAAAGATTGCCTAATATCTAGTGGTATTGTTACAGACACAGAATCACCAGGCACTTTACACAATCACTGGTGAATGGCAGTAGGTCTTTGGGTCCTGCAGAGAAGAACTCTATTAATGCCATCTTCTTCAGATGACTATCCTATTTGGCAAATGTTCTGCATGACTGCTACTGAGCTTCCATCTGTCATAGCTCAGTGGAACATCTTGGACCAGCACTTTAAAAGGGCAATTGCTCCACTGTCTAGTGGACTTAAAGAATAAAGAAAAAGGAGACAGCGCTGTGGGTATTTACATTAAATAAAAAGAGAGGCTCATTTATTGAGTATGTCTTATGAGCCAAACACTCTACATATGCTTCCCTTTTAATTAACACAAAATTCCTATAATATAGTCAATAATTGGTAAAGGAAACCATGCTCATAAATTAGTGAATTTCAACACATAGTGCAAATACAAGTCTATCGTAATTAAACACTTGACTATTTGTCTTGACTATAATTTTTCAAATACTTAGATCTTACTGTAATTTTCAGGAGATATAAAGAAGAATCGTTATTTAAAAATACCGATTCTATATTCTATGTATCTTCTTTGAAACTATGTTTTGAGTCTGTGTCTACTCTTGAACCCCTTTTAGACTGTTTCACTAGGTGCTTAAGTGGTTTGATCTCATTTAAAAAGAATAGATTACCTTGTACTTTTATTTTTCTGGTTTCATTTTTTTCCCTATTCTTAACTCATATAGGAAAATGCACAACATTTCTTCACACATCTTGAAAGCCCTCAGGATTGAACTCCATTCTGTCCTTCTAACTTTTCTCTCCTCATTATAAATTAGTATCTTGCCATCTACATGGATATATCTACATGGATATATTAGCAATGGTCACCTACCCTCATGTTTCGTGATATGTATACTTTGTAGAGTGCTGGTTTTCTCCTTTTGTTTCTTCCTCTCCTTTTCCCCTCAAAATGCCCTTCCATCTACCTGCTGAATTACTGCTTACATTCAAGACTTGTTATGGATATTCCATCATATTATCCTCCTTTTTGATCCCAAGGACACAATATTGTTATTAGTTGTTTGCTGTATTCCTTATTATCTCAAGTATGTCCTTTTAAAAGAGCATATCACATTTCTTTGTGAGTTTTCATGTGTCTCTCCCATTAGAGTAAAATTCTTAACAGAAAGTACTATGTCACAGTGGTTGCAATCCCACAGCCTAGCTATATACAAATTACACAAAAATTTTTCAGTTATAATCACGTAAATAAAGGGAATAATTCATTTCCAACATTTTAAACACTACTTTGTAAAGCTTTGTACTTCACTTAGTCATAAATTAAAAAAAACAAAGGCATATTAGCAAGTTTTATATTCTTAATAAGATAATATAATTCTTGGAGAAATAAAATAATGAGATTTTATATTGTAAATTTTTAATGTTTTATTTGGAATTTTTGAGATATATAGCTCTGCTTTTATAAAATTATAAACTGATATTTAGCATAACATTACAAACTCTTTCATGGGTACCTACAATTTTTAAAATACTTTTCAAAATTTAAATGACCATAAAATGGAAAATCTGACATTATTTTTAAAAAAAGCTTTTTTTCTATCTGCCATTGTATTTGCTTCTTGAAAATTCAGAGTAGACTGTCTCATTATTGTAATATAAATTATTTCATCACTGAAGTGTTTGCAAATGAAATGCAGAACTGATAAATGACACAATGTGCAGGATTTGTAGAACATAAATAGTGAAGCATAAAACTTGTAAAAATGGTTTTGTAGGGAAAATCGACTCCATATTCCATTTTACCCAAAGCTCTATTTAGCAAGACTTTCTTTTATTACCATGCAATTCACCAAGCATGAGTAATTTCCACATCAATTCTTTTATCCAGTGGCAACATAAACACTCACACTTTCTGAAATAAAGGAGTTGGAGTATTATAGTTGCTCCGTTCAGGCTGCTATCTTTAAGGTTGTGTCAGCACTTCCATTATATACCCAGTTTCTTGAAGTTTATAACTTGCAGTAAAAACTAACCCTTGGGTTGAATCTTTACTTACAGAGGTATTTTTCAGTGCAACTTATGGAGATATAGCTGCAAGACACCCCATTTCTGTTAATAGAAGCCAGGTCATGAATCCCTTCCTGGCACATTGAACAGATTTATCCTGTAACTTCCCTACTGGGAGAAAATTATTTTTTATCAAAATGGGAGAAATATTTCGGTTTGATTTCAGTAAGTTATGAAGTGCAATACCTATCCCATGCAGGTATGAATTTCCAATAGCTTATCTACACTTACGACAAAACATTTTTTTCTCCTAAAAGTGACCTTGGCAAAATACAAGTTAGTTAAAAAAAAATTAAGCTAGTTATACTCAGGTATAATTAAAAATAAGGTCATAATTTTTCTCCCAAACATATTAAAGTCTTTTCTTTCTTGAGCATGTCACTTAAAGCTGGAAAAATTTTTAAGTATGTTTTACAAAATAAAGTAAAATTAGTTATTCATTATGAATACATCACAGCTCTACCTAACGGTATACACATAAATTCCATCTGTATCCCACAGTTATTTGCTGGTAGTTATTTTTAATAAATAAACATAATAAATGCAAAATTCTGATATTTTATAAAAACTTAAAAGGATATATCACAAAACAAGTTTCTGAAGAAATTAGACAATTTTATGTTATCTTTGATATAAACAAATTATACCAAGTTGAAGTTTTAAAAATATGGTTTAGTTTTCTGCATTTTTCACATACACACTTTGGGGTCATTATGCAGTTCATAAACCTCACAAATTCAATAAGACTCAGATAACACATGTTATGAAAAAATAAAAAGAGGGGTTAAAATCAATTAAATCAATGATGCTTGAATTAAAGATAGGCTATAGGAATAAATTGTAATGGACCAAATCTCCATCAGTTCCAACATCCACCATAAACACTCATAAAATATAATATAACTGACAATTCATAATAAAAATATTAACAATAAATAAATGGAATATGAATGAAATTGAAACATATGTTTTAATAGTGTTTGACAAAAATACATATGCATGTTAAATATTAATTTCAATATTATAATCAAACATTTGTGTTTAATTAATATGTCTAAAGAAATTAAATTGTCTCTATTTAGTTATATTTTTAACTAAAAGAATTCTGTATCAAGGAATCTACCATCTGTCCGTTTATAATTTAAACATTCCAAATACAGGGTATATTTAAGAGTTTTTCTTCAGAATGATGTTGCATATTTTTATTTCAACATAAACATTATATACATACATAGTTTTTAAAAATTCAGAGTTCAGTGAAAACATGATTTGGATTTAGTTTTGACCTATTCATTGATCAGTATATAAAAGATTTTTTAAAAAAAATGAGTAGCTTAAAGGGGCGCTTGGGTGGCTCAGTGGGTTGAGCGTCCGACTTCAGTTCAGGTCATGATCTTGCACTCCGTGAGTTCGAGCTCCGCATCGGGCTGTGTGCAGACAGCTCGGAGCCTGGAGCCTGCTTCCGATTCTGTATCTCCCTGTCTCTCTGCCCCTTCCCTGCTCATGCTCTGTCTCTCTCACTCTCAAAAATGAATAAATGTTAAAAACATTTTTTTAAATGAGTAGCTTACTTAATAAGATTAAGAAATATGGATTACTTTTTAATCTTAAATTTAAAAAAAGATAAGAGTTTACTCAAAAGTGACATTTCTTTAACACACCCTTTCTAAGCAAATTCATATTTCATAATCCTGGGGAGAAGGGAATAATGATTTGCAAACCACATTGAGATTTAACTTAGTTCTGTGCCCAGACAAGCTTACTTTCTTTGTTTTGCAAATTTCAAACTAATGCTTGTTCCAATTTCTCGTCACAATTTTTTCATTAGCTTGGCTTTGGGACAGTTTCTTTCATGAATAATAGTCTCAACAGAACGCAATATAAATAAGAAATATTTATTTATTTATTTATTTATTTATTTATTTATTTATATTTATTTTTGAGAAGAGAGGGCACCAAGTGAGTGAGGGGCAGAGAGAGTGAGGGAGAGAGAAGCAGGGCTCGCCTGAAGCGTGGCTTGTGTTCACCCAAAGCAGGGCTCGTGTTTACCTAATCAGGATTCATGCTCACCTGAAGCGGGCCTCCAGGTCACCCCAGCTTGGGCAAGACTTGAATTCATGAACTGTGAGATTATGAACTGAGCCAAAGTCAGATGCTCAACCAGCTGAGCCATCTATGTTCCCCTAAATAAGAGAAAATTTAAATACATAGCATCACTAGATGCCACAGAGGACTATTAGTATGTATATTTCAGCCACATGGTTCATTTCAGATTTTGAAACTAAATAAGAACTAGATTTTAGAACTATTTAGTTATGATACACAGGTAACAGAGGATAGAAAACAGCTTTGAAATGTTACTTTTTTCTTGCTCAAAGTAGAATAATAATGCTGGGTAACTCTCAATACCAGTTTTGATAGCAGATAAATCAGACTGTCTCAATTTCTTCAAAGTGTTTTTGATGTAATTTGTTTAATATCCTTAAGACCCTATTAAAATTTGCCTTAAAGTGTCCTTAAAGATAGCTTTCAATATTTCATTGAGATGGCTTTGTAATGTGTCAAACGGGCTACAGTAACACAATTTCTAATAATTATCTTCCTTGCATATTTCTGGTTAGAGGGTTCTACAGGAATATTTTGTATGAGATTTGGGGAGAGCAAAAGAGAAGCATCAGGCATACTTTTTTTTTTTAAATGCAAGGAGATATTCACAAATGACATATTTGACAAACAGCATCCAAAATGCAAGAAGAACTCCTAAAACTCACTATCACAAAACAATCTTTTTTTTCTTTCAAGTTTTTATTTAAATTCCAGCTAGTTAACATATAGTGTAATTTTAGTTGCAGGACTGGAATTTAGTGATTCATCACTTACACATGACACCCAGTGCTCATCACAGCTTACTTTTTATCTTTTTATTTTTTTTTAACGTTTATTTATTTTTGAGACAGAGAGAAACAGAGCATGAACAGGGGAGGGTCAGAGAGAAAGGGAGACACAGAATCCGAAACAGGCTCTAGGCTCTGTGCTGTCAGCACAGAGCCCAACGTGGGGCTCGAACTCATGGACCAGGAGATCATGACCTGAGTCGAAGTCTGATGCTCAACTGACTGGGGAACCACCCGGGTGCCCCACAGCTTACCTTCTTAATGCCCATCACCCATTTAACTCATCCCCCTGCCCTCCTCCTCTCCAGCAACCCTCACTTTGTTCTCTGTATTAAAACTTTGTTTTATGGTTTGCCTCTCTCATTTTTTTCTTCCCCTATGTTCTTCTGTTTTTTTTTTTTCTTAAATTCTACATATGAGTGAAATCATATGGTGTTTGTCTTTCTCTGATTTATTTCACTTAGAAAATACACTCTAGCTCTATCCATGTCATTGCAGATAGCAAGAGTTCATTCTTTCTTATGGCTGAATAATATTCCATTGCAGATATATATACCACATCTTCTCTTTTTTAAAGTTTATTTATTTTGAGACAGAGGGAGAGAGAAAGAGAAAGCATTAGTGGGAGAGGGAGAGAGAGAGAGTGAAAGAGAGAGAGAGAGAGAGAGACAATGAATCCCAAGTAGACTCAGTGCTGTTAGCACAAAGCCTGATCCAGGGCTTGATCCCATGAACAATGAGATCATTACCTGAGCCAAAATCAAGAGTTGGATGCTTAACTGATTGAGCCATCCAGGTGCCCCACCTCTTCTTTATCCATTTATCAGTCAGTAGATATTTGAACTCTTTCCGTAATTTGACTATTATAGATAATGCTGCCTTAAATATCAGGGTGCAGGTGCCCATATTTTTGTAGTGAAAATTTTTGAGTCAATATTTTTGTAGTAAATACCTAGAAGTGCATTGCTGGATCATAGGGTAGTTCTATTTTTAACTTTTTCAGGAACCACCATACTGTTTTCCAGAGTGGCTGCACCAGTTTGCAATCCCACCAGTAATGCAAAAGTGTTCCCCTTTCTCCACATGCTCACGCACATCTGTTGGTCATCTGGATGTCTGTAAAAATGTCTGTTTGTGTCTTCTGCCTATTTCTTAACTGGATTATTTATTTTTTTGATGTTTGAGTTTGATAAGTTCTTTATAGATTTTGGACATCAACCCTTTGTCCGAGATGTTACCTGCAAATGTT
Organism: Lynx rufus; assembly: GCF_022079265.1. Lineage (NCBI taxonomy): Eukaryota > Metazoa > Chordata > Mammalia > Carnivora > Felidae > Lynx > Lynx rufus. The sequence continues at coordinate 40,546,605 of NW_025814823.1, forward strand.
TTTTCCCATTTCAAAAGTTGCCTTTTAGTTTTGCTGATTGTTTCCTTTGCTGTGCAGAAGCTTTTAGTCTTGATGACCATATTGTTTTTATACTTGGAAAATTGATATAAGGTTGCTAGGTGCTGTTGCAGATTACACATGTTGTAATTTAACTTACAGTTTATTTCACTGGCACAATTGGATCTACAGCTGCTTCACTTCTGCCTAGACCCTCCTTTAGCTTCTCTGATTCCTGGGCCAGGTCATGTGTTTAGCTCTTTGATGAAGGGCTCCAGGTTCTCCGCCAAATACAACTTTGGAGTCAGCCTGCCTTGCAGATGTAAAAGCCCCCAACATCAGACACAAAGATGATAGCTCTAGAGAAACTGGTAAATAAGTGTGTGTGTGTGTGTGTGTGTGTGTGTGTGTGTGTGTTCTGGGGAGGAGGTATAATCTTTCCCTGATTGAATCCTGATTGATATAATTTCAAATACCAGTTACAACAGGGTACTATCCAAGAGACTTTCACTAAAGTCTATATGTTGCGCTCTTTGGTTGAATAAATGATAACATTTATTCTTAAAGTGTTGAGTTTTCAAAATTGTATGTACCAATAAATGAGTTCAGCGGTGTGTCAGGATGTAATACTGATACACAAAAATAAATTCTGTTACTGTACATTTGCTGTGAACAATCTGAAAATGAAATTAGGAAAACAGTCCTTTTGACAATAACAGCAAAAAGGATAAACACAGGAATATATTTAACAAAAGAACTACACACCTAGTACACTGATATTTATAAAATGTTGTTGAAAGAAGTAAAAGACATAAATAAATGGAAATCTATCTCATAATAATTGTTTGGAAGTTTTATCAATGCTAAGAAAGCAATACTCCTCAAAGTAATCTCTGAATTCAGTGTAATTCCTATCAAATTTACAGGTATTATTTTTACATAAATTGACAAGGTGATCCTACAATTTCTATGAAAATACAAGGTACCAAGAAAGTCCAAAACAGTTTTGAAAAAGAACAAAATTGGGTGGCTTACAATTCACAATTTAAAGACTTACTACAAAGCTATAGTAATCAAGGCAGTATAATATTGGCATATGGATGGACATACATATTAATAGAATAAAACTCAAAGCCAGAAATAACCTTTCCCTTTAAATTCAATTAATTTTTAACATGGTTGCCAGTAAAATTCAGTGAGGAAAGAATAGTCTTTTTAACAAATGGTACTCAAAAAACTGGATATCAAAATGCAAAATAATAAATTTGGGGCCCTACTTCATACCACACATAAAAGTTAAAATGGATATCATACTTGAATGTAGGAATTAAAACTATAAAAACCCTGGAAGAAAATAATATATCTGTATAATTTCAGTTTAAACAATATTTTCTTAGGGCACCAAAAGCACAAACGACAAAGGAAATAATAGGTAAATTAACTTTATCAAAACTAAAACTTTTGTGCTTCAAAAGACATCATCCATAACATGGAAGAATAACCCTTGGAATGGGGAACATATTTACGTATTTTCAACTTGTATCTAAAATGTATGAAAATCATAGAACCAGCAGTTTGAAAAATGCTGAGGGTAGACAGGAGGGAGAACGATTTGCTTATCTCAGAGTGCCGCCTGGAGATGCAGAGATCTTGGGGACATCCCTCCAGGAACAAAGGACCTGGCAGGTGCCACATCCTTCTCCTGCCTCCCAGCATAAACAGAGACTACCTGTGGGAACCAGTGCACTGCCAACACCCCTTACCTAACTTGCTTGCACCAAATTCTGTCCCCATACAACTGGGTGAATGTGCCCTTCATAGTCACACTTGCCTCTGTCCTAGCTCTGTGGGTTCCTTCCACAGAAGACTACTGCAAATCTGGCCAATACCATATCTCCTGACCTGCACAGTTTGTGGGAGCTCAGTTCTGGCAGCAGTAGGGGCAAGTCTCATTTCACAAGCAAACGACTGTACACCTTGCTGCCCACAATAGGCAAAGAGCCTGTCCAGGCTGCTGGACAAAAGGAAAAAAAGAACAAGAGTCGACAGCAGAGCACATAAGAGATACTCACTGAAACTCCAGGGCCTTTGGAACAGGGACACTGTACTACAGGACACTACAAGACCTTTTCTTCATAAGGCTATTGTTAAACAGCTGACTTTTCTAACACACAGAAACAGAGAAAGTTAGACAAAATGAGGAGACAGAAAAATTCCCAAATGAAAGAATAGGATCAAACCACAGCAACAGATGAAAGTAAAATGGATATAAGTAATATGACTAATAGAGAATAGACTAAAGAGGGGTGCCTGGGTGGCTCAGTCGGTTGGGTGACTGACTTCACCTCGGGTCATGATCTCACAGTTCGTGGGTTTGAGCCCCACATTGGGCTCCATGCTGACAGCCCAGAGCCTGAAGCCTGCTTCCGATTCTGTGTCTCCTTCTCTCTGCACCTCCCCTGCTCATGCTCAGTCTCTCTCTGACTCTGAAAAAATAAATAAATGTTAATAAAAATTTTTAAAAAAGTAGAGAATAGACTAATAATCATAAAGATACCACTGGACTGGAGAAAAGAGTGGAGGACATCAATGAAAGCCTTAACATAGAGATTAAAAATAACCAATCAGAGATCAAGAATACTATAAATGAAATTAAAAACAAACTTGTGGAATAAATACCTATCAAGATGAAGCAGAGAAATGAATTGATGACCTGGAAGACAGAGTAATGGAAAGTAACCAAATTGATCAAAGAAGAGGAAAGGAAACTATGCAAATCAAGAATAATCTTAGGGATCATATATTGAAAAATAAAACAAAATAAAATAAAATAAATAAAAATCATATGTTGAAAAAAATTTAAAAAAAAGAATAATCTTAGGGAATTCAGTGTCACTGTCAAGTAATGACATCTGCATTATAGGGATATCAGAAGAAGAGAGAGATAAGGGGGAGCAGAAAATTTATTTGAAGGAATTATAGCTGAAAAGTTACCCAGTTTGGGGGAGGAAACAGATATTGAGATTCAGGAGGCACAGAGATCTCCTAAAAACTCAACCTATGGAGGTCCACACCAAGACACATAGTAATTAAAATGGCAAAAATTAATGACAAAGAAAAAATAAATAACTAAAAGCAGCAAGAGAAAAGAAGACAGTTACATACTAGGGAAATCCTCTAAGGCTATCAGTGAATTTTTCAGCAGAATCTTTGGAGGCCAAAAAGGAGTGACATAATATATTCAAAGTACTGAAATGGCAAAATTGACAGCCGAGAATAATCTATGCATCAAGGTTATAATTCAAAATAGAATTAGAGAGAAGGAGTTTCTCAGACAAACAAAAGCTAAATGAGTTCAGGACCACTAAACCAGCCCTACAAGAAATATTAAAGGGGACTCTCTAAGTGAAAAGGAAGAACATAAGAGAGTATGAAAATTAAAGAAACAGAAAAGCAGTAAAAATAAATATTTCTGTAAAAATCAGTGAAATGATTCATAAAATAAAAGAATGTAAATTATGACAGCATATACCAAAAGCATTGGAGGGAGGGGAGTAAAGAATGGATTTAAATGTAGCCAACCATAAACTTAATATAGACTGCTATATGCAGAAGATGTTATATACAAATGTGTTGGTAACCACAAATCAAAAACTGGTAATAGATATGCAAAGACTAAAGAGAAAGGAATCCAAGAATATCATTAAAGAAAGCCAACAAACCATGAAAGAGATCTAGAGAAGAAAGGATCAGAGAAAATCTATAGAAACAACCACAAAACAAGTAACTAAATGGGAATACATATCTATCAGTAATTACATTAAATGTGGACTAAATGCTCCAATCAGAAGACACAGAGTGACAGAGGGAATTAAAAAAAAAAAAAGCTCATCTGTATGCTGCCTACAAAAACTGATTTCAGACCAAAAGATACCTGGAGATTGAAATTGAGAGGATGGAGAAGCATTTATCATGTGAATCCATGCCAAAATAAAGCCAGGTAGCAATATTGGTATCAAACAAACTAGACTTTAAAACAAAGATTATAACAAGAGACAAAGAAAGACACTATATAATCATAAAGGGGACAATTCAACAAGAGAATATAACAATTGTAAATATTTATGCACTCTACATGGGAGCACCCAAATGATATAAAAAGCAGTTAATAACCAACACAAAAGAAATAATTGATAGTAATACAATAATAGTACGGGACTTTAATACCCCACTTACGTTAATGGAAAAATCATCTGAATAGTAAATCAACAAGGAAAACCATGGGTTTGCATGACACACCAGGCCAGATTGATTTAACAGACATATTTAGAACATTACATCCTAAAACAGCAGAATACACCTGTTTTCAAGTGCATGTGAAACCATATTGCAGATCACATATTAGGCCACAAAATAAGTCTCAACAAATTCAAAAAGACTGAAGCTAAACCGTGCATTATTTCTAAACACAATGCTATGAAACTAGAAATCAACCACATGAAAAATTCTGGAAAGATCACAAATGTATGGAGATTAAGTAGCACGCAACTAAACAATAAATGACTCAACAAGAAATCAAAGAGGAAATAGAAAAATACATGGAAACAAGTGAAAATGAAAAGTCAGTGGTCCAAAATCTTTGGGACTTATCAAAAGCTATTCTAAGAGGAATGTTTACAGAAATGCGGGCCTACCTCAAGAAGCAAGAAAATATCAAACAATCTAACCTTATACCTGAAGGAGCTAGAAAAAGAACAAACAAAACCCCAAACTAGTAGAAGGAAGGGAATAATAAATATTAGAGCAGAAATGAATGAAATGGAAACTAAAAAAAAAACATAGATCAATGAAACCAGGAGCTGGTTCTTACAAAAGATCCACAAAATTGATTAACTTTTAGCCAGACTCATTAAAAAAAAAAAAAAGAGGGATAGAGAGGATTGAAATAAACAAAATTAGAAATTAAATAGGAGAAATAGCAACTGACATTACAGAAACATATAGGATTATATAGGATTATAAGAGAATATTGTGGAAAAATTATATGACAACAAATTGGACAATCTAGAAGAAATTAATAAATTCCTAGAAACATAACTCCTCCAAAACAACGTTAGGAGGAAACAGAAAATTTAAACAGACCAGTCACCAGCAATGAAATTAAATCGGTAATCAAAAAACTCTGAAAAAAACAAAAGTACAGCACCAGACAACTTCCAAGGTGAAGTCCACCAAACATTGAATCAATACCCATTCTTCTCAAATTCATTGTGTGAGAATGAATTTGGTAACATCCTGATACCAAAACCAGATAAAAATATCACAAAAAAGAAAACTACAGTCTAATATCTCTCATGAATATGGATGCAAAAATCCTTAACAAAATAGTAGCAAATTGATTCTAACAATACATTTAACAAAGTGATATACCACAATTAACTGGGATTTATTCCTGTGATGCAAGTGTTGTTTAATATTCACAAAACAATCAGCACATGGTATGTCATATCAATAAGAGAAAGGATAAAACTGTATTATCATTTCAATAGATGCTGAAAAAAAGGATTTGACAAAACCAACATTCATTCATGATGAAAACTCTCTACAAAGTAGGTATAGAAGGAACATATCTCAACATAATAAAGGCCTTATATGAAAAACCTACAGCTACCATCATACTCAATGGTGAAAAACTGAGAGCTTCTCCTCTAATGTCAGGAACAAGACAAGGATGTCTGTTGTCACCACTTTAATTCAACATAGTATTGGAAGTCATAGCCATTGTAATTAGACAACATAAGAAATACAAGGCATCCACATTGGTAATGAAGGAGTAAATCTCTGTTGGCAGATGACACTACGTATATACCTATACATACATACATACACACCCCAAAGACTCGCCAAAAAAATTACAAGAACTGATAAATGAATTTAGTGTAGTCACAGGATACAAAATGAATGTACATAAATCTGTTGCATTCCTATACACTAATAATGAGGTAGCAGAAAGGGAAATTAAGAAAACAATTTCATTTACAATTAAACCCAAAATAATAAAATATCTAGGGATAAACTTAACTAAGGACATGAAAGACTGGTACTCTGAGAGCTGTAAAACATTGATGAAAAAAAGCCAAGATGACACAAAGAAATAGACATTCTGTGCTCATGGTTGGAGGAACAAATATTGGTAAAATGTCTATACTACTCAAAGCAATCTACAGATTTCATGCAATACTTATCAAAATACCTATTTTTCACAGAACTAGAACAAACAATCCTAAAATTTGTATGGAGCCACAAAACACTCTGAATAGATAAGTCTATCTTGAAAAAGGAAAACAAAACTGTAGGTGCCACAATTCCAAATTTCAAGTTATATTACAAAGTGGTATTATTTAAAGCAGTGTGGTTCTGGTATAAAAATAGACATTTAGATCAATGGAAAAGAACAGAAAGCCAAGAATAAACCCACAATTTTATGGTCAGTTAATCTTCAACAAAGGAGGAATGAATATACAGAGGGAAAAAATCTCTTAAAAAAATGGTATTGGGACAACTGGATAGCCACATCAAAAGAATTAAACTGGACCACTATCTTACGCCATACACAAAAATAAACTCACAATGGATTAAAGACTTAAATGTGAGACCTGAAACCATAAAAATCCTAGAAGAGAGTATAGGCAGTAATCTCTCTGACATCGGCCTTAGGAACCTTTTTTTTAGATATGTGTCCTGAGGAAGGGAAGTATAAGCAAAAATAAACTATTGGGACTATAGCAAAATAAAAGGCTTTTGCACAGCAAAGGAAACAATCAACAAAACTACAATTCAAACTACAGAATGGGAGAAGATATTTGCAAATGACATTTTGGTTAGTGTCCAAAATATATAAAGAACTGATATAGGTCAATACCCAAAAGCTAATAATCCAATTAAAACATGGGCAGAAAACATGAACAGACATTTCCCCATAAAAGACATACAGATGGCTACATGAAAAGATGTGTGAAAGCACATGAAAAGATGCTCATCGTTACTTATCATCAGTGATCCACAAATAAAACTACAATGCAGAGGGCAGTGGTTAAGATATGGAGGAGTAGGGTGATCCTAAGCTTGCCTCCTCCCTTGAACAGCTAGATAAATATCAAACCATTCTGGACACCAAAGAAATCAATCATAAGTCTTAGAGAAAAGCTGTCCATCTACAAACAGAAAAAAATGACACATGGAAGGTAGGAACTGTGGAGAGTACATTTGTGGGAAAAAAGAGCCACAGATGCTTCTGAGGGGAGGGAGCCCTGACCAAGAGAGAGTAGCTAGAGAGAGAAAGAGGGACAGAGAGGAAGAGTAAAAAAAAAAAAAAAAAAATGAAAACATACACAGGGGACTGCTCAAGAAAACTGTTCCCCAAAACCTTTGATGGGGGAAAAGGAGAGGGTTCTGGTACTACCAGTTAGTTATAAACAGCAGAGTGCAGAGTCTGAATTTTCAGAAGTGGGTACCCGGCAGTCCTCTGGAGAGGAAGCAGAATGGAGACACGGGAGCAGGCAGCAAGGTCTGATGATCCTTTAGGTCACATGGGGAGAAGTGGTTCCCCTTCTTGGAGTGTATTTTATAGAGGTAATATGGCCTCTCCAGGGTCAAAAGACCCTGTGGACACCATTGATTTGCCCTGGTGACCTGTATAGGAACAGAGAAGCCTGCTGAGGTCAGCTAAACCTGGTGTTGGCTGTGTGTTGCAATTTATCATAAACTCCAACTGCTGTATAGTCACACAACTGTTTTCTGGAACAAACTAGAACTGGCCACTTACAATGAGACCTTCCCTCACAGGATCATCACAGGTCTGCTCCTTGGGGGTCTCAGAAATGTGAGGTTTTGAAACACAGCTGGGCCTGATATGAAACACGGAAGTGCTGTGCTGCCTGTCAGGCAGACAGCTTAGTCAAGGACAGGGTGAAGGTGGAGATCTGATGGAAGTCAGGGATGCAGGAGAGGTGAATGTGCATTTGTGAGTCTTCTTGAAGTGTAGCAAGCATGAATCAATCTTCTGTGCCGGGAGACAAGAGACGTGGGTGAAGCTATTTTCCTTGATCAACAGCATTGATGGACCTCAGAGAGTTAAACAGCACCACCAGTGGAGAAGGGAGCTGCTAAACCAAGCCCCACCTCCTTGCCTTCTGCAGGTACATGTCCACGAGGACAAGTCCATGGGGGAACTAGAGCAGCATGCCTCTTCCTCAGAAGACCAGCACAAATTCCTCCCATGCACTAAATCTACTGATCATAGAGTGCTGCAAAGCTTCAGCTCCAGAGGAAACAGGATTTAGCTTCCTTTGGGTTTAATCAGAGATTTAATCATTACAGATAGAAGTTAGATGTCTGAACTAGAATTTAAAATAGCATTTATAAGAATATACGTTGGGCTTGAAAAAAGCAGAGAAGACAGTAGGGAATCCCTTACTGCAGAGATAAAAGAACTAAAATCTAAAGGCTAAAATTAAAAATGCTATAACCGAGATATAAACCCAAATGAATGCCATAACAATGAGTATGGACAAAGCAGAGGAATGAATAAGTGATATAGAAGATAGAATTATGGAAAATAATGAAACTGAAAAGAAGAGGGAAAGAAAGGTAACAAATCCTAAAAATAGACTTAGGGAACTCAGCAACTTATTAAAACAGAATAACATTTGTATATAGGAATCCCAAAAGATGAACAGAGATAAAAAATGGGCAGAAGGCTTATTTGAACAAATTATAGATGAAAACTTACTTAATCTGGGGAAGGACACAGACATCAAAATCTAAGCAGCATAGAGAACTCCCATTAAATTCAACAAAAGCTGGTCATCACCAAGGCATATCATAGTAAGATTCACAAAAAGACAGACAAGGAAAGAATCCTGTAAGCAGCAAGGGAAGAAAAGTCCTTAACCTACAAGGGAAGTCAGATCAGGTTCTCCGCAGATGTGTCCACAGAAACTTGGCAGACCAGAAGGGAATGGCAGGATATATTCAACATGCTGAGTGGGAAAAATATGCAGCCAAAAGTACTTAATCCAGCAAGGTGATCATTCTGAATAGCAGGATTGATAAAGTGTTTCCCAGACAAACAAAACTAAAGGAGTTCATGACTACTAAATCGGCCCTGCAAGAAATATTAAGGGGGAGTCTTTGAGTGGGTACATAAAGGCGAAAATCAACAAAGAATAGAAAGGAACAGAGAACATCACTATAAACACCAACCTAACAGGTAACACAGTGGCACTAAATTCATATTTTTCAATTATCACTCTGAATGTAAATGGACTAAATGCTCCAATCAAAGGACACAGGGTATCAGAATGGATAAAAAATAAGATCCATCTATATTCTGCCTCCAGAAGACCAATTTTAGACCTAAAATCATTGGCAGATTTAACATGAGGGGATGGAGAACCATCTATCGTGATAATGGGTGCCAAAAGGAGGCTGGAGTGGCCATACTTATTTCAGACAAACTGGATTTTAAACCAAAGACTGTAACAGGAGATGAAGGGTGCAATATCATAATTAAATGGTCTATCCATGAAGAAGATGTAACAATTATAAATATTTATGCCCCAAACTTGAAAACCCCACAATACATAAATCATTAATAATAATCATAAAGAAACTGATTGGTAATAACACAATAATAGTAGGGAATTTTAACAACCCATTTAGAGCAATGGTCAGGTCATATAAGCAGAAAATCAGTAAGAAAACAATGTCTTTGAATGACACATTGGACCAGATGGATTTAACAGATATATTCAGAACATTCCATCCTAAAGCAGCAGGATACATATTTTTTTCAAGTGCACACAACAACATTCTCCAGAATAGAACACATACCAGGTCACAAATCAGGCCTCAACAAATACAGAAATACTGAGATCATACCATGCATATTTTTAGACCACAACACTATGAAATTTGAAGTCAACCACAAGAAAATTTTGGAAAGACCACAAATACATGGAGGTTAAATAACATCCTACTAAAGAATAAATGGGTTAAACCAGGAAATTAAAGAAGAAATTTTAAAAATGCATAAATGCAAATGAAAATGAAAACACAACAGTCCAAAACCTTTGGGAAATACAAATAAAACCATAGGAGATGCCATCTGACACTTGTCAAAATGGCTAAAATTAACACAGTAAATAGTTATTGATGAGGATATGGAGAAATTGGAATGCTCTTATACTGTTGGTGGCAATGCAAACTGGTGCAGCCACTCTGGAAAACAGTATGGAGGTTCTTCAAAAAGTTAAAAATAGAACTACCCTATGATCCAGCAATTGCACTACTAGGTATTTACCTAAAGATTACAAGAATACTGATTCAGAGGAGTGTATGCACCCTGATATTTCCAACATAGCCAAACGGTGGAGAAAGCCCAAATATCCATTGATTGATGAATGGATAAAGATGTAATATATAAATAATATATATACATGACGTATGCAATCATATATTATGCAGCCATAAAAAATGAAATGTAGCCATTTGCAACAACATAGATCAAGCTAGAGTGTGTTATGTAGGCGAAATAAATCAGTCAGAGAAAGACAAATACCATATGATTTCACTCATGTGGAATTTAAGAAACAAAACAGACGAACATATGGGAAGAGGGAAAAAGAAACAAAAGAGGGAAACAAACCATAAGCGACTCTTAAAGGTAGAGAACAAACTGAGGGTTGGTGGAGGGAGGTGAGTGGGGCATGGGCTAGATCGGGGATGGGTATTAAGGTAGGCATTTGTTATGATGAGCACTCGGTATTATATGTAGGTGATGAATCACTGAATTCTCCTAAAACCAATATTTATCTCTATTTTAACTAACTAGAATTTAAATATAAATTAAAAAATAAACATCATATCTGGGCAAAAAAAAAAAGAAATAAATAGCAAAAATAAATAAATAAATAAATAAATAAATAAATAAATAAATAGCAAAAAAAGAGAAAAGAAATAGCAAAAAACACAAAACAAAAAACAAAAAAACACCACACTGCGATGTGATATCACCTGACAATTGTCTGAAAGGCTAAAATCAAAAGCACACAAAATATCTTGTGTTGGTAAGGATGTGGAGGGAAGTAAGGAAGTCAGTTTTTGGTTGAATTGCAAACAGGTGCAGCCACTGTGGAAAGCAGTATGGAGGTTCCTCAAAAAGTTAAAAATAGAGCTATTCTATGATCCTGCAATTGCACTACTGGGTATTTACCCAAAGAATAAAAAAACAAAAACAAAAACTAAAAAACTAAGTCAAAGGGTTATATGCACCTCTATGTTAATAGTAGCATTATTTAACAATAGCAAAGATGCAGAAGCACCCCAGTATCTATTGATTGATGAATAGATAATGAAGATGTTGTGTGTGTATATATATATGTATATATACATATACATATATGTATATATATTATATATGTATATAATAATATATATATATAATGTGTGTATATATATATATGTATATATATAATGAAATATAATTCAGCCATAAAAAAGAACAAAATTTTACCATTTGCAATGAAACAGTTGGCACTGGAGAGTATAATGCTAAGTGAAATGAGTCAGAGAAAGACAGTTAATTATTAAAATGTATAATCTAATTGAAAATTGAGAAAGGATTTGAATAGATGGTGTACAAATGGCCAGTAAACATTTCTTTAGTCATTAGGGGAATTCAAATTAAAGCGGAATTATAAACAACACAGGAAAATTTGGAGGTGATAGATATATTCACTATTTTGTTTGTGGAGACAGTTTTCACAAGTGTATACATGTTCTAAAACATATGTCAAACTATCAAAATATATACTTTAAATATTTAAATTGTGCAATTTATTATATATCAATTGTAACTCAAAAGGCTGTTAAAATTTTATCACTTAAATTGAAAAGTTACATTTGCCTCCTATAACACAATGACGTTTCCTAGACATACAAAGCTTAAAAATACACACAATTAAGAATTTTATTAGTGTTTGCATGAAAGAAGTATGAATAGATGGAACTATTTTCTTACTTGGTTTACCGTTTTCTCATAGTGTACAAACACTGACATATATATTTTATTTGTGTGTTAATTCTGCATTCATTTTGGATTGTCAGCATTCACTGATACCAGTACGCAACTCTGAAGAATACAAACTCTTTGCTTACTTTAAAAATACTATGATGATTTAAGCATAACCGAGTTTATTAGCCCTATAACCCTGGTATTAACACCACTCCCTCAACACCTCTGTCTCTGTTATGCACTCTAGATCTTTGTATCTTTGGAGAAATTCTCTTTACACTAATATCTTCAACCTTCCTCTTCCTGCTTGCTCTGTTCTTTTCTTTTTGCACCTTGTGACTCAAGGGAACACATTAAATTAATCTGACCTTTTACAAGTACTGAATCCATTTAGAATAGGGAAGAATAAAATACATGGGGGATATACATTATTTGGTAAATATTAGAAAGCATAATGTATTTGTAGGCAAGTAGATTTAAAATATTGAATCTAAGAATTAGAAAACTCAGCTTATGCCAGAAGTTCTAAAAAACATAAGCTTAAGCTCACGGCACAGGCAAATGCAATCAAGGACACATACTTTTTCTGGAATGTCAGCTCCTAAGAAACAGGAGTGTGGAAGAGGAAAGGATATAGCAAGCATTTCCTTTCTCTCTTCTAAACTCATTACAGTTACTTCTCTGGCACAGAGTGTATAAACAAGCAGCCGGTGACCAGGGGTATTATACCAATGGTTGTCCTTCTGCACTGAAAAATGGAATTCATTGGGATGTAGTAGTGAGAAGAGGAGAGACTTGCTTCTGATATTTCATATGTCCTCAGTGAGATATTTGGGAGGGATAGTTGTAGTTTGGGAGAAAGGAGAAAATATTATCATAAAAACAGTAAATTGACTAGGATGAAATTAATTATCTAGGATTCTCAAGCAGTGTTAAATTCAGCTATTTCAGTTTTTTAAAAATAAGTTTATTTTTGAGAGAGCGCGTGAGCGTGTGCTTGTGAGTGGGGGAGGGGCAGAGAGAGAGGGAGAGAGAATCCCAAGCAGGCTCCACACAGCACAGTGCCGGACTGGGGGCCCTAATTCACAAACCTCTAGATCATGACCTGAGCTGAAATTAAGACCTGGGTGCTTAACCAACTGAGGCACCCAGGTGCCCCTTAACTGTTTCATTTTAAAGACTGAACAAATAAAAATACTGATGGGAAGTTTTGTTTTTATTTCAGGACATTATTATTGAGGGAAAAAGCAACAAAATTGTGGAAATTGTCTTTTGTAGTAGTTTCATTATTCAGTGATTTGTTTAGTATCTTCATTTGAAGAAAAATGAAGGTGTTGGCCTGGCTGACTATCTTTTTCTTCTTTAAGTGCATTCTTCATGTCACTTTAGAGATATTATGAACTCCTTGTTTTCCCCCACCTTCTCAGTAGCTCCTTCTCAGTCTTCATCAGTATTTCTCCTCTTGCTCACCTATAAATGTTCTCATAAGTTTCATACTGATCTTAAACTCCTGTCAATATTCTCTAACATGCTAGGTAATCTTTTCTCATCTCATATTTTTAAATGTCTCCTATATGCTAAAATATCACACTTCAGGTATTTAACTTGTTCTCCCAAAGTGTTAAAATTATATTTACAAATGTCTATTCAATATCTATCTCATTGGATGTCTAAGTGGCATAGCAAATGTGATATGTATAAAACTGAATTCTTCATTCCTCATCTCAACCAAATCCCATTTTCACCTCACTTTTCCTCATTTTGGTAGAAGGCAACAACATTCCCCTGAGTCAGCTTAGATTTCCCTAATTTTTCATTCCTTGCATCTAAACCATCTGCAAATCTTACTGGTTTTACCTTTACACATCTTACCAAATCATAGCTCTTCCCATCGTGCCACTCCTGCTTATAACCTTGCATTGACTTTCATCAGACATAGACAGACATGGGATTCATTTTCTATTGCTGCAGAAGATATTACTATATTTTTAGCACTTGAACACCAGAAACACTGATTATTTCATAGTTTCTGTGACTCGGGCTTCCTGACATAGTTTAGCAGGATTCTCGGCTGGAGTCTCATAAAGCTATATCCAGGTGTCAGCCAGGGTTGTGGTCTTAAAACTCAGGTCCTCTTTCAAATTTGTATGACTGTTAGCAGCATTAGTTTTTATCATAGCTTTAGAATCCATAGTGGCTTGTTACTTCAATGCCACCTGGAGGGGGTTTCTGTTGCTTTCAGTTTTCTCCCTGTAGACCCTCTTCTAAAGGCCTTGAATGATAAGGTCAGGTCTACCAAGGATTAAGCTCCCTTTCATTGAATGTAAAGTAGACTATTTGAGGCTTTAATTATATCTGCAAAAAATCCCTTCCCTTTTTCCTTATAATGTAACATAATTATGGGAATGGCATGCATTTTAATTACATATTCTGTCCACACAGAAAGTAAAGGTATTATATAAGATACATATACTAGCAATTGGGAATCTTGGAGATTATAATGAAATTCTACCTACCATAGAGGTAAAATCCTTACTGTGGCCCTTAAAAAAATCTTTAAATTCACTTACTATCACTGTTCCCTTAGCACATTTTGATCTACTATTCTTTGTTTCTCTATCAGGTCAAGTTCAGTTTGGCCTTAGTGCCTCCAGAATTTATTTTCTCTACCTCAAATGTTCTTCCCACAATATTCATATCTTTAATTTTTCTTTTACTCTTATCTTTTCATATATTACATTTCAATATGGTTGTTGTGGGTTAACTAATAATTTGAAAAATCGTGCTACTCCTCTTCATTATATTTTATATGTATCATTTCCTAAAATTATGTAGTGTTATGTTACATTATACCATATTATATCATATTGCATTATGTTATTCATTAGCTAGCATATTGTCTGTTTCTTGCTCCATAATATAATCTCGACTAGAGAAAGGTCTTTTTCTATACTGTTGGTGACTGTATTCTTAGCACATAGGACTGTTAAATATATGTAAAACAAAGGAAAGAAGGAAAATCAGGAAATAAGGGAAGAATTATTCTTTTTTAAATTTTATTCTTTATTTTTAAAATTTACATCTAAATTAGCATATAGTGTAACAATGATTTCAGGAGTATATCCTTAGTGCCCCTTACCCATTTAGCCCATCCCCCCTCCCACAACCCCTCCAGTAACCCTCAGTTTGTTCTCCATATTTATGAGTCTCTTATGTTTTGTCCCTCTCCCTGTTATTATATTATTTTTGTTTCCCTTCCATTATGTTCATCTGTTTTGTCTCTTAAAGTCCTCATGAGTGAAGTCATATGATTTTTGTCTTTGTCTGACAGACTAATTTCACTTAGCATAATACCCTCCAGTTCCATCCATGTAGTTGCAAGATTTCACTCTTTCTGATTGCCGAGTAATACTCCATTGTGTGTGTGTGTGTGTGTGTGTGTGTGTGTGTGTATATATATATATATATATATATATATATATATATATATATAATACCACATCTTCTTTATACATTCATCCATCAGTGGACATTTGGGCTCTTTCCATACTTTTGCTATTGTTGATAGTGCTGCTATAAACATGGGGGTGCATGTGTCCCTTCAAAACAGCACGCCTGTATCCTTTGGATAAATGCTTAGTAGTGCAATTGCTAGGTCTATTTTTAGTTTTTTGAGGAACCTCCATACTGTTTTCCAGAGTGGCTGCGCCAGCTTGCATTCCCACCAACAATGCAAAAGAGATCCTTTTTCTCCAAATCCTTGCCAACATCTGTTGTTGCCTGAGTTGTTACTGTTAGCCATTCTGACCGGTGTAAGGTAGTATCTCATTGTGGTTTTGATTTGTATTTCCCTGATGATAAGTGATGTGGAGCATTTTTTCATGTGTTGGTTGGCTATCTGGATGTCTTCTTTGAAGAAGTGTCTATTCATGTCTTTTGCCCATTTCTTCACTGGATTATTTGTTTTTTGGGTGTTGAGTTTGATAAGTTCTTTATCGATTTTGGATACTAACCCTTTATCTGATATGTCATTTGCAAATATCGTCTCCCATTCTGTTGGTTGCCTTTTAGTTTTGGTGATTGTTTCCTTTGCTGTGCAGAAGCTTTTTATTTTCATGAGGTTCCAGTAGTTCATTTTTGCTTTTGTTTCCCTTGCCTCTGGAGATGTGTTGAGTAAGCAGTTGCTGCTGCCAAGGTCAAAGAGGTTTTTGCTTGCTTTCTCCTCGAGGATTTTGATGGCTTCCTGTTTTTCATTGAGGTCTTTCATCCATTTTGAGTTTATTTTTGTGTATGGTATAAGAAAGTGGTCCAGGTTCATTCTTCTGCCTTTCATTGAGGTCTTTCATCCATTTTGAGTTTATTTTTTTGTATGGTGTAAGAAAGTGGTCCAGGTTCATTCTTCTGCCTTTCATTGAGGTCTTTCATCCATTTTGTGTTTATTTTTGTGTATGGTGTAATTAAGTGGTCCAGGTTCATTCTTCTGCATGTTGCTGTCCAGTTTTCCCAGCACCACTTGGTGAAGAGACTGTCTTTATTCCATTGGATATTCTTTCTTGCTTTGTCAAAGATAAGTTGGCTATAGGTTTGTGGGTCCATTTCTGGGTTCTCTATTCTCTTCCATTGATCTGAGTGCCTGTTCTTGTGCCAAGGGAAGAATTATTCTTAAAGGAATATTTAATCATATAATTCCATAGTTACCTCCTTTTGATGGCAGTCCATTTCTTACAGAATATAATACAAAAACACTTAATGTAGTGCTGTCTCTGTCTCTCTCTCTTTCTGTCTCTCTCTCTCTCATTTTTGCTTAACTCCCAAGGCTTCTCTTTTACAATTTTGTGACCCATACTCTGAACTAGAGCAACATGGAATGCCTTGTAACACAAATCACATGCTATATTGTAAATTTTTTTTCTTCTCTTGTCTTTACCCTGAGCAGCTCACCTGTACTGATCATTTAACACATCTTGAGGTTCCTGTCCAACCTGTAGCTGAAACAAATGTTCCTCTTCTTTATTTGTCTAAGAAATTCAGTGGAGTTTGATAATGGAACTTAAGTATGTTTTGTCATTTGTAAATTGCATATGTCTCTGCTCTTATTCTAAAGGTTTAAGAATCAGAAATTGAGTATTATTCATTGATTTTTTAATCAACTGATTCTCCCAATTTTTAAATTAAAATATCATGTATATCAGGCAAATTTATCTTTGTTTAGAGTACAGTACAAGTTTTGACAAACATACAGTCATGTAACAACACCAAAATCAGCATAAAAAATCTTCCAGTCACATCAAAGATTTCCCTTGGTCCTTTTGTTGTGAATTCCTCCCACAAACTCAGCCCCTGGCAACAACTAATCTGTTTTCTGTTTCTCTAGTTTAACCTTCCAAGAATATCATGTATATGGAATCTGAAAATGTGTAAATTTTGGAGTCTCATTTCATTTATCCTATGTATTTGTAACTCATCCTCTTTATGACATGTATCAATAGTTTGTTACTTTTATTGTTGAGTGATGTTCGTTTTATGGATTTAACACAGTGTGTGCATCTTTTCCTCTGCTTAGGGTTTAAAAATAAAGTCTCTGTAAGTATTCATGTGTAAGTTTTTGTGTGAGTTATTTTTTTTTTTTTTTACTTTCATGTAGGTAAATACATGGGTATTGGTTTGCTGGGTTATATGGTAAGTGTATGTGTAACTTCAACATACTGATAAACTGTTTCCTAAACTGACTATACTATTTTGCTTAATTACTAACAATGTATGGGATTTCCTGTTGTACTGTTTCCTTCTCAGCATTTCGTATTGTGAAGATCTTTAGCATTTGTGTAGCAGTATATTATTGTTTTTTTTAATTTGCATTTCCTTAAAAACTCATGATATCTTCTTTACAAAATTTTCAATGTTTATTTATTTTTGAGAGAGAGACACAGAGCGTGAGTCGGGGAGGGGCAGAGAGAGAGAGGGAGAAACAGAATCTGAAGCAGGCTCCAGGCTGAGCTATTAGCTCAGAGCCAGACCTGGGCCTCGAATTCATGAGCTGTGAGATCATGACCTGAGCCAAACTTAGACACTTAACTGACTGAGCCCCCTAGGGACCCCTCATGATATCTTCTTATATGATATTTACCATCAGTGTATCTTTGGTGAAATGACAATTAAGTATTTTACTCACTTATTAAAATCACATTTTTCTTTTTACATGAAATTTTGAGAGTACTTTATATATTCTTAAAACAAGCTTTTTATCAAATATATGATTTGCAAATATTTTCTCTTTGTCCTTGGATTGTATTTTCATCCTCTTAACATTTTTAAAGAAGCAAAAGACTTCAATTTTGATAAAGTCCAATATAGCGAAAAAATTATGAGTTGTGCTTTTGGTGTGATAGATAAGAACTCTTGACTTAGCCAAGAATTATACAGAGTTTCTCATTTGTTTTCTTTAAGAAGTTTTGTAGTTTTAGTTTTGACTTAGATTTATGATGCATTTCAAGTTAATTTTAGTCTATTATGTGAAATATGAATCAAGATCACTTTTTTCATATGCATCTCCAGTTATTCCAGCATTATCTGTTAAAAAGGCTGTTCTCTGTTCTTCATTGAATGACCTTTCTCATTTTCCATATCAATTGGCTATACTGCATGGCTATACTTCTGGACTCTGTATTCTGTTCCATTGATCTATATGTCTGTCCTTTATCTAAAAACACACTGTCTTGACCAATATATCTTTATATTGTGCCTGGAAATCATGAACTTGGAGTCTTCCAACTTGTTTTTGTTCGTTTGACCATTCTTACTCTGTTTCCATGCTATCTCTCTCTATTTAGGTCATGTGAGGTTTTTCGTTTTTTGTTTTTTGTTTTTTTTTTTATCAGTGTTTCACAGTTTTCAGAATACAGATATTACCTGTATTATATGTCTTATATCTAAACAGTTTATGTTTGGGTGGCTGTTGTTTAATTAGGCAAGGAGATCATTAGACTATACTGACCTTAATGCCTTATTAGCCTACATAAGCCAACTAAATCCTAAGCCTGAAATGCCTCAAAGTTAAGAAACCAAAATTTATGGACAACCAATCACAAACCACCAATGAGTCTTTCTCAAATAAGGCATCTATCAATTTCTAGTCAATCAGATAGTTTTATTTCTTTATTCCTGCCTTTTCTTTAGGAAACTCATGCTCCTGGTTCCTGTCTATGAAGCACTCCTAACCAATTCCCATTTGGCACTGTTGTATTGGAATAGATATTTCCTCAAATCGATCTTTCCTTAAATTTTTCATTATAAAATGGAGTATTTGAGAATTCAGTTTTCAATTCTTTATTGCTATTATGGAGAATTATGATTGAATTTTATACACTGGCCTTGCAATTTTGCTAAACACGTTTTATATTTCTCTAAGATTTTTGTAGATCCCTTTTCTGTATTTATCCAAAGATTCATGGAAACTGGAAAAAGAGGGAATTTTACTTCTATATTTCACATTTGTATTCCTTTAATTTTATTTCTTACCTTTTTGCACTAGCTAGTATCTCCATGAATTGTAAAATGTGAGTGGTGAGAGTAAATAAACATCATTGTGTGTTCCTGATCATCCAGGAAAACATTGAATTCTTCACCATTAATCATGATGTTACAATGTGGACATTTCATTCTACTGCTCGTGTACAGAGAACTATTATCATAAGTGATATTGATTTTTTAACCAATTTTTCTTCTGCGTCTACTAAGTATGATAATATAGTATTCCCTCTTTATTTTGTTAGCATGGTTAATTTCATTGATTTTCTAATATTGAATCAGATTTTTATTCTAATATTAATACTACTAAAATATTATTTAGTATTCTTTTAAATATTATAATAAATAGTGGATTTGTTTTGCTAGATTTTTTTTCTTTTATATATTATTCATTTAATTTATTGATGGGTGTTTTTTTTTTTTTCTTATATTGTCTTGTGTCTAGTATCAGTGTAATTTTGGTCAAATAAAATGAATTGGTAGAAGTTCCCTCTTATTCCGTATTCTCATAGAATTTCTGTTGAATTGTTATTATACTTCCTTAAATGATTAGAATAATTCATCAGTTAAGGCATCTGATTCTGGAGATGTCTTTGTTGGAAAGCCATTAGTTAGAAATGAAATATCTTAAACCATATGATGTTTAGGTTATTTAATTGTTTTGGAGTAAGTTTTAGTGGTTTTAATTTTTTTGGAATAAACTTTAGTGGTTTGTGTTTTTACAGGAATTTGCCTATTTTATACACGCCTATTGCATTTATGAACATAGAATTGTTTGAAGCTTCCTATGAATATTCCTTTAATATCTGAAGGTTCTGTAGAGATGTCACCTCTTTTATTTTGTTACATGTAGGGCAGGGAGGGTCAGAGGAAGGACCTATGGACCAGTGCCTTTGAAGGTCATGGATGGGGTAGCTTGTGGAATGTGGGAAACATTCTGATTGGATAATTTTAGTATAACTGGATCAACATTGGAAGGAGGGGAGGGATAAAGTAGGGAATTCATGGTGAGGCTTATACTTTGAATACACATGTTGGGGATAGGTTCTCAGAAATGAGTAATGACTAGATAAAAGTTCAAAACAAGTAGGAGGGGTACAGGCACTTAGGGATCTATTGAGGCAACAAGTAACAGTTTTATCTTATAATAGGATAGACAGTCATTCACTGTAATCACAAGTTGTATAGGACAAAAACATTTCTAAGGTATGGATATATGAGGAATAGACAACTAAGAGAAGGAAGTTTGAATATAACTAAACAAATATGAACCTCACTGAAGATATTTATTGCATAAGACAGTGTACTAGAAAACTACTGAAAAAAAAAGGCTCAGAGTCCATTAAATTTTATTCTGTTAATGAATATAGAAATTACCATGGCTTACCATTCTGAGATTTGTACTTAGTATCATGTATATCATTCCTGATAAACATGATAATTTTTTAAAAATCCTGTAGACAAAGTCAAAACTTTATGAAAAGTAAGGAAAGGGTAAGTGGAACAATGTATGCAACATTGGGTTCCATGTCTCTCCTCATATCTGCTGAAGGCACAGCTACCGGCTAATATACCCCTAATCCTAATTCCTGCTAACTACAGCCACCTTAACATAATAATATAATTGGCTGGGTAACATACGTTTTTCTTTTTTTTTTTTTCTTCTTTTCTTTTTTTAGGGAGATTATTTCTATAATTTGTTTTTCTTTTTTGTTTTAATTTTCCCATAAGCTTCACTTTGGTAAAAATACCTTAAACTGTATTTTTTACTGGAATTTTTCTAGCTCCAAAGACTTAGAATCAGATGACTTATCATTTGATCACTACCTCCAAAGATATATTCTCTTATGAAACCTGGGCTTCCCTTTTTAATTCTTACCTATTTTCCTAGCTTTCTGGTTTCTTTTAAGCACACTTAATTTCCTTAGCTTTCTTTTCTTCCACTGCACATGCCGTGTTACTACCCTTCATACAGTGAATCTAATCATCTGTGTTCTCTGCCCCTGCCCCCAAACTCTTGGGACATATTGGAGAAAATTACATAACTGATCTGATTAACTCTAAATCATATTTCTTGATTCAAACTCCAAACTTGTGGGAACTTCAACACTACTCACCAGTTGTATCTCTTACCCCAGCTTAGTCTTTTAGTGCAGTGCCTGCTGTGAAATGCTCTTTCTTCATTTTCTCTAAACTAACCACCAACATTTCAACAGATAGTTTGCTTCATAATAAACATAGGAAAATAAAAGCATTCAGGACTGAGTTTTCTTAATGCTTGTACTATGCCCTGGGTCACCTGCCTGAATATTCAATTCCCAATTATCCACCCTTCCCACTTCCTGTCTTTCATACAGATTTTCATTTCATCCATAAATCCCTTCAGTTCCCTCATGTTTACCTTATGGTTTTACTTTTCCTCATTATTAAACATCATAAAGGAATAGTCCATGCTAACAGCCAAGTATTTTCTAACTTCTGTTTCTTCTTCGGCCTATGAAAAACAGATTAAATTCTATTGACAGAACTCCTAAAAGTCATTGACAAAAAAAAAAGTCATTGATAATCTATTCTATCCAGTATTTTTAAAAAAATCTTTTTTAACGTTTATTTATTTTTGAGACATAGAGTGACAGAGTATGAGTGAGGAAGGGGCAGAGAGAGAGGGAGACAGAATCCAAAGCAGGCTCCAAGCTCTGAGGTGTCAGCATAGAGTCTGACGTGGGGCTTGAACTTACAAACTGAGATCATGACCTGAGCCAAAGTAAGACACTTGACTAATTGAGCCACCCAGGCACCCCTACTCTAGCCATTACTAATTTGGTAGACTTGGATTTGATGTATATAGAATTGTGATACTTTATTTTTCTTATAATTATTATAATAATTATGAGATTTTATAAATAAATCATAATAAATAAAAATAATAAATAGAAATAAATGCATATAATAATTTTAATTTAAACATCTTTATGCTAGTTTTTGAACCATATTGATTGTAATCTTATATCCTGAAACAACTAATCTTGATAGATTTTGTTTTCTTTATCTTACAAAAGAGAAAATGAGGTTAGAACCCTGTCCAACTGTATCCATAACCAGAGTTTCTTATATTACACTGTGTTACCCCTACTCTCTCTGTCCTCTGGTTGTTTCTTTATAACTTCTGAAACAAGAAGGCAGAGCACTGCCTCTTTAGACCTCAGCTGGGAATGTGCACCTTAGGGTAATTTAAATTTTTCACTGCTCTGTGTTTGTCTATGAATGACCAAGAAGGGTCAGGGAGTATCAATTTTGGGGTAACAAGTAAATTTTAGCCAGTAAGCAAATTCACAAATACCAAAGTGAATAATGAGGAACTACTATATATCTTTTATCAGATATGTGTATAAGAATTTTTATGTGTATATACTAATTTATATTTGCTCATTTTGGGTAGTAGAAAATTACACGTATATACATATTTGTGTGTGTGTGTGTGTGTGTGTGTGTAGAATATATGTAAGAGCGTAGATTTATATATACATGAGTATGTGTATATGTAGAAATATACTCATTTGGAAAATATATATTCCAACAGAAATCACCAGGTCAGTCACTTTTTCAAAGTTCTTTCCAATATCCCTTTCTTTATAAATACCCTTTTCCTTCCATCTAACATGCCCTGTTTCTAAACTCGAGAGTTGCCACAAAAAATAGAGAAGTTTAATAATAAATATGGTTGGGCAGAGTTTACTGGGATGGAGTCATCCTCTTTTTTGTTCTGTGGCAGATTCTGCAAAACTATTGGGCCCACTGCTAATTGAACTCAGGGGTGTTAGTCTTCTGTGCCTAGGAATCAACATAAGCCTTTGGGGGCAATGGATTTGATTGTTCTGTGAGTTCTGTCTGATCTCTCATGGCTTTCGTCCATAGAAGATCAAATAAAGAAGAATATTTCCCCACCTCTTCTGGAATCAGATTCACTCCATGAAAGTCTTCTGAGAGGCCAGAGCGATGGTCTATTTTATTTTTAGGTGAGGGCTCTTCTGAAGTCTGGCAAGCTACCCACAGATGCTTCTACCATTTGCAGTTTCTTCATGGGCCACAGAAAACATGTGGATTTTTGATGTACCAAACTTGTCAGTACATGCAGCTCAGTACTATATTTGACCTCTTTAATTCACTTTTTTCACTGTCCTGTTCTTTCATGAGATAAAAAATAAAATAAAACAAAAGCAACATGGCTGTGGGCTCTGCCTCTATGCAAATTCCCCAGAAAGGATAGGTGCCATTTTTGTGTTTCACATCTCTCCACATACTTAGTGCTCATGGAATTTAATGCATCTTTTCTCCTCATTATTGGCCAGTGCCCTGATTCAGACTCTTTACCATTTCATATAATCAATCCATTGAAATTATTTTCCAACAGACATCTCTGTCTCTGGTTTATTCAATTCATATTTCACAGTGCTGTCAGACTTATGTTTCAAAATACACATTTAAAGTTGTAATGTGGTGATTTAAAAGTTTTTGTAATTATTGTAATCTCAATAAATCACACATATTTGAGTGCTTATAAAATGACAGCCCATGTTTTAAGTGTCACCAATGGGTTGTCTGTGAACATTCATTTTTATATGACATGATCTAAAATTTCTAGAATAGCAATAAACACACTTAAGCATGTTTTCCCATTTAAATTTTCTGCCCTACACTTTTTAATTTCCCACAAAATTACACTGCATCTACCTATAGTTACTTGCTCTTGTGAGAAGAATGTCATGCTCTTTGTATCATTCCTTTTTTAGTCTAAAACATTCTTTCCCACTTATTCTTATGAACTGTTTTTTCCCAAGGTATATTTGCAATACAACCTTCTGTCTGAAACTTTTCCCAATTTACTAGCCACCGCTAGTTGCCTTTTTTACTGATACAAACAGGACTTTGTGCATAAGGAAGAAATGTATTCTTGACTTACTGGTTAATGGAACGGATTCAGTTTTATCCTCATGTATCTACCTGCTTTACTTTCAATTTTGGTAACAACATGATAGCTGAAATGTGAATGTAGGACAGAGTACTTTGAGCGAAATTGGCAAAGAACATATGCTAGAACCAATTCAAGAACTCTTCAATCTCCTCTGCGAGATATGAGGGGGGTGGGAAGGATTTACAGAGGTTTTTGGAAATAAATACATGCTGAGAGTCTTAATTCTCCCCTCCAGAGTTGGTCAGAGACAAGCTGTGCTAGATATTAACCCTTCACAGCAAGTTTAGGGATTGTCACCTTCTTTCTCAGAGTGCTTGATATGTGTCCCCAAATTTAAGAGTGCTGTTGGTGACTGGTACATGCAATAGAAAGCTAAAATAATTGTGGCAGGAAAGTATTTGGAAGATAGAATAGAAAACTGAATTTGGGAAATAGCTGCACAAGCAATGGAGTCAATGAATTAGTGAATAAATTCTATCTAGTAAAAGGGAGGTTCAGGAACTGCCAGCTGCCAGTTTGGGGTCATTTTGGAACCAATACAAAAGGGCAGTTCTGAGGAAGGTGAAACTTACGTGAACAAGAAGCTGGAGTTGAACTACTATATTCCCCTAACCCAAAGAAGAAGTGTTGGTAGGAAACATTTATTGTTACTATTATAGTTGGGGTTTGTTCAGAACCCCCAGTGTCTCTGAAGGCTTATTCAGCTGACTGACTACTGATGCAATTTTTTCAAGAAAGAGATAATGTAGGAGGGATGGAAGTGTTGCCTATTAGCCTTTCCATTTTCTGTTCTGAAAGATACCTAAAAGTATGTTTTTTTAAATTAATATGTGCAGTTCTCAACATTGCCAATTCAGCTCTAAGTTTATTTAGCGGGCTTTAAAAAAGTATATTGGGGCTCCTGGGTGTCTCACTTGGTTAAGCGTCCGACTTGGGCTCAGGTCATGATCTCATGGTTCGTGAGTTCGAACCCCAAGTCAGGCTCAGTGCTGACAGCCAGGAGCCCGGAGCCTGCTTCAGATTCTTGTCTCCCTCTCTCTTTGTCCCTTCCTGGCTCAAGCTCTGTCTCTGTCTCTCTGTCTCTCTCTCAAAAATAAATAAACATTAAAAACATTTTTTAAAAAAGGAATACATTTAGCAAAAAGAATATCATAAAATAAATAAATAATTATTCTATCAAAATTTAACTGATGAACAACAAAGCCCAGTTTAAGTGTTCAGTTCTGAATTTTAAATGTATACACCCATGCAGTGATTGCCATAATCAAGATAAAGACTGTTTACATCATTAAAAAAAAGATCTCTGTGCCCCTTCCCAGTCAATGCCCACTTACCCCTACATCTAAGCAAATGCTGGTGATTTCTATCACTGTAGATTAGTCTTTTTCTGAGCTCTCATATTTTTTTCTCGTCCCATTTTTTTCTCCAACCAGGTTATATGTATCCCTACTTTTTTATTTTCTTCATAATTACATTTTTTAAAATGTATACTCAGCTTAAAAATGATTAAAATTGGTTCCTTCTTCTCAAATAGTAAAAAGGATATAGTCATTTTCAGCACACTATACCTCCAATATAAATTTAAAGTATTTTTCCTCATTCTTTTTTTGTTCAACTTGCAAATTAGGTATAGCAGTAATTTTATCAATAATATTAATTATTAATTATTATAATTATTTTATTTATATTATTAATTTAGTAACAATAAACTATGTTTATACTATATTATAATTTAATATTTACATTATAATTTCATATTTCATTAGTGACAGATTTCCTAAATGTTTTCTATTCTATTCTATTCTATTGTATTCTATTTCCATTCTTATTTGCATCACATTACATATTTCTGGGATTATTTCCTCCTGTCTAAATCATGTCCTTTATAATTTCCTTCAGGAGCCTTTGGATAAAAGCACTGTTCTTTGAAAATGTTTTTATTTTGTCATTTTTATTTATTTAAAAAAATTTTATAATGTTTTTTTTTTTATTTTGAGAGAGAGAGAGAGAGAGAGAGAGAGAGAGAGAGAGAGAGAGAACAAGTGGGGAAGGGCAGAGAGAGAGGGTGAGACATACAATCTGAAGCAGGCTCCAGGCTCTGAGCTGTCAGCACAGAGCCCTCCACGGGGCTTGAACTCAAGAACCACGAGATCATGACCTGAGCTGAAAAGTTGGACACTTAACTAACTGAGCCACCCAGGCATCCCTTTTGTCATATATGTAAAAGATAGTTTTGTGTGACATATGGTTCTTGGTTCATAGTTATTTTGTCAATTTTATACATTCTTTGGTCTTATAACTTCCATTGTTCACTGTTAGTCAATAAAGTTTCTGTTTTCTTTTTTTTTCTTTTCTTTTCTTTTTTTTTTTTAGGAAATCTATTCTTTGTTCTCTGAACTTTCATTTGAACTACACATATCTTTTATTTTATTTTATTTTTTTTATTAAATTTTTTTTTCAACGTTTATTTATTTTTGGGACAGAGAGAGACAGAGCATGAACGGGCGAGGGGCAGAGAGAGAGGGGGACACAGAATCGGAAACAGGCTCCAGGCTCTGAGCCATCAGCCCAGAGCCCGACGCGGGGCTCAAACTCCCGGACCGCGAGATCGTGACCTGGCTGAAGTCGGACGCTTAACCGACTGCGCCACCCAGGCGCCCCTGAACTACACATATCTTTTAATTTTTCTGTCTCAATGTCATTGTCCTTCCTAAATATGATAATTAAAGTCTTTTATCAACTTGAAATGTTTAGTGACTTCTAGAAGTCCAGTTCAGTGTATATTAGATTTATTGCCTGCCCTTTGTGTCTCTTACAAATGCCTTTTTTGATTGGTCACTATTGCATTTTGAATAATTTTGTCAATTTTAAATGCTAGTTCATTAAAAAAAATTCCTCTGTGTCTAAAGTAATGTGTTATCCATCATCTGAGTTATTAATTTCAATACTACATTTCCAGATCCTTCAATTCTTTTTTGAGATCTGCTGCTAAATTTTATAATACTTAATACCTATAAAAATGAAATTTTAAAGCATTATCTATTTTCCACTCCTTTTTATTTCTTTAAATAATATTTAAACATACTGTATTTGTATTGTATTGTTTCTGAGCATGCCAGTATTAAAAACATGTATGCCATCTGATTGTACTCTCTCCTGTCTTCCTTTCCTGTGAATTCTGTTTCTAATTTTTGTTTTAGAACTTATTTTATTCAAAATATTATCTGAGTTGAAGGTACATACAAAAGAAGATTCTCATTTGTTTCAGCCATGTAACTATAGATTACCAAAAATAAAATTTCAGTTTGAGGTTATTTAGACCATATTGGTAGTGAAATTTAGGCTTCAAAAATGTAGACAGGCTGGCTTGTGGTAATGATTTTCAGAGTTTTTGTTTTTGTTTTTCCTATGATTGAGCAACACGTTTGAAACTTACAAGGTTTTTCATGCCCAGGTCATTCTAATGATAGACCCAGTTGATTCCAGATTTATACTGATGATTGATTCAAATTGCCCAACTTGGGTGAGCACTGGGTTTTGTCATTTTTCCCTGCACCTTGTCCATAAGAAATAGAATCTCAGTATCACCAGGGCTGGTGCATGCCTCTGGGGCCAACATTGGTTTAAATCTTTGTTTGCCTCCTTAGATTAATACTTCACTTCATATTTGGCCCTAAGGTTTTCTTGCTTTCTGGTTTTCTCAGTGTTTCAATAAAAAAGATTTTGCGATACATTTTACCACTACTTTTAGTTAGTTGGTGAAAGGTATACTCAGGGGACTTGATGCAAGATGGATGCAGCAGCAATTCCTTGCACACACATGATAACTTGCAAAGAAAATCCCTGTAATTTTAAATATTACAACTCTCCAGTTTTTATAAAAGAACTCATGAAAAATACAATTTTTAATTGAATCTGTTTCTAGGCCCTATGGAATCTCATGAAAATTAGAAAAAAATAACTAAACAATTTAGAATATTCCAGGCTTATAGATACACATGTGTAAGATATGACCTTCTTTAAATGAGTTTTTTAAAAAGTAGCCCTTCTTTGTGGATGTGACATCATATAATTTCACAAGCAGACCTATTACTAAACCTTTTGGCTGGCCATCCTTGCACAGAACACAGTATATACACCTTGTACCTGTTGTTCACTCTTTGCACCATCAAGTACAATCAAAGGATACTTGTATGTACATCATAGCTAATTTGGTAAAATCTTTAGATTTCCTAAAATATGTTATAAATTGATATTTATACAAAACATAATAATTTTTAACAGTGACACCTATTTATGATAGTTTTTAAACTTAGATATCCTATTTTTAAGAAGAAATGCACACTTTTAGTGAATTACTGACCTTAACAAATAGTTCAGAGATTATCTTATGCTTAGTTACTTATATAGAAACACTGAAAACTAATTTAAGATATCATGGACATTTCAAAATATTTCATTCCCCTTAGGAAGACATGAGATAATTATACATTATATTTTTTATGGAGTTAGTATGTATTTTTGTTATGTTTTTTTTAAGTAATTAATTTATTTTTTAAATTACATCCAAGTTAGTTAGCATATAGTGCAACAATGATTTCAGGAGTAAATTCCTTAATGCCCCTTACCCATTTAGCCCATCCCCCCTCCCACAACCCCTCCAGCAACCCTCTATCTCTTCTCTATCTTTAAGAGTCTTTTATGTTTTGTCCTCCTTCCTGTTTTTATATTATTTTTGCTTCCCTTCCCTTATGCTTATCTGTTTTGTATCTTAAATTCCTCATATGAGTTAAGTCATATGATTTTTGTCTTCCTCTGACTAATTTCGCTTAGCATAATACCCTCTAGTTCCATCCACGTAGTTGCAAATGGCAAGATTTCATTTTTTTTGATTGCTATGTAATACTCCATTGTGTGTATATGTATATACATACCACATCTTTTTTATCCATTCATCCATTGATGGACATTTGGGCTCTTTACATGCTTTGGCTATTGTCAATAGCGCTGCTATAATCATTGGGGTGCATGTGCCCCTTTGAAACAACACACATGTATCCCTTGGATAAATACCTAGTAGTGCAATTGCTGGGTCGTAGGGTAGTTCTATTTTTAATTTTTGAGGAACCTCCATACTGTTCTCCAGAGTGGCTGCACCAGTTTGCATTACCACCAGCAGTGCAAGAGATCCTCTTTCTTTGCATCCTCACCAACATCTGTTGTTGTCTAGGTCGTAAATGTTAGCCATTCTGACTGGTGTGAGGTGGTCTCTCATTGTGGTTTTGATTTGTATTTCCCTGATGATGAGTGATGTGGAGCATTTTTTCATGTGTCTCGCAGCCATCTGGATGTCTTCTTTGGAGAAGTGTCTATTCATGCCTTTTGCCCATTTCTTTACTGGATTATTTGTTTTTTGGGTGTTGAGTTTGATAAGTTCTTTATTGATTTTGGATACTTACCCTTTATCTGATATGTCATTGGCAAATATCTTCTTCTATTCTGTCGGTTGCCTTTTAGTTTTGCTGATTGTTTCCTTCGCTGTGCAGAACTTTTTATTTTGATGAGTTCCCAGTAGTTCATTTTTGCTTTTGTTTCCCTTGCCTCCGGAGACGTGTTGAGTAAGAAGTTGCTGCGGCCAAGATCAAAGAGGTTTTTGCCTGCTTTCTCCTCTAAGATTTTGATGGCTTCTTGTCTTACAATGAGGTCTTTCATCCATTTTGAGTTTATATTTGTGTATGGTGTAAGAAAAGGTCCAGGTTCATTTTTCTGCATGTCATTGTCTAGTTCTCCCAGCACCATTTGTTGAAAAGACTGTCTTTATTCCATTGGATATTCTTTCCTGCTTTGTCAAAGATTAGTTTGCCATGTTTGTAGGTTCTCTATTCTGTTCCATTGACCTGAGTGTTTTTGTGCCAGTACCATATTGTCTTGATGATTACAGCTTTGTAATACATCTTGGAAGTCCAGGATTGTGATGCCTCCAGCTTTGGTTTTCTTTTTCAAGATTGTTTTGGCTATTTGGGGTCTTTTCTGGTTCCATACATATTTTAGGATTGTTTGTTTTAGCTCTGTGAAGAATGCTGGTGTTATTTTGATAGGGATTGCTGTGATACCTTATCATATTATACCTATCATCATATTATATCTATTTAGTATAATTATTATAGTGTAACATGTAACAGTTGTGTCACCTAGAGAGATTTTATAAATTCTGTGGACCTTAGATTTTCTATCCATAAAGTAAAGTTCTAATTATGCCTCATATTGTGATTTTGAGAACTAAGTGTTAAGTATTGAATTTAAATGATCTATGATAATGTGGTACATAGAACTTAAAATTTTATTTTTCCATTTTTCATTTTTATTTATGTTGCCACCTTTCATTACAGTGGAGGAAAAAAAAGGATTTTTAAATGTGCATTGATTCTCATACATTTCTTCAAACATGGGCTACATTTTTAGGGACAGCATAAAATAATTTACCTTAGCCATTGGGAATTGAGCCTAGGAGCATACTATCTCCCTCCTAAGAGCTGGTCTATTTTATATGCAAAAACTATATGACCTGGGGCCAAAATGAACTTTTTGGCATATAGCCTCTTGGATATAGCTAGTGCTGGAAAAAGCAGCAACGACAGGTTTTTGGAGTGAGAAGGTACAACAGAGTCGGTCTCCCAAGCCCATTAAAAAAAAAAAAAAAGGAAGTTAATGCAAGGGAAGAATCAAGTTCTATGTTAGAAGCAAAATTGTATTGACTAGTTGAAATTGTTAACTTTGGAAGATAGGATTAACTAAGTTCGTTCTTACTGATCTTTGAGTTGTAAGCGTTGCTGAGGATTAAAAGCTTCTGTCATTTTATATGAAATTAACTCAAGAGACTTATGAAAATTCTTTAGTCTTTTTAAAAGAGCTACAAGTGTTTTTGAGATGCCTAGGTCATGATCTTGCATTTGTGGGACTGAGCCCCATGACAGGCTCTGAGTGTGAAGCCTGCTTAAGATACACTCTTTCTCTGTCTGCCCCTTGCCTGCTCTCTCTCTCTCTCTCTCTCTCTCTGTCTCTCTCTCTCAAAATAAATAAATAAATAAGTTTTAAAAAATTATTTAAAAATACGTTTTTATAGTTTCTCTAGACTTGATTTTAGAAAATTAATGTGCATATGTGTTAAGTGTAAATATAAATTCTTTGATTCTCAGTACTAGGAAAATGTTTATTTTACTAGACAGAAAAATAATTCTGATTATTGATTGAATCAAAATAATTCATTTTTTTAAGTTTGTTTATTTGGAAAGAGAGGGAGAGCATGAGTAAGGGAGGGGCAGAGAGAGAGAGGGAGAGAGAAAATTCCAAGTAGGCTCTGTGCTGACTGCACAGAGATGTGGAGCTCTATCCGACCAGCAATGAGATCATGACCTGACCCAAAACCAAGAGTTGGCCACTTATCCAACTGAACTACCAGGCACCCCAACATTTGCTAATTCTTTACTATAACATTTATGATGTTGCTTCATATGTTATTCTAATTTATAACTGATTGGTTGTGACTGAATATAATCCTTAGAGTTTTGATCCAGTAATCTAATTGTAAACAAATGTCAGAAGTAAATTTCAGGAAAATCTAAAAATAATTTTACACTGGTGGGAAAAAAAAGTTAAACATTTTTTCATGGGGACTGCAGGAGGAACAGCCTTGCCAGTGAAAAACTATATATATACATGCACACACACACACACACACACACACACACACACACACACACACATATTCAACTTTATTAATAAAATAACACATGTAACTTTAATAGCAATGTGAAATACGTACATAATTTAACTTTAGTAGTAATAGATTCAATATTCAACAATATTTAATGATTATTGTTCAAACCTTCACCATATTTTACTGTAAAGAAACTATACAATTTACCTCTCCTTTCCACTCTTGCTTCAGATTTAGACGGTTACCAATTTCCCCAAAGGAGATATTGCTGGAATTGTTGTTTTATATATTTCTTCTCTTTTCTCCTTTTTCCTTTCCTTCCTTCCTTTTATTTTCATATTTTAGTAATTTGCCTCAAGTTAAATTCATAAACATATTATTTAAGTGCTGGGAAATACTAATAGTAGTCATTATCTTTCTTAGATAATCATTGTATTGTTTAACATAAGATATCTTAAAGGAATATAAAACCTTATATGACAATTGGGCTTACAGGACCATGGAGTCAGGTAATGTAGTACTATCCAACATCTTTTCCTTTTTTTAAGTTTATTTATTTTTGAAAGAGAGAGAGAGAGACAGACAGACAGACATAGAGTTGAGTGGGGGAGGAGAAGAGAGAGAGGAAGACACAGAATCTGAAGCAGGCTCCAGGCTCTGAGCTGTCAGCACAGAGCCCAATGCTCCTCTTGAAGCCATGAGCTGAACTGTGAGATCATGACCTGAGCTGAAGTTGGATGCTCACAACTGACTGAGCCACCCAGGTGCCCCAGTAATATCCAACATCTTGATGTCATCTAAATTTATTACAAACCAGGCGATACCCTACCATTTTAAGATAACAGATACCTTACCAGATATAACAAACAATCCCTCGTACCACTGACCTAATCATAATTTTAATTACAAATAGATATTTATATCATTTTATATACAGCCTAAGGTATAATATTTCTAGGAAAGAAATGATATTGCCTAGAATTCAAGAAAGTGAATATTTATATATTAAGCCTGTTGTTAATCATAATACATTGTTAGGCACTATGGACTTTACAGATATTTAATGGTTAATATTTTTAGAAAACTTGTTTTGTGTACTTAGAACTTCCTCCCAAAGGCTTTTAGCTTTTCAGAAATGTTTCAGAGGGGCGCCTGGGTGGCGCAGTCGGTTAAGCGTCCGACTTCAGCCAGGTCACGATCTCGCGGTCCGTGAGTTCGAGCCCCGCGTCGGGCTCTGGGCTGATGGCTCAGAGCCTGGAGCCTGTTTCCGATTCTGTGTCTCCCTCTCTCTCTGCCCCTCCCCCGTTCATGCTCTGTCTCTCTCTGTCCCAAAAATAAATAAACGTTGAAAAAAAAATTTAAAAAAAAACAAAAATGTTTCAGATTTAGAATACATATCTTTGGGGGCACTTGGGTGACTCAGTCGGTTGAGTGGCCGACTTCAGCTCAGGTCATGCTCTCATGGTTCATGGGTTCCAGCCCTGCGTTGGATTCTGTGCTGACAGCTTGGAGCCAGGAGCTTGCTTTCGATTCTGTGTCTCCCTCTCTCTGCCCTCCCCCACTCAAAAATAAATAAAACATTTAAAAAAATTAGAATACATATCTGTGTCTAATGTAGGGGGCCTTATCTTTACAATCTTCATTGTGTAACAAATTATTAATTTTGTCAACTCATCCTCATTAGTCTTTATGTGTTGAGATACTTGAAAAAGTTAATAAGCAGTTTTCTAAATCTGCTCCACTGTTTTCTGTACCACAGCTAATCTTCACATTTCACCATAATTTGTGGTTATGATATGGTTATTTCATCATAAGTTGTCAGGTCTCAGATATAATTATTGTTAAATTTCATAATTTTAATATGTTAAAAATTAAATCCATTCAGGTTTAAATAATGAATGCATTTACAGGTTATAGTTTACCTTCTAGGAATATCCTTCCATAATCTTTGCTTTTTCAGTTACAGGGATTAACTTCTGCTTTGCAGAAGATAATAATTAAATAATGGTATAAAATAAAGAGTGCTCTAAGGTCTGATTGAAAACATTTAAATCCATGCCTGTCCCCCTGCTCCACCCTCCCCCAGTCCCCATCCAACCAATATGTAGTGTCTTCTTTAAGATAAAGGGATTAAATGGTCCCAGATTCTTTCCTCCCATTCTAAAATTGAATATTGCACAATAAATATACTATTATTTTTACAAAAGTATAATATATAAAATATAGTATTTATTTTTTAAGTACATGAAAGGTGATAACATTACATAATTTTTAAAGTTAGGTATTTTTAGGCCCAAAGTTCATGGTGGTGTCAATGTCTGCCGAGTTGAAATCCAACACTCTTTTGATTAGATCGCACTACTCTGTGTATACTGAATTCTGCAAATGAAGATTCAGTTTGCAGATCTGAATGCATACAAGTAACCTTTTCTATCACAGCAGCATTTTACCTTCATATACATTTTACTGGGATCTCTATTTTCTTTTAAGAAAATAATGTAAAATGTTGATGACTTCTCTCAAAGTTATAAATTCTTGACTAATTTGTTCGGACAACATGGCACCACTGGATAGTGGGATATTGATCATTATCTAGCTTTTATTGAATTCTAGCTATAATCAAGATGCTTAATAGTGTGTTATTATATCTCTAAAGGAAACAGTTCTCTAAATTAGAACACGTTAATATAGTTACTAAGCCTTTAAATTCTCTTGATAATCAAAAATAATTTTGATTGGGGCGCCTGGGTGGCGCAGTCGGTTAAGCGTCCGACTTCAGCCAGGTCACGATCTCGCGGTCCGCGAGTTCAAGCCCCGTGTCGGGCTCTGGGCTGATGGCTCAGAGCCTGGAGCCTGTTTCCGATTCTGTGTCTCCCTCTCTCTCTGCCCCTCCCCCGTTCATGCTCTGTCTCTCTCTGTCCCAAAAATAAATGTTGAAAACAAAACAAAAAAAAAAAACAAAAAAAAAATAATTTTGATTAAGTATCTACTTGTGCCTGTTTTCTTGTTCTTTTAATGAGGTAAAATCAAATTTCAAATGGTTTTTCCTAACAATATGTTTAATATATTTAATATATATAGTATACATCATATATACATATATATACTTTTTAAAGTACCACGTATCTTTGATAATACTTGTTACTCATTTAATTTTATAAATATTTTGCAACTCATATGTTTTTATACTTTGCACTGCATGTGATCACTGCACAAAATAATTTTCAAAAACAAAACACTTTTTCAAAGAGAAGGTAATGTAAAGGATTTGTATCAATATGGATTAATATAAATATTTGAGACCTGCTTTATTAAGATGAATTTCTATGCAAATTCTTACAAGAGTAGACTCTCTTTGCAGCTGTAAAAATGAATGCATAAAGAAATGACAAGACAGACAGCCTGTCACAGCAGCAGCTGCTACAGTCTATACAAGAGATGTGAAAGAGAATGAGCAGCCTGTCTGTTTTCTTGCTGCTCTGTGTAGAATGCGCTGGTAAGGGGATCATGGCCTTAGGCTTGTCTGCACGTATGCCGCGTAATTGGAAAGTGAAATATGTGAATTTTCCTAAGTTAACAAAGAATTCCAAATGATAGCCTTATTGTTGAACATGCATATTTGCTCCTTAATTTATCTTTGAAGATTATTTGGTTTAATTGATTTTATCTATAAAAATCCCCCATTGATATAATTTGAATTATTAATTGAATAAAATTTTATAAATGAGTCAATTCATAACAAACTCCTGCATATTTACTCTTTTCAGAGCTTCCTAGTTTCCTTACAACATTTAAAAGTATCAAGCATAAGTTGTGTTTTTAAAACACATCAAATTGTGTTGAAAGTCTTTAGTTACACATATTCATTGATTCAAACCAAAATGAATTAGGGGCACCTGGGTGGCTCAGTCGGTTAAATGTCTGACTTCAGCTCAGGTCATGATCTCACGGTTCATGAGTTTGAGCCCCACTTAGGGCTCTGTGCTGACAGCAGAGCCTGGAGCCTGCTTCAGATTCTGTGTCTCCCTTTCTGTCTGCCCCTCCCCTGCTGACACTCTGTCTCTCTTTCTCACTTTCTCTCTCAAAAATAAATAAACATTAAAAAAATAATAAAAGGAATTAACATCAGGGCATCTGGGTGGCTTAGTTAGTTGAGAGTCCAACTCTTGATTTAGGCTCAGGTCATGATCTCAGTTTTGTGAGTTCAAGCCCTGCATCAGGCTTTGCACTGACAGTGTGGGGCCTGCTTGAGATTCTTCCTTTCTCTCTCTCTGCCTCTTCCCCACTTTCACTCTCTCTTTCTCTTTCAAAATAAATAAATGAACAAAAAAGTTTTAAAATATGAATTACTATCTCTGTTACATATAATACATGGAGCAAGGATGTCTAGGAATTATATTAGAGAATTAATAATAATTAAATCTGGAATTCAGGCTGGTTAGAGAGGTAGGAGAGAAAGAAAACGTTAGATCAACAGACTGTAGGTAAAGAGCAAGGATTATTGAGATTGTTTCTAGAATGTGTGAGCTTGAAAGATAGGAGGTAGTGGCTTTAGAATGAGACACTTTAAATCGATTTTATATGTGAAGTCAAATTACTGTGCTTGTAATGACAATGCCTTATGTAGGCCCATGGGGAAGATGAGTGGCTAAAGTGGTGTGAAAACAAGCTTATTACAAAGGAACTTTATTGACAACATGAATAAAATAACAGGCAATGTGTACAGGAATGATGTTGTAGTAGGGTCCCCTCCCTAAAGAGAAAAACAAAAAACAAAAAACTTAAGGCAACCTGGCTATACACGAACATGACAACATTCCTCTCAGCCTTGTAATGTGAGACCACTTAATCAGACTGCGTTTGTGTGTTACCATATATGGGAGACAAAGAAATAAAAATTGTGTAAAAATCTATGCCGCATGGCGTTTGGGGCTCCGTTCTTCCTTAGGAACCCAAGTGAGCAGCGCCAGCACGAGTAAAGTTCTTCCTAGAAAGAAAAGCCTTGGTGTCATGACTCTCTGTGTGAGAATCCTGCTACGTTGTGTGTTACAGAAAGTGAAAATGATCCTAGAGCTAAAACCTTCAAAAGATAAAGTAGGACTGAGATCTGTTGATTACTGCAAAACGGAGGGAAAGTGGTAGGACAAGACTAATTATGTGTTAGGTTGGTAGGGAAGACAAGAAGAGAATGGTCTAAGATAAAAACTACAGTCCTACTGGTGTAAAGTGTTATGGAAACAAAAGAGGCCACCACATAAAGTAATTAATGGAAAGCAGTATCTTCTAAAAAGATCCGCTCTTTAGGACAGGAAAGTAAAGGGAATATTGAGAGAAGAACTTAAGGAAGGAGAAAGTTTTTCAGTGACTGAACAGGAATTCTAGTGTACAGTTTTGTAGCTAATAGTAGGTAAGCTCAGTAGTTATGGAGAGGGGAAAGTGGGATTAGAAAAGGAAGTCTATTGGGGCACCTGGGTGGCTCAGTCGGTTGAGCTTCCAACTTCGGCTCAGGTCATGATCTCTCAGTTCGTGAGTTTGAGCCCTGTGTCGGGCTCTGTGCTGAGAGCTCAGAGCCTGGAGCCTGCTTCAGATTCTGTGCCTTCCCTTGTCTCTGCCCCTTCCCCACTCATGCTCTGTCTCTCTCTGTCTCTCAAAAATGTTTTTTTTAGAAAAGGAAGTCTATAAACTTTTATAGGAATTAGAACTGGGGGATAGGAAAGGAGCCCTAAAATTAAGTTTTAAACATGATTTATAATAAGAGATTACTACTAGTGTCCACAGTGCAGATCATACAGGGAAATTTGTTAGTGCAAGGTGGGGGGAGAGGAGTGGTGGTCATTCAAGGTGGGGAAATTATGAGGCTCAGAAAACACTCATATTGGTTATTGTGGAGTCTAGCTAACTAGTAGTTGACTCTTAGCTTGTTCTCCATTTGAAGTAGTTTCTATCTCCCTTGATTCAGTCAAAGAAAGCATAGAAGCCAAGAGAGGACTTACCTTACTTCAAGCTTATGGGATTCGCACGTGAACCCTGACAGTGGAGGCCAACATACAAGGTATTAGGTGCTGGCTACATAATTCACAGGGCTCGGTGCAAAATGAAGATGTTGGACCCCTTGTTCAAAAAGTAGGAAAAAATACTGTTAAAAGTACTACAATTTGAAGTGCTTTACTTTTTTTTTCCTTTTTTTTTTATGTCTCTCACAACTGGTTCGTTTGTTGTTTAATAATCTAATTAAACAGGGGTGTCTGGATGGCTCAGTTGGTTAAGTGTCCAATTTCAGCTCAGGTCATGGTCTCATGGTTCCTGAGTTTGAGCCCCATGTGGGGCTCTGTGCTGATAGAGCCTTAATCCTGCTTCAGATTCTGTGTGTCTCTCTCTCTGGTGTCCCCCTGCTTACATTCTGTCTCTCTCAAAAATAAGTAAAAATTAAAAAAAATTGAAAAAAAATAATCTGAGGAAAAAATAAAATTTTTAATATTTCAGCATAAATTTTACCATTTATCTTTATGATGTATAATTCTGGTTTAAAATTCCAATGAAAGACTATGTAAATTATATATGAAATTACACAATTTGTTTTTTTGTATTGCATACATGGTTTTGTATTTTGTTCTTAACAGATGGCGGAAACTGTAAAACTATCTCAATGGATTTTTTCTTTTTGACTTGTGCACATAATACCAACACTCTACATGTTGCTTACTGATGATAAGGACTGAAAGGAAAAGGAAATATGGGTTGCCTTATATTTCCTTTTCCTTCTGGGTCATAATTTTCTATATAAGTGGTTGGATAATACAAGGAGTAATAACATAAATAAATGATATGATAGGGTTTTTTGAGTGTTTATGTTTTATATAACACGAATGACATTTTATTTCTGCATTTGAAGCAAGTGCAAAACTGAAAGTTGCATCCTCTTAAAGCTGTCATTGCCTGAATTTAATCAATAGTCAATTTTAACAAGCTTCCTTTGCACTTGCTTTGAGTCTCATTGAACCTAGATGCATCATGAGTGTTCTGTAATTCTATGTCCTTGGGACATTGTACGTGCTCTGTTTGAATAGGGCAGCCGAAAACAGCAACAGACACATAATGCGTGTATCTTCTGTCTTGTCACACATGCTCCATTGTCTCATTGAACATGCAGCACAGAAGTGCAAAGATAAAATTATTAAGAATTCCAAGAAGACAGCAGAACATTAGACGAGCAGTATCTTTCAGAGCATAAATCCCTGTACCCCTGCATAGGTCTGATGCTCATGAAGCCAGCCCTGCAGGAGGTCTAATAAAAACTAAAGCATATTTGAATCTATATTCTTCAAATTTAACATGATTCCAATTGTCTAGACAAATGTTTGTACCAGTAAAATTTTATTTTTGAATTGTATTCTTTCTTATGTAGATATACAGAAGGTTAAAACAAATTATTTTAAGAAAGTTAACTTAGAGGGATGTTGTGTACTATATAAATTAATTTGGTGCATTTAACATGAAAGTTATTTCTGACAACTTTTGTTGGGGGATGTCATGGAAACTAATGTGAGTGAAGTATTCTCTTGGTTATTTATACTCAAGTATCTTTATGGCAAATCCATATTTGTTCTACATTTCCTGACCAAGGAAATACTCTGTGACTTGATGGACGCTTCTTGGGTTTCTGTTACTGCTTTAGTCTTTTAATCTTCTTTGTTCTCTGCCCCCATTACATGATTTTGAAAAAGTAGGAATCCATAGGTCTATGCAAGATATTTCCAATTATGTTGGATGCATGAAGCAGGTTTGAATTATAGGAGTTTCTTGGAATAAAGATGTTAATTGCTTTCCCACATGTTAATCTTCTAAAGCTATTTGCTTAAGGAAAGAATCTCTTTTTCAATATATGCAAGCCTTCTGTAAAACCTCTGTAAAAGCGCAAAACCTGTCTGCATTTGTAAAGCATTTTTACAAAAAGTATAACTAATTAGTAAATATAGATACAAGTCCTCTCAGATACTTAATATGAAATGTAAAGTTATTATGAGGCAAGAATTTGCCATAAATATATAATAATAATCTTCAGTTCTTTTGTTGCTGTTGTTATAATTGTCTAAAAATTTATGTACTTGCCTCATTTATATTATTAACTGCATTTTATGTAAGTTTAAAGACTATTTCCTCCTGTTCTTCCTTGACCTGTGCTTTTGGAGCAAAATTCTATTTTTAGATTCACCTTGGAGGGGGGAGAAAAACAAAGAACATCTTTCCTTAATGTAAGTTCACATTCATCAATTTAGATGGGAATTTCATTGGAAATCAATAAACAGAGAACACAAAAAATTTCAAAGCTTGTCAACTAAATGGTTTGTGAAGCTAGGGAGTTTAGAAAAATCACCTAATTTATGATCACTGGATTAAGGGAATGAACTGTAGTATGATCAATTCCAAATATATCTTACATGTGATACTTGTCTAACCATTTGTTCTGCTTTTCCATTCTATTATCCTCTGCACATGATCTTTTCATTTTCTATCAAATAATAGATAATAGTATCAGGGGTTTTAGAAACAAATTTCATATCAGTTCCTCTGGTAAAATAACACAATGGTAAATTTGAAAAATATATCACATTCATTTCATCATCCAGTCATCAGTATTTGAAGAAGAATTCGTTCAAGAGTATACTACAGAGAGACAAAGGAACTAATAGTGATAGGTCAGGAACATTTGTCTTTTGTCATAAAAACAGTAACAAAATTATCTTTAAATCTAAACTGGAAAGAATTAGGATGGTTTTAATTTTATTTGTCCATAGTACATATTCAATAAAAATTGGAATTGATAAATAAATCAGTCCGTAGAATTTTTTGTTTTATTTGAGAAAGAAGCAAAGACATATGAATCACTGATTTATGAAATGTGAAAGTATCATCCAAAGTAATTTAGAGTGGTTCTTTCAAAAACATAGATTCATTTAAACACTTTAGGTAAATATTTTGCTTGTGAATTATAAACTTGGATTTGGATTATACTCTTAAAAAATTTTTTTATACAAGGCAGGGCACTTAAGGGATAAGCAAGGATATACACACACATACACACACATATGAAATCACATATCAAGTTTATTGTAGGGAAAAAGGAAAATATAAAAATCTGATATATTTACCCACTTAGCCCATAGACTTATTGGTAGTATAGTCATATATAAATTCCAAGATTTTTTCATGATGCTAATAAGCACATTGAATGTGTGTTTTCTGTCTCTTAGTCTTTATGTCATTTATTCTCTTAACACATGCCCTAACGCCACATAGTTTCACTTACTTTTATTATTTCTCCGATTCTTATGGATGCCAATTTACTCTACTGGAGGAAAACAGATGACTCTGAAGTATCATAAGCATTAAGTCAAAGTATTTTTCTTCAAAGGTATTGTGCTAAATTACATTTAGCCTGTGTTTAATGCACTGAATGTATATTTATTGAATAATCATCACCATTAAGCATATGATAAAGTTTAAAGTAGAGTAAGGAAATCATTTCCATTTGTCACCAGCTTTCCCCAAAAAATACATACATGGACCCACAAACATGTATTCACCCCAGTCGCATTGATTAGGGTTAGCAGTCATTCTTTTTAACTTTTATCTCTTAGTGGACACCATAATTCAGTATTATCAACTGACTTAAATCTGAAAGAAAATGAATGTATTGCTACATAATTTGAGGATCCTTAATCCATTTAGTTTATTTGTGTATAGCCTACTTTATCCAAGAAAAGATGTAAGATTAACACATCATTGCCTTTCAATACAATGACCTAAAATTTGAGATATATAAATACCAATAATACATTTAGTGTTCTGAAAATATATTTTTTTAATCTTGACTTAGTCTGTGTTGTCTTTTTAATTTTTTTTATGGGAATATGTGGTGTTTAAATTAACTTGCATAAGTTTCCCATTATATAACTTTTTATTATGTATAGTTACTACATTTTTAATTTAATTCCCATTTATATATTAACAAGTATTTTTCTTGAGGGGGGGGTGTGTATGTGTGTGTGTGTGTGTGTGTGTGTGTATGTATGTATGTATGTGTGTGTGCGCGCATGTGCAGGGAAGAGGCAGAGGGACAGGGAAAGAGAATCTCAAGCAAGCTCCATGCTCAGCACTGAGTCCCATGCAGGCCTTGATCTCACAACTGAGAAATCATGACCTGAGCCAAGATTAAGAGTTAGACTCTTAACTGATTGGGCCACCCTAGGTGCTCCTGAATAACTCTTTTTCATAGTATTATTTGACTTGTTGACTTTATGTCATACTTAGCCCAACTCAGTATCGCTGTGAAAATATCCAGGAATAGATGATGCGGAACCATATACAGAAAATCTTCCATAAAATACAACTGTTAGAATAACGATTCACAAATGAAACTAATTAGAACAGGAAGATTTTCAAAAGTTAGTAGGACATGACAACAGTATGCCAAATGTAAAGAGAGACACTATCTCTTTCAGACAGAAGCTGTGGGGGGAAAAATTGGTTGGGGAATGTTCATTGGGCAGAAAAGAGGAGGGGGATAAAGGCAACACACTTTTTAACTGTGCCCTGTCGGTCTGTCAAGTCCCATGGCCTCTATTTTATGTTCTGTGTCTCATTTTCTAACA
This sequence comes from Lynx rufus, assembly GCF_022079265.1. Lineage (NCBI taxonomy): Eukaryota > Metazoa > Chordata > Mammalia > Carnivora > Felidae > Lynx > Lynx rufus. Next base: position 40,589,546 of record NW_025814823.1, read on the forward strand.
ACTTGAAGCTCACAAGAGGGAAAGTCAAGGAGTTTAAATTGAGGAAGAAAGATAGCAGAGCATTTAGGTTTCACTTTGGCTTTTTCACCTCCAATTTGCAATGCTCCAGTGCAGGGAAAGGAGAAGAATTGTACATTTCGCTGGGAGGTTGGAAGCCTGGTCTTAACAGGTTAACAGTATAGGAGGGTTAGAATGTTAAACATATCAAAATTGTCTTATTAGACATAATTTTATATCAGGCTATTTTGTGTATTGTAACCATTTAACTTCACTGAGTAGAAGTAGACATAAATAGACGGATTTGCCACTACATGTACTGTGTTGTGAATGGAAGTAGGAAAAACCTTCTGGGAACCAAAATACTTGAATAAAATTGATGGATGTCATATTCAATATTTAATTGTTTATTAAATAACACATTTGGATTATTCGTCATGAATGTGTTATAGCCTATAAACTTTAACATGAAGTAACTGATCTTTCTTAATGCTTAGAATAGGTATAAATGTATTTTTAAAAGGGCAATTAATAGTTATATCTACATTAAAATAAATTATGTCCATTTTAATGAATGTGTTGGCTATTGTTGAGGACATAGCACATTTTACAAAAGGAAAATCAAAACTATGTGTAGCAGCACAATCTGAAATTTACAATTTTACAGCTTCATTATGAGCAGATTGACACCACTTGAGAAAGGGAGAAGAGGTGAAGGTGACCTAATAGCAAAACTAGGCACAATTTTATAGTAAAAACCTTAACTACCCAAGGAACATTAATAATGCAATGCCAATAAATACTGCAATAAATATTTGACTTATTAATTTGAATTCATTACAAATGTTATTTAAGGAACTAAGTTTACACGCTCAGAGAAAAAAATCTGAAAAAGAATTTGGCACAGAGCAGGAGTTTGTACTCTGCTTTGATAGCTGATTGAGTGTGTAGCTTAGTTTTGATATTACTTGGGGCACAGTATAGTGTGTCAGAAACTTTCTCATATTAAATTGTCAATATCAATTCAGAAATTCATTATTTAATCAATTTTTTTTCACAGAAGGAACAAAGCACATAATCAAAAATGTGTATGCCCTTGATTTGTTTTCAGACAAGCAATAATCCCAACCACTCCTGCAAAATTCTGTTTGCTGATTTTCCATGACAATTTACATTTAAAATTGTAAACATTTAAATAATATGCAATTAAGTGGTGGGGGATTTGTTTAAATAACTGTATAATAGTGGGTATTAAAGGTGAATGCATTATTGTTTTATATCCCTTCATATGTTTTATTCCTTCTCTCTGAAACACTCCATGACACTACTTGAATTTTTTAAATGTGTATTTAGTTTTTTTTGGGGGGAAGGGGGAGAGAGAGACAGAGACAGAGACAGAGACAGAAAGACAGAGTGTGAGCAACGTGAGGGGCAGAGAAAGAGGGACATACAGAATCTGAAGCAGGCTCCAGGCTCTGAGCTGTCAGCACAGAGCCCGACGCAGGGCTTGAAGTCACAAACCGTGAGATCATGACGTGAGCCGCAGTCAGACACTTTAAAAAAATTTTTTTTTACTGTTTATTTATTTTTGAAAGAGAGAGAGAGAGAGAGAGAGAGAGAGAGAGAGAGAGAGACAGAGTGTGAGCAGGAGAGGGTTGGGGGGGGGGAGATACAGAATCCAAAGCAGTCTCCAGTCTCTGAGCTATCAGCACAGAGCCCAACGTGGGGTTCAAACTCACGAATGGTGAGATCAGACCTGGGCCAAAGTCAGACGCTTAACCAACTGAACCATCCAGGTGCCCCGAGCCCAAGTCAGACACTTAACTGAGTGAGCCACCCAGGTACCCCTCTATGCCACTACTTGAAAACTAGGTCCTTTTTCTCTTATAGGACTGATCTATAATATTGCTTTCTCCAAGGAACCCTCATGAGCCATTTAGTTTAAAACAATCCAATCCCATTTGTTTAACATGGTTTTACCAAGGCAGTTTGGTAAATCGTATTCTTAGTGCCTAGCATATGATCAAAACTCAATAAATATTAATTATTGAAGAAGGAATGATAGCCTGCAACCATTTTGTAAGTCAGGCAGGAGGGAATTTTCTTGTATAGGAGGGATAAACAAGACAAAAAGTACTGAGTATTGAGTTGAAAGGTGGCTTGACAGGACAGTTGAACAAGAAATGTCCTTCCTTGAGATTACCAGATTCTCAGACTGGTTGTTCCATATTCAGATACTGGCACAGGCTGATGACAGTTCAAAGTCCCAGGCATTGGAAGACAAGACTAAAGTTGGTCAAATCAAATGGCAGGTTGTTTGTTGGTACAAAAAGCTAATACTTTATAAAGACACAGAATGGAGTTTGGAAGTCAATATCTGGCCTTATTATAGGAAAATGATGGAGGTATTTGTAAGTCATACTTAAGTCATATTGAAAAGGGTGATTCCTTGCAGTATGCCATTTCTTGGAATGCAAGAGGGTGGGAGGATTTCTTAACCTTTGCTGCTTTCTAAGAGCACAGGGCTCATGTAAGGTATAACACTGCCAAAAGGAATAATTGAATACATGTTTGTTATAGTATATTTAATGTGATGTATATGACTGTATATGAATCTGCATATCTAACTATAGATTTATGCTTTAATTTTGATACTGTCATGGCTATTTTTATGTATCTACATAAGTAAGAGCTGATCAGTGATTCTTAATGTGTCTAATTGTATAAGACTAACTGGTGTATTATTGAGTATCATCCTTGGCTTGTGACCACTATATGCCTTAATGTTTATGACAGTTAAAAAGAACCCTACCCGTACTTTCAAATGCCGCTTAGCAGAGCAGTCCCTATTCCAGTTGAGAGTCATTGGGATGCAGATGTCATCGTGTTATAGATTGCAAATACTAATGCTACATTTCAATAATATTCTTTATTTTCACATATATTTGTTGTTAAGCTGCATTTGTTAAATATGTAAATAACAGAAAATACTTGTTCTATCCCATATGATCCATTCCACTATAAGCAATTCATCTAAGCCAATAATGGGGCAAAAATTCTGTTGAAAGCTATTGGCATTCTCGGCAAATTTGACCACAGGAAAGTTTTCTGAGAAGTTTTTGCAAATGGATTCCCAGCTTAGCAAAAAAGACAAATAAACAGATGATAACTTAGCTATGCCTGGACATTTTCAAAAGTGAATATAAAGTGTGACCAAACTAGTTCATGGGAGAAGTCATACTCTAAGGAATTCTAAAGATGAGTGTGAGAACCCTGATAAATCATGCTATAATTAGCCTTTCTTCTCAACACCTTTTCATATAAGTAAACAACTTTGTTTATTGTTTTTTTTAATATGAAATTTGTTGTCAAATTGGTTTCCATACAACACCCAGTGCTCATCCCAACAGGTGCCCTCCTCAACGCCCATCACCCACTTTCCCCTCCCTCTTACCTCCCATCAACCCTCAGTTTGTTCTCAGTTTTTAAGAGTCTCTTATGTTTTGGTTCCCTTCCTCTCTAACCTCTTCTTTTGATTTCTTCCCCTCCCCCATGGTCTTCTGTTAAGTTTCTCAGAATCCACATAAGCATAAAAACATGCGGTATCTGTCTTTGTCTGTATGACTTATTTCACTTAGCCTAACACTCTCCAGTTCCATCCACGTTGCTACAAAAGGCCATGTTTCATTCTTTCTTATTGCCAAGTAGTATTCCATTGTGTATATAAACCACAATTTCTTTGTCCACTCATCAGTTGATGGACATTTAGGCTCTTTCCATACTTTGGCTATTGTTGAAAGTGCTGCTATAAACATTGGGGTACAAGTGCCCCTATGCATCAGCACTCCTGTATCCCTTGGGTAAATTCCTAGCAGTGCTATTTCTGGGTCATAGGGTAGATATAGGGTATCTATATCCTATATAGGATAGATATAGGGTAGATATGATTTCCAGAGCAGCTGCACCAGTTTGCATTCCCACCAACAGTGCAAGAGGGTTCCCGTTTCGCCACATCCTCTCCAGCATCAATAGTCTACTGATTTGTTCATTTTAGCCACTCTGACAGGTGTGAGGTGATATCTGAGTGTGGTTTTGATTTCTATTTCCCTGATGAGGAGTGACGTTGAGCATCTTTCCATGTGCCTGTTGGCCCTCTGGATGTCTTCTTTAGAGAAGTGTCTATTCATGTCTTCTGCCCATTTCTTCACTGGATTATTTGTTTTTTGGGTGTGGAGCTGGGTGAGATCTTTATAGATTTTGGATACTAGCCCTTTGTCTGATATGTCATTTGCAAATATCTTTTCCCATTACATCAGTTGCCTTTTAGTTTTGTTGATTGTTTCCTTTGCAGTGCAGAAGCTTTTTATCTGGATGAGGTCCCAATAGTTCATTTTTGCTTTTAATTCCCTTGCCTTTGGAGATGTGTCAAGTAAGAAATCACTGCGGCTGAGGTCAGAGAGGTTTTTTTTTCCTGCTTTCTCCTCTAGGGTTTTGATGGTTTCCTGTCTCACATTCAGGTCTTTTATCCATTTTGAGTTTATTTTTGTGAATGCTGTAAGAAAGTGGTCCGGTTTCATTCTTCTGCATGTTGCTTTCCAGTTCTCCCAGCACCATTTGTTAAAGAGACTGTCTTTTCCGTTGGATATGCTTTCCTGCTTTGTCAACTTTGTTTATTGTTTAAGCAAGTCTGAGTTGGTGATTTTGTTACTAGAAGTCAAAAAGCATCTTATGTGATATACTATATTAATACTAAAATCTAATAAAATATAAAGAAGTGATCTTTTCGACTATTTCTAAAAACTTTTAAATATGTTATAAGCTCTCTTTCCCAAATTAAAGATTGTCTCTTAAGAATAATGCTACAGATTTATAAATTAAAAAAAAATGTTGTTACTAAAAACATCCCTGATGAGAAAATTAAAGATGTGTCTACTTATTGATAAGAGTTGGTGAAAAGTATTTTTTTAGCCATGTTTGTAAGTCAATACTGGGTGCACATTTAATGAACACGGAACTATTATAATGGAAAATATTACATATAAACTATTAGTCATTCCTTTGTGTTATACCTAAGTATGCTCTTATTGTATGCATATGTGGAAAAAGTAACAATAGTGAATTTTTGTTAAGTATTTCCCCAAATAAACTTGCATACCAAGAAATATTAAGAGAACAGAACAAGTAACAGGCTACATTTGATGAGAGAGAGGAGGGAGGGTAAATTAAGAATTATCAGGTGCTGTAATTACTGCCTGGCTGACAGTAACTGTACCTTGTTGAACTGCCCGATAGAAAAACGAAACCTGAGTATCTGAAAAAGCTGATAAGTACTAGAGAATTAGTTACATGGGATAAGAGATACTAAGATGGAAACATCAAATTATTCAATCAAGAAAATGTCCTGAAAACCTAACATGTTCCAGGTAGTGTTATGTATCCTGGGGATATAATAATTAAAAAAAAAGTTGAATGTTACTTATTCTTTTATGGAATATACATTCTGTGAGGATAAAAGTCAATAAACAACATGTTTTCGTAGCAGTTATTTCTACACGCACGTGAAGAAATAATGGCAGGATAGGGATGATTGTAAATAGAATGGTTAGGAAGAAAATATTTTCTGAAGGATGATGGTTTTGTTGGGTTCTGAAAAACAAGCCTAGACTAGTTAGGGAAATTTCTTCTGGAAGCAGTTGCTGGCTGAAGGAGTCACAATTACAAAGACCTTCAGGTTTAGACCGAGTTTTCCATGGAAGCCAAAAGCAACAAGGCCAAGATGCCTCAGGTACTTTGAGCAGGTAAGTTTGTGGATCTAGATGGGATTGGAGATAAATATGGGAGTGTGATTGGAAAGAATTTTATAATAAGGAGTTTGGGTAATATTTAAATTGCAAAGGAAAAGCTACTGAAGAGGTATTAATGGTAAAGTGACATATTTTTCAAAGACTAAGATTGGTGCTTAACTGGGAATCATCAGAAAGAGGTAATATAGGGGCGCCTGGGTGGCGCAGTCGGTTAAGCGTCCGACTTCAGCCAGGTCACGATCTCGCGGTCCGCGAGTTCGAGCCCCGCGTCAGGCTCTGGGCTGATGGCTCAGAGCCTGGAGCCTGTTTCCGATTCTGTGTCTCCCTCTCTCTCTGCCCCTCCCCCGTTCATGCTCTGTCTCTCTCTGTCCCAAAAATAAATAAAAACGTGGAAAAAAAAATTAAAAAAAAAAAAAAAAAGAAAGAGGTAATATAAAAAACTAAAGTAACCAGTTAAAAGATTATTGCCAAACAATTGCTAAAATCATTTGAACTATAGAACAGAAAGTAAACAAATTCAGGATATCTTTTGGAAAAGACATCAAAGCATTTTTCAAGGAGCTGGACTTGGAGGAAGGGAAGGGAAGAGAAGAAACCAAAGTGACTTTTTTTTTCATTGAATAACTGGATGTATGCAGTTGCCATTTACTAAATGGAAACAAAACACCCACAAAAATCTAGCATACTAGAAGTATCTTCATTACTCTTTACTTTGAGTGTATTCGTTTCTACATGTGTAGTATAGATATATCATTCTCTTTTCAGGAAAGTCTATGGTGAAGATCACTGATATATAAAAAACAATCAAACAAACAAACAAAACAAAAAACAGAATAAACTTTTACCACATGATAATCATTATCAACTCACTAATCCTAACATGGGGCAAAGTATTTTAATTATCCCTAGCATTCATCTATTCTTTTTTTGTCTTAGTAATAAAATTCCCCAGATCATCGGGGTACATTGTTGCCTACCTAAGGAAGAGTTTATAATCTTCCCTTACAGTAACATGTGAAACTTCTGGACCATCTCCTTAAAGATCAAGTCACATATCCTGCATTGCATTCCTCACCGCCCCCCCCCCCCGCCCCCCGCCCTTCCTGCTGGTTAAGAGATAGCAACACTGATGCCTTGGACTCAGAGGGAAACAAAATTTGGGGGAAATCAGAGCCAATCTGCCAGCTTGGCTCACTTGATGGACTTACCTGAAATCCAGAAATCTCTTCTGTAGTTAATGATGTGAAAGATAACTTCTCTGTTACTTAAACCATAGCATTTTGGAGAATGTGTTAGTCTAGCTTGTACTCTTTCACTAGCTTGTACTAGTAAATACATTATTTCCTAGAATATAATACTTATTAGGAACATTTGTGAATTTTTAACAACCATGGAAAGATGGGCATTGGATTGTGTGTGTGTGCGTGTGCGTGCTCGCACTTACATGCACGCGCACGCACACCCATGAGTGCAAGTGCTGAAATAATATGAGCCCAACAACTGAAGAATAGAGTGGAAAAATAATTTTATCTACCTTTACAAATGGGATAAATTGAGACTGTCTATATTGCTGAGTAAGAAGGAATGTGAAACAATATTCGTGTTCTGTAAGAATCATTTCTGTATTGGGGTACCTAGGGGGCTTAGTTGGTTAAGTGACCAACTCTTGATTTTGGCCCAGGTCATGATCTCACAGTTCCTGAGTTCGAGCCTTGCCTGGAGCTCTGCAAATGGAGCTTGCTTGGAATTCCCCCTCTCTCCCTCTCTCCTCCCTCTCTGCTCCTCTCCTGCTCATGCGCATATACCTCGCATGAGAGTGGCATACTCCCTCTATCTCTCTCAAAAAAATAAATAAACTTCAAAAAATTTTTAAAAAGAATCATTGCTAAAAGAATCATTGCTTCTTATAATATATCTGGGATGGGAGAGTAGTACTCTATATGCAGTGTATTTTCAAATGTTTGAATTAGAAATAAATGTCATAGTAAATCAGTCAGGAGATAAATGAGAACTTGGAAAAAACTCAATTAGGTATTGGCATTTCTCTGCATGCTACAGAACTCACATAACTTTTGTCAGAATTCTGTTGCAAAATACTTGAGAGGTATTATGCTTTCTAGTGACATAAGTAAAGATAGAAAAGTCTAGAATAACTTCATCCTGCAAGTTGGATATCCTGCGAATTCTTTAATCCTATATATAATTCTGAAAATGGGCATTTTACTTGGTTTTTCACAGCAGCCAAATAGGAAGTGTGTTTGAAGAAGCAAATTAAAAAAAATGTATTCAGACTATATCCTTTCAAAGAAAATGAATGAAGCAGATGCAATATGTCCTCCTTGTTTCACAAAAATAAATAGCAATCAACAAAACTTCCATCTCATATTCAAAAAGTTTAATCAAGGTCATAGTTTTCAACTTTATATCCAACACATATTATTCAATTAGTAAGAAATCAATGATTTATATACACTGCGACAAAGAATAATGTGAAGAGGATCAATTTAGTTGAATAATGAGAAATGTAGCTTAAACATTTTATTTGCATTGTACTTCAGTTAAACCTTGATACGATAAATGTGCCCTGGTGCTTTCTTGATGTGGAAATAAAAAGTGACCACCAAAGATTTGGGCCTTCCTTCCTTAATGTAAAATAATTTCTAAAGGTTGGCTGTGCAGTGTCTGCATTTTCCAAGCCTTTGTCAGAAATGTAATGATTAATTACACAGTTAAGTTAGTCAAAGGGAAGATGCAAAAGGAAGCAAACAATTTGAATGCTACAAATTGGAGAGGATATTGAAATAGCAATACTTAAATTTAATAATATTTTAATTTATTTTAGTTATCTAAGTTAATATTTTAATTTAATATTTAATTTAATTTAAATATAATTTAACTTAAGAGTAATTTTAAATTAAAAAATAATAATTTAATATTAAATTTTAAATTAAAAAATAATAATTTAATAGTAATAGTAATATTTTAATATTTAAATGAGAAAAGCTCACATGAGCTTTTGCCTAGATTATCTGATTCATTATATATAGTTTATAAAGAAAGAAGGATGAAAGGAGAGAGATAAGGACAGAGGAAAGGAAAGATGGGAAGAGGTAGAGGGAAAAGAAAACAAATAAAACTTTCCTTTGTAAATATCACATCATCTGTAATTTCATTCTCGTTACTAGAAATTGGAATGATCAGACTACATTGTTTCAGGTAAGAAACTTAGCTAGTTTGAGCCAGTAGTTCTGTCTTGAATGTTTAAGTTGTGGCTTTGAAACAACAAGGCTTATAGAAGAAAAAACCCGGAATTCAGATCTTAATACTTGAACATTCCTTCCTATTCCACTTCCCTCAAACAACAATAACAACAACAACACCTTTTAAATTTTCTTCTCAATTTTCAAGTAAATCCTCAAACTACCCTGTATACCCTCAAACTAGATCAAGTCCCATCTAGTACTTTGTTAGTGCCCGGGCAGAAAAAAATCAGTGGCAGATTCTCCTCCTTTATGAGATGGGCAAGAACCTGGAGAACCAGTTTAGAGCACTCCAGTGAAGACCAACAATGTAGCAGATTCTAGACAAGATAGGGGCTGAGAGATCTGTGGACTCTCTCAGAGGAATGATCCTTGTAAGTTCTCATTCAAACTATACTGCTAGTGGAGGAAAGACAGTAATTAAATCAATGGAAAAAATTTCCCTGATCTGAGTTGGGAAACTAAGTTGGCAGACTAAGAATCCACAGTATTCCAGGTCAGAATAATAATAAGAGATAAAGTTACCCATAAATATCTTGGTAACATCAATTAAGGGGAAAACTTACAACCTTCATGTTGACAAAACAAAATGAAACATGGCATCTGCAAGGGAAAATACATACATACACCAAAAAAGCCTACCTGACATTTTATTTTTTATTTTATTTTTAGAACACTGAAAACAACAACAAAAAATGAAATAAGTAAATAAATAGTCTGTATGTCCATATGTACAGTTGCCAAGAAGTGGGCTCTGTGACTTTTCTGAAATGAGCTACATTTTGGAGAACAAACTTGAAAATTTGAAAAACTTGGTATGAATCTCTGGGATAATAGGAGCACTGTCTTCATCATCATCTCCTCTGATGGGTTGTTTTAATAACCAGTACAACCTAGCTTTGATCTTTTTTGATTGTGGCCAGTATTTCAGATTTCCCCCCTTCCTTTGTAATCAGTATACAGATAGTAAACCCAATCTATTTTCTGTATCAAAATTAAAAAGAATTTGAATAGCCCTGTGTATAAACCGATTATTTCCCTCATTTCTCAGGCAAGTTAATTTAGTATTAGGAGATGTTAGTTACAGATTTTGTTAACACCACAGGTTTTTTGTATTCCTGTTTTTCTCACTTTGCAATCAATAAGTACAATGAAAAGTTTTCATTGTCTAGTATCTTAGATCTTATCCTCTAAAATAGAAGTAACTGTACATACATGCTTTTCTTTCTTTTTAGCGTATTTACCCAATTTTTTGAAAGTCACGGTTTGAATATAGAATATTCTCTTCAGGGTTGATATATTAAATTTCTAATTATAACCTTAAACTGTTTAAAGAATCTGATAATTCAGTGAGAAACCAGATACCGACAGGTTTTAAACCAAAAGTATTTTGAAATATTTTATCTCATCTATGAACACGTTTCTTGCCACTTATCCCACAGTCTGCTGAGTGCTATTTTTCTTACTTTCATTTTTTGACAGTTTCTGTATTTACCCAATGAAATTCAACAAGGTTGAGATAGAAAAAAAATCTGTTATCATATTAGCTAGCAATTTTTCCAAGCAGAAAAAAAAGAGACAGAATTGTGCTTTAAACGTCAGCTAGTAATAAAACATGCTTGTCATGCATATATAAGACTCAAGAAACAGAACATCACTTGATAATTTTTAAAAATATATATCATTAATAAAAAATAAGTGAATTGATTAGATATAAAATAATATTTGAAACATTACAAAGTTACCCATGTGCTCTGTGCAACTTTGTAATATGTGATTGTATCATTAATGTTATAACTTATTGCAGGTAAAGCCTTGTGATGGTACCCATATATCTAGGTAACTCTAATTTAAAGTAGAAGAGAAGCAATAAAAGTATTAAGGGAAAGAAACAATTTTTGAAATAGCAATTTATTTTCTAGATGAAAAATATAAACTTCAGTCCTATATTTGACATGAGTATATATCAAAATCTTTCCTCAAATGTGGACTGAAGCCTGAGTTGTTACTTGCAGGCCTGATTATAGTGCAAGGAAAACCCAATAAAATTGTGACACTATACTTTTTATACCTCTTTTCTCTAATAAATATTGATTTTGAAATATTGGTAAAGATTACAGCTTGTAGGTAAGAAACTGTTGATCCAAATATAGTACAAGTATTTTTTTTTCTGAATGACTCTGTTAGCTTTAATTTGGTAAAGTGATTTAACATGATTAATGAAATTAGAAGTAGCATTGATTCCTGATTTATACTTGACATATTAAAAATAGTTTAAAACAGTGGAAAATATATGTGTGTTCAAGGAGAATGAATTTTGGCACATAAAGTTTATCAAAATCGAGGCAATTTTTGTCGCAGCATTGTACATGCCTAGGTCAATTTACAAACACCAAGTCTCTGTTAGTATATTAATGTAATTCATACAAGTGATTTTTCCTACTTTTTTAGCTGCTTTAAACAGAATATATTCAAAAGGTCAAATAGGACATTAAAGCCAAAGGAATCTTCACTGCCAGTGTTACAATGAAATTATTAAAGGGGAAATATTTTAGTAAGTAATGCACCTATTCTTTTTATAATCTCAAGTGATCTCTACTGAATTGCTATGTTGTGTATAGTTGACAAGTAGGATATGAAAAAAATACTTACTATATTACTATAATTTTTCTAAGAAATAAAATGAAAATACTTATTTAAATTTAAATAAGTAATAAAGCACCAATTATTATGCATATGTGTCCCAAAAACAGCAAATAAATTTACTAAGATAATTTTTTTAACTTTGTTATGTAGTAATACATTATATTAAATTATATTAAATATATTTAATTACATTAAACAGCACCTGCATGATACAAAGAACATTTTTGCAAAAATTTGAAGTCCGACTAGCTGTTCCATGTGGGACAAAGGGCATGTGCAAAGACCTTGGACTAAAAATAAGTTTGAGGGGTGCCTGGGTGTCTCAGTGGGTTAAGCGTCCCACTTCAGCTCAGGTCAGGATCTCACGGTTGGTGAGTTCGAGCCCTACGCTGGGCTGTATTTTGACAGCTCAGGGCCTGGAGCCTGCTTCAAATTCTATGTCTCTCTCTCTGCCCCTCCCCAGTCACACGCTGTTTCTCTCTCAAAGTAAACATTAAAACATTTTTTTAAAAAATTAAAAAAAAATAGAAATAAGTTTGATGTAATCCAGTAGCATCAAGAAAGTCAATTTGAGTGGAATAGTGTGAGCAAGTGGAAGGCATAAATAGAAGACTTGCAGGGAATTCATGGGATACAATAAGGAGTTTGACTATTATTATAGAAATTTGTATCCTTTGGAAAAATTTGAACAAAAAATGTCATGAATTGTTTTTTCTTAGAAAAAGTGATTTATTGTCTGACTACAGATTCTGGGAAGAACAGAATAAATGGGGGGGGTCCCATGAGCAGTCCAACTTTTTTTACAAAGCGTATGAACTGAGAATTGTTTTTATATTTTTAAATGTCTACTATAGAAGTGCAGTCAATCCCCGTTATTCACAGATTCTGTATTTGCAAATTTCTCCTCACCAAAATGCATTTGTAACCCCAAATCAATAATCAAGGCACTTGAATAGTCATTTGCACATGTGCACATGTACAGAGCAATGGAAGACGTAAGTCACCTGATAAACATGTTCTCAGCTGAAGTTGAACAAGGCCATAACCTGCCTTCTTGAATCAGGTCTTCTTACATTGTAAACAAGTGTCTTTTTATAGGTTTACTTAGTGCTGCATTTTTCAGATTTTTGTGCATTTTTTGGTGATCTCACTATTTAAAATGGTCCCAAGAGTAGTGCTAATGTGTTATTTAGTGTTCCAAAGTACAAGAAGGCTGTGATGTTTATAGAGAAAACATGTGTTTCAGATAAGATTTTTTCAGGCATGAATTATAGTGCTGTTGGCTGTGAGTTTAATGTTAATAAATCAAAAAATGTGTAATCAATTAGGTGTCTTTACACAGAAACACATGAGGTGCCTGTGTGGCTCAGTTGGTTGAGCATCCTACTCTTCATTTCAGCATGGATCATGATCTCACAGTTCTTGAGATTGAGCTCCGCATCAGACTATGTGCTGACAGCATGGAGCCTACTCGGGATTCTCTCCACACCTCTCTCTCTCTGGCCCTTCCCTACTGTGTGCACTTGCTCTCTTCCTCTTTCTCTCTCAAAATAAATAAACATTAAAAAAAAACAGAAACGCATAAAAAAAAGTAAACATGGAATGATTGATAAAAATGTGATCAGAGGCTCACAGGCACATAACCTTGTATTTCCCCTAGGAGCATGGTTCAGTATTTGTTAATTTAGTGTTTATGGAGACTGGATAGAACATAACCAATTCAGATCACAGAAATTATCTGTATGTACATAATACTCTCAATTTTGTCTCTTGACCAGCAAAGCTTAAAATATTTACTATTTGTCCCTTTACAAATAATTTTGCCAACTTCTGACTTAAGTGATATGAGGCAGCAGTAAAAAACATGCTGGCTTAAACCAGAGTGGTAAATGTGGAGATTGTGAGAAGCTTTCATATATGTTATGTATTTCAGTTTAGAGTCTGTAAAATGTTGGAAAAATATATATGATACACAAAGATAAATATATATATATATATATACAGTATATATACACTATATAGTATATATAATATATTGATATTAATAACTACTTTTTTGTTCACATTGTCTAATTCATTAGATATTGCTATGTTAATGATTCTTATAATAATTGTATTTCAGACTAATTCTACCTACATTTTTTATGCTGTGGCTTATTACTGGTTTTGAGGATAGTTTATCAGCCATGTAAGTGTTCCCAAATATCATTGAAGAAACATAGTTTGCTGACTGCTTTACAGTTACAATAGTCATTTTGTCACCTGGAAGAGGTTTAAATTCGCATACTGTTACTCTGATTACTTTTCTCTGATTTTAAGTTGCTAACTCTCACTATCTTTGGCAAGAAAAAACAAAATCCTTTGAAGGTCATTCAGTCACTTCTGCTTCAGAAGGAAGCTGTAGGATGAGTCCTGGCACCAGAAGATGGTGCGATGAATTAGTATGCTAGTAGTGGTGATGATAGGTTGCTAGAATGATATTTGTAAGGAAGTTTTTATGGGACTTTATTATTTGCATTTGAGGTGCAAAGAGTAAAATATTACAGATAGCTTTTATTTTTTTCTGAAATGAAAACTAAATATAAATGAAAATTGCTTTCTCTATGCAAATTTAGAGGAAGGAACTTACATAATATACATTTTTATGCACGTTTCTGTCTGATATAAGGTTAATATATTTGCCCAAAGTTTAAGAGACAGTTTTAAGAAGGAGAAATTTGAAAGATTAGAAATATATATGACCATTGACCTTTGAAAATTTATAGGATCATCCAAAGAGTGGAAGAGAGAGAAGTTTGAGTCAAACACTATAAACCAGTATTTAAGGAATTGCAAAGTATATTTCCTACAGAGAAGGTGTCAGAGTACAGTAAAGGAAATGACTTAGGATGTAGGTAGTAATTGATAAATCTCTGAAGAATTTACTTGAATTAAAAATACATATTTCTTGTTGACTTTGGATAGAGGATTTTTTTAATTGACAAGTTTGTAAATAAACTTTAACGTATTCAGAAGTAAGTGAATGCTGAGAAGTGACATATTTGTTGCTTTGAGTGAAAGGACTGGGAAGGTTCAACACACCTGTCCTTATTGGTGTGTCCAACAATATGAGACCCACCTGTTACAGGTGGTCAGTTGGCCCTATGCTCTAACAGAGGCACATGGAAGAAAGAATTGCAAATTAAGTGTCCCAGAGAGCTACAAAACCATACTTTTAACAAATGTGTTTAACCCAGTATGGTAAGCCTATTTTTCTCTGAAAGAGAAATAAGAGAGCATGATGGGTGTATGATAACATGGTGACAATGTTTTAACATTTTATGAAGTAAAGCATCTTCCATTTGCCTGTGGCTACACTATTAAATCATCGCACCTTGTTGCCCCATTTCCTCACATGTGTCCTGACCTGGTGGGTTAGAAAAATTCACTCATTCATGTGTTTATAGAGTTGTCATTGTGTACTCACTCTGCTGCGGAAACAATGACCTGGGTTAAGGAAGCGCAGCTGAAAAGATTTGTGATCTCTACCTTTGTGAATCAGCTGAATCCCTCAAATACTTGCCACATCACTAGTCTGTGCTCCCAGAATGGAGAATGAAGAGGCTAAACACACCTGCATGCTTCCAATACAAGGCTTCAGCAAGTAATATCAGAAATAATATATGCTAAACAGCATCTTTTCCATAAAATGTATCCACTAGTTTTAGAATGCTGTTTTTTTCTTGAAATCCATGTGCTCAAGAAAGTATATGAAGTGTGTGATAGCCAAACTAATAGCCTCTCTTTCCACAATCCAGTTCAGAACATCTTGGCAGCATTTAAAATTCTAAAAGTGCCCTGATTTTTGTTGTTCCTCAACATTCATGCTCATCTTTATTTTTAGCATATGTTGTTATCCTAGTCAACAAGATAATCAAAATGCTTTACGGTATTTAGTAAAAGATGCAGCGTGCGTTTGTGCCACAAATAGGACAGACTGAGCAGGACAAATGCCTCTTGTGTTACGTCCGTGTCACTTTGTTTGCTCATTTTTTATCATGTCAAATAACCTGACATCAATTCAGTCTTTCAAACCGTGACACACACACACACACACACACACACACACACACACAGAAGTCTTTGATGAGACAGAGTGAATGGATCTGAGGGAAAGAGGTTGAGCTCACAATAGGCAAGAAGGAGGACACACAGTGTGGAAGCAAGAGCATTCAGTTGATACTGAATGACAAACTTTTTATGTTATTGTTGATTAATGAGTAAACTTTCAAAAGCTTTTTTTGTTCCTTGTAATATGTCTAGTTTTATACTGAAATTTAGATCTATTATCCAGTAATTCCAATAATTACTTTCTAAGCATTTAGCAATTCATCACAATGTTCTATGTGTTCCCTCCTAAATTCACTCATTATGAGTCTGATTTTGCTTAATTTATCCTCTAACATTTCATTAAAATAAATTAAATTACTATGTTCTTATTAAAATGAAATGAGAAATGTTATCATGAGATTTATAAAAGAACATTTTCTAATTTCTGAAACAGTTTTATTTATTAATATTTCCATGCCATTTTCCTTAATGCTATTATTTTTACTAAAAGTATGTATCTGTTTTTTCATTACTTCATAATATCTTATCATATATAGTTATAAAAATGCACTTACCGCTACAAGTTTCACTTTCTTTTAATGTTTTTCATCATTCAACTCTAAAAATTCAAAATAGGCTCTTTGATCAACAGAAAACAATAATGCAATCTATCATGTTTATTAAAGAAACTCTCTCTTGGTTTAATTTGATCATATCCTTAGCATTAGATTCACATCCTAATTCATTCATTGCACATGTTCTAAAAACTAGAGGAAAAGTGCATCTCCTGTTAGGATTTTATGGAGTTGTAATCACTTCCAAAGTATAAAAAGTATTATGTGTGTATAGGTATGAATAGGTAACAAAGCCTCAGCAACGTAAAAGCGTTATATTTAAAAACAGGAAGAGATTGAAAGCAAAAAAATTCTATTTTACTAAAATACAGTCATTTCAGACTGACCACTATTACCTTGTTTCATCTTTTATGTAAAAAAGAATTGGGGATGGATTTGGGGAATAGTAAGAGAAGATACACCAATGAAAATTGAATCAGAAATAAATGTAAACTTTTTTAGATAAGGAAGAGTAATAACATACATGAGACTTTTATTCCATACTTTTTACTTGGTTTAAGGAAAATTTACTTAAGATAATTTTAGAGACAGTACTTCTTTGACTAATTTTAATGTCCAGTGTATTCAAATAATTTTTGCATAATATTTTATGAAAGACATCTTAAAGTAATCTGTGCAACCTCTCTCCTTAATAATTTTACTTTTTTATTTTTTTAACTTATTTTTTATTTTTTAAAGTTTATTTGTTTTGAGAGAGAGAGAGAGAGAGAGAGAGAGAATGAGTGGGATAGAGGAGAGAGAGGAAGAGAGAATCCCAAGCAGGCTCTGCACTGTCAGCACAGAGCCCAACATGGGGCTCGAACTCACAAACCATGAGATCATGACCTGAGCTGAAATTAAGAGTCAGAAGTTTAACCAACTGAGCCATCCAGATGCCCTAGTGACTTTACTTTTAAAGTCTGATTTGTATTATAATGGTTGATGGTGTTCTTTGAATTCCATCAACCATACTCTTTAATATTAGTATATTTTGATAAAAAGTCACTAGATGCATTTAGATATCTGTTAATTTTATCACAGACTACACTGTTGGACAAACTTCATATTTTGCTGACTGCTTTTCCACTGCAGTATTCATTTGTCATTGGGAATATGTATAATTTTACACGGTGCTATACTGATTTCATTTTTTCTAACTCATCTTAGCAAGTTTAGTAGCCCTCATACTATCTATTTCAGGGGAGTAAAATGCTGTTTTAAGATAAGTCACTTGTGGTTAACTGCTTTTAAATAAGTGATTAGTCAATTCTAGATTCAAATTCAAATGTTCTAACAGTAAACTTTCTATTTGGGATATTCTGACTCCTTCCCTTCTTCTAATTTTACTTATGTCATAGGCAGTCTAAACTTGAGAATGTCTACTTGATACCATTGTATTGAAAAAAATACTTGTCTGGCTTTTTACTGACTTTACTGACTTCTGATCTAAGTGTCATCCATAATGCCTATTCTCAGGTTCCTATTTTCTTTATTCTACTTTATTGAAAGCCACCCCAACCCAATTTTCTTATGTACCTTACTTTAAAAATTCTTGTGTATCAACAGATGGCTATACATGTAAAATATACCAACTCACATTAATGCTAAATCTTTTTTTTTAAGTTTTAATTTATTTTTGGCAGAGAGAGAGAGCATGAGTTGGGGAGGGACAGTGAGAGGGAGACACAGAATCTGAAGCAGGCTCCAGGTTCTGAGCTGTCAGCACAGAGCCTGATGAGGGGCTCAAACTCACGGACTGCGAGATCATGACCTGAGCCGAAGTCAGACGCTCAACCGACTGAACCACCCAGGTGCCCCAATGCTAAATCTTTTTAATGACTTACCATTGCATCAAAAATAAAAGCCCTTACTGTGGTCTGCAAAGCATTTTAATGAAATGTCCCTGCTTTTGCCAATATTCTGCCTTTCTCCCTCTGATTTAATCTTCTATTTTTAGTTATACTGGTTTTCTTTAAAATCCTTAAACAGATGTCAATCTTTGAGTCTCTAGACATTATTTCTTTTTCAAATGCCTTTTCACCTACACTTCAACAATACTCTCCATGTAGACTTCAGAGCAAATATCAGTTTTTCAGGTCAGTGTCTCTGGCCTTATCTGTAATAAATATGTATTTTCCCATTATTTTCTGCATCCTCCCATTTCTTATTATGTTAAAATAATTTATTACAGCCACTACTTATTTTACTCATGGTCCATGTATTTGCCATCTTCAACATCTTTTCTAGAATGTATGCTCAGTGAGAAAGTGTTTATTATTGCATTTCCATCAGCTCTGACATGTCTAGCATTCATCAGAAAGCCAGTATTTGTTGAATGAAAGAAAAATAATTTATATTCCATGAACAAAGTAAAAGAAAGTTTCAGCAGCTGAAAATAAGAAGAGAGAGGGGTTGAGAACTACTGGAAAAGTTGTAAGTCGGAAAAATGTTTAAGGATGGCATGACATGTTTTTATACATTCAAATACTGTAGTTCTTATTTAATAAGAAATGGGAGGATGTAGAGAATAAAGATTTTAGAATACTGAGGTTTGAGAGTGATATGTTCGCAATAGACCTTTAAGAATCTTAGCACTGTGATTATTTTCAGTGAACAATTTCTGGGTGTTTTGTTTTTGTTTTTAGTAGATGTGTAGAATAAAAGATCATATGAAATAATCATGCATCAATATTAAGAAAGTTAAGTAATAGATATATTTTTTCACTCTATCAAAGTGTTCTCAGTACTTTTTATGAACCATGTCTTCTGCTAGGTCTGGAGAAACTAAAACAAAAGAAACTAAGGTATCCCATATAGAAATTTCAAGTATATTAGGGGAAACTTTGTGCAATCAACATTTTATAGTTGTCTATATCCATATCTAAAAACAATATTTTAATGTAGAAAGTTGGTGGCCACATTTGGTTGCCAACCCAATAGTCATTTCTACTTGTTTCCATAGGAACAGAACTTGAGATTGGTTCATGCTTGGTGCTCCAAGAGAATGTCATTTCTCCCATCTCTAGTGCACAGCTTACTCTTCTTTGATAGAAGTAAATTCAATGGTATATGTATGATGCACACCTATGGTAAAATGACACAGGAAGATGATGCTGTGGGACATCCAGAAAAGGTTTTAAGTATATAATACAGATAAAGAAAAAGATCCCTTTTTTCATGTCTTTGGGACCAAACAAACTTAAAGCTGTGGCAGCCATTTTAAATACAGAGAGAGAAATTTGAGGACAAAAGTCAAGATTCTGATAACAGAAGAGTGGACTGATGAAACGTTGCCTAATTTCAAAAATTTGTAATAAATAAATATACTTTGTGCTCATTATCTAAGTGCATGTATTTAAGTGTTGGTTATTTTCAGACAAAGTATCTTGACTGATAAGTATAGTGTGCAAGCATTCTTTCTTCTCCCAAAATGTTAATAGCATTAGGTATTGCTTCCAATTCTACAAGTTCTATCAATAACTCTGGGATTTAGAGACATGAAAGCAGTAACTCCTTTTTCAGAGACATTTTCAATGCTTAGTTTAAGCACCAGCTGACCAACATAATGGGTAAATTATACCCCATGGAACTTTTGATTCAAAATAATTATAGTTTTCTAGGTCAAACGAGAGGTAATCATTACCTCTCACTTCCCCCAAATTTAATTGGAAATATGAACATTTAATGCTGTTAATTATAATGACTAGGTTAAAATTCTCTAGTTTGTATTAATATCTTTTAGCCTAAAATTTGACCTTTTATTAATTTCTTCTCTCATGAGCTAATAAGTACATTGAATTCACACAGTTTGCAAAATGCTTGAATGTTTAAAGCCATGGTTTTTTTTAAGTTTATTTTTTTATTTTGACAGAGAGAGAGAGAGAGAGACAGAGACAGAGACAGAGACAGAGAGACAGAGAGGAGCAGGGGAGGGGCAAAGAGAGAGGGAGAGAGAATCCCAAGCAGGCTCCACTGACAGCACAGAGCTCAGCTGACATGGGGCTTGATCCCACAAATTGCGAGATCATGACTTGAGCTGAAACCAAGAGTCAGACACTTAACTGACTGAGCCTCCCAGGTGCCCCTAAAGGCATGTTTTTTAAAAAATACGTTAATATCAATGTACATTTTTACATTGTAAATTCAAAGTGATAACGTGCAGCTCATCATAAATCTGAGTAATATGGCAAGTAGATTTACATGTGATCAAGAATGTCTTCATCTTGATGTCACAAAAGTGCTTTCATCTAAAAATTCTTTGTTCCACAAATCCCATTTCTCTTTCTTTGTTCTTTGCCCTTGTGAATAACATCTCCATTTGCCCAGTCATCAGCTCCAAAAAAGGAAAAGTGAATCCAAATATGATTTACTCTGTCAGTCACAAACCCCCTAATGAATCAGTCAAGTTCAACACGTCTTACCTTCTTTCTTACGTCCTTCCTCCCTTTCTCTTCCCATGAAAGCAGTTACTTCATGTATATATTACTTCTCATGTGTATTATTGCAATAGCCTCCCAAATTATCTCCCTATTTCCAGTGTATTTTTTTTTCAAGCCTATCTCCTAAATAATGCTGTGTGATTCTTCTAAAATGTTAATTTGACCATGACACTCTTTTGCTTAAAATACACTAATAACTTTGGGAATAAATTTTGAATACCTTATCTTAGCAATTAATGGTTTTCAGAGTCTGGTCTTTAGCTACATTTTGCCCTGTTCTTCTACATTGCACTTCAGTGATAGGCAACTGCTGAACTCCCAACCTTCATTAGGATATTTTATATTATCAAGAATTTGTCATTCTGTTTTCTCTGCTCTGAATGATTTTCTATCCTATGTAAATAGCTGTCTCCTTCTGATACTTCATGACTGAGTTCCAAAAAACTGTTTCTGTGAACTTTTCCCTGACCTCTCAATAGGGTAGCATATTTATTGTATGTTACCATAACAACTTGTGTGCATAATTCTTTACATTATTCAACTTTTATGCCTGCTGTCCAGCACAGTACTCAGAATATAGAAAGCATAAAATACATGGATGTTGAATACATAACAATAGGGATGAACTGTTTACTTCCTTGATTTATTCTTATCTTTTGTGTGTGTCATAGATGCTTCTATTTTAAAAAGCAGTTTACAGATCCTGCTTTCATACACCTGTCATTCAGATTTATTCATATGGGAATGTATTTGCCAATCTGTGTTGAAGGTAAATACAGAATAAAACAAATGACGCTGCAAGTATGAAAATACACATTTTGCAATTTTGACTACTTTCAGACATACTTCATAGCTTTCCTTTTCTGTTATAAAAATTATTTCTATCTTTGTACAATGTCAAAATGTTTATTGTTTCTAACAGCATAGTACATCTTCCTAATAGGCAAATTATTCTTTACTGTGCACATATTTTAAATCGGTTTCAAGTGTGTGTGAAAGAAATAGTTATGCTAAAACACTAGTTTTAAGAATATATTCATATTTCATATTTAGTATCAAAGGCCAATAAGGAAGAAGCTTATTATGTAACTTATGACCACATGTCTCCAGTCTTAATAAGACAAATGATGTACACATGAGGGAAATCTTTTTTTCTTTTACTGTCAATTACTATCCTTGATCTAAAAATATAAGTTATGAAGAGAAAGCTTAAATTATGATGGCTTAGATTTGTCCTCTAAATATTAACATGACAACTTATTACACCAAAATTAATTTCAAATAAATGCTTAAAACTATTGTGGAGAAAACATAATCTTACTAAGTCTATGAGGACTAATCCTTAACATATTTTCATCAATTTAGTATATATCCTATTCTCAATGTTACTATAGATCACACAATTAATACATCCTTACCCTGAAGAGCTTTATATTTGCATTTTCTTATTAATCATCAGGATCTATTCTTTTCATCATATTTCTTAATGATAAGCATACATTCTCAAATTTGTATATGGTGGAAAATAAAGTTGACTAGAATCTATAATCGTTTTCTATATGAAAATGAAATTTCATATTTATAAAATAAATATCATGAACAAAAGTACTTAAGTCATTATGCAGTTTCAACATGACAAGTGAAAATTGATAGAATTCAGGAGTGAAATATAATTTATACATGACATGAAAAAAATAGAAAGGTCAAAGTAGAATAGCAATTTGCTTGCAACACAGTAAAGAAAAAAATGTAATATTGTAGAAGAAAATTATCATTTTATAGTCATGAAAAAAATGACCTTTGTGACATTTCAAAGATTTGACACTAATCTTCCTGAATCATTCTTCATTAGTCAAAAGCATACAAATGTGCTTCATCTGGGCTTTAGTAACACTCTTTAAAAATGCACTTGAGCATATGGACACCAAAAAGTTTAAAGTAGTAGTCAATAGAATTGTGAAGAATGAAAAATAGGAGTTAGTATAGAATTAAAAAAAAATATTAAAATATTGTGTGTGGGTTTTTGGTTTGTGTGTTTCTTGTAAATATGAGCTTTCACCATAGCTACTCTCCATTTTCATGTAAACAAACAATAGAGAATTAAAGAAGGAAATAATTTGGCTGGACATCATACAGATTGTCATTTTCATTTCTACATTATAAAAATGTTAGAAAAGAAGAAGAGAAGTTGTCAAAGATCTGTTTCTGATAACCTGCAGGGAAAATACAGATATTTCTTTTGGATGACCTTCCTTATTTAAAAGAGAGACATATCTTTCATTAAAAAACACATACAAATTGATTTTCAGTCATGTGTTGACAAGTCTCTTAGGCTCTAGAAATAAAAAGACATGGTTTCTGATGTTAAGATGATTACGATTTATTGAAATATTACAATACAGGATAATAGTTGGTTTAATGACCATGTGTCTAAAAATGTCTTGAAAGAACAGAAGCCTCTAAATCTCATT
This sequence comes from Lynx rufus, assembly GCF_022079265.1. NCBI lineage: Eukaryota > Metazoa > Chordata > Mammalia > Carnivora > Felidae > Lynx > Lynx rufus. Next base: position 40,612,866 of record NW_025814823.1, read on the forward strand.
GAACTCTTTAGAAAAGGCCTTGCAAATGGAAAAGGCCTTGCAAACGAGATGAAGCTTCAGCCAACTTTAAAGAAGCACAGAAATGATCTATGAGAAAGGAAATTGTTGTGGAGCAAGTGACTACTGCTACATGCAAAATTAACAGTTGGTTTTGGCACATTTAAAGATTGTTTGCAGTATTTTATTATGGTGGCACTCGGAATGCAAATGGCAGGTAGTAATAAAGAGGCTGGAAAACTTGAATTGGGCCACATCTGGAATAGGCAGTTACACAATTCAGGACACTTTGGATTTTATCCAATAATGTTTAGGAGCCATTAGCTTGTTTTAAATTTTTTTTTTCAGCGTTTATTTATTTTTGGGACAGAGAGAGACAGAGCATGAACGGGGGAGGGGCAGAGAGAGAGGGAGACACAGAATCGGAAACAGGCTCCAGGCTCTGAGCCATCAGCCCAGAGCCTGACGCGGGGCTCGAACTCACGGACCGCGAGATCGTGACCTGGCTGAAGTCGGACGCTTAACCGACTGCGCCACCCAGGCGCCCCTATCTTGTTTTAGACCATGATATTACATGGAAGTTTTTGCCATCCAGAAACATAACTTTGACCTTGGGACACATGAAATGAAAAGGATTTAGGGGCAGAGGAACAATGAAGAAGCTATTGTAGTAAAACTAGTGAAGGAATTAACTGATGGTTGAATCTAAGACAACAGGGTCAGAAATAAAAATAGAAGAGGGCACTAGGGAGAGTTAAGAAGTAGATTTTACCATTTTACTAAAAAGATTACTAAAAGATAAAAGTTATATTAAAATACTATAATATAGAGACTATATTCTAAATTATCTATAGTGTCTAGATTACATGCTATAATTGGAGAAGGGACTATGATTGGAAAATATGGAAGACTGGGGGTGGCAATGTTAAACTACATCAGCCCTGAGATGTTAGAACACAATGACTGTTAAATTCCTGCACCTTTTGTGTTCTGGAAAATGGCTTACTGCAAAGAACCACCAATTTCTCTGTGGTTTAGATAAGACTAATGGATGTCCCCTGCCCTGCCCTTTATTTACTTACGACAAGACCAGATACAGGCCCTTCAAATTCCCATTCTTTGCCTCATAAATTGTTAACTGAACTTTTTGTCTTTACCGATCCATCGGGAAAAATTGTTCACTAATATGATTTGACCAAACTTTAGTCAGACTTCTCTTCTTCCAGGACCCTCAACTTTGGCCCACACTCAGTCTGAGCAAAGAGGAGACGTAGAACATGGCCCCTTTCTAGAAGAGGCAGACACAAAGAAAGACATCTGTTGATCTTTGTCTGAGGCAGGTTCTTTCTAGCCTTGTTTACTGCTCCCTATAAAAGAAGAACCCTGGGGCACCTGGGTGGCTCAATTGGTTTAGCATCGACTTCCGCTCAGGTCATTATTTCACAGTTTGTGGTTTCAAGCCCCACGATGGGCTCTGTACTGACAGCTCAGAGCCTGGAGCCTGCTTCAGATTCTGTGTCTCCCTCTATGTCCCTTGCCTGCTCACACTGTCTCTCTGTCTCTCTCTCTCTCTCTCTCTCAAAAATAAACAATAAATAATTAAAAAAAAAAAGAACGTTTCCTGCTTGACCTTTGAGATAATTGTAGAACTCATGGTCAGATTGCATAGCATCTCTCTCCTTTTTGCAATAATCCTGCAATCTTGCAATAGTAAGATCTCTCCTTACCTAAATCTGGATTTTTTTTTTTTTGACATAAGAAAAATAGAGAATTCTTATTGGGGAATTTATGTCTATAAATTAACTTTATGTATAATTTATTCCCCATTAGGAGTATCATTATTAACATCTTAAGTTAACATTATGGAGATAGGGAAAGCAAAGAAACACTCATCTATAAATATGGTTTTAATTGTACTATATTAGATACAATTGAATATATGGACAATCATTTTAAATGTCAGTGTAAACATATATGGCCAAAGAACCTAACAAGATTATTTCTTGGACATTCCCAGTTGTTTCTGAGTCATCTCCTGATTTAGATTCAGATTCAAATGGTAGAAACAGATTCAACAAGGTGATAACTCTCTTTTATTCCCTGGGGCAAAATCCATTTAGCCTGGCCTGACTACCTAACCAGGTGTGAATCGTCACTGAGGTGCAAATTCATTTCTGTACAGTAGAATGGCTACCAACTCACCCCTGGGTAAGCAGCAACTGGTCAAGAGTAAACTGTTTGAATTCAGGTTTTAAAACACATAATTTAAAAATTTTCAGAAATAAAGAAATATTGCTGGCATAACTTGCAGGTTATGTTTTCTATGGGAAATATGTGTTTTATTATGACTTGACCTAAGAGGAGGTGTGACCATGCAATATGGAGGTACTTGAATATTGTGGTCTGTCAGACCCCTCGGTTTCAATGAAATCCTCTAAAATATCATAGCTGAAGCAGCTTCACTCCTCCATTATAGAGTTTTCCCTTTAAATTGTTACCTTCCTAGGGATTACTTTTACACGAGGTGATTGCAAAGGAATATTTCATTATTGGACAATATATATATTTTGACACTTCAAATGGTTTTCACTGGCTTCTAAGGGGCCTCTTGCCATAAAATCTGTCTTGTTTGGAGTGATAAGCATCTGTGAACTCTATGTCATTGTTTGGTACACTACTTTATTGCACATAATTGTCAACATATATGATGAAGTAGCTTTGAAAGTACAGAGGTCCATCATGTTTCATTGTGCGGTACAAGAATATGGCAGCTGCAATATAGAGATGTAGGGGAAGGTCACTAGTATCTTTAGAATGGAATCATAAGGTGGTTAATTATTACAATTATTTAATATGTAGAATTCATAATAGTTTTTGTTTAACAGCTCCCAAAACTGGAAATAAAAAGATTAAAACTGTTTAAGTGACTCATGTTCTTAATAATTGTGTGTTCTAAAATATTTCCCATGGTTAAGTACAAAGTATTTTCCTACTAAAATGAATTTCAAATTTTCACCTGAACTCATGTTAATGAAATGACTTTGAATTCAGCATCTATTAAAAGATTAGCTTAGAAAATTGTCTAAAAATTGGAATATAGATATTGTTCCTTTTAAATGAAGGCACTAAGAAAGAGTTGCCAATAGTTATATAGTCCTGAGCTTTTTATCTTCTCATTCAACATGCAGTTAGTTTCTTTCAATAATTGTACCAGATCTCATCAGCAACATCATATAATTGGTGACATAATGATAATTAATCCTTTTTAAGTTATGTGTGTTAGAAAATGTATTACACAGCTGTGTGAGAAATAGTTTCAGCAGAGAATAATCTCTAGTTTATGTGGGAAATAAAGCAGCTAAAAGCTAAAAACTTGATCTGCTGGAGGTGGATATTAAAAGATGAAACAGTAAAAATAACAGCAGGAAGAATAGGGACCAAAGACTAACTCCAATTCACAAGATCTAGCAGGTTTTTTCTGTTAAATGATCACAGATGTCCATTTTTGGCACTTGGGTCAGTGTTTATGAAAATCCTTCTCATAAAGCCAGAAGTTATTTTTCACTCTTAGGGCTATATTTGATAAAAAATATTAATAATAACTATATAATAAAAGACATTAAGGCATGAGATGTAATGGGCAGTCTTGAAAGTGATGATCATACTTAATTCTCATAGGATCACATTAGGTAAAATATTAACATTTTCTGCATTTTGCAGATGAAGAGTCAAGACTCAACTAGGTTAAACAAATTTTCCAAGTTAATAAGTTAATAAATATAGGAACTGTTGACCTTAAAAATAAAACTGGCAGTTATTGTACCAGCAAAAATGGGTTTACTCAGGAGAAGCATAGAATTGTGATCTAGGATAATCAAGCTATGGGGAAAAAACCATAGGCAAATCTGCAAAACAAAGGAGAGGAACATTCTTTTATAGAGGAAAAGGGAAAGTTGGGAAGACTGTTATAAACAAATAAGTCCATTGGAGTGAACTGGGAGTTCCTAGTATGGTTACTTCTCATTGGCTGAGTTGTGATGGTCTCTTATAGGCTAGGCAATCACTAGGGGAGGAGGAAAGCCTTTCTTTCTCCTGCAGGGGTGACAAAGTAGTACGGATGTGGAAGGTCCATGTCTTCGTATTGGATATACAATTGACAATGAGTGGTTGGACATGAGAGATCCCCCTGCTGAACCTCTGACCTCTGTTTTAGTGAGGTTTCCTTTTATTAATTTTCACAGAACCAAGGTTGAGCAAAGTTATCATGACTATTATTCCAGACTTCTATCAACTACACTGTGGTTCTTTTTGCTAGAGTGCAGAAATCCAATACCCATGCTTATCATGCATATCCACTTTATATGGAGAAAATGCCTACTCTTTAAGTTAGAAATTTTAAAATGAAATTTTCTATTCGTCAGAGTAATCAATTGGTTTGGAACTGGTGTACCCTTGAGAAAGTTTTATGGGTATAATAAGCTTATTATAAAGTTTGATAAGGAAATATTTTGAAAAAAAATGAAGACTTTTCCTATTAGATACTAAACCATTAGAGATATCTAAGGTAAGTAATATACTGTGGTAATAGTTTATCCTAGAAATTGGTCCCATAGATTGATCAAAAGAGTACTGTAAGATCTTAGAAATTACTTATATATAGTTGAGTCTTTTTGGAAGGTGTTTTGTCAGGGTATATCAAAACTTAAACATTATCTTGATCTCAGAACACTCTTCATAAATACACAAGTAGGCAAGTATAAATATAACTGTACACATCACTGCAGTAATTTCAAGAGAGAGAAACTAAGGGCTTTTTAAATGTCTGTCATCTGAGGAATCCTTAAATCATAATAATCCCAGGCTATGAAAAATACATAATATTTATCAACATGAGATATATATGTGTATTCTGAAATAGAGTGTTCATGGTATATTATAAGTGAAAAGATAACGCATAGTATTGAGTGCAGTGTCTTCTAATTAACTGTGTCTCTGCTTATACTTCAGACATTGCAAAAGGTCCAAAAAATTGTACGAAATTGTCAACAGTATTTCTTTGAGGCCGTGGAGTGTAATATTAGTCAGGGGACGGAAACCCTGTTACTTTATGTACTTCAATAATTTTAATTTTTTCTAACCATACATTAATTTTAAACAATTCAAATTAAAAGCTGTTAATATTTTTTCTGTATCTTATATTCCTGATGATTTTTTTATTATACAATCTATATTTTTTTCCTTAATATTATTCCCTTCGTTATCTAGGAAAATATTTATCATATCATTGGGAATATAAAGAATTCTAAATAAATGTTCTTTGAACTCTCTAGCAGTGATGACCTTGCAGCTTTTGCACGCTTCAAGACAGTTTACAGTGATACTATTTTATCACAATTTACTCCCTCCCCTTTAAAAGAACAATGAGGGCCTTGGAGCTAATTGTTATTTCAGGAATTGACATTTGTAGTACTCAGTAAATATTTCCTACTTCTAGACTTGTTAAAACTTATCTCTGTGGCTTCAGATAAGCTGTAATTACACCTCATATTATAGTATATACACCTTTATATTTTACTGAATAAAATTTCACATATCTATAATTACATACATATACATAAATAGGTGGATAGGTAATTAATACTCATTAATTCTGCTTCCACAGCAATATGTAAAATCAGTGTCATTACTTTATAGCCATACTTCTTAAACTATCATGTAGAGTTGGAATGTAGCCTCTATTTGTACTTCATTTATATTGTATAAATTACATAACTATTTACATAGTTAATAATATGTCTAAGATATCATCCCCTAGTCAACTCACAAATAGATTACCTGTGTCCTGTTGTGGTATATACAATGGAATACTACTTGGCAATGAGAAGGAATGAAATCATGCCATTTGTAGCAACGTGGATGGAACTGGAAGGTATTATGCTCAGTGAAGTAAGTCAGTCAGAGAAGGAGAGATATCATGTGTTTTCACTCTTATGTGGATCTTGAGAAACTTAACAGAAGTCCATGGGGGAAGGGAAGGGAGGAAAATAGTTACAAACAGAGAGGGAGGGAGGCAAACCACAAGCGACACTTAAATACAGAGAACAAAATTCAGCACCCTTTCTTAATAAAAACCCTTGAGAAAGTCGGGATAGAAGGAACATACTTAAAGATCATAAAAGCCATTTATGAAAAGCCCACAGCTAACATCATCCTCAGTGGGGAAACTGAGAGCTTTTTCCCTGAGATCAGGAACAACACAGGGATGCCCACTCTCACCGCTGTTGTTTAACATAGTGTTGGAAGTTCTAGCATCACAAATCAGACAACAAAAGGAAATCAAAGGCATCAAAATTGGCAAAGAGGAAGTCAAGCTTTCACTTTTTGCAGATGACATGATACTATACATGGAAAATCCGATAGACTCTACCAACAGTCTGCCAGAACTGATACATGAATTCAGCAAAGTTGCAGGATACAAAATCAATGTACAGAAATCAGTTGTATTCTTACACACTAACAATGAAGCAACAGAAAGACAAATAAAGAAACTGATCCCATTCACAATTGCACCAAGAAGCATAAAATACCTAGGAATAAATCTAACCAAAGATGTAAAAGATATGTATGCTGAAAACTATAGAAAGCTTATGAAGGTAATTGAAGAAGATATAAAGAAATGGAAAGACATTCCCTGCTCCTGGATTGGAAGAATAAATATTGTCAAAATGTCAATACTACCCAAAGCTATCTACACATTCAATGCAATCCCAATCAAAATTGCACCAGCATTCTTCTCAAAACTAGAACAAACAATCCTAAAATTCATATGGAACCACTTAAGGCCCCGAATAGCCAAAGTAATTTTGAAGAAGACCAAAGCAGGAGGCATCACAATCCCAGACTTTAGTCTCTACTACAAAGCTGTAATCATCAAGAGAGCATGGTATTGGCACAAAAACAGACACATAGACCAATGGAATAGAATAGAAACCCCAGAACTAGACCCACAAACGTATGGCCACTAATCTTTGACAAAGCAGGAAAGAACATCCAGTGGAAAAAAGACAGTCTCTTTAACAAACGGTGCTGGGAGAACTGGACAGCAACATGCAGAAGGTTGAAACTAGACCACTTTCTCACACCATTCACAAAAATAAACTCAAAATGGATAAAGGACCTGAATGTGAGACAGGAAACCATCAAAACCCTAGAGGAGAAAGCAGGAAAAGACCTCTCTGACCTCAGCCGTAGCAATCTCTTACTCGACACATCCCCAAAGGCAAGGAATTAAAAGCAAAAATGAATTACTGGGACCTTATGAAGATAAAAAGCTTCTGCACAGCAAAGGAAACAACCAACAAAACTAAAAGGCAACCAACGGAATGGGAAAAGATATTTGCAAATGACATATTGGACAAAGGGCTAGTATCCAAAATCTATAAAGAGCTCACCAAACTCCCAGTGAAGAAATGGGCAGAAAAACAAATAACCCAGTGAAGAAATGGGCAGAAAACATGAATAGACACTTCTCTAAAGAAGACATCCGGATGGCCAACAGGCACATGAAAAGATGCTCAACGTCGCTCCTTATCAGGGAAATACAAATCAAAACCACACTCAGATATCACCTCACGCCAGTCAGAGTGGCCAAAATGAACAAATCAGGAGACTATAGATGCTGGAGACGATGTGGAGAAACGGGAACCCTCTTGCACTGTTGGTGTGAATGCAAATTGGTGCAGCCACTCTGAAAAACAGTGTGGAGGTTCCTTAGAAAATTAAAAATAGACCTACCCTATGACCCAGCAATAGCACTTCTAGGAATTTACCCAAGGGATACAGGAGTACTGATGCATAGGGGCACTTGTACCCCAATGTTTATAGCAGCACTCTCAACAATAGCCAAATTATGGAAAGAGCCTAAATGTCCATCAACTGATGAATGGATAAAAAAATTGTGGTTTATATACACAATGGAGTACTACATGGCAATGAGAAAGAACGAAATGTGGCCCTTTGTAGCAACGTGGATGGAACTGGAGAGTGTGATGCTAAGTGAAATAAGCCATACAGAGAAAGACAGATACCATATGTTTTCACTGTTATGTGGATCCTGAGAAACTTAACAGAAACCCATGGGGGAGGGGAAGGAAAAAAAAAAAAGAGGTTAGAGTGGGAGAGAGCCAAAGCATAAGAGACTGTTAAAAACTGAGAACAAACTGAGGGTTGATGGGGGGTGGGAGGGAGGGGAGGGTGGGTGATGGTTATTAAGGAGGGCACCTTTTGGGATGAGCACTGGGTGTTGTATGGAAACCAATTTGACAATAAATTTCATATATTGGAAAAAAGAAAAGAAAAATAAAAAATAAGTAAAAATAAGAAGAGAAGGGGAAAAAAATAAATACAGAGAACAAACTGAGGATGGATGGGGTGAGTGGGGGAGAGGGAAAATGGGTGATGGGCATTGAGGAAGGCACTTGTTGGGATGAGCACTGGGTGTTGTATGTAAGCCAATTTGACAATAAATTATAAAAAAAACCTTTCAACATTGTATAATAGAAATTTTTCTGTTTACCATAACATAACAAGATTGCATTTGAAGATGTGTTAACACACAATAAACCTTAAAAGTAGACCTATGTATCAAAATCTTGGGATGATTACTAATGACTACTCAGGGTGCAAATAGGTATTGTTACTTCAAAACTTATTGAATATAAGAATAATATATTTTGCTGGTTTGAAGAAAATATTCCCATGTTCAGAAGATGTCTCATGTGCCATTATTTACAACTTTTAAGTGAAATTTCAGACAGAGAAAGTGACGGAGATCATACATACATTTTAATCAGTTTAAGTTAGGTCATGCTGTTGTTATTATCAAACTCCAAATCTTAGCAGTATAACAGACTAAAGATTTATTTCTTAGCCAAGGCAATTCTGAGGTTAGCTGTACAGCGCTCATTCATCTTGAATCTCTGCCATCTGGAATCCATGGTCTTCAGGTTTTCAGCTGAGGAAGAGGCATAGAGGGGACAAATAAACTATTAACAGCCTCTGACCAGAAGTTGAAACATATCATTAGGCCCATAGTTCATTGGTCACCACAAGTCACATGATCACAGTCTTATTCTACGGGAGGCTGACAAATATAAACCTGGGTATTTGGTTAGCTTAACTGTGTTTGCCATACCATGACACTAAATGAGGAAACTGTGATAAAGAACCTTAACATCTAAATTATAAACAAAGATTGCCAAATGTTTCCATGAATTAGAAACGAAACAAAACATAGACAGTCCCTGTGTTAATAGAAGTTATAATTCTGTGGGCCAGATGGACAATTAGATAAGTAAATGCCATAAAGGTGAGGCACATGTCATCAGAAGAGAAAAACAAATCTAGAATCTATGTTAGCCTTTTCATTCCTCTTCCAGCCTCTTGTTTTTCTTTGCTTCTGCCTGTATTCTCTTTCTTTTTGCCTGAAAAACTCTACTCTTTCTAATATAGATGATAAATCTCTAGAGTTTACTTATTTTGCAAGTTTTTAATTTCAACTTCATTTTTATAACCACTATCACTGGATAGACAATTCTGTTACAACAATTTTTCTCTCACATCTTTCAGTAGTTCATTTTTACATCTTCTGGTTTTCCTTGACTGTTGAAATGTTGCTTGTTAAGTCTTACTGTTGTTTCTTTGCAAGTAATGTATGCTTTTTTTTTTTTTCCTCTGCTTTCAGGCTTTCTACTTTCTTTGTTTTCAATAGTTTTACTATAGTATGCATATGTGCACGCACATTTTCATTCTTCTCTCTCTTTCTCCTTATTTTTTTTTCCTTTTTTAAAAAATGAAAGGACATCTCCATGGCTCAGTCAGTTGAGCATCCGACTTCAGCTCAGATCCCTATCTCGCTGTTCATGGGTTCGAGCCCACATTGGGCTCACTGCTGTCAGCACGGAGTCCTCTTTGGATCCTCTGTCCCCTTCTCTCTGCCCCTCCCCAGCTCTCTCTCTCTCTCTCTCTCTCTCTCTCTGTCAAAAGTAAAAAAAAACATTTAAAAAAATGAAATAAAAATAAATAAAAATGGGTACTGTGTGGAGTTGGCAAGGCTCTTGAAATTTTGGTTTGGTATCTTTCGTCATGTTTTATAAACAGTTATCTTGTGAAACACTACTTTTGCCTTATCTCTCATTTCTCCTTTCAAGATTCAAATTACATATATGCTAGACTTTTGTGCTGAATAAATGCCACTAATAGTATGTTCTCTATTTTCCATTTTCATTTCTTTCCTTTAGATATTTTCTATTTAACTGTCTTCCACTTATCACTCCTCTTTTTTTCATCAATAACCTGCTGTTAAACTAATCATTTGGGTTGTCGAATTCAGTTGTATATTTTAGTCTTAAGACTATCCATTTCATTCTTTTTCAGATTATTCTTTGATTAAAATCTCCACTTTTTCATTTATTATATCTCTTTTTTATTTTGTTAATCATGTTAATCATATTGTAAAACTCCTATTATCAATTAAATGCTTGATTTTCAAGTATTTAATCATGATTTTTCATATTCCTACTAATTTTTTATTGTATTATGTACTCAAAAAACTTAAGAGGCTCTTGATTTCACATACTTTTCTGCAGTTGGTTTATTGTTTTTTCCAGGTAGAGTGGCAGATAAACACCTTAATCCAATCAGACTGTGAAGTGATTAGTGTTTTGACAGTTCAGATACCACAGTTTGCCAAGTCTCCCAGACTTCAGTTCTTTAAGATTTATAACTGACATGACAACTTTTGTGTGTTCTTCTCAACATTTGAAAACCAAGTAGAATTTTTGAGCTTTGATTTTCAGTCTTCTGCCCTAACACCTTCAGAATTTGGGAAATGTATTAGTGGGGAGATTGGCAGTACTGGTTTCCTCTGACCCTTTATCTCCTTTTCTCACCAGGAATGTGACATTCTTGTTATCTGTTTACCTACCTACCTACTTGCCTATCTATCTACCTATTACCTATTTATCATCTATCATTTTAGCCCTGTGAGACCACCCAAAGTTTATCTAGTTTGTATGCACTATGAGATTGCTCTTCTGTCTGTGACACTTTACCTAAGTCTTCACAATTTTTGCCCCTTACACAAAATTAACAAATGCCCAGAGGAGCATAGGGAGACAGAGAGAGAAAATCATACTCTATTTATCTTTCTCTGGATTATCTCACTTAGCATGTGCCTTCAAGTTCTGTCCATGTTATTGCAGATGGAAGGATATCATTCTTTCTCATGGCTGAATAATCTTCCATTGTTTGTAATATACCACATCTTTTTATCTGTTCATCCAGTGGCGGGCACTTACTTTGTTCTGGTATCTTAGCTATTGTGAATGATGCTGTAATAAACGTAGGCATGCAGATATCTTTTCAATATCCTGTTTTCACTCACTTCAGATATATGCCCAGGGGAGAGATTGCTAGATCATATTGTAGTTCTATTTTTAATTTCTTGAGGATCCCCCTACTGTTTTCCATAGGATGTATCCATTTATGTTCCCACCAAAAGGGCACAAGAGTTTCCTTTTCTCCACATTCTTGTCTTTTTTTTTTAAATGTTTACTTATCTTTATTTTGAGAGAGAGAGAGAGGGAGCGGGAGAGGAGCATAGAGAGACAGAGAGAGAGAATTCCAAGCAGGCTCCATGCTGTCAGGACAGAGCTAGACATGGAGCTTGGTCTCAGGATCATGAGATCATGACCTGAGCTGAAATCAAGAGTCAGATCCTTATCTGACTGAGCCACCCAGGTGCCCTATTTCTTGTTTTTTTGATGTTAGCCATTTTAAAAGGTGTGAAGTGATGCCTCACTGTACTTTTGATTTGCATTTCCCCAATGATTAGTGATGTTGAACATCTTTTCATGTGCTTGTTGGCCATTTGCATGTTTTATTTGGAAAAAGTGTCTATTCACTTCCTCTGCCAATTTTTTAATTAGATTGCTTTTTTTTTGTTTGTTATTGAGTTGTATGAGTTCTTCATATATATTGGATATTATCATCTTATTAGATACATAGTTTGCGGGGCACCTTGGTGGCTCAGTTGATTAAGCATCTGACTTGGGCTCCCGTCATGATCTTTTGGTTCGTGGGTTCAGGTCCTGCATTGGGCTCTGTGCTGACAGCTCAGAGCCTGGAACCTGCTTCAGATTCTGTGTCTCCCTCACTCTCTGCCCCCCACCCTGCCGCTCGCTCTCTCTCTCAAAAATGAATAAACATTAGGGGCGCCTGGGTGGCGCAGTCGGTTAAGCGTGCGACTTCACCCAGGTCACCATCTCGCGGTCCGTGAGTTCGAGCCCCGTGTCAGGCTCTGGGCTGATGGCTCAGAGCCTGGAGCCTGTTTCCGATTCTGTGTCTCCCTCTCTCTCTGCCCCTCCCCCGTTCATGCTCTGTCTCTCTCTGTCCCAAAAATAAATAAACGTTGAAAAAAAAATTAAAAAAAAATGAATAAACATTAAAAACATTAAAAATATATATATAGTTTGCAAATATTTTCTTTCATTGTGTAGGTTGCCTGCCTTTGTTTGTTTTTTTTAATTATTTCTTTTGCTATGTAGTAGTTTTTTATTTTACTTTTTATTTTATTTTTTTAGGTTATTAATCCTCTCCTGAAAAATCTGCACAATCACCACAGATAGTCATTGCAGAATCTTTTTAAAATTTTTTTTAACGTTTATTTATTTTTGAGACAGAGAGAGACAGAGCATGAATGGGGGAGGGTCAGAGAGAGAGGGAGACACAAAATCCGAAACAGGCTCCAGGCTCTGAGCGGTCAGCACAGAGCCCGACGCGGGGCTCGAACTCCTGGACCGCGAGATCATGACCTGAGCCGAAGTCGGACGCTTAACCGACTGAGCCACCCAGACGCCCCAAGAATCTTTACTCCTTTTTGTCGGCATCAACATTGGCTTTTGCAGTCCCCCTGCCTTTCTTCATTCTGTTCTTGGATTCCTTTTGCTGTGTTTCTGACAACTTTTTCTTCTCATACAGGCCATGTCTTGCAAGTCTGTGTTTGTGTTTGTTTTTCTTTGCATAGTCCCAGGAATCATAAATCATGGCAGAGCCAGTTGTCTTGCCACCACCAAAATGGGTTCTGAATCCACATATAAAGATGACATCTTTATGGTGTGTGGTCTTGTACATTTTGGCTAATTTTTCCCGAATTTCTGTCTTAGGTACTTTTGCTTCCTGGGGTAAAGAACATCAATGCCCATCTGTTTCTGCTGAAGTAGTCAGTGTTCATGAATTTACTGGTCTGGATAGTTATGTGTCATTCATGATGACGGCCGAGCCTATGCAGAAGCTTTTCATTTTGATGTAGTCCCACTTGTTTATTTTTTGCTTTGTTGCTTGTGCTTTTGGGATCATACCCAAAAAAAATATCATTGTCAAGGTCGGTGTCAATAAGGTTTCTTTTCTATGTTTTCTCTTAGAAGTTTTATGATTTTAGACAGTTTTTCTTGCTATTAGCATCTTAATGATTTAAATTCATCAGTGAGGAACTGGTTAGCTAATTTGTAGTCTATTCAATAGATGACCCCAAAGGGCTTATGTGACAGTTTCCCCAAGTTATATTATTAAGCCATGATATAAGGTTTCCATTGTATACAATTAGACCATTTTTGAAAAGATTAAATGTGTTGGCAGATGTGTGAAATTTTTTGAACATTCATATGAATATTCTTAATTCATAATGACTTTAGGAATGTGACTGGGGATGTATAGGCACACGGTAAAAATCAGGGAATATATTGTTATTAAGATGTCTATAAGTTTTATAAAGTTTAGAGTTATAGTTTATTGAAAATACCTTTCCATCACAAAGTGACCAAAATGTTTCACTTTTATATGCATATATCAGATAAAAAATGTTTGATTATGAAACTCTTTATTTAAAACTACTATTATCATTAATATGCATTTATTGAATTATAATGCATAAAACAAATAGCTGTCAAACATGTTTGAAGGATGGTATAGACCGTTTGGTAAGTCCCAAAGTATATTGTTGAAAAATGTGAACATTTTTGGCCAAATGTTAGTACAGTTTCAAAGATAAGTGTCAGTTTTAGTGAATTAAGAGGATAAGTATGAAGACTTCATTAAATATTACTGCTAGACTTACATGAAAAATTCATTTTAAATGCTGCTTAATTTTAAACATTTAAAAAATCATTTACACTAAGTTTAGGGACTAAGAAATTCATCCCTGATGGGCTGCAGCAAGTATTTATGCAGCTAAGGCCTTTTAAAAAATAGAATTCACAGTAGATATTTGTTCTATCCAGTTGATAGGCTTCAGAAAGGACTAAATTACCATAAGTTGCACTTGTATTCTATACCCTGCTTGCACTGGCTTCCCAGAGCAATTGTGCATCTCCTCCCAATGTCATATTCACTAATGACACTTTGATAGCTTAAAATCAACTGAGGTGGAGGGACTTACACAAAATTTGATCATGCTAGAAATCAGGGCTCTCCCCATTGCTCCTTGAGAAGTTTCTTAAACATTTACTTGTCCACAACAGATTAAACTGTGATCAAGCATAGAATTTGGAATCACACACCACAGCTTTGGGTCCAAGTTTCACCACTTGGGAGCGGGGTTGCCTTTGCTAGATCAAAGTTGTCATTTCCTTAACAGGAATAGAGGAATATAACATACTTAACATTTTGGCTTTTTCAAGGATTCAGTAAGAAACATATGTAATATGTTTAAGTTAGGGTCTGTCACACAGTAAGGTCTGAATATAATTTATTTAATTTACTCATACAACCACCTTTTCTCACATTTAGTCAAACTGCCTTACTTGTTTTTCTATTAGAGTAACACATGTGTACACACACTCAGTGTAAGAAATAGAGGGAATAGACCACTAATTATCTAACAGTTAATATTCATACCTTTTAACTGCTGAAAATGTCACCTTTTACATCACTCATGACAATTTACATCTTTGCAGATGATCATTGCTAGGAGAGGAAAGGACCCATCAAGTCCTTTTGGTTCCTGTTAGCAATGTTGTCCACTTTAGATCCTTATAGTTATAAATTGCAGTAATTTGGAATGAGCTGTTCCTGTGTAATTTTTAACATGGGAAAGGATTATTAATGTAGACTTACTTATCCACTGTTTATTTACTGGTATCCAGGAGAGGACTGGCCCGATAGCTTTGGCAGTGAATAAGGAGCCCTGAGTCCAAGAAACATGACATTAGAAGATATAGTGAGGTTTAAAAAATTATTGAATACCAAGTAAGGCAACATTTGTTAGTCAAAAATGTACGTGCATGGTATTGAAATTACTATGTTAAATTGTTGTGTGATGTAAATATACTCAAATCATTTGTACTTCAAAATTATAACCAATTTTAGAAAAGACACTCTTTGAAGAACATATTTCAAGTTTTTAAATGTGATGGTCTTTTTTCCCTCATTTCTTGGCCTTGAGATGCTGGATGTAATTAATATAATACCTGATTACATTTTGATGATGTCAGAAAAGTATACCTTTGAACTGATTTGTTTATATGTTTTATGTAAAACTCAGAATTTTGCTTTCAATACAGAAGTCCTTAATTTCTCCATAATATAAATCATGAAATACCTCTGCACCCATTATTTAACACAATAGAGTATAAAATTATTAAACTGTGGCAGTATTTTTATAGAAAAGAGTTAATGCAACTCATAGTCTTTTCCTATACTCCCTCTCCTTTATGTCCCACTACAGAGCCAGCAGCTGAGCCATACAAAGGGAATGTCTGACAGATAAAGTACACAGATGCTAAGGTCTGGAATACATTTTTTAGCATTAACATCTGTGTCTGTGCAAAGCTCTTGGCTGCTTTCTTCATTTGATGCTTGGATGGGGCTCTTAGGTCTGTTGACTTCATTGCTAAATGTGCTCATATCTGTGCAGCAGGCTCTAATGACCTGCTGAGGAAATCAGCTATTGATAAACTAGTTGAAAAGTCCTGATCCTGGGAACTTGTCAGTTTTGTTGCCCTAAGTGACTGTGTTCACAGGAATTTGACCCCGTTTAATGAAAAGCATCTTAAATAAAATCATCCACAAATTTCACGTAGAGATAAAGGAAGGACATAAATTACTCTTAAATAAGATAGTCCTGAATCAATTTTATATGTCTTTGGATGATCCTTTTCACATCGCTTCAAAAATAAATTTGTATAAACCAATATTTTCAGTACTAGGAAATTAATTTTTAATTCCTTGAGAAATAAAATTCAGGCAACTATGTTCTGAAGGGATTTATTTTCACTATTATTAGAAAATCATACATATCACTTTGGGAGATACAGGAAGTATATTCCCAAATTTTCAACAAATCCCAAACATTGATTCAGTTCACCTAATTAGATCATATAAAAGCCAAGTGATTCTCATTATAGTAAAAAAAAAAAGTATGTTTAAATGCATTTATAAAAATAAATATGCAATTTCTATACATATTTTACTAGAATGTAAATATTGTAATGAAAAACACAAATATTTCTTAAAAAACAAATATTTCTTAAAAATTTGGTATTTCTAAATTATGTGCAATATAACAGTATTTATCAAAAGATCTTATCTTTTCCGGAGAAATATTTCCAGAATAATTTATTCTTAAATGTTTAACTGCTACCTGGTTTTGTATTTAAAACAAATAAAAACTTCACTTAATGTTTCTTGTGTGCTTTTGTATTTTCTACTTCCTTCTTTAAAATAGTAAACTGAGTTTTACAGATTTTGTTAGGATTTTGGAATAATGATCATAAAACAAAAATAATATAAAGATAAAACAATACACACACACACACACACACAAACACACACACAGGAGCTTATCTGTTATCTGGATCAGTTTCCCAGTAAGGATACAACTCTGATCTTGTTTTTGTTATACCCCACAGATATAACAGACTTTGGAAATAATTTTATATATGTTAAAGATAAAGATTGGTATTAACATGCACTTGGTTCTTCTGAACACACATCCCTACCATAATTTCACTTAAAGTGCATGTAAATGCAGAGAACAATCTGAGGGTTGATGGAGGGGTTTGGATGGCAGAATGGTCTGGATGGGTGATGGGCATTAGGGAGGGCACTTGTTGGGATAACCACTGGGTGTTATAGGTAGGTTATGGACCACTAAGTTCTACTCCTGAAATCATTATTACATTATATGTTAACTAACTTGGATTTAAATAAAATTAAAAAAAAATTAAAAATAAGGTGCATTTAAAATATTCTTTTGTTATTTTCCTAATCTACATTAAAAAAAAACATATTAAGTTGCATTTTGTATACCTTACTCTAGTCTCCAAAGACTAATTATGCTTTAGCTTTAGTGCTATTCCAATGGGTTTTTGTGTGCTTAGGTTGTTTGAAAATATTGTCTTCCAAAGTGTGGAGGAATCATTTGGATGACATTGTAAGCTCCTGATGCCAAGCTGGGAAATTTTCTTCCAAAGACAGCATCTGGTTCTTTGGCAAATCTGTTGGTGGTTTTTCTGTACCTCTAGGTCTGTTATATGGCTGGCTGCTTTTGAGGACTGTTTTCTACTTTACTGAAATGAAGGATTGTATAAATCACTGAAACATTCTGTGATGTTGATTTAAGTACTAGCTTAGAAACTAAGGCTCCATATATGAGATAAGCATAACATTGATGTCTGTACGCTGATATACTCTCAGGAACATCTGTTTCTGCAAATGCCTGGGACGGCCTAAATGTGCAAGATGAATAAGCGTATTATATGTTCAATGGAAAAAATATTTTACAGTCATTGCTATTGTTTGAGAATTTATTCTTCACTCATTCTGAAGTTAATTAATTGAGAAGTACCAAGCAGAAGGTACTGTTGAGAATCTGCTATTTCTTCTGGCAAAGCTATTGATGACTTGAGTAGAAAAACTTTCCTGTGATGTGAGGTAATACTGAAGCATATTTTTGTGTTTTCCAAAAATACCATATTTGAATAACGAGTCTTTAGAATACAGAATTCATAATCAACAGCAGTTATAAGGCAGGACGATTTTTCTTTCTGGGTAATTATAAGTAATGTAATTCACTAATTTCTGCCATAATGATGAATAAGAGGGTGTACAAAGTAAAAGTTAATTTATTACAATGTCTTCTCCCTTTTTTATGCTAGTTAACTCTTGCTGAGTTAAAAAAAAATTAAATGAAAACCCCTTATATTCCCTTATTAATTCACTCTATATGTGTTTGTTCAGTGTTTTATATTTACCAGAAACTATTCTAAGTCCTGGGGATACAAACTCAAATACCATCATGGCCCCAAGTTAAAGGGACTTGTACTAGGCAAGACTGATGCAGAGCTTGGAAAATAAAGGAACTTCTAGAGAGGATGGCTGCAAACAGAAATTACATAACATAGTAAGCAAAAAGATACGGTTTGATTGTTACAGAATCATAGATGAACAGCTTATTTTTCCTTGATAAGTCAGGGAAGATTTTAGTGAGGAAGTTCTGTTTCACCTGAGTCTTAGTAATGATTCAGAGGTTTTTAAGAAAAAGTAAAAAAGTGTATTGATACAACATTCCAGAAAGTTGGAAAGGCAAGTAATAAAGGGTAGGAGTTGTGAGACTTTATGGTGTTTTTAGAGAAGCTCAGTTTTCATGCATATATCCCTCCCTGCATGAGAGGATTAGCAATTGCCAGTGGAAACGATGGCATAAATTTGAACTTAATGTAGACAAGATCAGAAGCCAGAGCCTCACCAGCTGGAAAGATAAAAAAAAAATTATAATTTAATATCAAATGTCCTGTGGGAGACACTTGGATGTTTAACTCAGTTTCCTTGTTATCACTTGCTGTCTTCCACAAACATGAGAATATGTAATTGTACACCCTTTGGAAAGGGTCGTTTTTCTTAAGGAACAAAAAAGCAATATTGAGAGGTGCATTATTAGTAACTTTATTTTATTATTTTTCCTGCCATCTGAAATCTATGTCTGAGTTCATAATCCAGCATATGCCAAATTTTGTATTAAGTCTCTTCTGTTTCCTTACATGATCTACTGGGATGCTCTAGTCTGTTATCCTGGATTTTCTATCATGGGTTTTGTCTTGAATCAAGCTAAAATTTATCTTGTACAGCACAGGGACTAATATCCTTATCTTCCTGATCCATTACCCAGACACCTTCCAAACTACTCACAGCTTCCCACATTGGTCATTCCAATACTTTGATAGCTTAATGTAAGCTAACAATGTTAAGAAATGATACTTCTAAAATTTAAATCATTTATAAAATTAAATAAGGCCTTATCAAACAAAATAATAAAATGAACATATAGTGGTGGAAATAGTACAGTTTTAGTAGCAACAACAATGACGAGAGAGAGAGAGAGAGAGAGAGAGAGAGAGAGAGAGAGAGAGACAGCAAGAGCGAGAAGGAGAGAAAGGGAGAGAAAGAGAGAGATAGCCAGGAACTTAAAATGTGTTGTAACTCTTTGGAGAAATCATAAAACTATAGAGAGGCAAGGAAGATATCTTAAAAAAATAGGCATTGCAATTATAGTCTTGAATGAAAAATAATAATATGAAGATATGAATCAGTGTATAAAATGAATGTAACCTAAGCTATATTCAGCCAGGTTTTGTGTGAGTGTATAACTTGACTAAAGGATTTTGTAGTTCATCTGGAAACATTTACATGAAGGTTTTGAAAAATAAGAGAGTTCATAATATGTGTGTGTGTGTGTGTGTGTGTGTGTATTTAATCCACATTTGCATTTGGTAGAGTTGTTGTTTAACTGTCCCCAATTCTTTGCTTCTCCCTTTATCCATGACTTTCGTCATTTAACCTGCCAGTCTGGCGTTGGGCCCAGCCATAAATTCCTTTGTTCTTAAAAGATGCAGCAAAGTAAAAACTTGAAAAAGCATTTCGTGGTTTTATTTGAATTCTTATGCGTCTGAAATCACCAAAAGACCGTGCCTGAGCTAGGCTGCTGGAGGATGAGGGACATGGGGAGACAAACTAGCCAAATTTCTTCCAGCTAAAGCCAAGCAAAACCAGTCAGTAGTGAGCCTCACTAATCATACAAATCAGTTTAGCTTAGGTGATAAAAATCTACTCGATGGAGTTCTGCCAGAATTGATGACCACCACACTTATAAGCTAAATAAGTGTAGTTTATATTGATGCAGTCTTGTTTGCCATATGCAGCATAATTATGATATAGATATTGTTACCAGGGATCGAATGCTGTGGCAGCAAAACACACAATTTGTAGATAAGAGGGGTGGGTAGGAACATGCAGCAGATGAAGAGGATATTATTGTATAAAGATGGAAAGTGTGGAACAAAATATTATGAAAGCTTGAAGAAAGAGTAAGAAAACTGGTATTTAATGATAGGAAAATAGTGACCCATGTTATGCATTGACAAATTTTTTGGTAAAACTGACAGAAGGTAGACATGGACGTGAGCAAAGGGATTTCCAAAAAGAATATACCTCCTTCATGCAAATCTGTTTCCTGGGAACAATGACTGATGGCATTGGTTAAATTTATAATGGTAAATTTACATGCTATGATATGAGGAAGTATTGGAATTAATGTGAAAATAGAGATTACAAAATCCTTATGTCGTAGTATCCCATTTTGGTGGACTAATACTATTTGACAAAGGAAGAGAATTAAAGGCAGCGAAATGGCCTTGGCATGCGCTGCCATGAACTGACTGTCCTTTTCAGTCCCAGCAGGTACTCATGCCATCGCTTGCTCTCATTGACATTCTCATGGGTTTTTCAGATTACGGAATATTCACATTAAATATTTGGATGTATTTGAAAGATTGGCTGAACTGGACACCTCATAAAAGAACTGAGAAAAACATGAAATGTATTCATTTTTGTTGAATTTCTATATATTGTTTGATTTTATAGTACCC
This sequence comes from Lynx rufus, assembly GCF_022079265.1. Taxonomy (NCBI): domain Eukaryota; kingdom Metazoa; phylum Chordata; class Mammalia; order Carnivora; family Felidae; genus Lynx; species Lynx rufus. The sequence goes on from NW_025814823.1 coordinate 40,633,841, forward strand.
ATAGATATAGTTGAAAGACTCAGCTCTGAAATTTAAATAACTGAGTTTGAATTATATATCTGCCTTTATAGACTTTATGAAATCTGAGTATAATAAACATTCAAGCTCTCTTCATGGATGAAATGGGCATTATAATGTCTATTATTTTAAGGTACTGCAAAGAATAATTCAGAATTGCATAAACATTTTTTTGGTATGTGTTAATATTACTACAGAAGTTAACGTGGATATATAGATGGGAAAAAGATAGGTGGATCATAGAAAGACATAAACATAGCTTCCTATAGAAAAAGAGTGAGATAAAAATGAAGTCATTACACCAATAACTAACTGATCTTGCTTTTCTGATCAATTACATGTGAATAGTTTTCACTTCAAATAAGAAAAATCCATCATTGGGGCGCCTGGGTGGCGCAGTCGGTTAAGCGTCCGACTTCAGCCAGGTCACGATCTCGCGGTCCGGGAGTTCGAGCCCCGCGTCAGGCTCTGGGCTGATGGCTCAGAGCCTGGAGCCTGTTTCCGATTCTGTGTCTCCCTCTCTCTCTGCCCCTCCCCCGTTCATGCTCTGTCTCTCTCTGTCCCAAAAATAAATAAACGTTGAAAAAAAAATTTAAAATTAAAAAAAAAAATCCATCATTTTATCTTTAATTTGAACACCAAAGTTACTGTGGCCAAGTCCTTATTGTCCTAGCAGTAATTAATTTTTGTATTGAAGTTTCTCTGAATTCAGAAAGGCTTCAAAGTTCAGAAGATGAAAATTATGGATGAGATAAACAAAATTCAAGTACACTAACCCTACAGTATTAATCATTTCCCACATGTCTTGAAATAATGTGACCTGTCTTCATTGTGAGACTGATGTGTAGGGATTTATAAAGATCCCTATTATACAAGTATCAATTCATTTGGATTTATAATTTTTTCTGGAATGATGCTTCAGTGAAAGAAGAACCTAGCAATTTTATCTAATCTCACTATAGTATTTGATATTTGCTTAGCAGAAAACATAAGTTTAAATATGATAGGAAAAAAGATGAATTAAATAATATAATTTAATTTAGAAAATAATAATCTTTTATTGATATGCACTTCAAATATCCTTTTTTGTATATATGCCTTCTTTTTAAATACTGAGTAATATGCACATCATCCTTTTAGTTTTTGTGTATAGCAACTTCAGGGGTTAAAGTGACCTATTGTTTTACTTCAGTGAATTTATTGGATGAGATTACAAGAGCAAAAAATATAATTTTATTTTTACTTGGAAAAATAAGTGCATTAATTTAGTTTGCAAACTATTTCATAAAATATTCTTTAATAAAATTGTGTTCCCTTGAGAAATATGAAAACCTGAACATAAGAATATTTAAGACCTCAAATTTAAGGTAATTATAATTTTTCAGTGTTTTTTAGTAGCAAATGTATTAAAGATCATTGTGTTATTAAATCTATTCAATATAAAAAATTTTTAAACATACGTATACTTTATAAAAATATTCATGATGTTTTAAATGTTTCTGCTAACATTATTTAATATTGAAAAAAGATGAAAAATTGAAATATTTTCAGATGTTTAATGAAAATATGTGATTAATGAAACTTCACTGGATCTAAAACTTAAAATTCTATTTTTGTATTTTTATCTTATAATTATTTTAAATATTTTTTATAATAAAAATACCAATTATTAAGCTCCTGGCTAAGTATTTTACACATGAAAACTCATGTAATTCTCACAAAAACCAATGATGTAGGTACTGTTATTTAATCCTGATTTTATAGATGAGAAAAATGAGACACATAAATCTTAACATAACTTGTAGATAGTCACATAGCTAAAAAGTATCAGCAGGGAAGAAACCCTTCTAGGCTAATTCCAGAGTCCATGCTCTTGACACACTATTTTACTTACTGACAGATTGCAAGTTACCACTCTTGAAGTTGTTTCCATACAATTCCAGGCTTAGAAAATGTTGATTTGGAAAATACTTGTAACATGGGAAGAATTCTTCTGTATTCCATGAAATGCTTTGCTCTTGAAAGATTCACTGTATTTTTGAAACATACGCACATACACATGCACACACACACAACCAACAAGGCATGAAATTTTTAAATTAAAAATATAAGCATTCAGTCTGTACTCTTGAATTTGTGATGTTTAATTAATTAATTAATTAATTAATTTATTTATTTATTTATTAATTTTTAGTGTGTTTCTCCTAATTGTTCAAGAAAGAATAATGGTTTTGAATCCTGATTCGTTCACTGATTTGGAAGCCATGAAGCGACTGGTTTGGAAAATTATTTAAAAATTGAAATTGTTTATGCTTTATTGATTTTCTCAGTGATTTTCTTGATGTTTGTTCATGAAAAATTACACACTTTAAAGTGAAGAGGTGACAATGAAGTAGCTTTTTCCTTTAAAACAGCACTCAGAATACATGTGACAGAATTGTGGAATAGTCAAAATTGATCAGAGGAGTAGTGTTGTCCAATCTCATCTATAGACTTGTAAAATAACACTAAAAATGTATAGTTTTTCTATTAGAACCCTTTTTACAGATGATTTTTATAAATCGCTTTTTCTTACTGTAAATTGTACTGTGTTTTTACATTCTTTAAAAAGAAATATTAATCCTTCAGTCCTAACCTTTCCAAAATTTTAAAATCTTCCTAGGGAACTTAAACTATAATAAAAATGTAGAAATATCAAACAGTCCTACTTTCTGCTTTATATTAATCCTGGAGAGGGAAAATTGTTCTCAGAAAAATTTTTCTTGTGTTGTTATTATTATATTTGATGATGAATAAGGGGAATATTTTCCTTAAGCATATAATAGCTCATTTATGGATAAGCCTGTTATTGATTATAGTATGTAAATGTGCTCATGTAACACATCAAAAGATAATATTTAAAAAAATGTGTATGGCATCATTAGCTTGAGCATTTTCCAGTGTCCATGATACATTTAAAAAAAATAATTTTTCAAATCTTCCATAGTATGGAATTCAGTTCTTTGTTATTCTGTTATTTCCAGATTATGCAGATTTAAATATACGCTAATAGTGTTATAATAATGTGTCAGAAAATGTAAAAGGAATTAACTCTGACATCTGTTAATTAATTGGCAGAATTCATGTGCCTCATTGCAAAGTGACCTTTTACATCATTTTCAAAGTTTTTTTTAGCAGATACAAGATTTCTTAGATTTATTACAATAGTCCTTTCATTGATTATATTTTTTAATTATCGATTTTGTTTTAAAATGAGAAATAATAGTAACATCAATGGCTGTTTTTGATAACTTCATATTCTACCTCTAAATATAATAACATGATTTCTTTGCCTACTATAATTCTGATACAACCTCACTACCACACTGTGGAATAAATGATGTTTCTTTTTTTCTCTCTAACTTTCTGTTTCTTTCTTTCTTTCTTTCTTTCTTTCTTTCTTTCTTTCTTTCTTTCATGTTTATTTTTGAGAGAGAGAGAGAGAGAGAGAGCACACGCATGTGAGCAATCCTGAGTGGGGGAGGGGTAGAGACAGAGGGAAACCCAGCAGGGAGCTAAAACTCTGGACCAGAGAGATCATGACCTAGGCCGACGTTGAACGCTTAACCAACTGAGCCCCACTTTCTAACTTTTTTTAAAGCTTATTTATTTATTTTAGAGAGAGAGAGACAGTGAGCAAGTGCACATGCATGAGTAGGGGAAGGGCAGGCAGAGAGAGGGAGAGAGAGATTTCCATGCAGGATCTGTGATGTCAGCAAGGAACCCAACTTGGGGCTTGATCTCATGAACTGTGAGATCATGACTTAAGCTGAAATCAAGAGGCAGATGCTTAATTGACTGAGCCACCTAGGCACCCCAACAATGTTTCAATTACTAATATTAATTCAGAATTGTGTATTTTAGAATTTTTAAATACTAGAACTATAAATAATTATATAATAATATATAAAGGTATTGATATTTATTGATTCATCTCAGTTGATTAAAAAAGGAAGGGTTGACTCAGGTATCATTGTTAAAATAAATGTGTTTCAGATTATATTGTAGAGCATTATCATTATTTTCATAGCCATGTCGGTATAAATGAAGACAAAATCTTAGAAACCAGAACAGGTTTTTCCTTTTTAAGTTAATGCCAACTGTATCAGACATACTAATTTAGGAAAGCTCCCGCGGTCACTTTCAGTTACATATGTGTGTGTGCATGTGCCTGTGTGTGCACAGTGATGCCTACAGTGACACTTTATTTGTTGAAATTATTTTGGTTACCATCTACACTCATTCGCCCATCTCTCACACACACATTGCACCCTGGCCATGAGACTATGATCAGCAGTCAAGGTATTTCTTACTCCACTTTGCACATTAAATAAAAAGCTTAATGCATGACATTTTAAAAATGCTTGCTGTACTGATATTTTAAAAGAAAAACTCAGCTCAACAAGAAAGAGATTTAAATGTATAAAGGTGTAAAACCTTAGTGATCAGTTCTTAAGTCTGAAGAATTATTCATGGTGAATTCATGGATATCTTTGCAAGTGGGGCTCTGTAATAGAGACCCCAACTTTCATAAAAGATATATACCATTCTTTCAAATATCTGAATAAACAGAAAACAACACAATTCTTTCCAGGTAAAATAAAGGGTAAAAACCCTTTGTTTTACTACTGAATATATAAGACAGTCACAGTCCTACATGATGTGGAAAATGTGGGGGTTCAGAGCTGAGGGCCAAGAAAGAATTCTTGAGACATCCTCAGTGCCAAAATGTGGTTTTATTACAGCATGGTGATAAGACCCAGGGCAAAAAGAGCTACACTGGGGTTGTGAAGAAAGGCCAGATTATATACTTTAAAGTTGAGAGGGGGGTTTGGGGTAGCACAAGCTTCCAAGGAATTTTGGAAGCAAGGTTTCCAGGATACAGAGGGGGCTAGCCATTGTTAGGAAAAGGTCATTTATTACTGTTTAGTAAAACCTCAGTCATGAGACCCTTTAGGTACATACCAGTGGGCTATATGCTTGGAGAATGATGGTTAACATACATTTGCGGAGTGGAGAGAACGGAAATTTCCAAAGGCACTTTTATATGTTAAAGTGGACTTACAGGATCCTGGAGGTCAGGAAAATGTTAAGCAAAATTGCCTTTTGCCCTTAGCAAAATGTCATCATCGAGGCAGCTGAGTTTCTAGAGGAAGGTCACACTCTCTGTCTCAAGGACTTGTCAATGAGCTGTAAGTTGTAAGGAAACTTAATATTTTTTTCTTCTGCCTTTGTTTCCCACATCACTAGATATGCTACTTTTTCCTAGGGAAGATTTATGAAGTTTCTAATGTTTCATTGAAAGATGTGTTAGATATTTAATTAGTATATTTTTATCATTATTGACATGGCTTATTTATATAAATAAAGCTGGTGATGACAATGAAGATGAGGCAGTTGGTGATAGAAAATCAAGAAATCAGGATAAGAAATACAGTTTAAGAAGTAAAATATCCAGAGCTTAATCCCTAGTCTAAAAATTGCTATCTATATGAGTTTAAGCAATATATTTCACTATCTATGAGAATAACAAAATTTGAATCATATATGTGTTGGTGGTTTGGAGTGAGGATAAAGTTTATATTTATAGCTGCTAAATAATTACAATTAGAATTAAAACAAGTAATGATAACCACTGGATTAGCTGATATGAAGATGCCAATAGAAGAGTATTAGCAGCCATTTCTTAGGTATCACACCTACCCAGTGCCCATACAGTTCAAATCACAAGGTTTCTTAGAAAACCATAAATACCCAAAACACTCATTAAAAACAAAAATTCATCTGCCTGGAGCCTATATTTTTGTTTTCTTGTATACACTTTTCCTTCCCTTTTGCTTCTATTAGGTGACAGTCAAACCACATATGATAATTCTCACTCATAAGCAAGTAAATATCAACTGCATTGTTTCCTACCCTATTATATCTGTGTTAGTTGTTTCTGGAGGTTTCACTGGAGACTCTGCTCTCATGAGTCTCTCTCCATTGGAGTTACAAAAATGGTACACTTCCTCCACACTAGTGCCACAAGATGTGTTCCCTTGGCCCTCCTGTTGGGTCTGTGTGGCAATAAAGGACTTGGGCTTTCACGTGCTAAATCTGGTTAAATCATGTCTGCTTTATATAAAGCTAACATTTATTGTCCCATTGGTGGCAGCAAGGATAGTTAAGTTAGTTGTGATTATCTGACCATCTGGTCTCTGTCAGGTAAAATAGGACAGAGAACAAATTTTCTGTGAAGAGCCAATCAACTCAGTATGTGGTTTTATATATTTGTCACTTTTGATTGTCTTTTTGTCTTGAGAATTCCTGGAATTGAGTTACCTATTACCAGCCTATTGGGTCACAAGACAATAGTTTAGTTGAACTGTTAGCCATTGTCAGCAATGGTGTTGGGAATTTGCTTATATAAATTTCAGAGATAATTATTTTGAAAATTGATATAATACTCCATTTGTCTTCTGGTATTTTCTCTTTTTTCTCTTTGTTTATATATGTGTGTGTTGTGTGTGTGTATATATATATATATGGGAAAAAGGCCTTTCTATGTTGTTCTAAAGGAAAATAAATTAGCATTTATAATGCCACATTTATAAACATGGTCCTTTCATCTCTGTGTACAGCTCTTTAAATGCTTCTGGAAATAAATCAATCATAAACATTTGTCAAATGTACATAACCATTAGGGTTATATAATTCAGGTGGTTTCTTGTTAAAGGAAAGGGAATTAATGGGATTTTCTAAAAATGAAAATTGTTTTCTAAAACTTGTCAACAAGACCTTTAATTACTAATGTAACAAATATTCAAATGAAACTATATGTCTATTGGAACGAGAATACAGGTGGAATAGAAGAGATTGCTTTTTGCCTGACCCAAGTTTCTTTTTTTAATAGCTTTATTGAGAAATAATCAATACACCATACAATTCATCCATTTATGGTCTAAAAGCTAATGTCTTCTAGTGTATTCTTAGAGTTATGCATCCATTACCATAATCAATTTTAGAACATTTTAATTATCCCAGAGAAGAAACCCCATATCCCTTAGCTCTTACCCTCAGTCCCCTATCCTTCCAGTCATAGGTAATCACTAATCTACTTTCTGTATCTATAGATCTGCTAGTTCTGGACATTTCAGTTAATGGAATTATAAAATATGTAGACCTTTGTGATTGGCTTCTTTCACGTAGCATAATGTTTTCAAGGGTCATCTATGTTGTAGCATTCCTTTTTATTGCCAAATATTTATTGTATCAATGTAACACATTTTATTTATGCATTAGTCAGTTTGAATTGTTTCTACATTTGGTTATTATGAATAAGGCTGCTATGAACACTAATGTACAAGTTTTTTTCATGGTCATATGGTTCATTTCTTCTGGGAATTTAAGTAGGAGTACAGTTGTTATATCTTAAGGCAACTCTGTGTTTAACCATTTGAGGAACTACCAGACTGTAATCCAAAGTGTCTAACTCTTTTACATTTCTATCAGCAGCATGTGAGAATTTCAATTTTTTTACATCTTTGACAATTTTTGTTATTATTTGTCCTTTTGATTATAACAGTCTTAGTGTGTGGACTCTTTGTAGATTCGAGACTCCTGACACCTCAAAAAACCAGAAGAATTCCAAGTATACGTCTTGGTTTTTTGTTTGTTTGTTTGTTTGTTTGTTTAATTTCTCCTTTTAGGGAAGGAAAAACAAATAGAGAAGTCTTACCAAAATTCAAATTGTCCTAGTTAATAAGGGAGGAAAAGTTCTGTTTGGCAGTAACATGGTGTTAGCAAACCTTAAACTTCAGCCATTGACTGGAACCGCGCTAAAATTAGATGAGTATTATAAAAAACCTCAAATAGAGTAAAAGCTATAAAATCCCACATAGGTATTAACTTAGTGAGAGTTTTATACATTTCTTCTTCTTTGTCAATAGAAAATATTTTCCAAACAAACCAAATGATAGGTTTATGTTTCTCCATGTCAAAATAACCAGGCATCTTAAGTTCAAAATAATTCCTATTCTTGAATGGCAAATAAAGCATATATACCTACATAAATATGTATAATATATGAAAGTATTATATGAAGTTATATCATTTCCAGAGCTAGCACAAGATTAACTTCTTGCTTTGAAAAATACTGGCACTTTTAAGAAATTTTCAAACCATTGTCGAAGCTCTAATATACATACACACTTATATGTATTTGACTATGGATTAAATGGCCTTGGTTGCTAAGTTACCAAGTAAGAGGCAGAAAAAATATCAAGTCAGGAAAACAAATAGTAAAAGAAATTGAGAATAAGGTTCCCTCCCCCCCCCACTCCCCGGAACCATGCATTTGTGGGAAAATACAGGCCCACAAAAAAATGACTAATAACATCCTAGTGATGGCAGAATGATAGTAAGCAGTGAATGACGCAGTAATCATGAAGTATATGCTACTTGTCATAGAATTGTGTGGATTGCATTACAGCTTTATGTGTAATTACAGTTTTGAAGAGTGGTTATTTTACACTACATCAAGAATAGTGACTTTATGTTGTTGAGAGTTTACACTCAGAACTCCCTATACCATCATGAATAAATTACGATAAATAAATGAGTAAAGAATTCATAGAAATTACCTTATGCCCATTATTTTCAAAGATAGATGAAATGCAAAGTGGGACCCCTGCTACACTACCACACACACACACTCACACACACACACACACACACACACACACACACACACACACACACCATGAAGCAAGGGTTCCATAGTCAAATTATTTTCACTGCATAAATCACATGATTTAGTTTTTATGGATAATTGTTGAGGATTTTTTTTTTACTTATGGCAGATGTGTTCTTGAAAAATTATGCCTGGTATTGAAAATTTGGAAAGAATCCTAGAACACCCAATTATGCAAGACTTATAGCTCATATAAGGGACACCTACTGTTTTAAAGGAGAACATGGGATTTATAAATTTTCCACAAAGGAAGTTCTGTCTGAAAGATTTAATGGGACTGGGATTCAAACAAAAGATATTTGTTCTGTTTTTTGTTTTTCTGACACCCATTTTGTCAACAACAATTAATTATTAAGTGCCATAGTGGTTTGAAATCCCAGCATAAACATTTTCCTCACATCTTAGGAATCCACCTGATGTGCAGCCTAAGTAGAAATGTAAGAAGCATTGGGCATTTTCCCAGAGGCTTATCTATCCTTGTCAATTTTTAATACTTGGAGAAGTTGCACAATTTTAAAAGAGTTTTTCCCATTTCGAAAGTCTATTTTAAAAGTAAATTAATTTTAGAAGTTACTGACACATTATAGCATATACTTCGTGGCAATTAGTTTACTTTGTTTTTATTTAAGTAAAAGAATTTTATTAAGTGCACCAAAGGATGATACTCATCTCTGCTAAGTAATATATTTATGTCCCCAAAGTAATACAATATATAATTGGAAAGCCCTTGGCATTATTTTACAGTACATGGCCAGCATAATTGGCTGAATTAGATTAAAAGCTATTGAAGAGTTTAGAATCAAGTTACAATTAACCACAAATTTATAACTTGTTGAGACTATTTAATTGCATATATAATGAATATACTGAAATAATTTATTCACTTAAAATTTGATTTTTTAAAGCAATTCTCAGATCTTTAAAAGCGTAGCATGTTTCCTTAAGTAGCTCACTACTTAATTGTATTTTGAAATGACTTTTGCCTCTGTTGTTTAGTAATACTTTTGGAATATCCTAACCTTATTTTGATACGTGATATAATAGGGTAACATTAATTTTAGCATACGAGTTATTTATTTAGCAGAGGCATAATGCTATATATGCTTTATGTGTATTATTTTCAGTCTTCCCACCAGCATGCAAAACATCTTTTCTTTACAAAGTATTCATTGGGGTTTGGAAGATTGGATTAAAAGAGCAATTAACACTGACTAGTAAGAGTAAGTTAATGACCTGCAATAAATGAATTCTAAAGCTCATGTTTTGTTCCACTAAGACATGCTGCTGCCAGTTGTTTTCACTATTTCTGTATAAAGGTACCTATTTCAGTAAAAGATATTTATGTATCATTTTACCATCAGAAGTTTAAAGATGTAAATATAATGTAAAATAATTAAATCTTTTGGGGGACAGCAACAGAGTAAGTCCTTGGAGCCATCCCTGGAGCCAGAGCTGTCTGTCCCCTCCTCTTTTACTTCCTGTTGCAAACAATAAAGGCCCTTCATACCATAAAACAAAACAGAATGAAACAAAACACAATAATTAAGATAGTACCAATAAGAAAGAACAAATAAGTTGTGATTTCAAGTTAAAGCAGGAACATCAATGTCCTGAGGAGAAGCAAAAGGAGAGAAGGAAGAAGTGGAAGAGGGTTAAGGACGAGAACAAAGAAGAAATGAAATAATGGAAAGGAAAAAACATGAGTAAAAGTTATAATATAATAAAATCTTGGAGCGCCTGGGTGGCTCAGTCACTTAAGTGTCGGACTTGGGCTTAGGTCATGATCTTCCAGTTCATGAGTTTGAGCCCTGCATCGGGCTCTGTGCTGACAGCTCAGAGCCTGAAGCCTGCTTGGGATTTTGTGTTTCCCTCTCTCTCTGCCCCTCCCCCGCTAATGCTCTCTCTTGAAAATAAACATTTAAAAATATATAATAAAATCTGGTTTCTTACAACCAGAAATCCACATTTAATGACACTTCCTTACATGTAAAACGTGATAATACATAATGTTTGTAATGAAGGTATCTGAACTTAAAATCCCCAAATGCTTTTCAGTCATTACTTCAAATTTCCCAGAATCCATTTTACTTTTTTTTTTCTTTATAAATACTAATTATTTTTCCTGAGTACACTGTAATCCCCTCAACCTTAGAAGTCTTGGGACTAATGAGTTTTCTACTCTGTAAATATAAATATATATATGCCAACATTTTGAAGGATTGTCTTGTATCTCTTCTTGCTATATCCAGTTATCTTTCTTTCTTTCTTTCTTTCTTTCTTTCTTTCTTTCTCTCTCTCCTCTTTCTTTCTTTCTTTCTTTCTTTCTTTCTTTCTTTCAAGTTTATTCATTTATTTTGAGAGAGAGAGTGCTATAAGCAGGGGAGGGGGAGAGAGACAGAGAAAGAGAGAGAGAGAGAGAGAGAGAGAATCCCAAGGAGGCTTCGAAGTGTCAGTGCAGAGCCTGATGTGGGACTCGAACCAATGAACCATGAGATAATGACCTGAACCGAAATCAAGAGTCAGACACTTAACTGACTGAGCCACCCACGCACCCCTATCAAGTTATTTTTCTTAATACAAATGAAAATAATCCCCTTATTTGAAATGTCTTCTATTAGGTGATTCCACCATTGGATCACTAACAAAATAACACTTTATTTACCATCTAAGAAAATTCCTATCACATGTTCTTGGTGTTAATTGATGACTGATCTTTCTTTCTCTTTTCCTTTTTCCTTTTCTTTCCCTCCTCTTCCCTTTTCTTTCCCTTCTTTTTCTTTTCCCCCCACTCTTTCTTGTTCTTCTTCTGTTTTCTTTGGACATAAGTCTGCCATCATGTGTGGTGTCTCTAGTGAAGGTATATATAGCACATCATTTCTTTTGGCCCTTTGATACAATGACATTTATATGTTTATTTCACTTCTCTCATAGACTTTATGGTATCTCTCTGAAACATTCAAATCCATTTCTAATTCTAAATTTAAACATTGTATTCCAAACCTTTTATTGTCCCAACTCTTATTATATAAACATTCCTAATGTAATTCATGAAGTAATAACTGCAAATTAATAACTAAAAGAAATAAAATATAGCTATAATTGTTACATAAATATGAATGTATACAATGCATAATTTAAATACAAGTTAGGGAAGTTTGGAATAATCATGGATCAAGCAAGATATTTCAAAATACTGATTCAAAGGGGCACATGCACCCTGATGATATCAGCAATATCAACAGTAGTCAAACTGTGGAAAGACCCAAAAGCCCATTGACTGATGAATGGCTAAAGAAGATGTGGTATACACGCACTCTCTCTCTCCCACACACACACACACACACACACACACACACACACACACACAATGGAATATTACTCAGCCATCAAAAATAATGAAATCTTGCCATTTGCAACATCGTGGATGGAGCTACAGTGTATTATGCTAAATGAAATAAGTCAGTCAGAGAAAGGCATATTCTTTCACTCATATTTGAAATTTAAACAACAAAACAGATGAATATAGGGAAAAGGGGGAAAAAAGAGAGGGAGGCAAACCATAAGAACTCTTAACTATAGAGAACAAACTGAGGGTTCCTGGAGGGGCAGTAAGTGGGATGATGGGCTAAATGGGTGATGGGCATTAAGGAGGGCACTTTTTGGGATGAGCACTGAGTGTTATATTTAGGTGATGAATCACTAAATTCTACTCCTGAAGCAAATATTACATTATATGTTAACTAACTGAAATTTAAATAAAAGCTTGAAATATTAAAATATATATATATATTTCTTTTTAACCTAAAATATTTTTGGCATCTGCTATTAGGGAAGTAATTCTATTCTATGAATTCCTTGGTCTATAGAACAGAAAACAGAATAATGAAGAAGGAAACAATGAATCACTTAATCACAGTGATGGTAAAGTTTATGTTAACTAGACGTAAAGTGCCCAGACTAATCATTTCTGGATGTGCCTGTGAAGATACTTTTGGGTGGAATTTGCATTTGAAGCTGTGAACTCAGTGAAGTAGATTGCCCTCCCCAGTGTGGGTGGGGATCATTCAATCTTGAACCTGAATAGAAAAAATGTGGAGGAATGAGGAATTAATGCTTTTTTTTTTTTCACCTGCCTCACTGCTTGAACTGAGCCATCTCAGCTCATCTCCGCCGTCCTTGGACTGGGACTTACACCATCAACTCTGCTGGTTCTCAGGACATCAGACTTGGAATAAATAACATCACTAGGTGTTCATGGTCTCCAGCTCACAGACAGACAATCATGGGACTTCTCAGCCTCCATAATCACCTAAGCCAACCTCATAATAAATCTCTCTCTCTCTTAAAAAATATATATTTATAATATAATATAATATAATATAATATAATATAATATAATATATAATATCTTATAATATAGATAATATAATTTTTATAATATAATACATGTAATCTATATATAATCTATAAAATATTTAGTATCTATATAAATATATATTATCTATTCCATTTTTTAATGTTTTTAATGTTTATTTATTTTTGAGAGCAGGTGAGGGGCTGAGAATCTGAAGCAGCCTCCAGGCTCTGAGCTCTCAGCCCAAGCCTGATGTGAGGCTCAAACTAACGAACTGCGAGATCATGACCTGAGCCAAAGTGGGAAGCTTAACTGACTGAGTCACCCAGGCGCCCCTATCTATTCCATTTCTTAGAGAGCCCTGTTTAATATAGTCACCTAACCATACTTCTTTATTTGTGAAGCTAGAACATATAGTCATTATTCTGAGTAGCCAGGTCTCCAGGTAAATATATATTTAAAATAAAAATATGGGCACCTGAGTGGCTCAGTTGGTTACGTGTCTGATTTTAAATTTCAGCTCAGGTCATGATCTCATGGTTTGTGAGCTCGAACCCTGTGAAGGGCTGTGTACTGACTACTCGGAGTCTGTTTAGGATTTTCTCTCTCTCTCTCTCTCTCTCTCTGAAAATAAACTTAAAAAAATTAAAAGAAAAATAAAAAAAATAAAACCAACTGTAAAATAAATTTAGACATCTCAGACAATAGCAGTTCTTAGTATCTTTTAAAGAATAAAGTGATAATAAAGTACAAATAGGCAAGACAGCACAAAACACTTTATGTAAAGAAATAATGACCAAAAATACCATAAGTGAATACTACCATCACTCGAAATGTGTTAAACCTTCAAAGAAAGACTAAATGTGCACATTGAGCAATAAACAGATTTAAAATATGAAACATTCTTGATACCTTTGAGGCACCTCAGTATAACCTTAACATCCAGTACGTATTTTAAGAGAATACTCGTAATACGAATGGGGTGCATATATGGTTTAGTCAGTGAAGTGTCTGACCATTGATTTCAGCTCATGTCATCATCTCAGTGTTGTAGGATGGAGCCCCAGGTCAGGCTCCATGCTGAGTGTCGGGATTCTGCATAAGATTCTCTCCCCCCTCTCTCTGCCCCTTCTCTGCTTGCACGTGTGCACGCTCTCTCTCTCTCAAGAATGAATAAATGAATGAATGAATGAATAAATAAATAAATAAAAGAATACAGGAAATGATAAACACTTTATATTTAAGCAGAGAGTAGCTGAGCCTTTTGCTGTTTTATAATCATGAGTTCTTAACCTTAAAGTGCACACTAAGTAAAAACCAAGTAACATAAAATTAAATCCACATTTAGGCATATCTACTGAAATTCAAGCCATCAAAAATTAAAAAGAAAAGAAAGCTTCTGAAGAGAAAGATTAAAAGAGAAAAAGTCTTACATTGACAATAGATTAGTAATCGTATGTAGTAGATACAGACAGACAATGAAATACTAGCTTATGTTGCTGGAGGAAAACCAGCAAAACTGTAGTATGAGTGAGAGTGTGTGACATTTTATCTGATAGCTTACAACCCACAGACTTCGTAAAAGAAATGTTAAAAGCTTTACTTCACCAATACGAAAATGTAAACAGAGGGAGATAGTGAGATGAAAGAACAAATGGTAACCAAATACATTGTAAAATATCTAAACACTGCTTATAAAACTTACATGCATTACTTCAAAACATTTAAATAGCACTGGGGCTAAAATTCTCCTTAACTGAAATAGCTATCTCTTGTTTCCTTAACAAATTTGAAAAATTGTAAGCCACTAAATTTATTATTTTCTAGCTCTGTTGGGTCAGACATTCCTTAAGTGTTACCCCATATTAAAATCAAAGTGTAGGTGTATCTGTGATCTTTTCTAGAGGTTTTAGGGGAAAATTTATTTCCTGATCACTTGAGTTATTGCCAGAATTCAATTCACTCTGACTTTATCTTCCATTTTTTAAGAATTCGTGTGATTATATTGGATCCCTAAAATATTAATCTCCAGAGGCACCTGGGTTGCTTAGTTCGTTAAGCGCCTGACTTCAGCTCAGGTCATGAACTCACGGTTCGTGGGTTGGAGCCCCGTGTGGGCTTCTGTGCTGACAGCTCAGAGCCTGGAGCTTGCTTCAGATTCTGTGTCTCCCTCTCTCTCTGCCCCTCCCCTGCTCTCTCTCTCTCTCAAAAATAAATATACATTAAAAAAATTTTAATGTTAATCTCCATGTTTTAAGGAGGTGATAGGCAACATTGATTCCAGCTGCAACTCTGGTTCCTCTTTGTCATACAATGTAACATATTGGCATTTGGAAAAGATGGACATATATACAGAGTTCACTTATCATTTCCCTCTTTTCCAGATACCTATCAGGAGAAAGCCCTGAATTCACCACACACACACAAAAATAATAATAATCACATGTACTCAGACCTGTGGTGTGCTGCCACTGATTCTAACCCTAAAAGGGCCAACCATTAAATGTTCAGGAATTTCATGACTCAGTTATTAAACATAGCCATTATTATTATGTAGTAAAATATGTGACTTAAAATTAAATATTACAAAATATTACAGTGATAATAAATACACCAATTTCTATTTAACTAATTTGACCATTTTCTGTGATCTTGTTGTTATTTGCATCCATGTGTGTGGAGGGTGGAAATATTATATAATGGCATTCTATGGAACTTTTGTCTTTAATGTCAAAGAACTTACAAGCCAACATTCATGTTGTACCAATCATTCATAAATCACAACCATACTTTGTTTAAGGATGCAAGCATTTGGCAAAAATTAATCAGAGCCTTCTATGAGAGATGATTAACAAAATGGAATTTATAATATAAACTATTGCATTTTATTATCATATGGAAATTGTGGCTGCCTATTGTTTACATAAGAAAAAAAAATCTATATCATAATTCTTTGAAGAGAGCCAGCTTTAAAAATTTCTCTAGCATGGTACTGATTCTGAGGCACTCACATTGATTTAATTATAAATGTCACAAATAAAAGAAAGTTCTGATATAAGAAGTTTTCTTTTTGGAACACGTTAGGTTCATCTGGTAAGTACGTGCATGTGTGTGTGTTAACTATTGACTATTTTTTCATGTGTACATTCCCACTGTACCATGCCCTTTGACTTTTAGACAAATAGTATTCATTCATCCTGGTTTTTTAAACAACAAAATTATTCAGCATAAGAAGCACACATCTGCCAAATTGTATATTCTAGATATTTCCGTTGATCTTTTCAGATCCTTAGTGATGCCCCCTTTATAATGTAAAAGCAAGCATAAACAGGCTGCCCCTGAAGCTTCCTTTGTCAAAAATGCATTAAGGTAATATACAGTGGAAGGTTTTCTTTCAATGTTTGTGTAAAGCTAGAGTATTAAAAAGCAAGGTAATTTTGTGGCTGTTGTTGAAAAGAAATGATGAAGAGTTTTCCTAAAAATTATATAACCAGATATTATTTCGAATATGATATCATTTTACAGTGAAGGTATTTCAACTCTAACCTAGTAGGAAAACACAGGGAATATATGATCACATGTGATGATGACACAACTCTAATGTCACTTTTATAACTATACATGTTGGTCTGTGTGGGTAAATATGACATATCTTCTACTCAGATTTGACAGTTGTACTTTCAGAAGATTTTAAAACAGTAAATAAGCCATCCTTTTTGAGGTGAATGTAAAATGGGAGTTACATACGTTTATGGGATATGCTTTCATTGCTCTAAGTTTCATATTTCTTTATTCAGAATTGTAATCATCCTTTAGTAGGCTCGTTCTGTGAAAACCATATCTTGGTGCATTGTGATTCTTCTTAACTAAAGATGTCAGGGCCCGCTATTAAAAAAACTCCCGGAGGGGCGCCTGGGTGGCGCAGTCGGTTAAGCATCCGACTTCAGCCAGGTCACGATCTCGCGGTCCGTGAGTTCGAGCCCCGCGTCGGGCTCTGGGCTGATGGCTCAGAGCCTGGAGCCTGTTTCCGATTCTGTGTCTCCCTCTCTCTCTGCCCCTCCCCCGTTCATGCTCTGTCTCTCTCTGTCCCAAAAATAAATAAATGTTGAAAAAAAAATTAAAAAAAAAAAAAAAAAAACTCCCGGAGGGGCACCTGGATGGCTCAGTCGGTTAAGCGTCTGACTTCAGCTCAGGTCAAGATCTCACTGTCCGTGAGTTCAAGCTCCACATCAGACTCTTGGGCTGACAGCTCGGAGCCTGGAGCCTGCTTCGGATTTTGTGTTTCCCTCTCTGTCTTCCTCTCCCCCACTCATGCTCTGTCTCTCTCTCTCAGAAATAAATAAACATTAAAAAAAAACTCTTGGAGATGTAATGTACAGCATGGCAACTATAGTTAGTAATACTGTATTGTGTATTTGACAGTGGCTAAGAGATTAAATCTTAAATAGTTCTCATCACAAGAAAAAGAAATTCTGTTAACTGTGAACGGTGACAGATGTTAACTAGACTTATTGTGGTGATCATTTCACAATACATACAAATGTCAAAGTCATTATGTTATATACCTGAAAACTAATATAATGTTGTATGTCAATTTTACCTCAATAAAAAAAAAATTAAAAGTCAGTGGCCAAAATTACTTTAGATTCAATTTTCATGTTTTGTTATTTATATGCTCTTTGCTATCTTGTATATCTCTTACACTTAAACTTTCAGAGGTTTTAAATATGATCTTCCAGATCAACTATAACGTATCAATGTGATAATTCAAACATTTCATTACTAGTCTGCACTGTATTTTATTTTAGTTACCCACCATTATTTTATTTAATTCCTTCACAGTAGACCCTTTATTTTTAGTTTCTTATGGTTAAACCCAGATAACTTTGCTTAGCAATTTTCGCTCTGAATCTATAAGGTAGTCTGAAGTATAGTCATTAAATCCTGCACTCCTAAGGCCTCTATTTTCCCTTCTACTTAATTTATGGAGATTATCACCCTGTAGAATAATACATCATCTTGGCTTCAAAATTTCTCTCTTATACATGTTTTTTCTTTCCCATTCTTTAGTCCAGTGGGAGTGGTGCTTTTTTTTTCTAATTGATGCCTTCTATTCTGGACTGCACATACATGCCAATGCTGTGGGAGTAAATGTCATAGGAAAGAGAGTATCAGAATTGCTTAGTGAAAAGATGCCTCAGAGGAGGGTGGAAGTGTCTCCTCCTGGCAGAAGAGCAAATGGCATTTGGGAGAGAGGAGAAACAGATGGTGACTCTGAAAACAGGACATGGTAATGCCCCCTCTTCATGAAATAAGCATGAGTTGAGTGTGAACCCTGCACAGTTAACAATAAATATGGTAGGTCAATTCCCAAGTAATGCACATGGTAAATATGGACCAACGTCTTGATTGCAGAAGTGTGGAAAATACAGACCTCAACTGAAGCTAGCTTTGTGAGTGAAGTTAGTGAGAAATAAAGGTGTACTTTTAGTGCCTTAAAGGAAAGATGATTCGTAGTTCAAGAACTCAAAGTAATAAACACACAAAAAAATCAGATTTTATATAAGGAGAAACATATGGAGTTTAAATTTATGATCATAAAATGTTGTTTTCTTTTAATCCCCTGACTATATAATTCTGTAGCAAGGATAAGTAAGGCATATTTTCTTTACCAAGTTATCATTTTGAGAAGCTAATCCTTGATATGACTCTAAGTTGCATGTTTATACTTCAGTGTAGTATCTATCAACTTTACATCATGTCTGTTTTTCCCCAGTAAGAAAAATGAGTATTCAGTGTTGTTATGCTAGTCTCTACTTTATTTCTTCTCTGCCCATTTCAGTATTTTAAAACAAATAGCATTTTTTTTCTATTGGTTACATTTCTGTCTTACAATATTATTATTAGCCACTATGTGGAGTTCTATAAATATTTGACAGTATCTATTATTATATGAGAAGTGAATATTAATGCCCTTGCCTTTCTTCACACATGGCTTTCCCCAGTCCCACATCCCAAACTTATCATCTATTAATTTAATTTTACATTTTGCACTGTAATCTTATTCAAATATTTATTTAATTTAGTACTACCTACTGGTGGATCCTATATGTTGCAATCAAGAGAGGCTTTACAGTGTACTGATGATGTAGGATTTGTCAAGTCAGTGTAAATGTCATGTTTCCTATGCCATTTGTGAGAATATAGCCAATGTCAAAGGCTGATGAACTTTTTTTCTATTCTCTATTAATAATTAGAAACCATATGATGTTTGAATCCAATTTCATGTTTTAATCATATAGATTATGAAACAACTTAGAATTTTTGTGTATATTATTTGCTTGCCTTTTCTATCAGGTAATGATTTCCCTACATAATTACACCTTCTCATGGATCCTATATGTTATTTTACTCTATTTATCCCAGATAGCCTTTTCCAAAAGAGAATGCTTTATTATACAACTTACAACTTATACAACTTATAACACTATTGTTTTAAGTCCACTTATAGTGGCTTTCAATTCTGACTCTTGATTTTCTGCAACTTTTTTTTTTTTTCTGAAGTACATCCCCAAGTTTCCTCAGAAGAGACTGGGTTAACCTTTTGTGGTTCCTGCATACCTGACATTGTCTTTAGTTTACCCTTATATTTTGTCAGATTAATGATGCCTAAATTGTGTACTGTAAAGATTTTTCTATTGTCTTCCATATCACACAGGGATTTCCATCAATAGGCTGGTGACAAATGAATTCCACTTCCCTTCTAGATTCCCTAGTAGTGTTTTTTGTTTTTGTTTTTTTGTTTTTTTTCTCTCCAAACTGATAATTTATTAGAGGTGTCTACGTTGGTATCTACCATTACCCTGATCAGCACACTATATAGTTTCTTTTATTCTAAAACCTTATTTTCTTCATCTTTATTACTTCTGTGATAGTTTTGCTCCTACCCATACCTTCACTTTTTTTTCTTTTTTTTCTTTTTGTTAGATCTTTCTAGGACCTCTATTTGAATATTGTTCCCCTTCCATTCATTCTATGTTGTGTATTCTTCCACAGTATACTTACTTCATCTTCTGAAAAATTGAGGTTTTTATTTTAGCCCTTCTGTAGCCCTTTTGTAACATTGTAGGAATCATAGTTTTTAATTCTAATAAATATGTTTTTCCTCCTCCACCCACTTCTTCTCCTATTTCCTTTTCTTATTTCTTGTGTGTTTCTATAGAATTGCTTTCAAAATCTCTCTGCAAAAGATATTTTAATCCTCTTTTTCTTCTACTTGATTGTCTTCTAATAAGTTGTAATCTTATCTTGATTTTTATCTGTCATGCTTTCAGCTTTTCTCATAAAGCTGGTGACTGTGGTGTTTAAATTTAAATTTTAAAAGGATAATTGTTGGGGCACCTGGGTGGCTCAGTCGGTTGAGTGTCTGACTTCAGTTCAGGTCATGATCTCACAGTCTGTGAGTTCGAGCTCCACGTTGAGCTCTGTGCTGACAGCTCAGAGCCTGGAGCCTGCTTCAGATTCTGTGTCTCCCTCTCGCTCTTCCCTCCCCTGCTCATGCTCTGTCTCTCTCTGTCTCAAAAATAAATAAAAACATTAAAAAATTAAAAAAAAAGATAATTGTTTTAGTTTGATGTTGTTGACTTACTCTGTTCTTTCATGAGGATTGCTTCTCCACTAGGTCTCCCCACTTTTAAGAATAATTTTTCATATCTCACAGTAAGTTATATTGTTTTAATTTCTTTTATGTCAGTTATATGCTATAATACAGGCTCCACTAGCATCTCCCTTTAAAAAGTAGGCCTCAAAACCTTTCTATTACTGCTTCCTTAATTTATTAACAATATGAAAACTCCAGAAGATTTTGCTTCTCCACTTTGTAGCTTGTTATTAAATATGTATCTTGCTTTGAACTTTGAATAGATACCAATAGCCACCTCTAAGCTCCATGAAACAAGACCAAGACATGAGTGATCATACGAATTTTTATGAAAATTTTACTCAGTGCAGTGAACTATGAGATAAAATTTATCATCACTGAGGCAAAGCAGATGACATAAAATGTGGGATATTGAAGTAGACAGATAGCAGAGTAAAATTTCTGTGAGCTGTCTATAAGAGGAATGTATTATGAAAAGGTACCAAAAAAGAACTTTCCTATGATTATAATAATTTTTGGTACTATATATATTATTTTGATATAAGTCATTACATAGGATATTTTCCTCATTGTGGAATTTACATTTCTTTAAATGTTATGTAAAGTATAATTTTTAGGAAATGAACAACTGAAAACATTATTATAAAATGAAGACTTATTGGGGAGGATTCTGGGAAGATGGCGGCGTAGGAGGACGCTGGGCTCACCGCGCGTCCTGCTGATCACTTAGATTCCACCTACACCTGCCTAAATAACCCAGAAAACCGCCAGAGGATTAGCAGAACAGAGTCACCGGACCCAAGTGCAGACGAGAGGCCCACGGAAGAGGGTAGGAAGGGCGGCGAGGCGGTGCGCGCTCCACGGACTGGCGGGAGGGAGCCGGGGCGGAGGGGCGGCTCGCCGGCCAAGCAGAGCCCCCGAGTCCGGCTTGCAAAAGCGGAGGGGCCTGACGGACTGTGTTCCGACAGCAAGCGCGACTTAGCGTCTGGGAGGTCATAAGTTAACAGCCCTGCTCGGAAAGCGGGAAGGCTGGAGGACAAAGGGAGGGTGAGCTGCGGAGCCCCCGGACGACAGAGCTCAGTTTGGGGGGGAACAAAGGCGCTCGCCAGCGCCATCTCCCCCGCCCATCCCCCAGCCAAAATCCCAAAGGGAACCGGCTCCGGCCAGGGAAATTGCTCGCTCCGCGCGAACACCCAACTCTGTGCTTCTGCGGAGCCAAACCTCCGGCAGTGATCTGACTCCCTCCGGCTGCCACAGGGCCCCTCCTGAAGTGGATCACCTAAGGAGAAGCGAGCTAAGCCTGCCCCCCCTGCCGCCGTGCACCTTGCCTTCCCACCCCAGCTAATACGCCAGATCCCCAGCATCACAAGCCTGGCAGTGTGCAAGTAGCCCAGACGGGCCACGCCACCCCACAGTGAATCCCGCCCCTAGGAGAGGGGAAGAGAAGGCACACACCAGTCGGACTGTGGCCCCAGCGGTGGGCTGGGGGCAGACATCAGGTCGGACTGCGGCCCCGCCCACCAACTCCAGTTATACACCACAGCACAGGGGAAGTGCCCTGCAGGCCCTCACCACACCAGGGACTATCCAAAATGACCAAGCGGAAGAATTCCCCTCAGAAGAATCTCCAGGAAATAACAACAGCTAATGAGCTGATCAAAAAGGATTTAAATAATATAACAAAGTGAATTTAGAATAATAGTCATAAAATTAATCGCTGGGCTGGAAAACAGCATACAGGACAGCAGAGAATCTCTTGCTACAGACATCAGGGGACTAAGGAACAGTCACGAGGAGCTGAAAAACGCTTTAAAGGAAATGGAAAACAAAATGCAAACCACCACGGCTCGGATGGAAGAGGCAGAGGAGAGAATAGGTGAACTAGAAGATAAAGTTATGGAAAAAGAGGAAGCTGAGAAAAAGAGAGAGAAAAAAATCCAGGAGTATGAGGGGAAAATTAGAGAACTAAGTGATACACTAAAAAGAAATAATATACGCATAATTGGTATCCCAGAGGAGGACGAGAGAGGGAAAGGTGCTGAAGGGGTACTTGAAGAAATAATAGCTGAGAACTTCCCTGAACTGGGGAAGGAAAAAGGCATTGAAATCCAAGAGGCACAGAGAACTCCCTTCAGACGTAACTTGAATCGATCTTCTGCACGACATATCATAGTGAAACTGGCAAAATACAAGGATAAAGAGAAAATTCTGAAAGCAGCAAGGGGTAAACGTGCCCTCACATATACAGGGAGACCTATAAGACTCGTGACTGATCTCTCTTTTGAAACTTGGCAGGCCAGAAAGAATTGGCACGAGATTTTCAGGGTGCTAGACAGCAAAAATATGCAGCCGAGAATCCTTTATCCAGCAAGTCTGTCATTTAGAATAGAAGGAGAGATAAAGGTCTTCCCAAACAAACAAAAACTGAAGGAATTTGTCACCACTAAACCAGCCCTACAAGAGATCCTAAGGGGGACCCTGTGAGACAAAGTACCAGAGACATCACTACAAGCATAAAACATACAGACATCACAATGACTCTAAACCCGTATCTTTCTATAATAACACTGAATGTAAATGGATTAAATGCGCCAACCAAAAGACATAGGGTATCAGAATGGATAAAAAAACAAGACCCATCTATTTGCTGTCTACAAGAGACTCATTTTAGACCTGAGGACACCTTTAGATTCAGAGTGAGGGTTGGAGAACTATTTATCATGCTACTGGAAGCCAGAAGAAAGCTGGAGTAGCCATACTTATATCAGACAAACTAGACTTTAAATTAAAGGCTGTAACAAGAGATGAAGAAGGACATTATATAATAGTTACAGGGTCTATCCATCAGGAAGAGCTACCAGTTATAAATGTCTATGCGCCGAATACGGGAGCCCCCAAATATATAAAACAATTACTCATAAACATAAGCAACCTTATTGATAAGAATGTGGTAATTGCTGGGGACTTTAACACCCCACTTACAGAAATGGATAGATCATCTAGACACACGGTCAATAAAGAAACAAGGGCCCTGAATGAGACACTGGATCAGATGGACTTGACAGATATATTTAGAACTCTGCATCCCAAAGCAACAGAATATACTTTCTTCTCGTGTGCACATGGAACATTCTCCAAGATAGATCATATACTGGGTCACAAAACAGCCCTTCATAAGTTTACAAGAATTGAAATTATACCATGCATACTTTCAGACCACAATGCTATGAAGCTTGAAATCAACCACAGGAAAAAGTCTGGAAAACCTCCAAAAGCATGGAGGTTAAAGAACACCCTACTAACGAATGAGTGGGTCAACCAGGCAATTAGAGAAGAAATCAAAAAATATATGGAAACAAACGAAAATGAAAATACAACAATCCAAACGCTTTGGGACGCAGCGAAGGCAGTCCTGAGAGGAAGATACATTGCAATCCAGGCCTATCTCAAGAAACAAGAAAAATCCCAAATACAAAATCTAACAGCACACCTAAAGGAAATAGAAGCAGAACAGCAAAGGCAGCCTAAACCCAGCAGAAGAAGAGAAATAATAAAGATCAGAGCAGAAATAAACAATATAGAATCTAAAAAAACTGTAGAGCAGATCAACGAAACCAAGAGTTGGTTTTTTGAAAAAATAAACAAAATTGACAAACCTCTAGCCAGGCTTCTCAAAAAGAAAAGGGAGATGACCCAAATAGATAAAATCATGAATGAAAATGGAATTATTACAACCAATCCCTCAGAGATACAAACAATTATCAGGGAATACTATGAAAAATTATATGCCAACAAATTGGACAACCTGGAAGAAATGGACAAATTCCTAAACACCCACACTCTTCCAAAACTCAATCAGGAGGAAATAGAAAGCTTGAACAGACCCATAACCAGCGAAGAAATTGAATCGGTTATCAAAAATCTCCCAACAAATAAGAGTCCAGGACCAGATGGCTTCCCAGGGGAGTTCTACCAGACGTTTAAAGCAGAGATAATACCTATCCTTCTCAAGCTATTCCAAGAAATAGAAAGGGAAGGAAAACTTCCAGACTCATTCTATGAAGCCAGTATTACTTTGATTCCTAAACCAGACAGAGACCCAGTAAAAAAAGAGAACTACAGGCCAATATCCCTGATGAATATGGATGCCAAAATTCTCAATAAGATACTAGCAAATCGAATTCAACAGCATATAAAAAGAATTATTCACCATGATCAAGTGGGATTCATTCCTGGGATGCAGGGCTGGTTCAACATTCGCAAATCAATCAACGTGATACATCACATTAACCAAAAAAAAGAGAAGAACCATATGATCCTGTCAATCGATGCAGAAAAGGCCTTTGACAAAATCCAGCACCCTTTCTTAATAAAAACCCTTGAGAAAGTCGGGATAGAAGGAACATACTTAAAGATCATAAAAGCCATTTATGAAAAGCCCACAGCTAACATCATCCTCAACGGGGAAAAACTGAGAGCTTTTTCCCTGAGATCAGGAACACGACAGGGATGCCCACTCTCACCGTTGTTGTTTAA
Source organism: Lynx rufus (assembly GCF_022079265.1). Taxonomy (NCBI): domain Eukaryota; kingdom Metazoa; phylum Chordata; class Mammalia; order Carnivora; family Felidae; genus Lynx; species Lynx rufus. The sequence goes on from NW_025814823.1 coordinate 40,659,182, forward strand.
CATAGTGCTGGAAGTTCTAGCATCAGCAATCAGACAACAAAAGGAAATCAAAGGCATCCAAATTGGCAAAGATGAAGTCAAGCTTTCGCTTTTTGCAGATGACATGATATTATACATGGAAAATCCGATAGACTCCACCAAAAGTCTGCTAGAACTGATACATGAATTCAGCAAAGTTGCAGGATACAAAATCAATGTACAGAAATCAGTTGCATTCTTATACACTAACAATGAAGCAACAGAAAGACAAATAAAGAAACTGATCCCATTCACAATTGCACCAAGAAGCATAAAATACCTAGGAATAAATCTAACCAAAGATGTAAAGGATCTGTATGCTGAAAACTATAGAAAGCTTATGAAGGCAATTGAAGAAGATTTAAAGAAATGGAAAGACATTCCCTGCTCATGGATTGGAAAAATAAATATTGTCAAAATGTCAATACTACCCAAAGCTATCTACACATTCAATGCAATCCCAATCAAAATTGCACCAGCATTCTTCTCGAAACTAGAACAAGCAATCCTAAAATTCATATGGAACCACAAAAGGCCCCGAATAGCCAAAGGAATTTTGAAGAAGAAGACCAAAGCAGGAGGCATCACAATCCCAGACTTCAGCCTCTACTACAAAGCTGTCATCATCAAGACAGCATGGTATTGGCACAAAAACAGACACACAGACCAATGGAATAGAATAGAAACCCCAGAACTAGACCCACAAACATATGGCCAACTCATCTTTGACAAAGCAGGAAAGAACATCCAATGGAAAAAAGACAGCCTCTTTAACAAATGGTGCTGGGAGAACTGGACAGCAACATGCAGAAGGTTGAAACTAGACCACTTTCTCACACCATTTACAAAAATAAACTCAAAATGGATAAAGGACCTAAATGTGAGACAGGAAACCATCAGAACCTTAGAGGAGAAAGCAGGAAAAGACCTCTCTGACCTCAGCCGTAGCAATCTCTTACTTGACACATCCCCAAAGGCAAGGGAATTAAAAGCAAAAGTGAATTACTGGGACCTTATGAAGATAAAAAGCTTCTGCACAGCAAAGGAAACAACCAACAAAACTAAAAGGCAACCAACGGAATGGGAAAAGATATTTGCAAATGACATATCGGACAAAGGGCTAGTATCCAAAATCTATAAAGAGCTCACCAAACTCCACACCCGAAAAACAAATAACCCAGTGAAGAAATGGGCAGAAAACATGAATAGACACTTCTCTAAAGAAGACATCCAGATGGCCAACAGGCACATGAAAAGATGTTCAGCGTCGCTCCTTATCAGGGAAATACAAATCAAAACCACACTCAGGTATCACCTCACGCCAGTCAGAGTGGCCAAAATGAACAAATCAGGAGACTATAGATGCTGGAGAGGATGTGGAGAAACGGGAACCCTCTTGCACTGTTGGTGGGAATGCAAATTGGTGCAGCCGCTTTGGAAAGCAGTGTGGAGGTTCCTCAGAAAATTAAAAATAGACCTACCCTATGACCCAGCAATAGCACTGCTAGGAATCTACCCAAGGGATACAGGAGTACTGATGCATAGGGGCACTTGTACCCCAATGTTCATAGCAGCACTCTCAACAATAGCCAAATTATGGAAAGAGCCTAAATGTCCATCAACTGATGAATGGATAAAGAAATTGTGGTTTATATACACAATGGAATACTACGTGGCAATGAGAAAAAATGAAATCTGGCCTTTTGTAGCAACGTGGATGGAACTGGAGAGTGTGATGCTAAGTGAAATAAGCCATACAGAGAAAGACAGATACCATATGGTTTCACTCTTATGTGGATCCTGAGAAACTTAACAGGAACCCATGGGGGAGGGGAAGGAAAAAAAAAAAAAAAAAAGAGGACGTTAGAGTGGGAGAGAGCCAAAGCATAAGAGACTGTTAAAAACTGAGAACAAACTGAGGGTTGATGGGGGGTGGGAGGGAGGGGCGGGTGGGTGATGGGTATTGAGGAGGGCACCTTTTGGGATGAGCACTGGGTGTTGTATGGAAACCAATTTGTCAATAAACTTCATATAAAAAAAAAAATGAAGACTTATTGATGATTTCATCTTGCCCATAGACTTATGACATATTATTTTTTCAATATTGTATAGAAATGATGTCATTGCAAATAATCAGGTGGAAAAATTATAGGGAAAATATGTGTCTTCATCCATGAAGACACATAAGTATGTAGGAGGCATAGAACACTACTTAAAATTTTGGTGGGATACGTATAGCTGTTTTTTTTCTCTTTTCTCTTTTACCAATAATAATTTATTGATATTAACTAGTTATATGTGTATAATTGGGATTGCAGGTATCATTTACTTTACTTAACTGGGAAATATGAATGAGTCTATCACTTTGTGGCATCATATTATTATTTAAAAATTTTTTAATGTTTATTTTTGAGAGAGACAGATAGACAGAGAGCAAGCAAGAGAGGGGCAGAGAGAGGGAGGCACAGAATCCAAAGCAGGCTCCATAATCTGAGCTACCAGCACAGAGCCCTATGCGGGGCTCGAACTCACAAACCGTGAGATCATGATCTGAGCCAAAGTCAGATGCTTAACCAACTGAGCCACCCAGGTGCCCCGGCATCATATTATTAATAATAACATGGAGACATCATAGATGATCAATCAGTTATTTTAGGGAATATTTACTGACCACCCATTATTTGGCCTACACCTTATAAATTGTATTTGAAAATAAAGTTTGAATTACTTACATGCTTGAACCATATTGGAGGAATACGAGAGAAACCATCTGTGCTAAAACTATCTGAGCTTATATATGACTTATTGTGCAAGGAAAAAACTTGAAGTAGATTCTTTGCTAAATGACATACAACATAAAATTAGTAACGTATTACAAGTAATGTTGGAAGATATATTTGTAGTGATTTACATCCATATGACGTAGCATAAAAATCTGCTATGTCTCTCCACATTGAGTTTCTGGTTTTCATTTTTGTGTGGATTTTTTGTCCTAAAACTCATCCATATGTTTTTAGCCACTTCTGGAAACCCTAAACATTTTGACATTTAAACTTGGGGAAGATATTTGTCATGTAATAATTTCATTATAACATTTCTGCAACTCTATTGACAGATAAAGGCCTGGGCATCTTTGAAAATATATTTGGCTTTGCCGCTTCAGTGATGTGATTCCACATAGCATCATGATTCATTGTATCAATTTTGGCAAGCATTGTTGTTAGAAATATCTTTAAAATATTAAACTAAGTTTTTTCTTGTTCTTTAGTAGATACTACCTTACTAAGATCCAGGGAATTGATTCAATACATTTTCAAGTATCTGTGTCAACAGATTGAAGAAAAAATATGTAAAGTTATTTTTTAATATACTGGACAAGTCATGAAGTGGAGTATACTGAGATGAGAATTTTTGGTATACATTACTCTGTTTATACTGGGCCTTTTGGGCATGCTCCCCCAACCCCAAAGTAAAAAAGGAATTTTCTAAAAATACATGTATTTTTTTCTTTTTGCTTGTTTAAATTCAGTCTGGCTACCAGTTTGAGAAAATACTAGAATAGGGGCAAGAGAGCAATCAGATACTCTAATTAGGGAAATGAAACGATAATGTAGTCAAGAAAAGATGGAGGCTTGCATTTAGATGGAGGGTATTAATCTCCAGGTAAACTGACAGATTTGAGCTAATTTTGTGGGTAGGGTCAATATGTGTTTAGTTTCTGGACTCAATAACTTGTATACACTGGTACTACTCATTGAATTGCAATGCCTGGAAATGTGCATGTGTTTGTGCATGTTTGCAAATGTACACATGAAGGGTAGAAAATCTAGACGACCTTAATGTATTTGTTTTAAATATATCTATGAGGCATCCAAGAGGATATTCCAATAATGTAGTTGAAAATATGATTCTGAATCCAAATCAAGTATTGGAGCTGGAGGAAAAAAAGTCAGAATTTTCAAGGCAGAGATGATATAAAAAATAGTAAAAATAACAATGCCTCTTAGGAAGAGTGGTTAAAACAAAAAGAGTTCTCAGGTCCAACCCATGAAGAGGTCTGAGGTTTCTTGTTATGCAGAAGAAGAGATAGAATTTAAATTATTATGAGAGAGAAAAGAGGAGAAACAGTAGAGTGTGATATTAATGAACCAAGAGAGTAGAGCTAATTAAGATAACAAAAATTCCATCATGAATTTCTTATAGAGGGGCAGTGGTGGCCTAGGATAGTGAAGCATGTTAGAAAAAGAAGTAAATTTATATAGTGTGTTGAGGGGTAAGAGTTGTGAAGACAGAGGCAGTTTGTGTAGATATGTCTTTTAAGTAGGAGGGAAAAGGGACTCTGTGATGTGTGAAACCGAAGAGATAACCAAGGGAGTGGCATCCTCCTATAGAAGAGACAAAATGTTGTTTAAGGCAAAAATAAAGCATGCACTTTGCAAGTTAAATGGAAACATTGCTGTAATTGTATCCTTGGTTTTGAGTAGAATGGGTCCCAGTCTGGTGAAATCTTTTTTGTGTGAGTGTCAATATATAGATATATGAGTGTGAATATATAGATATACCATTTGCAACTGATGATTTTTTTTTAAATTTTTTTAACGTTTATTTATTTTTGAGACAGAGAGAGACAGAGCATGAACGGGGGGAGGGGCAGAGAGAGAGGGAGACACAGAATCGGAAACAGCCTCCAGGCTCTCAGCCATCAGCCCAGAGCCCGACGCGGGGCTCGAACTCACGGACCGCGAGATCGTGACCTGGCTGAAGTCTGACGCTTAACCGACTGCGCCACCCAGGCGCCCCAATGCAACTGATGATTTTTAAAAAAAAGATATATATGTGAAAAAAGACATGGTGTGAAGTTGTCATTTCAGGAAAAAAAAAAAAAAGCCTATTGGGCATTCTAGGAAATGTTGTGACAGTAGAATTGTCAGTTAGTAAATGCCTTTAACAACACATGAAGCAGGTGTGTGCAGATCGGCTCAACTGGCATTGAAGATTTCACAAGCAAGACAAATGGAAAGCACCGGGATGTGGGGCAGGGATGGAACTGATAGGAAAGGGGAGAGGAGAAGAGAGACACAGATGGAGGGTAGAGAAGGGAAAGAAAGGAGGTACATGAGTTTTGGTCATTTGAGAGTGAAATGTTACAAATAAACATTCCGTGTGCATGCTGGATAGGAAGGATAAAGACCTGCCCTGTGTCTACAACAGTTGTAGGAGCATTGGATTACAGTGCTTGAGAAGATGTTTAGTAGTGGTGCACGAAAGTATACGATATGAAAGATTGGAATTAGGAGCATATTCTCATGGCAGAATGTGGAAAACAAGATGTTAGGGATTAAGCAGTTTTGGCTACAAAGACTAGATTATTGATATTAAAATGCTAATAAATATGGATGCTTTGACTCACCAAATCCATCAGAATAGAGACCAATTTTTTAAAGTTTCAGACTGAAGTTCCTTTTTGACAAATGTAGATTACAAACAACAACAAAAACTGTGTGATTAGTTTGATTTTTTAGGCTACAAAAACCAGTTTCTTCATAAATTTGGAGGTCTTTTGACACCAAAAAACCCCACACCGATTATTAATTGCTTAGTGTCTCAAATCACATGACTCATCTAAAACTAAAGAAATATATTGAATTTTTTCAAATTTTAAATTAACAGGATTTTGATGTTATCAGAAAGGTCTTGTATTTTATGAGCAATTGGTGACAATTCAAGAACTTTTATCCTTTGTAAAATATCATTCTTATTATATTTCTTATAAATTTCTATCAAAGTTTAAGTTACTGAAATAAGAATTTGCTATGTCTCCAACTAAAAATATGTGTGTGTAAGGATTCAAGCTCACCTTATAATTAAACATGTGCAAACTGCTTAAAATTTTTTTATTGGACTTTTAATTCTGATTTCAAGTGATTAATTTCTTTGAATATCTTTTTACTCTTGAGAAAAATATCTAATCACATTTACTTTAAAATCTATAAAATTTCTTAGTACTGTCCACTTTACTATCTTTTAAAATATTTTTTTACAATAAGAAGTTTCTCATGTATTTTGTTTTAGCAAATTTCAGAGGCCATACATTGTGAAATTTGCAAAACAAAATCTTCCAATGTCTTGTTTTCTTCTATATATATATATATATATATTTTTGTTTTTAATTTGTTTTAATTTTTGAAAAAAACTTTTATTTATTATTGAGAGAGAGAGAGAGAGAGAGACAGAGCATGAGCCTGGGAGGGGCAGACAGAGAAGGAGACAGAATCCGAAGTAGGCTCCAGGCTCTGAGCTGTCAGCACAGAGCCTGACGTGGGGCTCGAAACCCATGAACTGTAAGATCATGACCTGAGCTGAAGTTGGACGCTTAACCAACTGAGCCACCAGGCACCTCAATGTCTTGTTTTCTTTATTGTTCTAATTGTAATACTAGCTTCTGCATGAAGAGTCAAGAAGCATATGAAAACATGTCAACATCACTAATCAACAGAGAAATGTTAAAACCACAATAAGATACCATCACATACCCATTGGGCTGGCTCCCAAAGGGAAGGGGAAAAGGAAGGGGAGAAAGATGGAGAAAATAAAAGAAAAAAAAAGAAAAGTGTTGGCTAGGATGTAGACATAAGTGAACCCTTGTGAACTCTTTTTTAGTGCAAAAGATGCCCTGTGAGCATTACATGAACCCACGTATGTTAAACCTGGACCAAAACCCATCCTAATGTTGTGAGGAAAGAGCTAGGGAAGGCAGCTTCAGACTTCTCCTTGCTTCACCTAAATCTCACAATTGCGTGAATCATTTGAGTTCTCAATACAGTTTGATACTCTGTGAAATCTCTGATTCTTGTGAGTCTTATTTCCTACTCAGAACTCTTTGTTAGGTAAGCCATTGGGTATAACACATTCTTCAATAACTCATCTTTCATATGCAAGTTGGTCTGGGGTCAATGAAGAATTTCATTTCTTCTCAGTTCTTCAAAATAGCAGGTGTAGTTTGTAGAGTAATTCCCTCAGGCTTTATGAAGGAATGCTATAGAAGGCAGGTATGACTTAGAGCAGTCTTCTCAAGGCTTTTGTGGCATACGGTGATCAAAATAACTTTAATGTTCCCTTCAAATTGATTAAACTTTAGGGGTGCCTGGGTGGCTCAGTCGGTTGAGCATCCGACTTCGGCTCATGTCATGATCTCACAGCTCATCAGTTCGAGCCCCGCATCGGGCTCTGTGCTGACAGCTCGGAGCCTGGAGCCTGCTTCTGATTCTGTGTCTCCCTCTCTCTCTGCCCCTAACCCACTTGCATTCTGTCTCTGTCTCTCTCAAAAATAAATAGACATTAATTTTTTTTTCAAATTGATTAAACTTTAGACAGGCTTCATCCTGATTATAGACCCCCGACTCTCTTAGAGTATTTACTTCAGAAAACATGTAATTGTAAATTCTTACTCTCTTGAGATGTAAATCTTTTAAAAAGCCTCTTGCCAGTTTTGTAACCCAGGAATGGCTTTCTCAAAGAGCTGGCAGCCATATCTGTGAAATGGAGTTATTGATGAAGAGAGTATTACTCTTTCCCAGTTTCTCTGGGAGAGTAGAAGCCTAACTTCAAGAACCCTACTTCAAATTGTAAAACTACCCTCTGTCATAAAGATATGAGAAACTTTACTTTTGTTTGGACAAAGCCAATTAACAAACAGAAACAGCCTATATTTCCATCACTTCAGCTCTTAAAAACACTCTAGGTCTTTGTTTCACTAGAATTGAGTTCTGACTGAGATACAGGCTCACTCCCTTATTATAATAACCTTGAATAAATCCATTTATATTTTATGTTTAAATATGTTTGGTACATTTTTTGATTTGACTATGTCCAAGGCCATTATAGTGATAACAGCATTGTATGGTGTAAACTGAGCCTCATTTTGCATATATCTATACATAATAAATACTTGGTAAATATTTGTTGAACCGATTTTAATTTAAAAGCTTTGTCATTTGCATTTTCTTTGTCATACACACACACACACACACACACACACACACACACAGCATGTCTTGGAACACCTGAACGGAGATTTACTAAACTGCAACTCATGGTTCATATTAAGTAAAGTTACACAAATAGTTTTATCATTAATTCATTCAGCTTATATGTATTAAGTGATTAGGTCCATTCACACATTAGGGTCAGATTCATTTTAAACATGCAGACAAGCAGATGCCTTGTGTAATGACAATTTATTTCTATATGTTTTGCCTTGTGGTTTGGAGTAATACTGCTTAAATATGAAGATAGTGTTTATAAATGAATATTAATGGAAAAATTAAAGTTCTAATTCTGTCTTACATAAAATTAACACTTCAAATTTTAAGTATTCACATTTCCAATTGTGAGTTATTAAAAGTAAGGAGAAAATGGGGCGCCTGGGTGGCTCAGTCGGTTAAGCATCCAACTTTAGCTCAGGTCATGATCTCCTAATTCATGGGTTCGTGCCCCTCATTGGGTTCTGTGCTGACATCTCAGAGCCTGGAGCCTGCTTCGGATTCTGTGTCTCCTTCTCTCTCTATTTCTCCCCTGCTCATGCTCTGTCTCTCTCTCTCTCTCCAAAATAAATAAAGATTAAAATAATAACAATAATAAAGGTAAGGAGAATTGTTATATTTAATTTGGATTTTGCGTGTGTATCACTCAGATTATAAAACTTTGATTCAGTTCATGTATTTTTGATCTGGTAACAGTAACTGCCATCCATTTAATATCTTAAATGTGAAACTTGTCTTCTATGACACCTTACAATATTTAATTTGTGGGGAGCGCTTGGGTGGCCCAGTTGGTTGAGCAATCAACTTCGACTCAGGTCATGATCTCGCGGTTTGTGGGTTCGAGCCCACATTGGCCTCTGTGCTGACAGTGCAGAACCTGCTTGGCATTCTCTCTCTCTCTGTCTCTCCTCTACTTGTGCATTCTCTCTCTTTCAAAATAAATGAATAAACTTTAAAAAATATTTATTTTTTTATTCTATCAAAAATATTTTAAGAGTAATCCCTCTGGGTAGCCATTGAATTTAGAGAATTTAAGGAGTGAAAGAGATAGCTCAGCACAGTGCTACAAAATTACCCACGTGGACTAATCAAATTGAGTGATAATTATGAGGTGCTTTTTAAGAAAGAAAGAAAGAAAGAAAGAAAGAAAGAAAGGGAAAGAAAAGAGGAGGAAGGGAAAGAGGAAAGAAAAGGAAGGAAGGAAAGAAAGAAAGAAAGAGAAAGAAAGAAAGAAAGAAAGAATGGAAAGAGAGAAAGAGGGAAAGAAGAAAAAACTAAAACAAAAGAAGCCTCTTAATTTGTGCAGTGTTAAAAAGGAAGGATTCCAAGAGCTGACTTACTTAAGGACTTTTATAATCACAATCTTCTGGAGGCAGGTGCCTGGAGGCAGAAGTGACTATTGACCCTTCTTTGACTTGAGTTTCCTGAGTGCTTGCTAAGGCTTTTGGCCAGGGAATGTGATGGGAATTCAGGACACAATCCAACTATAAAGATGCATCATTATACTGCATCCTCAGAAGTCTTACTGCTACTTGGTCACTGTATATACTGTGCAGAAGCTTATTTCTCATTGATCTGTTTTTCCCTTAACCCTGCTCAGAAAAGTCATGGAAGTGACTCTGGAAAGATGTTGATTTGAATGGGACATTTGATGTATTTGTATCAGGAATCAAGTATTGTAGCAAATATAATAAGTTTTCTTTATAGTATTTAGAAATAGTAATTTGCAAATTATTCACACAGATAAAGAAATAAAATATTCAATACTCAGAAGCACACTTCATCACCCTTTGTATTCCTTTCCCATTACCACCCACCAAGGATAACCTAGTAAGTATCACAGAGTTATTAGGAGTATCACTACTTCTGACATCGTAGGTTACTCTTGCCCTTTTTTTGGACTTGATATAAATTGAATCATTCAGTATGTACTCAGTAGTGTCTGGCCTCTTTCATCCATGTTATTGTATGAAGTTTCAGTTTTTTTCCTTTTCACTGTTGTATGGTATTCCATTATGCACATATAGCAAAATTTATTTTTCAGTGTACTTGTTATGTGCATTTGAGTAGTCTCCAGTTTGGGTTATTCCCTGTAGTGTTACAATTAACATTCTCACCCTAATTATTGTAAGAACATATGTGTGTAGTTCTGTTCTGTATCTTCAGTTACTTTTCACTCTCTTAATGGTGTATTTTATTGAATGACCAAAATAATTCTTTAAAAATACAAAATAAATAGTAGTACCCTGCTTGAGTCCCTTCAAATCCTTCCTATTTCATTAAAATTTAAAATCAAATCCATAACAGATTTCCACATCATCCAGCTCCTGCTTTCCTCCAAAATCTCATGCTATTTCCTCTTACTATGCTTCAATCACTCTAGTCTGTCACTGCCTAGAATGTAACCAGTTTTGACCTTCACAGAGTTAATTGTCTTGTTATCTCTTGCTGAAAATCTTTTTCTTGTATCCCATATATATCAGACTCCTTCTTCAGGTAACCACCTTAGAAAGTCATTTGACAGACATAATCAGAGTGTGTCAACCCCTGTTGTTTTCTATTAGTACATTATTATGCCCTTTCAAAAATATTGTGAAAATTTTTAATTATCTCATCAGTTTTAGTGAATTAAAATAAATTATATCTGTATCTTCTAGACTGTTAAGTATGATGTCTGTTTTGTATATTCCTCTATACATAGTACATAGCAGAGGACATGTTAAATATTAGTTGCTTAGTCAAATTGATTGAGTAAACAAATAAAAAATATACCTATAATGGACTGAATGTATCCTTTCAAAATTCATATGTAAAAACCTTAATATGATGCTTTTGGGGATGGAACCTTTGGGAGGTGATTAGGTCGTAAGGGTGGAGCCCTGATGAATAGGATTAGTGTTCTTATAAGAAGAGGTCAGAGAGCTGCCTAGCTTTCCACCACATGAGGATACACTGAGAAGTCTGTGACCTGGAAGAGGACCCTCACCCGACCATACTGGCATACTAATTTCAGATTTCCAGCCTCCACAACTGTGAAAAACGTATTTCTGTTGTTTATAAGCCACTCAGTCTATTTTGTTATAGCAGCTTAATCTCAGACAATACATATGTATCTGTGATATATTCATATAATAACTATTTATATTTTCCCTTATATATGAGATCTACATTTCTGATTCTTCCTTCTAACACTTCAGGACCTCTAACACTTCAGGATGTAATATCAATGCAGAGTCCCCGTGGTTTAATTCAGGTAAATCAAGTCAGTGATTATTATTGTAGTTCTAGATCACTTTAGATGTTAATATAAGTGCTATATATAAACATAGATATATACATATATATGTCTTTTAATACGAAAATGACAAGAATCTTCAAACAGTCTAGTAGATCACATAGATAAGCTGTCAAATGATTACAGTGTAAATGCTATAGTGTGAGTATGAATTAAGTGTTATATAAACAACTAACTCTATGGGGCAGATAGCTAGAGGAGTTAAGAAGCTTTAGGCAAGTTTGTGATAGAAATTTAAAAATTGATTTTACCTACTGCTTTTCTTATATAGGTGCCTATAAAATAATAAAATATATAACTTGTCTAAACTTCTGTCCCCTCTGATATGAAATGTCTCCTATAACATTTCCCTTTTCATTCATTCATGAAGCAGCTGTTTACTGAGGTTATGTTCTAGGCTCCAGACAACAAAAGAGAGAAACAGAGAGAGAAAGCAAGAAAAATTGACATTATAAAGTTGGTATGCTACATATAGAAGAGAAAATCAGTGCTGGGGATTTTTTATCTCATATTGTTGCTTCTATTTTATTTCTCCAGTTTTAAAATTTATCATTCTCATATGATGTACAATCCAGAATTTTCTTTTATTTCTCATATTTATCTCTTCCCTGGATGTCTAATCATAATCTGCAATATTTTTCATTTTTTCTAAGTTTTCCCTAATGGGAAAAGATTAGAGGCAGAAAAAATATGCTGTTTGGGGCAGTCATCATTTTAGACCCACAAAGAGATTGCCCACACAATTGCCTTTGATGAATAAATAATTATGATGCCATTATGTTTATATTTTGGCACTTGGTATATTTGTCCAGGTTAATGTCAGTTTTATACTCTAAAATTCTAGAAGACAGACATCATATCTCTAATGTGCTCCAGTCCATGCATTGTGCAAATGGGTATTTCCTTTTTGATTGAAAGATGGATATGGGAGTTGTCATCTTGGAAAGTTTATAAATGAAAAAGAGTAATCTTTTACTCTGTAATAACTCAGGAACAACTGGAAAAATGTTCTTTAACTGTAAAAAAAATCAACTTGCAGGCTAAGTCTAAGCATAGAAATTTCATCCTAAATGATATCTATAAAAAAAAAGGTGTGATTGACTGGAAACAGTGGCTTATAATGAAAGATGTCTCAGAAACCTCTCACTTACATTTCCTACCACAAAGAATGAAATACGCACCACATGTTTAGGTCACATTCTGAGTAATATGATAGAGTTTGCAATATAATATTATTGACATTGATTTATTAATATTGATTTCTAAGCTGTACAACATAGTCGAAGCTATTTTCTTCTGCTTTCTTTCTTAAGCAGATTAAAGTAAAAATAGTGAATTATGAATTGTGGGCTGTCTTGAATTTTGATAAAATATCAACAATGACTTTTCAGTGTCATGTTTCACCAACTGTAATTAATTGCTTTAAAGTGTGCATTCCAATAAAAGTCATTTTTACATTTACACATGGTTATATTTAGAAGAAATAAAGCTTGGAATTGAAAATTGCATAAAATAATTTTATTTGTTATTTTCAATGCAAGAAATTTAGATATAGCGTAATTGCAGTGGTATAATTATTTTACATCATCATAGTACCTCTATATTTATATATATAATTACTCTTAAAATTACTAACAAAAATAAAACAGCACAAATATAAATTTTGTGAGTTTTTCAGAATCTCTTACTAATGTAGTATGTAAATGTAAAGAAAATTATAAAATATCCCATCCCAATAATAATTTTATAACTAATATTATAGTTTCATAGGAACAGGATTTATCCTTGGTAAAAACTTGTTGCTATTATCATCCATTATTTCCTTAAGTTATTTTGGTAACTTTCTTCTCTGTTATAACTGACCACTGAATCAGCAATCTACTCCTTCATCTAAGTTTTGATTCATTTTCTCCATCAAGACCTATTTACTATTTCCTGCTGTATCCTGGTTTCCTAGTGTGCTTTTCTACCCAATCTGCCTTTATGGTTTGGACTTAAAAGCTTTATCAGTCTTTAACTTCTCTCCTTAAAGTAAAAATATATTCATTTCATGTCCCATTTTGTTAAGGTCTTACATTCTTTTGGTGAAAAATTGCTAACCTCATTACCCATTCTCACATGTTAATGCGGGTCAGTGCTATAGTTTACTACATTGTAAACTACTTAAGAGAAGTAATTTAATATAGCTTTATGTAACCAGTGACTAGTGTAATGAATTCTTCATAGGCATCTCCCTCTAAAAGTATAATGTTATTAAAGTAAAATTTGATACCTTCCTAAATCTTTTACTTAAATTTTGAAAGTTTTTACTGAAACTGTACTGTTTGTCAATAGCAGTGAGAATACCAGCTTATACAAATTTGTTCCATAGAGTTTTAAGTCTCTACTATCCATCCCTTCCTGTGCATCAACCAGTATATACAGTTTTCATACCATTGCTGTTTTCATCAGCAAATATGAATATGGGTCAGTATACCTAAAAAAGCATAATTAATATGTCACTACGTAACTGAAATTAGTTTTACATAAAAGCGATTTCAAGGAGCTCACATATAAATATGTCTGCAAGTCAGACAAAATCTGCTGTAAATATTTCTTGAAATAAACTCCTCTATATTATGTGCCATAATTTGAAAGTATCTGGTACTATGCAGTTGACTAGATTGACTCTTTGAACGTCTATCACCAAGAAATTAATTGGATGCTGCATAGTTACTCATAGTTTTTCTACTTATGTCATTTAGTCAACCAAAATTACTGGACCACAAAATGAACATTCTAGTTATTTGGGCAGACTCATCTGAATGGAAATGATTATGCATTGATCAAATCAAGTTCTCCAGGGTTTAGTTGTTATGGAACTGAAATGCTTGAACTCACAACATTTTTTGTTGATTTGTTAATTATCTGTCTACCTAGTTTCTGACTAATATAGAATTCACTGACTGAAAATCACTTAAGAAGCAATATTTGTCCACTTTTGTTTGTTTCATTAGACTTTACACTGAAAACCTGAAGATCTGAATACAATATTTCAGGCTGAAGAGACAGAAATGATAGCATCATATATAATAATATTTTTGAAACGTCAAAAGTCAAAATGGGTATTAAGTGCTTTCAACCTATAGTTACATAAGAATATGTTAGCTTAATTTTAATGCCACTTATTTTTCAAAGTAGCAATACTAGTAGCTCATTTTAAAACATTTACATATATAACTTTTTGAAATTTATTTATTTGTTACTGTGACCATTAAAAAATCCTACACCATATTTAAGGGAATAAAACAGTAATATTTATTCACCTGACGTATTCTCTCATATTAAAGCTGAAATAGAACCACATGGCTTACAAAACAATTTTGGTAATTCTATTCACAAGCAAATCACAGAATACAAAATTTTCAAAATAAGCATAATTTGACACACATCTATAAAACTCCTAGACATGTCTCTTTTCCTTTAGTGGCTTCATTTTATTTTTTAAAACTAATTATATCCTATTACATTCAAGAAAGAATTTGAGATAAATATCTAAATAACATATATATTGTGAAAAAAGTCCAAAAAATTTAAAGTTATAATTTTCCAGGGGAAAAAATTCCAGAGGGGAAAAATGTCTGTGGAGAAACAAAGTTCCAGGACAAGTGAAAATATACATTTATATATGGAATGTGATTGGGGTTAAAAGAGTTTCACTTTATTCTTGGCACTGAGCTTTCTGGGTGCCAAACAAAAGAAGAAAACTCAATTACAATTAATTTGAATTTCAAGATTCAGGTTACAAATAAAATAAAAAGAAGTAGTTGTTCAGTGGAAACAGTTCCTTTTTTATTTTTTGTTTTCAATATTCAGAAAGAGAAGATGTAATTGAAATATTTATAAAGCATATATCTCTGATAAAATCATCTGTATAATAAAATTAAACACAATGTAACAAAGTTGTCAGGGTTTTTGTTGTTGTTTATGTAGTCAGAGCCTATAAATATTCCTGACTTAGTAAATGTTCCAAAAGTTTACTGGCTATGTGAATGAATCCACAACTTTCATATGAAAATCCAAGCACACAAGTTGAACAGTTTAGTGGGGTGCCTGGCTGGCTCAGTCAGTTAAGTGTCCAACTTTGGCTCTGAGAGGTCATGATCTCAAGGATCGTGGGTTTGAGCCCTGTGTCAGGCTCTGTGCTAACAGTTCAGAGCCTGGATACTGCTTTGGATTCTGTGTCTCGCTCTCTCTCTGTCCCTTCCCTGCTCATATTCTGTGTGTCTCTCTCAAAAATAAATAAACATTAAAAAATTTTAAAAAAAGAACAATTTAGTAACATTAATTCCTCAAAGAGCTATGGCAGTAGGGTTCAGATATATTTTAAGGTCTAACTATAAAAATTTAAATATCTAACCAATTTAACCATAAAATTTACACCAGAATGGGAAAAGGAAAGAACATTATCTAACTGTATAGGGAAGATAGCAAATTCCATTTTTTTTTTGCCTTTGTATATCTAAGGTTGGAAAATTCTTGAAATAAGAAACCTAAAGAAAAACCCAATTATACCAAAAATTATTAGAGATTAGACCTCTAAATATTTTCAATTCATTTTCTTAATGTCTTAAAAATCCTTCCAAAGGTCATATTTTCTAAGATATGAGTTTATTGCTATAGGAAGAGAGAAGTCTGAATAATTTGGCTAGGAAAAGAAGACACCATAATGCAACAGGGTTTTTAAATTTGTGAAATAATTAGCATTGGTAGGAACTAACTCAAGAAAACAAAATCAGTGAACTTAGCATGTTCACACATCCTGCATGAACAAAGAACAAAAGACTGACAAAAATGAAGCAAAGATTCTATATGTGCCTTTGGACAATTTACGCTGAGCTACTTTGGTCTCTGTTGCTTTCTCTTCAGCTTTGCTGATCTCAGCTGTCAACATCTACAGTTGAATAGAACATCAGGTTATATTTAAACTTTAGAACAAGTTGATTTCTGCTTGGGGCCAATTTTCACTGTTTTAAAAGAAGCTATAAGAATGAGACAACAATGCCATTCTTCCTTGTGTTCATCAGTCAGTATTTAAAATATATATCCCCGAATTTCGTTATAATTTTTTATAAGGTAGAAGTATATACATATATTTACATATGAATTTCCAATTGTCCCAGCACCATTTGTTGAAAAGGCAGACCTCTCCTTGTCTTGTTGTCTTTGTTGCTTTGTCAAAGACCAGTTAGCTCTATATCTGTGGGACCATTTCTTTACTCTCTGTTCTGTTTCATTGTTCTATTCACCTGTTCTTTAGCCAATAGGATAATGTATTGATTACTGTAGCTTTATATTAAGTCTTTAAGTTGGTTGGTTTCAGTTCTCCAACTTTGTTCCTCAATATTATGTTGGCTCTTCTGTTTTTGTTTTTTGTTTTGTTTTTTTTTTTGTTTTTGTTTTTGTTTTTTTTTGCCTTTCCAGTGAACTTGAGAATTTGTTGATACAGGTTGCTGGGAATTTCATTGGGATTGCATTGAGAGTACATGTCAAGCTGGTAAGCTCCAGCATCTTAATAATATTGAGGTTTTCTATCTGTGCACATGGAATATCTCCCTTTATTTATATATTCTTTGATTTCTTTCATCAGAGTTTTGTAATTTTTCTCACAAAATCTTATACATATTTTCTTAGATTTAAACCTGAGTATCATTTTGGGGGTTACAAGTGTCAATGGTGTATTGTTTTTAATTCAATTTCCAGTTGTTCAGTGCTAATATATAGGAAAGCAATCACCTTTTGGATATTAACTTTTCACCCTAAAATCTTAGTTTATTAGTTCCAGAAAGTTCTGTTATTACTGTTTTTTATTTTGTGGGGACTTTCTACAAAAATAATCGTGCTATCTATGAACAAAGATGGCTTTATTTCTTGCTTGCCAATCCTATCTTTTATTTTCTTGTTGCATTAGTTACAGTTTCCCATAGATACTAACTAGTGGTGTAAAATGAGCATGATGTTAGCTAAAATATTTTGCAGATGTTATCAAGTTGAGAAAGTACCTCTCTTTCTACTTTTCTGAAGCCTTTGTCATGAATACAAATGAGATTTTGCTAAATGCAATTACTGTGTGAAATGATATGACCATATGATGGTTCTTTAGCTTGTTTGTGTTATGAGTAACTTTGAAATGTTAAACCAGTCCTTCATAGTTGGAATAAATCCGAATTGATCCAGCTATATAAACCTTTCTATGCATGGTTGGATTCAATTTGCTAATATTTTGTTGAGAATGTTTGCATCTGTGTTCACAAAGAATATGTCTGTAGTTTTCCTGTCTTATAATATCTGTGTCTAGTTTTAGATAATGCTTGATGCTCATATGAGTTTAGAAGTACTTCCCTCCTATTTTGGGGAGAGAGTATAGAAAATTGGTATAATTTCTCCTGTAAATGTTTGGTAGAATTCACCAATGAAACCATCTATGCCTGGAGGTTTCTGTTTTGGAAGTTTATTAACTTTTTACTTCATTTTTAAATATATGTAGGTCAATTCAGGTTACTTAATTCTTTTTGCATGAGTTTTGGAAGGTTATAGCTTTCAAATATATTTATCAACATTTCATCTAAATGATCAGATCTAGTTATACAATTGTTCCTAATGTTCCATTATTTTTATTTATGTCCATAGACGTCTGTAGTAATGACCTCTCTTTTGTTTATATTAGTAACTTATGTCTTCTTTCTTGTTTTAGTTAGCCTGGTTAGAGGGTTAGATGAATATAATTATTCTTTTCAAGGAAACATCTTTTGGTTTTGTTGATTTTTCTTTGCTGATTTTTTTTCCAATACATTTACTTCTCCGGTTTTTTATTATGTATTTTCTTCTGTTACTTTGGATTTAAATCATTCATTTTCTAGTTTCGAAAGGTGAAAGCTTAGACCAGCGATTTTAGATCTTTCATCTTTTCTATATGCATATTCAATGCTATAAATTTCCACCAAACACTGCTTTGCTCAGTCCCACAAAATTTGATGCTGTATTTTTGTTCTTATTTAGTTCACATTAGATTTTTAATTTCCGTTGAGACTTTTTTATTCTTTGACCCATGTGTTATTTAGGAGTGTGTGGTTTAATCTTCCAAGTATTTGGGGATTTTAAAGCTATCCTTTTTTTATTGATTTCTAGCTTAACTTCATTTTGGTCTAAGAGGATGCTTTGTATTATTTCTAGTCTTTTAAATTTGCTAACGTATGTTTTATGACCCAGAATGTGCTCTATCTACTGTAATAAATGTTCTATGTTAGCTTGAGAAGATATGTATTCTGCTACTGTTGTAAGAAGTATTCTGTAAATGTCAATTAGAACCATTTGATTGATGGTTCTGTTAGTTCAACAATATCCTTACTGATTTTTTGCCTGTTGGATCTGTCAGTTTCAGATACAAGGGTATTCAAGTCTCCAGCTTTAATAGAGTATTTGTCAATTCCTCCTTGAAGTTCTTTCAGTTTTTGCCTCAAATATTTTGATGATCTGTCATTAGGCATATACATATCAAGGATTGTTATGTCTTTCATTTTTTTTTTGACAATTGACTCCTTCATCATCATGTAATACTCCTTTTTATCCCTGATTATGTCCTTGTTCTGAACTCTGTTTGTCTGGCATTATAATGAGTATGCCAGCTTTTTTTTCCTTTGTGTTTGCATAGTATATTTTTCTCCATTTCTTTACTGCTAATCTATCGGTGTATTTATACTTAAAGTGTGTTTCTTAAAACAACATAATAGTAGAACCTTTTTTCCCCCATCCCCTCGTATAGACCCTCTCTTTAATTGGTTCATTTAGACCACATTGAAAATGATTATTGGTATCATTTGTTTAAAATCTACCATATTTGTAATTATTTTCTATTTATTGACCTCGTCCTATCTTTTGTTTTTTTTTGTTCTTTATTTTCCTTTACTACTTTTTCTGCCTTTTCTAGTTTTTTTTTTTTTTTTTTTTTTTTTTTTCAACGTTTATTTATTTTTGGGACAGAGAGAGACAGAGCATGAACAGGGGAGGGGCAGAGAGAGAGGGAGACACAGAATTGGAAACAGGCTCCAGGCTCTGAGCCATCAGCCCAGAGCCTGACGCGGGGCTCGAACTCACGGACCGCGAGATCGTGACCTGGCTGAAGTCGGACGCTTAACCGACTGCGCCACCCAGGCGCCCCTGCCTTTTCTAGTTTTAATTGAGCATTTTATATGATTCAGTTTTCTCTCCTATGTATCAATTGCACTTAAATTTCTTCTTATAAATTTTGTTGTGTTTGTCTTCAATATACTTTTACATAGAATCTAAATCTATTTTCAGATAACACTACCACTTTACTGGTAGTGCAAATACCTTGCAACAAAGTATGTCTTCTTCCTCCTTCCTATACCTTATACATTGCTGTCATTCATTTTACATATGTATAAACTATAGTCAACAAGCACATTGTTAGTTTGAACAAACTGTTATCTATTAGGGAAATTTAGAATAAGAGAATTAAAAAATGTTTTATTTTACTTTTATTTATTCTCAAATGCGCTTCCTATTTTTAAGTAGACCACATTTCTGACCTATGTCATATTCTTTCTCTCCAAAGAACTTCTTTTAACATTTCTCAGAAAGCAGATCCATTGGCAGTAAATTCTCTCAATTTTTGTTTGTCTGAGAAAATCTTTTTCTTCACTTTTAAAATACAGTGGAAAGATACGCGTAATGAAATGTACTATTTTAACCACTTCTAAGTGTGTAATTCAGTACAGTAAGTACATTCACATTGGTTTGCAACCATCACTACTATCCATCCTTAGAAATTTTTCATTATCTCAAACTGTAATTTGTATCCATTAAAAAAAATTTCCATTACTTCTCCCTACTCTTTATACAGTGATAACTACTATTCTACTTCCTGACTTTATCAATTGACTATTCTAAGTAATCATATCAGTGGAATCATGCAATACTTGTTCTTTTATGTCTGTCTTATTTCACTTAGCATATTTTCAAGGTTTATCTATGCTATAGAATGCATCAGAACTCTATTCCCTCTCGAGGTAGTCTGTTGTATGTATACAGTATAATTTGTTTATCCATTCATTTATTGATGGGCATTTAAGTTGTTCTACCTTGTGGATATTGTTCCATTTTTTGGATTTTGTGAATAATGCTCCTATAAACATTGCTGTACAAATATGCATTCAGTTCCCTCTTTAATTTCTTTGGGTATATGCTCACAAGTGGAATTCTGGATCATGTGGTAATTTTATGTTAATATTATTTTTTTTGAGAAGTCCCCACAGTATTCTGTAGAGGCTGAACAATTTTACATTCCCAAGAGCTGTGCATGAGGGATGTCATTCCCCACATCCACACCAACACTTAAAAAATACACTCTTTTTATTATTTTTAAAAATTATTATTTATTTTTAAATGATATTTTAAATGTTTTAAATACATTTTCTGTTTTCATTATTTTATTCATCAATTATCAGCATTATTTTTTTAAATAACCATTTTGATTTCATAACTATTGTGGTTTTGATTTGCATTTCCACATGACAGGTGATATTGAGCATCTTTTCATGTGCTTTCTATTTGTATATCTTTTTAAAGAAGTGTCTATTCAAGTTCTTTTCCCATTTATTAATTGGATTCTTTGCTTTTTGGTGGTTGTTGAATATAGGAATTCTGTAATATATAATAAATGTGCAATTAATACCTTATTGGACATATACTTTTCATATACTTTTCTCCTATTCTGTGGATTGCATTTCATTCTCTTAATAGTGTTATTTGAGGCAAAAAAATTTGTAATAAAAAATACAATTCACCTATATTTTCTTTTCATTTCTGTGTCTTTATGTCATATCTAAGAAATCACTGCCAAATCAAATGTCCTGAGGCATTTTTCCTGTTTTCATTTAAGAGTTTTAAAGTTTAAGTCTTAAGTTTTTAGGTCTTTTTTTTTTTTATAATTTTTTTTTTAATGTTTATTTATTTTTGGGACAGAGAGAGACAGAGCATGAACGGGGGAGGGGCAGAGAGAGAAGGAGACACAGAATCGGAAACAGGCTCCAGGCTCTGAGCCATCAGCCCAGAGCCCGACACGGGGCTCGAACTCACGGACCGCGAGATCATGACCTGGCTGAAGTCGGACGCTTAACCGACTGCACCACCCAGGCGCCCCAAGTTTTTAGGTCTTTGATCTATTTTTAGTTAATTTTTGTATGTGGTGAAAGTAAGGGTCCCACTTCATTTTTTTACTTGTGGTTATCCAGGTTTCCCAGCATCAGTTTTGAAAGAGCTGTCTTTTCCTCATTAAATGGTCTTAGCACTCTTGTTGAAAATCATTTGATTACATATACTAGGGTTTACTTCTGGGATGTCTATTCTGTTCTGTTGTTACATGTCTGTTTTAATGCCACTTCCACACTGTTTTGATTACTATAGCTTTTTAGTACATTTTAAAATCAGGAAGTATGAGATCTTCAACTTGATTATCCTTCACAATTCTTTTTGCTATTTGGGATCCTTTGAAATTCCATATAAATTTTAGGATGGGTTTTTCTATTTTTGTAAAATTGATCAAAGAATAGGTGTTCATTCTTTAAATGTTTGGTAAAACTCAAGAGTGAAACCATCTGGTCCAGGGTTTTTCTTGCTTAGAAAAGTGTTTTTGATTATTGATTCATGTCCTTATTAATTATAAATCTGTTCAAATTTTTCTATTTCTTTATGATTTGAGTTTTGTGTTTCTGTGAACTTGTCCACTTCATCTATATTATCCAATTTGTTGGTATACCATTGTTCATAGTACTCTATTATAATAATTTTTATTTCTGTTGAATTGTCCCCACTTTAATTTCTGATTTTATTTTTTTTTTATTTTTATTTTTTTAATTTTTTTTTCAACGTTTATTTATTTTTGGGACAGAGAGAGACAGAGCATGAACGGGGGAGGGGCAGAGAGAGAGGGAGACACAGAATCGGAAACAGGCTCCAGGCTCTGAGCCATCAGCCCAGAGCCAGACGCGGGGCTCGAACTCACGGACCGCGAGATCGTGACCTGGCTGAAGTCGGACGCTTAACCGACTGCGCCACCCAGGCGCCCCTAATTTCTGATTTTAGTAGTTTGAATATTTTTTTCTAGTTATGCTAGCTAAATATTTACCAATTTTGTCAAACTTTTCAAAGAGCCGATTTTTATTTCATGGAACTTTATTTACTTCTTTCCAATAGCTTTGAGTTTAATCTGGTCTTTTTTTCTATTTGCTTTTTTTTTTTTTTAATTTTTTTAATGTTTATTTCTGAGACAGAGAGAGAGCACAGAGCCTGATGCAGGGCTCAAACTTGAGCCACAAGACCATGACCTGAGCCAAAGTCAGACATCCAACTGACTGAGCCACACAGGGACCACCCCCCTCCCCCTTTTTTTCTCATTTTATTAGCCAACTTAAAGGAACAATGCAGAATATAGACAACATTAAAAACATTTATGTACATGTAGGAAAATTCACTTTGAAAAGTATAGTGAATGAATGGTGTGACATAAAAGGAAATAAATATTTGGTCTCTGTCCCTGGTTTCTGATAGAAACCCCCATAGGAGGTTAGTGATGGGATACTAAAAACATTTTTGGTTCTAATATTTGTTCTTTGACCCTGGTTTCTGATACAGAGGTCCTAAAATCTTTTTAATTTTATGAGTGATAGGAGTTGTCACAGTATCTTAAATGAAGTACCTAAATGATTTCCTGGGTGTAGTAAGAAAGTCTTTTGTTCTAATGAAGAGACTTTTGGTGGTCTCCTGAATAGCCTCAGGATGGGGATCAGTCACCAGAATGACCAAGTTATGATTAGAAGCTTAGAACTTTCTTTCAGGCAACCCTCATTCTTCAGGGAGAGGAGAAAGCTGGAGATTAAATTAATAATTGATCATGTCTATGTGAGGAAGTCTCCATAAAAATCCCTAACCTTCAGGTTGTGAACACATCAAGGTGCTAGAAAGATGCCATGCCCAGAGAAGGCATGGAAGATGAATCTTTTCCATGCATTCTTGAGTTGTCTCCTTTATCCAGTAAATGTAAGTAAAGTGTTTTCCTGAGTTCTATAAGCCATTAAAAAAAAAGGAACCTGAGGAGGGTCTTGTAGGGTTAAAGCTGACTGGAGGCCCAGACTTGCAATTGGCATCTGAAGGTGGGGTTTCTCTTGTGGGACTAAGCCCTTAACCTGTGTGGTCTGATGCTAAGTCAACGTGGATACTGCCAGAATTGAAGTGAATTGTTTTATCCCAGTTGGTATCTGCAGAGAAATGGAAAATTACTTGTTTTTGAAAACCCACATACTTGGTGTCAGGAGTATTTTAAGTAGAGAGATAGCTTTCCTTAGATGGAACTTACTGTATGACAAAAATGCTACAAGTACCGTTTAGTGCCATCAATAATAATTGTACTTGTGAAATAATCCTGGCAGTGTCCTTGCTGGCATTGTCCAGAAATATTTAACAACTACCAAAATTTATTTACAATTGTTATATATTTTAACTGATAAAATTTGTTTACTGAAGCATTTTGACTTGCATTAAAGTTTTACTTCCTCACATTATATTAAAAATTCACACACAAATGAAAATAGAAAAACTACCATTATCTGATTTCTAGCCCCTACTTTTATACCTGGAATCATATACTTAGATACCTTTTAATTTTTTCTTTGGAGTCAGCTATGATGTAACAGGTAAAAGGAACTGAGGTAAATAAGCTTTTTACATGAGGCTTTATGTTTATCTGGCTGGGAGTTAGACTGTTTACTGTGTGCTGTGGCCTTATATGTGAATGCCTGGAATTTCTTTCAGTGTCATAGTTTTTGTCTCCACAATTGTCTTTGGGTTTTCTAGAGACTCCTTCTTAAATAGAATTTGAGTCTTACTGTTCTTTTTAGCTGTCATGCATTTATACAGGCACCTACTTATGTGCTCATAAGGTGTTGGGGGAGAGCAACTGTTCTAAGAGTGTATGGTTATGTCACAGTCTTTTAGTGAGCCTGCCTCCGAGCTATGACCTTTCCAGGTGCTATGACTTTTCTAAATGCTTTCCAGCTTTTTCCCACCTTAGGGTAGATAAGACTAGAGTTATTGCAATTGGGTTTTTCCCTTCCCCAATATCAGATAATTTGGGGGGGGGATCTCCAGTTCATTAGGCTAAACTAAGAGTTTCTTTCAAAACCAGTCTGTAGTTAAGGAGAGCATGATGCTCTGGCCATACTTCAAAACTTACTTTGCTTCTCCCCTTATTGGAAGTACAGGGGGATATCCCCCCCTGATTTTTACCCTGAGAACTTGTTGGGACTCCCAGTGGTATAATCCATGGAAGTGTGGGAACCCCATCTCCAATATTAGACTCCCAGTGTTTTTATCTCTCATACTGGTCCACACTGAGCCTCTCAGTTTATCATTTCTATTCCTACCAGGACTGACTCCAGCAGTTAACTCCTGTCCCTTGACTTCTGTTGCAAACAGACAGTTCCTATCTGATATAACCATGTAAACACCAGTCTGTCTGAGGCATCTGGCTGGCTCAGTGGGTAGAGCATGCAACTCTTGATCTCAGGGGCATGAGTTTGAGCCCCATATTTGGTGTGAAGCCTACTAAAAAATAAAACTAAAAAAATTAATTAATTAAAAACCCATCTGTCTCCCTTTGAAATATCTCTTCTTTTTTTATCTAAGTTCCTCTTCTAGTAGCAATTCAAAACTGTTTTATTAGCTGTAACTACATAGTGCATTTTATACAATCAAGGGAATTCCCCTCTAATTATTCTTCCTTTTAAAAAAATTAACCAACTCTTTGGGTGTATTTTCTCTTTCAGATAAACTTTGGAGCCTGTGAATTTCCATAAAAAATTCTTTTGGGATGTTAACTGATACTGCATTAAATTTATAGATTAAGCTATAGTATTTTTAAAAAATAGATTAAGATTCCCCATACAATAACTCTGTATGTTTACATATATATTTCATATATATATAATTTTTCTTCAATAATGTATTATATTTTCTTTTAACTAAGTTGCCTTCTTTTTGTTTTAAAGTGTATTAGAAGTATTTTCAAAATGTATTTTTTGTTAATGTGAATGGAACCTTTTTTATTACTTTTAATAGCTTATTGCTGCTGTGCAGAAAAAGAATATGTATTGATTTTCATTTGTTGACATAGTATCTTGTTCCCTTGAGGAACTCTCATGTTACAACTAATCGCTTTCCAGCTGATTGCTTTAGATCCTCTGGTTAGAAAATCCAAACTTCTGCAAAAATAATGAAATGCCCCTGCTCACCTGCACACAAATACTTCTATGAATTCTGTAGACTCAACCACAGAGGAAGCAGGTTGCTACACTCCAATAATTGCTCTGCCAGAAGAAACTGCCTTATACTTCAGTGCATCTCCATTGAAATCTTGGGACCAAAGCAGTAGGCACAATTGGCCATCTGCTTCTGATTCACAGGTGTTTAATCCATCCTGCCTCATTTCCATGATGATCTTGGCCCATCATGTCTATTATATTTTAAATCCTTCTGTTATTCATCTGTGCTAAAATACTATGCCTCTGTGCAGTCAATATCCCAGTATCTGCTCAACTAAACCCTTCTATGAGGCCTATTCTATTTTTTTTTTTCATTAGGTCTATTCTATATTATCTGCTCCATGATTATGAAATGTCCCTACATCCTTGGCTTAATTTTAGAGCTCATATTCACCTCCCTGTTTTGGTGGAAGGCACCTAGTCCCTAACAAATTCATTCTCCTGACACATTCTCCAACTCTCAATAAATGAGTTTTATCAAAGACACCTGACTTGAATAGTCTCTAATCTAAATTAGGTTTATGAGTTTCCCTTACATACACTTCACTGTACTTTTCCCAGTTTGCGATCAACATTAATGATTGTGATTGTGTTTTTCTGTTAAATGACTCACTAAATGAGATGATAAAATCTGAAATGACAAGTATCATGTCTGTTACCTCATCACTTTGCACACAAAGCCTACACATAAAAATATATTTTATTTATCTTATTTTACCTTACTTTATAATTTATTTCACATTCGTTACTAGCATTAAACTTACACTTATTGTGGAAAAAGCCTATTTTTCCTAAATTAATTTAGACAACGATTATAATTTTGGATATCTTCCATTGGTTTGTCACATTGATTTCTAATATGCACTTTAAATATTCGTGCCCTTAAGTATAGACTAGTTTAATTTGATTCTCAGAAGTAACCATTATTCTGACAACTCCTTTCTATATTGGTTTTCTCCTTATATTACTTGAGTGCATAACAACGTGGAATAATGCTATGCTTTTGTATTCTAAATAAATAACATAAAGTTGCTTAGTCTCAATACTCTGAAATAAAACATACCTTCCTTGACTTAAGATGGGGTTATATCCCAATAAAAGCATTGTAAGTTGAAAATATTGTAAGTCACAATGCATTTAATACACCTAACCTACCAAATATCATTTAGCCTTGTCTACCTTAAATGCTCAGAACACTTACTTTAGCTTACAGTTGGACAAAATCATCTAACACAAAAGCCTATTTTATAATAAAGTGTTGAATATCTCACATAATTTATGGAATACTGTACCGAAAGTGAAAAATAGAATGGCTGCACAGGTGCAGAATGGCTGCTAAGTGTATCAGTTGCTCACCCTGAAGCTTGCTGCCACTGCCCAGCATCATGAGAGATATTATAACACCACGTTATGCTGTGATGTATGCCAGCCCAGGAAAAGATCAAAATTCAACATTTGAGGTACAGTTTCTACTGAATACCTTTCACCTTAACAGCATTAGGAGGTTAAAAAAGTCATAAGTTAAACCATCCTACATTAGGAACCATTTTTAGCCTGAAATTGAAACATATCTTAATTTCTAAAAATGTAGGTAAGCCTAAGTTCTGAAAAATAAGTGGCTTTAAATTATTTTTAATTGTTATTTAAAAAAGCTTATAAAAATAACTTACAAAAGATATTGCAAAGTAAATATAAAGTAATAAAAGCAGGAATAAAGTTTATAGAACTATAGCACCAGCACTATAGAAATATCAAGGAAAAATTACAAAACTCTAGAGAAATCAGCCGTGATCGTAGACTTAGATGTTCTTAAGAGCTATACTGAGCCTTACTATTCTGATTAAAACCTCTTGCTATATGAATGTTTTTGTAATGACAAACTAAAAACTACTTAAAAGACTACTTATACTCTTCATTTTCCTTTTGCTCGCAAGTTTTTCCTCAAGCACATTGCTAATTATTTTTTAACTTACTACTTAAAATGCCAACTTCTATTCTGATTTCTTATGTAGAACTGTGTAATCCCTCCTAAGAGGATTCTCTGCTTTCTCTTTTGCCTCCAATTATCTAAACATCAATCAAAATGATCCTTTCAAAAAAAATTGTCTAGCCTCCTTCTCAGAACCCACCAATAATAGCTAGCTACCCATGCATTACAATAATATCTCAAGTGCTTATCATTGTTTGCAGGACTTTGTATTCTGTGGTTATTGAATTTTTTTTTTCATTTTCTATCACTCTACTCTTTGTTTTTCCCATTTCCTGTTTAAAACAGCAATTCGTGGGGAGACTTGGTGGCTCAGCCTGAGTCCAACTCTTTCTTTCAGCCCAGGTTGTGATCCCAGCCAGGGCCATTGGATTGAGCCCCACATCTGGCTCAATGCAGAACATGGAGCCTGCTTGAGATTGTGTCTCTCTCTCTCTCTCTCTCTGTCTCTTTCTCCCCCTCTTCCCCTCTCCCCTTCTCTCTCTTTCTAAAGTAAGTAAATAAATAAATAAATAAAATTTTAAAAAAGTGCAATTCCTCCCATCCTATATACCATTAATGCATTTTACTTTTTCTTAAAAACACTCATCACTGCCTGGCATTACATTAAGTATGTTCTTTTTTCACTATTAAAAGCTTCAGAAGGACTTGGCTCAATCTGTAATATCAACACACTCTAGCCCCAGCTTTTGGATTGGCACCTGCAGTATAAAGATGTCGATAATTATGGGTTGAATGAATGAATGGATAAGCTGTCAAGGTTGTATCAATAGCAAAATAAGAACTGAACTTGTTAGATTGTCTTGTAAATTTTAACTTGATAAAGCTAATCAATGTTGGAAATATTAAGGAGTGAGGTTCTAATGTGAAAACAAAAATGGAGAAATAAGTAATGAATGATAGAGACAGAGATAGAGAAAATGTGCAGAAGAAAAAAAGTAGATACAAACTTTGCCTAATTATAATGCATAATAACTTAAAGATACAAAGAGAATACAGAGAATACAGAAAATAAAGAGAATACAGAGACTACATAGGGAAAATGCTGGGCTTTTGTTGTGATTTTGTCTTTATTGTTTTTAATTGGTTTAATCAAGGTCATTTTATTTTTTTATTATTAAAGTTTATTTATGTATTTTGAGAGAGAGTGTATGACAGTGGGGGAGGGCCAGAAAGAGAGAGGGAGGGAGAGAATCCCAAGCAGTCTCCATGCTGTCATTTTGGAGGCCAATGTGGGGCTCGATCTCACAACCCTAGGATCATGTCTTGAGCTGAAATCAAGAGTTGGTGCTTAACTGACTGAACCACCTGGGCACCCCTAAACAAGGTCATTTTTTAATGTTTATTTTTTTGAGAGCAAGAGAGAGAGAGATAGCATGAGTGGGAGATGGGTAGAGAGAGAGGGAGACACAGAATCTGAAGCAGGCTCCAGACCCTGAACTGATCTCAGCTGTCAGCACAGATCCCGACTCCGGGCTTAAACTCACAAATGTTGATATGACCTGAGCCAAAGTTGGACGCTTAACTGACTTTGCCACCCAGGTGCCCCAAAGCCATTTTGAATAGACCTTACAGAATTCATTACATTATCCAATGAATCTTGAATTCCATACATCTCCATTAATGTCATATAAATTAATTAGTGATTCCCGGTTGTTGGACAACATAGTAAAGTGGCAGAAGTAAAAAGTAAAATGGCAAATAATTTTGCTAGCTATAAAAATGGCAAATTATGGCAAGGAAAAATAATGGAAAATTATTCCAAAAGGATGTAACCAAAAAGATTATAACCAAAAAGATATAAATAATTTTATGCTTAGTAGATTAAGCTTGGCCGTGCCCATATTCAGATTACTTTCTTTACTTAATGACTCATTTATTTAGGTAGCCAAGCTAAGTAAATACTTTGTGCAAAGGATTCTGATTAAAATCCTTAAATCATTTCTGGTCCAACACACTTGATAACTAGTTTTGCAATTTAGTGTCTGTCTTGGTTATGTTCCCAGCAGGTTATTAACAATTAATTAGCAATACTTCTCAAATGCTATCTGTGTTAAGCTACTAATTGCACGGCAGGAAAATAGAATTTCCCTTTGTAAACAAATTGCAATCATGATCATTTGCTTTATATAAGGCAATACAAATTTCCTTATATTTTTGTTATTGTTACTTAGATTTACAGCCAGAAGGCATAAATTGTATTTATGAGTGTTGGATGAAGCTGTTTATAAGTTCTACAGCAGATATTAGAATAATTTAGGTTTGAATAACACTACCTCATTTTTAGCCATTTTCATCCTATTCCTTAGAAAAAGTGTGTGTGTGTGTGTGTGTGTGTGTGTGTGTGTGTTTAAACTGATAACGCACAAGAGAGTCTTGGCAGAATTTATTTAGATTAGCAATGATAACTTTAGCATAAGCATAATTTTCACATTTTCTATTGAAATTCTTAATAGTTTCTTTTAAAAAATCAATTTGCTCATGTTTAAAAGATTCCGAGTTAAAATTATAGTCAATAATTACATATATTTAGTATTTATAGTCTTCAGTATTTTCTTTGGTACTCACTGTGCTTGACTTATTATATTCCCAGCTATGACCATGTCTTATTATGCTTTTTCATACTACTTATATTCATAGAATGGTTCGATTGGCATTAATCTTTGATGTTTTTTAGTCCAGCCACCTAATTTTATAGTTGAGAAAGCTTAGGATCAGGAGAAGATAATTTGAATTTTGAAAGGTCACTGTAGCAGATACAATAGATTGACTCACTCACATATATATTCCAATCACTTTCTAGTGTGCCTTCCTGTAGTGCACAGGTTGCAAAGGTTAAAAAAAAAAAAAAGAATCTCCTTTACTTAAGAAATGTATATGCTTAGATTCGTCCAGGCAAGAGTTCTTACATCCGGACCTGAGTAAGTACAGGAGGAGTTATGCACAATCCACCTATTTTAATCCTTTAGCAGCAGGTGTAGCAGGTATTACACAAGTTGTAGCCAAAAATCATACGGGTAGCTAGTTGGACCTACATCGTAGTTATGAACATTTAATTTGGAGTGAGAAGTTGAGGTAGAAGGTGGCAGATGACTTCCTGGATTGACTCATTGGTATCTGTCAGAGTGATATCTGGACACTGCCCCCACACTAACATTTATTTATGCAGTACTCTCAACACTTTTAGGGGTGAAAAATTGTCCTGCATTAAATTTTGTTCTGCTCAAACTAGCTAGAATAGTTTCTGTTACCTGAAACTGAATTCTGACTCATAAAGTAATGGGGAAAGTAACATGGAGAATAGCTTATACAATCACATGCTTTGGAATAGAACCAAGAATTCCCACTAAATAATGGGAGAGATGGGAACTGGAAATTCATAGGAAAAAAAGAGGTCAGTTAGACACCTGAGCAGAAATAATTAGTATATGTGTTGTCATGTAGGGAAAGCTAAATGTTTGACATTTCTGCCTGATGAAGAAGATAAAGCTGATAAATAGACAAAATAGACACATGGAACCAACATGTTGTATTGAGATGTTGTCTAAACTTAAAATTAACAGAATGAGTGCCATAAATGATATATATTTAGGACAAGGTTCAATTTCAAACTTCATTTTTATAGTCATTCTTCTGCATACATCCTTAACACAGTTGGGATAATAGCTTAGGTAATAAAGTTATTGTGTAAATTAAATGATATAAATTTCAAGAAGTTCTTAGATTTGAGCTAACACATAGGACACATTAAATAAATAGAGGGATGCCTAGGTGGCTCAGTCAGTTAAGCTTCTAACTCTTGACGTCAGTTCAGGTCATGATCTCACAGTTCATGAGATGGAGCCCCGTGTGGTACTTCATGCTGACCGCGGGGAGTCTTCTTGGGTTTCTGTCTCCCTCTCTCTCTCTCCCTCCCCACCCAGAATAAATAAATAAAGTTAAAAAAATAAATAGAAATTACTGCAGATTTATACTAATTCCCTCAGATATGTCTTAGGAAATGTTTATATATAATTAGCTGTAGACAAAAGTGTTATTTTTCAGTAGATTTCATCTTTATTTTTTGATATTATTGAAAAACTTTGAGATTTTTTCCTTTTATAATAATTAACAGAATAAAGAGAGAAAACAAAAAACAAGAGAACCACACTATTCTAACTTATGGAAAAATAAAAACAACATTTTAAATGTAAATGGTTTAAATATATGTACTGAATATATGTATTCTCAGAATATATAAAAATGCAAGACCAAACTATATGCTGTGTATGAAAACAACTTTTTAAATATCTAGGGACAGAGAGTTTAAAATTAGAAAGAATGAAAAAAGATATACCAAGAAAACACTAATCAAAAGAACACTTGGGAAGCCATGTTGGGAAGTCAAGTGTAATAAATTATATTTTAGGGGAAAGAACATTATTGGAAATTAAGAAATGTATTTTATAATGAAAAAATGTGAATTTTTAAAAGGGCATCAAGAAGATGTATCAGTGCTAAATGTGTACACATTTTAAAACTGAATCAAAACGCAAGATGGAAAAGGTTATATAAATACATATAAAATTGATGAAAATAAAATTGTGATTGGATATTTCAGTATCCTTCCCTTAGCACTTGTTAGAATATGTGGATAGAAAATCAAGATATGAACGTTTTTGTTTTTGTTTTTTATTTTTTTAATTTAGAGAGAGAGAGTGCGAGAGGGCAGAGGGCAGAGAGAGACAGAAAGAGAATCTCAAGCAGGCTCAATACTCAGCACAGAGCCTGACATGGAGCTTGATCCCAGAACCCTGGGATCATGACCTGAGCTGAAATCAAGAGTCAGATGTTTAACCGACTGAACCACCCAGGCGTCCCAGGATATGAAAGCTTTGAATAACACTACAAAAACTTGACCCAATTGACATTTATAGAACATTCCTCTCTCAAAAAATCAGACTCCATATTCTTTTCTAGTGCATGGAACATGGATCATTTGTCATGCCAGATTATATTCTGGAACAAATCTAAATTTAAAGGAATAGAAATTACACAAAATATTGTTTCTTACCAAATACGAAATTAAATTAGAAATTGATAACTGAGGGGTGCCTCAGTCCGTTAAGCATCTGACTCTTGATCTCAGCTCAGGTCTTGATCTGAGGGTTGTAAATTCAAGCCTGTGTCGGGCTCCATGCTGGGCGTGAAGTCTACTTAAAAAAGAAAAAAAAAAGAAGAAATAAAATCAGTAACTGAAAGATAATTGGAAATTCCCAAGTATTTCAAAATAAATAATTTCTGGGTCAATGCATAAAACAAAATGGATATTAGACAATATATTAAAGTGAATGGAATAAACATATAACCTGTCAAAATTTATGGGTCACAGCCAAAGAGAAATTTATAGTATTAATGGAGAAAAGTTTTGAATCAACAAGTATGAAATCCAAAGAGAAAGGCAAAAGTAGAGAGAACGTCATAGATTATATTTTTACAGTAAATGCTTATTGGCAATTCAAATTATATTAAGGAGTAATATAATTAAAATAAGTTTAGATGATCGTATACACAAATGACAGGAAATTAAAAGGAATATATTTTGTGATTGAAAACAAAATGATATTTCAGTTCTACGTTAATAATGGATCTCATTTTTTTCTAATAGGTTGCCAATAGTATATCAATACAGTAAGGGAAAAATATGTATGCTGCATGAATTAACTAATTTGAAATTAGTGTAAACTTTATATATTCACCAAACCAAATGATTACATTTATAATTATTGCAATTTTACTTTGGAGCCCTCTGCCCATTTATGGCAAATAACATAAGTAACTAATTTCCAGGTTTTCCTTTGTTCACCTTAGTAATTTCACAGCCATTTTCTTTTTAAATTTCATGCCCTTTTGTAAGTCATTCTAATTCTAAGGGTCTCGCTGTCTTATTCCAAATCCTACTTGCACACATTTGGTGTTTGATGTAATGACTGCTCAGAATGAGCATGAAGGGAGCAGTTGGCTTCTGGGTTTCATCCGCTTGAAGGGATGGGCAACTCCCCAGCAGGGGCTCCTTGCTCTGAGGATCAGTGATTGAATTCAAGTGCAGCTGCCTGGAGATTAGGAAGCCTCATAAATCTCCCTACTTTTCACCCCTCCCCTGCTAGGTTCTGTCTGTGCAACATAGTTTTTTTCCATTTTAATTTTTCTATTTTGATTTTGTTTTGTAAAAATGAGGAAGTTGGAAGGAAGTAAGGAAGCATGATCATAATTGCCACAAAAAAATATTTCTATTTTACAGATTAGAAAAATGAGCAAAAAGTAGTTTAGTGACTTGATCAATGAAGACTGAACATTTGCAGGGTGGTTCCCCCAATCAACCCCAAAACCTAGGGTACTAAATTTTAACTATCACCTAGTGTCTTATATTTTAATCTTTTTTTGGATTTAAAATTTTGGACGTATTGTCTTTGTTATCTTAAATAAATAACATATTTAAATACATATTGTTAAATATTAAAATGCAGAAATATGTAAGCAAAATATCCTACTCTTGTTTTTGTTCTTAGAAAGACCTCAAATATTAAATATGTAGTATTCTGTTTGCTTTTGAAGTATTCTTCTTCATTTTGTCTGGTAAGATTTGAAAACATACCAGGTTGGTCTCTCAGCTAGTATGTATGTATCCCTCTGCATCATATGTGGCGCTTAACAACCTTCTTTATTTCATTCAGGAATCAGAAGAAACTCTAGGGGTGACCTCTAGCTTTCTAACTAGTGTATATTTAAGTTGCTCTATGAGTGAGGACATTGATTAACGGTAAGCACAAAAACGAGAAGAGAGAAAAACCAAGAAACATTCCCATGTTGGGAACACGATGCAAGACCTTTCAATTTAGGTCCCTCCAAACCTGAGGTATATTTCCTTTGATTTATTTTTCTTACAATAGGAGTTTATATTTTAGGCATGAATCAGAGGAAAAGAGCATAAGTTAGAAGCATCATTGAGAGTCAGTGTGCCAGAACAAAAGAACCTAAGTTACATTTTCTTTCACATTTTGTCACACACCCTCAAAATGTGTTTAGGAACTAAAAATGAGACAGCAACTGTACAGAGAGACATATAGTATCATGTCAATTAATAACTTAAAATATCCAACACACAATAATATGGAGTCACTGAATCTGAGAATAATTTGTAAGATGGAGTAAAGACAAAACATATCTTATTGAGCTAAAACTAAAGACAGGAATGGAATGCCTGAAACTCAAAAGAGCAGTTTAGCCTTGACCTATTATAAAATAAAAGACCATTTTAATTTTCATTTTACAAAAGGTGGAAAATCAGAATTAATTAAACTTATAACACAGTGTGCTGAGATAAAATGCTATCTAAACAAATACAGTGAAATCTCATATTATGAGAACATTGATGGAAGAGTAGATAAAATATGCTAAAATATGCTGTAGCTGATAAAGCATAGCTTATTGTACTTATCATACTTATTTAAATTAAATAGATCAGAATGGAATATTACTCATCCATCAAAAAGAATGAAATCTTGCCATTTGCAACAATGTGAATGGAACTGGAGTGTATTATTCTAGGTGAAATATGTCAGAGAAAGATAAATACGGTATGATTTCACTCATGTGGAATTTAAGAAATAAAGCAGATGAACATAGAGGAAGGGGAAAAAAAAGAGAGAGGGAGGCAAACCACAAGAGACTCTTAACTGTAGAGAATAAACTGAGGGTTGCTACAGGGGATGTGAGTGGGCAATGGGCTAAAAGGGTGATGGGTATTAATGATACCCAAATGCACTTGTGATAAGCACTGTTAATGTAATATGTAAGTGATATAATGTAATATGTGTAATAAGTGATGAATCATTAAATTCTACTTCTGAAACCAATAATACACTGTGTTAACCAATTTAAATAAAATTTAATTTAAATAAAAACTTTAAAATATAATAAAATAAATTAAATAGATCATAAATTTCTCTTTCTTCTTATAATATTTTGATAAACTGTGATCAGTTGTTTCCCATTTATTTACATTTAGCTCATTTTTTCTTAATTTTTCATACATAATGAATATATGGCTTTATTATCTATTATTTTAATTTTTGTATTACATCTTTTAAGATTTTCTCCTCACTGTATTACATTCTTTGGTTATTCCTTTAAAGAGGATGTGTAGCTGATAAAACTTCTGATTTCTTGTATGTCTGAAAATTTCTGAATTTAACGCTCTATAGATGTCTCAGTGAAATATTTGTCTTTAAAACCATTTCTCAGTTTTCTTTCTGAAATTGTAGGTGCTAGGAAATGTCTTGTGTCAATCTGATTTTTATATCTTTGTGGTAAATTTGACATTTTTTTATGATCTTTCAGATCTGCTCTTTAAACAAAATGCTGAAGTATTCACTATTGTTTGTTTAGGTATCATGTTTAAAAAAATTGTATTTGGCAATTGTTAGTGTTTTACTCTAAGAATGCTTTTTAAATGTTTGTTATGGGAAATATTGGATTACTTTTCCTTCACATGTTGCCTATCTTCTCATTTCTTTATTGGGTCTTTGTGTTTTGCTCACTTTTTTTTTCCCTGTGCTACATCTTAGATGGTTTTGTAATTTATGAAACTATACCAATTCTTTAAATTTTCTTTTAGGCTGCATTCTGGAAGAATTTGTACTTCAACTTCCATTTATTAATTTACTGTTCACTTCTTTTCATGATGTTGTTCAATCCAAATATTGATATCAATAACTGTATTTTTTAATCTACAATCTCTTAATGTATGTCCTTTATATAACCATCTTGTTTGGGTCTTTCCCACTCCTAGTACATAATGGCAACTATGACATGTATCTTCATGTCAAATTCTCAAACTCCCAGGGTCCACCTGGAGGTGGAATCTAGGGTTGCTTTTGCTTCTCTGAGGAGGACAAGACTTTGAAGCACCTGCTGCTTCTATGGTGGTGCCCAAAATAATCATCCTGCTTGCTGTCGATGTTCTTCCTCTGGTGGAAGTTCCTAACTTCCACCAACTGTAGGTCCAGAATATTAATCTTTAATCTTTTTTGCTAAATCTCTGTAAGTGTTGACACTTTCTCAGACTTAGAGAATCCTTAGTCCCTTCAGAGCTATAAGAATTGCCTATCTTAGTTTTTAGATTTAAATATTTTTATAATTTTAATTTTTGATAATATTTTATACTGTATTCTGTAATTGATGTGAGGACAGAAAGAAGGTAGGATGTGTTTAGCCCACACAGTTGAAAATGACTATTTGTTTGGCTAATAGACACATGAAAAGGTGCTCAACATTACTCATCATCAGGGACATACAAACAAAAACTACAATGAGGTATCATCTCACACCAGAGAGAATGGCTAAAATTAACAACACAGGAAACAACAAGTGTTGGTGAGGATGCAGGGAAAGGGGAACTTTCTCACACACTTGGTGGGAATGCAAACTGGTACAGCCATTCTGGAAAGCAGTATAGTGGTTCCTTAGGAGGTTAAAAATATGCCCTATGACCCAGCAATTGCACTACTAGGTATTTATCCAAAGGTTACAAAAATAGAGATTCAAAGGGGTACATGCACGCCAGTGTTTATAGCAGCATTATCAACAATAGCCAAATTATGGAAAGAGCACAAGTGTCCATCAACTAATGAATGGATAAAGAAGAGGTGGCGTGTGTATGTGTGTGTGTGTGTGTGTATATATAGTGTGTATATATATATATAGTGTGTATATATATAGTGTGTATATATATATAGTGTGTATATATATATATATAGTGTATATATATATATAGTGTGTATATATATATAGTGTATATATATATAGTGTGTGTATATATATAGTGTATATATATATATATATAGTGTGTGTGTGTGTGTATATATATATATATAGTGTATATATATATAGTGTGTGTGTGTGTGTGTGTGTGTATATATATATATATATATATATATATATATATATAAAGGAATAATACTTGGCCATAAAAAAGAATGCCATCTTGCCATTTTCAATGACATAGATGGAACTGGAGAGTGTTAGGTTAAGCGAAATAAGTCAGTGAGAGAAAGACAAATGCTCTATGATTTTACTCAT
Organism: Lynx rufus; assembly: GCF_022079265.1. Classification (NCBI taxonomy): domain Eukaryota; kingdom Metazoa; phylum Chordata; class Mammalia; order Carnivora; family Felidae; genus Lynx; species Lynx rufus. The sequence continues at coordinate 40,697,018 of NW_025814823.1, forward strand.
ATGTGGAATTTAAGAAACAAAACAAATAAACATAGGAGGAAAAAAGAGAAAGGCAAACCTGGAAACAGACTCTCAACTATAGAGAACAAACAGGGTTTCTGGATGGGAAGTGGGCGGGGTTATTGGTTAAATTGGTGATGGAGATTACAGAGGGCACTTGTTATGATAAGCACTGGGTATTGTATGTAAGTGATGAATCACTAAATTCTACACGTGAAAGGAATGTTATACTGTATGTTAACTAACTAGAATTTAAATAAAAATTTGGAAAGAAAAAAGAAAATGAGTATCTGGTTAAAATTACTTTGACAATAAATTTCATCCGTTTTTTACTAGTCAATATGAATCATTTTCTTTTTACATCAGAATTATAGCTTATGTTAGAAAGTAAATACACTGACATAATTATGAAGGACATTCTCATATATTTGTGTGGGTGTTTTAAATTTTTCTATCTGGTTTCCTCTCCCATTTAGCTTGAAAAAAATGCCCCAGGAAATGACTAAAAGACATTATGTATCAAGATGTAATTTTTGGCTATAACCAGGAAAACTAAAGAGAAAAATAAATAAACTGCAGCAAATGTCACTACTGATTTTAGTAAATGAATAGTGAAACCTAAAAATGTCATTTAATAGAATTGTCAACATAAAATGCAGCTATTTATTCTTTCAAAGGATTACTTAAATGTAGTATTAAAAAGCTGCAGAATAGAATCATATTGCCTATGAAACTGAAGTCTGTCAAAGATTACAGTCTCAGGCTAAAATGAAATATGTGATGAATCAAAAACATTTCTTTTGCATGAAACTTTGGACAACTCCAAAATAGGATGATTTTTGAAAACATGTATAATGCATTTTTAAGTATTTGTGCTAAAGTGACCATTTGCAATGTATGAAACCTCTCTTTAATTGCTCAAAATTAACATTTTGCAAACAGGTAATATTCAGTAACAAATTCAGTATATTTATTTCTACACTCAAAAATGCTATGTCTTTTTTTGCATTATATTGCCCCACTTTCTTATGAAGTCTTATTCTAAAATGTTTTATATGAAGAACATGGCATTACAGTCACTTTGGAGTTCTCTGTCTTTGGATATTTCAGTAGAGACATTATGGGACACTTATGCCAGCTTTCCTACATGACCTTAAAATTTTACACATTTTATTAAATCAGTTATGCAATAGTCAGACATTCAAAGTAAAATTTAAAAATAAACTTTAAGCTATGTTTCAGACAGTTATCCAAAGTGGTATGCTCATCTGTACATGTGTCAGAAATGGGAGAATATGCACCTAACCACAAGACTAGCACATAGATACGCTGTATTTAAAGAAGGGGCTGTATTGCTGAGAAATGGGTAAAAAAAAATGTTTGAAGACTTAGTTTTATTACTGAATTATATTTTGAAGTTACAAATCAAAGCTGTGGAACATTTGGAAGTAAAAAAAATGTTTGAAATAACAACAAAATAGCATAACTCACTAGGCACAAATTATATTTCTGCAATTGTCTCCCAATATAATTTCTATTAATTTTCTCATACTTGATTATGCTTACAGTGAGTATGTGACATATTTATATTCACTAAATTGTATGTATGCTGTAATACAATTCTGTAAATTATTACACATACATACACACATATTCCTAGGTCATTAAACCCAACAGAAAGTAATTTAATATAAATATTAAATTACATGAATAAAATGTGGTATGCTTAATCATTTAAAAATATTTAAACAGATAGCTGATCAAAGTTTCCTTCTCTTCCAGTATAATTATTTAAAGTTATAAATTTACCTTTAAGCATATGTGAAACGTATTTTATCCTATCACACAGTTTAATGGCTGTCTAATGACCTTGAATTTGTGCAGTTATTTATTGCTTTGTTAGGGCAGGATATATTGAAGCCCCAAAGTGTTTATGAAGCCACTTTAACTTGTCGGTATTAAGACTCCCTTGTCTCTTCTGTGGTAGGCAGCAGCAGAAGCCTCTATTCAGTTCATTAAGGCTTCCAGTTACTGTTTTCCACATGACTCCTTGAATCCAGTGTTGCACGTGCATGATTGCTGTTGCAGCAAGTTTTTTCTGAAAAGTAGTAATCCTTCCTATTGTTTTTCCCCTATGTCTCTGCTACTTGTACTTCTTCTTTGTCTATTAAAAAACTGTTGTTGTAGAAATTGATATTTCCATTTAACACATAATGTAAGAAATTTTTGGCCATATCATTCCATTTATCCCCTCCTGTCCTTACACTGTTTTTTAATCAGTCATTTAAATCCAGTGTGCTTACTTGTGGTTTTCTTTAAATCACTGTCTACTATTTTCTTTCTTTTTCTTGTTTTCACTGTCTACTATTTTTAACATCAGATAAATGTGTTTAATTTTTTTTCTAGGTTATAGGTGACATTTTTCCTCCTTCATTACATGTCTCATAATTTGTATTCACGGTGGCCATTGTCACTGTTGTGTTGTATAGGTCTGGACTTTTATGTTCTTTAATGAAATGGATTTCATTAATGATTTCATTAAGGCAGAGGGGTAAGTTACTAGCAGATGACCTGGATTCTGTGTGGGCTAGTGGTACAGGTTTAGTTAAGTTGGCCTTGGGTCCAGGGAAGGACTTACACCTTGGTCTTAGGTGCTCTTCTTCTATGGTATGACCTTTCTGGGTTTCTATGAAAAGCTCAAGTTGTTTACTAAATTGTTCTGAATTGACAGGACTTGACTCATCTCTACAACAACAAGCTGCTGAAATTTCAACTCAGGTCTTTCAGTCTTTCAGCTATTCCTTTCCCTTAAAATCTTATGGTCTTGCCCCAAGTATGCCCAAATTATGAGCCAGTGAAGATTGGAGAGTTGGTTTTTAGATGTGGGGGCTTGCCTCCTATCTTTCCTCCTTTCTGTCAATTTCAAGCTATTCTGTAGTTTTGAACTCCCACCTGTGATATTTCCACCCAGGAAGACTGGTAACTTATACTTAGCAAAATGCTCAGGGTCTTAAGCAGACTAAGGGAGTGCCTTTATGGAAAAGTCAGACCAAGATATCACCCAGTGGATTTCCTTTTCTTTAGGGTCATATATCCCTTAGTTTCAGTTTGATTTGTACACTTTTAGAGTGCCTTTGAAAAATTAATTGTGATTGGCAAGAGGATTTGTCTGATAAAATCTACACAGCAATTATTAGAAACAGGAAGACTCTGATAAGTATTTGCATTTTTATTTGTACATATAATTTCCTTTGATTTCCAGAGAATTTCTAAGACTACATGTCCATCAATAATATTTAGGAGTATTCTTCCTAAATCCCTAAGAAGAAAGGATGTTATAGAATTCTTTGGGTTTTTAGTTATATATGAAGCATAAAGTGAGATGTGTTTGCAACTTTAATTCATATTTTTTTGTTTCATAATCTTTAAATATTTTTTTCATATGTAGGTCTGATATTTTGATTTGCTCTTCTGTATTTTTTCTTATTCATATGGCTTTAATACCTTCCAGTGAATTGCTTGTCTTTTCCTTGTTAGTCTGCGAGGGCTCTTTTTACCATTACTAAACTATGATTTTTACCATCATAATTTGTTGCATAATTAAATTGTTTTTATATTCAAAACTATGTTTAATTAATTTTAGTATTAATAAATATATAGAAAGAACATACATAAGGTCATTTAATAAGGCAAATAAATGCATTACATAAATAGCTAATAACTCTATGTTGCTTACCCTATGCTGGACACTGTGCTGAAATTTTTAAATATTTTTATACATGTAATCTCATGGCAACCCTATGTTGAAAGCACTATTGTTATTTCCATATTATTAAAAGAAGAATAAGGCACACTGTTAGTGTTTTTGCCCAAGGACACAACTACTAATGATAAGTGGTTATGTCACTACCCTCAGGGTTCATTGGCTCTCAGTGAAAATAGAAATTGACAAGAGGCCAAGAAAAGATTCAGGCAGCTGTTTATTGGGGACTTAGGTTCCAGCACGAAGAAGGAAGTAAGGAAAGAAAATGTCCCCACTGACTATCTGAACAAAGAGGGGGGAAAGTTTTTAAAGAGGCTGAGGGGTGAAAGGAATGACATCTAAGCATGTAAGGGAGGGGAGAGACAGGAAGTTGGGAGGAAAGGCCCATGCACAAAGCATCTTTGTACATGCACCATGTGTCTCATTTGTATATTAAACCTCCAGGCCTGAATGTGATTTTTAGCATTACAATGGGGGAAAAAGTAGGTGAATGGTTAATTCTGGGATCCATCTTGGCAAAGGCTGGTTTAGTCCAGCTTCTTCTGCAGAGTACTTCTTTCTGGTTGACATTCTACTTCCATATTCCAATGAGATACACTGCTCAAAAACATAGCTCAGTCTTTACTTTTAAGGTGGTAAGCACAGAGCAGTGGGCTTTGTGATTAGGGAGGGGGTTTGGTCCTGAACACAGTGTCTGTTCTAGCTCAATAATGTCAAATTTTGAATATGGGCAAACTTGCTCCAGATCCTGTATTAGGAACGTACAGAATACAACTTTGCATATATATGTATAGGGATGTTAATTGAGAACATTTTCTTGATTATTTCCTGAAAGCAAATTACTATTTCTTTTGAAAGAAGCATGTTTTGTTTAGTGTTAAGCCTAATTGTCTATTATTTTCATTATTGTAAATAATTATACAAAAATAAAGCCTTTTAGTTTGCTGATTTCCTGACTTTTGAAAGAAAATATTTGTCTTTTGAAAAAATATGTAATATGAAATGAATTTCATATTAGTCTGAACAATTGTCTTGCGTTAGTCATTTTAAGGTTTGAATTTTTCTAGAAACGATAGTATACACAGTTTTAATTAATTAATTTCATTTTTTCCAGATTTATTCATTTGATTTTACATTTAAAACATTTTACAGCAAAGTTCTCATTTGTTTTTTGAAGTACAATAATTATAAAATATCAGTTGATAAGTATTAGATTCATCACTGATACAGAAAAAATATATAGAAATGAGTAAAATTTAAATGGAGCTGGGGGTAAGTCATGCATAAATTCCCTCTTATCACCTACAAAAGGAGCAAAAGTATTGTGGGTAAAGAAGGAATAATGGTTAAAATGAATAATAAAGTTATAATGTAGATAATAATATATATTTGAAACATTTGAAATATGTAATTATTTTCATCTAAATGAAGGTAGTACCTTACATAATTTACTCAGTATTATCTCTGTTCAGTTATACCAAAGCAAAAAATAATAATGGCATATATGTGGGTGGAAGGTTCTTGGGGTGAGAGTAGTAAATTATATTTTTTTCCGCTAACTGCATGTGTGAAATAAAAAATATACAATGAGACAAAATATGTTGCTACATATTGTACATAGAGATATTCATCCTGAAATTTAACCAAAGTAAATATATCATGTTTCTGTTAAAGTTACAAGCATTTTCAAAGTAATATTTTGTAGTATTATTTTGGAGAGCTGGAAATCTTTTCATATTGTGACATTAATCTCATAAATATAGATATATAACTATATAACTTATTTTCTATTTTGGAAATATTCCCTCTTAGTATATTTGAACACAGAAAGAGATGATAAATATATTTCAGACTTGTAAAGTAAAAGCAGAATGAATAAAACCGTTCTCTTTAAGAAATATATATAGTTATTACAGCGGGAAAGGATATCTTGACTAATGTTACTATCTTTATCAATGATATGAAGACTTTCCTGTAAATAGCCAAATAGTAAATATGTTAGGCTTTGTGGGCCATGAGCCTCTATTGCAAACACTCCATTGGAGCAGGAATGTAAGTAGAAAATGTAATTCACTTAATGACATGTGACCTTGTACCAAAATAATTTTTACAGGTAAGAATTACAAAGTTAAAAAAAACACCAAATATGTATTTGAAGATACTGGGAATAATTAAAAACAGAAAGAAGCTGCTCGAAATTTAATCTTGAAAACACACTGTATAACATCCACATTTAGAGGCCTTTTCCTCTCTGGACTTGTCCTGCACTACCTGTTACAATAAAGTATGAACTCATGCCAAAATCTGCAGTCTTACTGCTTTGAGAGGTAGAGACCCAAGTTTAGGGTTGCTACAGGGACAGGGCATTGTGCAGGTAAACCCAAGAAGGAAACAGATGGGAAAGCCCGGAATCTGCATAAAATTCCTATTATGTTCTTAGTTGACACCTGTGATGTGCATGTGTGAGGGAGAAAACAACCAGCAATAAGATGGAACATAAAGAACAGCAAAACAAACAAAACAATTGGAAGGTTGAAAAACTTAAGAGATTTTAGCTGGTTTTTAGCAAAAGAGAGGCATAGGAGTTTAAAGCCCACTAAGTTAGAGGGGCTTCATTAACGTCTCAGATTTTCTAAATGTGACATTCTCACAAAACATAAAATAAGCTTATACAATGTAAGTTTATCAGTCCATAATATAATTGGCTAATCAAATCAAATAAAAATCTGTTCAGAGGAGAATAATCAAATCTAAAATATGTACAATGTACTTTTAAATACATCCACTATACAATAAGAGGCATGCAAGAATCAGGAAAATGGACCTATTGTGTGGAAAATATATAGGTAATAGAGACAGACTGCAAAGTGATTGATGGCAAAATTAGTAGCCAAGTACACTTGGAAGCCACTCCAATAAATATATTGAAAAGCCTGAAGTAAATCATGGCCACTATAAATGAATGAATGGGAAATCCCAGCATAGAAAGGGAAACAAATCTAAAATAATGGAAATTCTAGAACTCAAAAGTACAGTTTCTGGCATAAAGATTCCATTTCATGGATTTAAACAAATTGGATACTATTTATGGGGTTCTTAAGCAAACGGCCAGGAAAGAATTCATGATGTGTCTTTGGTGCAAAAGATGATTTTATTAAAGCACAGAGAAAGGACCCGTGGGCAGAAAGAGCTGCACTGGGGTTGTGAGGAGTGACTTATTATATACTTTTAAGTTAGTGGGGGTTAGGGATAATATTAAGTCTGTAAGGAATTTGAAAGCAAGGCTTTCAGGACCTTGAGGGGCTAGCTACTCTTATGATAAGGTCACTTTTAGTCTTTAATAAAACAAAAACATTAAGGAAGTAAGGCAGCCCATGAGTTCCTTGAGGAAGGTCAGGCTCTGCATGTTTCAGGTGTCTATCAGTGGGCTGCAAGATGTAGGGAGATTTAATTTATGTTACATTTCTCTTGCCTTTGTTTCCCTCATCACTATGAGGAAATAATTAGAAATTAGTAATAAAATACTTTCAAATTTCCTAAATGTGTGGAGATTGGACAGTTTCTAAGCCTAAAGATGTTAATCAAAATAAATTTCAACATTCTTTTAACAAAATTACGCATACTCTTGCAAAGGAGCTTAGAAGACTTTGTACTTTTTTTAAATGTTTTTTTTTGAGAGAGAGAGAGACCAAGAATGAGTGAGGGAGGGGCAGAGAGGGAGACAGACACAGAATCCAAAGCAGGCTCCAGGCTCTGAGCTATCAGCATGGAGCCTGATGCAGGGCTCAAACTCTCAGGGCACGAGATCATGACCTGAGCCGAAGTTGGACGCTTAACTACTGAGCCACCCAGGCACCCCAAAAGACTCATTTTTTAAAACATTTCTTTCCTAATTGAATACCATTGCTCTTAGTTTTATTATTCTGTTCCCAAAATATCAAATTAGATATTATTAGGTTTTGTTTCTGTGGGCTTTTGTTTATATTTACTTACTTCTTTTTATCATGCTTTCTTTTTGTCAGAACTGTACTCTGGGATCATTTTCCTTCATCCATATGATATTGGAGTTCTTTTAAGAACATTAATCGATAATGAAGATATATTTTCCTAAAAATATATTAAATTTCCTCCTCACAAATGAAAGAAATCATCTCTTAATATGTAGTCATAGGTTAACATTTATTTTTTTCAGCCCTTTTCTTTCATCGCTATTTTTGTCTTTCATTATTAATGGTGGGGAGTCAATTTTTATGATAATCCTATGTCTGTAAGTGATCCTTTCTCCATGATTGGTGTTTTTAGATGAATTGTGAGCACCTTAGAATGTTTGTTTCTGAAAAAATTGAGTCCTGGGTTACAGGTGTGTATCGATAAAGAGGAATACCATTTTGTTTCTGCAAAGCAACTGGAGGTTCAAAAACACTGGACATAATTCAAGGGATAAATTCAGGGGAGATTTTCCCCTTTATCCGGAGTAGAGGTACAGGTTACATATTTCTTTGTTTGTCTCTTTAAAATTTGCCTTCTTCAAGCTTACATATTATGGACATGGCCAAGATGTATGCAGGGTCTTTTAACTAATTCTGGACAGAAACTAGTTGGTCTAGTTTTTATTTCTTTGTTCTGTGGGTGTTTGTCTGTTTGTTTTGTTGGTTTTTTCCTCTCTAGATATTCCCCATCAGTTAAAACTGCAGCTCTGGAATAACAGATTAGCTTGTTCCCCTAGGGAAACCTCTTATATTTGCTTACTTTTCTGGAGTTTGACTTCATTATACATTTTGGTCTCTGAAAACTTTACTTAATTTCTAAACTGCTGAGCTATGCATTATGTGTACATCTGTACACATATTCTGTATATACCTTATAGAAAATATAGTTTTAATTTAATTTAATTTTTAGGTTTTTAACATGAGAGAATTCTAATGTATTTAGCTTGCCATATTACTCTGATATCCTTACTTTTGGCGGTTCTTCCTCTGTACTTCCTGTGTTGTAGCATGGCACTTACTATTTCAAGGGGCAAATATATCTGTTAATGTGTATATCTGCCAAAGTGATTATATATATGTGTATTTTTTAAACAGGCAATATGGTTTATTCATATTCTCTTGCAACGTGAGGAAGAAGAATGTTGACTTATAAGTGATGGTTGTGCTAATAAATTAATGTATAAAATTTGGTTTGCAAGACTAATAATTAACTAAATACATATATGTCAATCTTCATTTAAAAAATATGTTTTATAATCCATAGTTTTATTTTGCAGGTAGAGGTTTCTTAGTATACATTTGTTAAATTGAGACATGCTCCCCCCACAGGGGTGAGAAAAAAAAGCAAATGAGGAACTCAAATGGCTTTCTTGCAAAGAATTGTGCTGATTTTGATAATGCAACATGCAGTGATACTTCATAAACTTAAGGAATATAAAAATATCCCTATATATGCTAATTATATATTGGCCATCACCTCATTGGACCACATGTGAGTAAATCTGAAATAAAATTCATTGATAGAATTGGAGTACAGGATTTCATTAAGATAAAGAGTGGCCCCACAGAGAATGCTTAACGGGAACTTATTAGCCAAAAATAAGAATTTGAGTTATCAAATAAATATTTTAGTTAGTGTTTATCACTCAAGTTGACTTCTGTGGCATGCAGTTCCCTACTGAATGCTTCCTCCAAACGATTGCACATCCAAGGTATCTGGTTCAGATGGAAATAGCATCTGTCCATCTAAAGAAATAATAATAATATCTTCTGTCCCAAAATCTTTCCATTCTACAGAGACTGTGAACATCTTTACATGTTTTACAATTACTATTTTTAGCAACATAAAAAGGGAAAAAAAGATGTATGTTTTTAACAGAAAGATTTGTATTTTGTTTTACATATCAAAGGCAAAGTGATCATAAGATTATAAGGAACTCAGAATAGGCATGATACAGAATGGCCAGAAGACATTCTCTTCTATTCTGAGAATCTGGAGGCAACTCTGAGGATTCACTAGAGAACCAGACTTTAACTGAAGCTGGCCTGTTCAATAACAACCTCAGGGGCGGGTCACCTGGATGACTCAGTCAGTTAAGCATCCGAGTGCAGCTCAGGTCATGATCTTATGGTTCGTGGGTTCGAGCCCTGCGTCAGGCTCTGTGCTGACAGTTCAGAGCCTGGAGCCCACTTTGGATTCTGTGTCTCCCTCTCTGTCTGCCCCTCCACAGCTCACTCTCTCTCTCTCAAAAACAAATAATCATGAAAGAAATTTAAAAAAAAAACACACAAACACAACCTCAGAAGATGAAATGTGAGAAAACATAAATCTGTGCATTTACATTTTCCCTTATGAGTGAAAAACATCTCTTCAAAAGCAATCTAAGCTACCACACTTAGGGATAAACTAACTGTAGTTATATATGTTTACTTTAGGGTCGGACTTCAGCAAATGTTATCTTCCAGAATACAAGCTAAAATTTGATTTCATATAATAGCCCTTTGCTTAATATTAATAACTAACACAAACTCAGACATTTTCAAATTTACAACTAATTCATGCATTTATTATTTATTGAACACCTAGTATTCCAAGGCCCAGGGTAAAACTTACATCATGTTCTGAATATACTGATTTATTTATAATCCCAGGTCATGATACATTAGAAACAGCAACTGAGAAAAGGGAGTGTAATAGCAGAGTCACTAACACAGAAATGATGGTTGAAATGAGGACAATAAACAGAAAGAAAATTGTGAAACAAAATATATTTAAATATCACATAAATCAAATTGAGTTGATATATTCTGTATTATCTCTTTAAAAGAGGACATATTTGCTTCCACTTTGTACAATGACTATATATACTTTGTATATGTATGTTATATAGCATATATATTGCATGTGTGTATAGACCTTTCTGTTTAAAAAAGTTTAATTTTGAAACATGTAGATATTCAATGCTGTAATCACATTTCCATGCCAAATTTCTTTTAAAATCCCTCCTTAACTGACATTATGGTATTAGGATTTGTTCAGAAAACCTACACTTGTGCGTTTCTCCTTTACTCTCACACTAACTGCTACTATTCTTACAACACTTCTGACATGAGATGTGTGGCAGTTCTTCCCACACCAAGCAATTCTGTGATAAGCAGATAGATGTCTAATAATTGAACTCAATTCTGCCACTATCCACCCAGAGATAGCCTCAGGTACCACAGTTAAGGGCTCAGTCCCACCAGCTGTACTTTCCTTTAGATGCCAATTTTAAGTCCCGTACTTCTCACTGATTGGCCGTAAACTGAAGGTTCCCACACCCTCCTCCTTGAGTTCAGTTAATTTGCTAGAGTGGCTGACGTAAGCCAGGAAAACAGTTTACTTACTTTTTAACTGTTATTATAAAAGGATATGATGAAGGATACAGAAGAAATCCAGATCAAAGAGATGTGTAGGGCCAAGTATGTGGGAAAAAGCATGGAGTTCCCATACCCTCTCAAGCTGCCACTCTCCCTGAACCTGCACGTGTTCACCAAACTAGATCTCCAAACCCCGTACATTTTTTTATTTCATTTTATTTTTTTTATGGAGGCTTCATCACGTGGACATGATCAATCATTGACTCCATTTCCATTCCCTCTCCCCTCTCTAGAGAATGGGAAATGGGACTAAAATTTCAAACTTTTAATCATGGCTTGATCTTTTTGATAACCAGCCCTCATTCAAGAACCCACCAAGAGTCAACTCATTAGAACAGAAAACACTGACATCACCCAGGAAACTCCAAGATATTTAGGACCTCTGTGTCAGGAGCCAGGGTCCCAGACCAAGTATCACAACAAAAGATGTTCCTTGTGCTTTTATCATTGATGAGATTACAAAGGTTTTAGGAGCTCTGTGCCAGGAGCCAGGGGCAGAAATCAGTATTTATATAGACGTATGTTTCCTTCTATTATCTCACAAAATTATTAGAGAAAAATATAAAGGGGGTAAATGTGCAAATACAAATATGACAATTATATAAAATATTTGGATTTTTTTCTTAAGTACCTTATATATTATTTGTGGTTTTCTGTTACATTCATATGCATGAATCCTGTACAATATTTAAGCTTAAACCAACTTATATTTATTGGTAGGAGAATGTTTTTAGTTTCTCATTTTAAAATGTCTTTAAACATGAATATTATTACTGACATTTTTCTGTATTTAAAATATATGGAGTAATGGTATGCATAGAATTATATAAAAGGAAGTTTATAACCAGCTTTTGTTATCTTTTTTGAAATGCAGTAAGATCCGTTGCTATTTTACTATTTCTGTATTCATGATATCTTCAAGGGGACATAGTATTTATAGATTTTTAAATGTTATCAAACTGAGAATAGAGTTGTTTAAAACAGTTGAAATAAATTTATAATATCTGAATATCATTACGTGAATGAAATAATGGCTTTAGCTAAGATGATTTTGCAGTAACCACCAATATTTCTTAGTGGGAAAAGCATGAAATAGAAATATTTATTGCTATGAAATCTTTGATTAATAATTCCCCACAGTAAAATACTTTACTTAACACCATTTTAATCTTTAATTGAGATGTATCCCAGTAAACTTCCCCAGTTCTGAAATTAGAAGATTTGTTTTTACTTGTTGCATTACCATTAGCTTCCTTTCTCTACGAATTAGCAATTAGAAGGTTCTAATCAAGCAAACTTTGTCCATTAAATAATGCAAATGAATACCAGATTTTATCATTTGAATTGTGTTTGGGTTAGATATAGCCATAAATACAGTCAGTTTTCAACTAACATTTTGGTTCCAGAGCCAAACCTCTTAAAACACACACATACACACAGACACACACACACACACACACACACACACACACATACACAATTTCTTTTTCAATTTCTGAGGCTATGTATTACTTGAGTTTAATGTGTATATATATTACATAAAATATATGTGTGTGTAAATATAAAGAAAAAAGCAAATACATGATTTATGTTACCCTATTGGATGTTAAGAAAAATAACCAAGCTTTAGAAATGAGTCAAAACATTGACAGCAATCCTTTCAATATCTTTGAGGCATTACAGGCCCACTGAAGGATCAACTCTGTCTCTAAGGGGCATGTAACTCTCACACCATTCAAAATTAAACAGGATTCAGATATTTTAGCATTTTACAGTTCTGGAAAGTTATATATAATGAGCAGCAGAGTGAAAAGATGAAAAGGATTTTTAGGCTTTTAAAGAGGTAACTAATTTCTGTCTGGAAGACCAAGCAATCCAAAAAGTGACGGTTGTATTCTATTATAGGACATTAGCAAGATTATATCTAATTTAGCAATCTTAATTTAGCCTTTCTTTTGCATCCTTTTTTGAACCACATTATCATCCTGCCAGTCTCTTCATTAGTTAAAAAGAACTTCACCATGTACTCCTATGTATTTGAATGAGAATTATGTATTTAACATTTATAAAATTTTATTTTGATAGGAAAGGAACAGTTGATCTTTCTTGAAACTCAGAAAGACACAAGCTTGAACCTTTGGTGCGGTTTAAGTCAACTCCCCAAATTTGACTAATGATGACAGTCATCTATAAACCTTGATAGAGCTAGGACTTTGAGTCCTAGATATTCAGAATTTCCAAGGAAGAGGCCTGCTAATCTGTGTCTTTAAAGAGTCCTGGGTGACTTTATCATTAACTATCTATGCAGAATAAAGGTCTAGGACACTGGTTCTAAAAATGTTTGCAGTCCACAATTAGCCCAAGGTTTTAGAACTTTGGGACTCTTAATTATTTCTCCTGTTTGACAGCTTTACTTAGGAATCATTTATAACAATGGAAAGAGTAGATTTTGTTAAACTATAAATAGTAAAGCTGTGTGTTAGTAACAGTAACTTCAGACTAATGTAACTTCTTAAATTTTTATAAGCTCAAAGGTTAAGTGAACATAACAGAATAATCTTTGCATGTTTTATATATTTTTCATATTGAAAGATTGTAAAATGGTACAGCAAAAGGCAAATGCTATAACAGAATGTTACTTAATCAAATTCACTTTACCTGTTATGTACGAGGCTTACAAATTGAGAGATTATCACCAAGAAAACAAACAAAAAACCAAAAAAAACTTCTATACATTACACATATCTCAAAATAATATTGAGGTCATGATATAGTATAAACAATAGCAAACAAATACCGTGCTTATAGAGTGCTAAGGTACTTAGCTTACCGTGCTTATAGAGTGCTAAGGTGTTCTAGGTACTTAACATATATTATTCTTATTTCTCACAACCACTCTACTATGTTTTCTATACATATACTAATTCTTCTAAATATTACAAATTTTTAAGTTAAGGGTATTAGCTCTATTTACATATGAGAAAACCACAATTCAAAGAGTTCAAAAAACTTGTTTAATTCATATGGCGAAAAAATGAGGAGTAGGGGATCTTGACATTGATCTGTCTCCTGAGCGCATGCTTTCTCATACTTACTATTCAATTATCTCAAAGTAATTCTTTGTTAGAATCTTAAAAGTGGGATTTCATGGACACAGAGTTCAATCATGTATCTGGGTCTTAAATAGTCACAAATAGATAACATACAAACTATAGATAATAAATACTACATTTCAATATAACCTTTTCTATTTTGGAACACCCCCTTTCAACTAACATGTAGGGAGATCTTTATATTGAATTAATATTTTTGTATTAATTATTATTATTTTTTTTTTTCCCAAGGATCTGGTCTGGCAGCATTTCAGCCTTACACCTCTCCTGGTCACTGTGCCAAATCCATTGAAATCATTCTTCATAAGGGAGTTTAACTCTCTGAACTTTCTTTAAGCTCTCTTTTGAATATATTACATCTGGGGCACCTGGGTGGCTCAGTTGGTTAAGCCTCTTACTTCAGCTCAGGTCATGATCTTGTGGTCTCTGAGTTCAAGACCCTTGTTGGGCTAGGTGCTGACAGCTCAGAGTCTAGAGCCTGCTTAAGATTCTGTCTCCTTCTCTCTCTGCCCCTCCCCCACTCATGCTCCTTCTCTGTCTCTCCCTCTCTCTCATGAATAAACATTAAAAAAAGTCCTTTGAATATATTACCTCTTGGGGCGCCTGGGTGGCGCAGTCGGTTAAGCGTCCGACTTCAGCCAGGTCACGATCTCGCGGTCCGTGAGTTCGAGCCCCGCGTCGGGCTCTGGGCTGATGGCTCGGAGCCTGGAGCCTGTTTCCGATTCTGTGTCTCCCTCTCTCTCTGCCCCTCCCCCGTTCATGCTCTGTCTCTCTCTGTCCCAAAAATAAATAAAAAGCGTTGAAAAAAAAAAAATTAAAATGAATATATTACCTCTTATATATTTTTATTATATTATAAATATAATATATATTTATATATATAATAAATATATATTTATTTGTACATATAATATATATATTTATTATATATATATAAATATTATTATATATTTTTTATTATTGTAATGCTGAAGTTAAACATCTTCTCCCTATTCCATATTATAAAATTTTTTCTCACATTTTTATTCTCTTAACTTTTTTTTTTATTTCATTGTCCTTATTAGCATTTTCTCTACCTTCCCTTTTAGGACCATCTGTGAGTTTCCTGACTTTGCATTTATTCTCTTTTAACAACAATTAGGTTATTAAATAAGACTAAGACAGCACTAATCCTTGTTTTGTCCCCTGTAGGTTACTTCCAATTTTTTGCACTGTCTTATACTAACAAACATTGTTTGCAAGTTCTTAGAAAATTTGCAGTATATATTCTGGGCTAAATTGCACAGTTAGGTATGCTGTAAACACATCCTGTAATTAAAAAATATATAGCATAACTTTAAAGGTTCTTAGACAATTGTGTTTTCATCGGCTTGACATATTTTTCTATCCTTGATTTGCTATCAGTTTCAGGTAAAGTGAGACATGAAAAATTAATTATTCTTAAAGACCTATTTTTTCCTAGTTCATATTATTTGTCTGAAAAATGATTTGAATTGTTAAATAATATATTAAACCCTGTATCATGAGCTGCTAATGGAATCAAATCACACACCACAATGCATTATATCAAGTAAATAATTATTTTTTGCTGATTATTATGCAGGGGATGACAAAAATCACAGAGGCCACAAGGTTTCTGTGTAAGGTTTGGTAAAGAGTTTAAAATGTAGTCCTCAAAAGGGGTCTTCTGAGTTTTGTATTTTCTCCTGCATAATTGTAAGCTGTTTCCTCACCATCTCCCAAGGACATGGTAGGACATTTGAGCAATATTTCTAGAATGAGAGAACAGTCTGGGACTTTAACATAATTGATCATTTCTCATTTACTTCAGTCACTTCAAAATTAATCCAATCGGTCAGATTTCTTTATTCCTGCCACTGCTCTTTGTATTCTTCCAGTGTGACATCTGGATTCTGGAGAAACTATGAACATTTTGTGCTGGACATCTAGTCCCCTTGCCATACCTTGGTTCTCACACACTTCCACTGTTGAATCTCATAGTTCAAGTTCTTTTGGTATCGGGCTCATTTTCCATTGTTTCCACTGTTGATTCATCTGTTGTTTTCTCAGACACTGCAACATGACTACTTAGGGTGGATTTTCTTTTAAGATTTAATGTCTCTGGTGCCCAGTCTTGGAGTAAAATAAGTTCCTGAGAACTTACTTGTTTCTATTGTGCTAGCCTTCCAGTTGTGAAATCCAAAAGAGAATCTCTGGTTCTTATTGTGTTGACCATCAATAATTTCAATAGAATGCACATATAAGCAGTATACAGTTTAATTTCATTAGCTGTGTTTTTAATAAAATATTTCTAAAGTTCAACTTGTAATTCATTATATTATAATAGAAATTAAATTAAGTTAATTCTACATGCTAGGAATAATGTGCTTTTGATATTTATTTTAGAAAACATATTTTCATTGTGTAAAAATTATATATACATTTCCATTCTAAAATAACATCATTGTTAAGAAAACCAGCTGTCTGTCTCTTTTGTTTTACTATATATATATATATATATATTTTTTTTTTAATTAAAAAGGCAAAACCTCTCCATTTCAAACAGCAATTGGCCTTTGGGATTCCAGGAACATACTGACCTCTTCAGTTTGTAAGTTAGCTGTGAAGTTACTGACAGTTAATTTTTTGTGTCAGTTTGGCTGGGCCACAGGGTGCCTGACATTTTGTCAAACATTGTTGTGGGTGTGTCTATAAGGGTGTTTCTGAATGAAATTAGCATTCGAATCTGTAGACTGAGGAAAGCAGATTGCCCTCCCCAATATGGGTGGGTCTCATCTGATCCTTTGAAGACCTAAATAGAATAAAAGACTAAGTAAGAAAGAATTTTCCCTCTCTGCCTGTCTTTAAGCTGAGACATTAGATACTAGATTAGATTAGATTTTAGATTAGATATTAGATATTAGATATTAGATCCTATTGGTTCTGTTTCTCTGGAGAGCTCAGACTAATATAAGCTGTAGGAGAGATGTGTGCTATATTTCATATAATTTTATCTTGAACTCATAAGTGAAAGAAATGTAATTTTGGTTATTTTCATCTCTATGGTGCAGTTTGTAGTGAACCAGTACTACTTACAATTTAAATATGTTTTCCCAATAGTCATTATTCAAGGGGTACAACATTAGATGAGCACATAGTGCAGCAAAGATGGACACAAACATTAAAGGAAAAACACCTAACTTTTCAGTGTTAAGGTAAATTTGAGGGATTCAGTATGCTTAGAATACGGGTTGCTGATCAAACACAATGTTAGTATTTAAGATAAAGTCAACATTGTATGTGTCCATTTATAAATATTAGTATATCATTCTGTATATAAAGGGCTATTGATTATGAATTCATAATTTCCAGAGAAAATAAAAAAATAATTTGACAACAACAAACTTAATAATTTTTTTCATTTAATAATCATATTCATGATGAATACAGTCTATTTAAATATCATGACCACACTGCCAGCAAAGTGACTATTTCTTTTAACTTGACTAGAGAGATACATATTATCCATTAGCTATGTTACATGAAGAAGTTATATGCCACTTATTCTACACATTGCTTTTCCTCCACTTTCTTAACTTAGTTATTTAGTAAACTATCACATAGAAGTATTCATAACCTCAATGGATACAACACATATAAGTCTAGTTTAAAAAAACAAAAGTCAATATATGAGTTAACATTGTCAGGAACTTTCAGAAGTATATAACTTACATTTGAATTTCCTGCAAAATACACAAAAATATTATTAATTAACATACTAAACCCCAATGCATTATCGAGAAAAGCAGTTGCATATCTTCATATTCAACCAAGAAAAAAATAATTGACTATTTAAAGTGCTTCTATGCTTTAAACTTCCAGGCTCAAGAAACCAGTTGCAGTTATGTTACTATCTATTAAGTTAAAATGTTGAGAATTATTATAATTCCTTATTTTTGTATCTGAAAGGGCATGCTTTTTCCATTATAAGAAATCTTAATGTATAGCTTTTATTAAAATCCTCACCATAATACATGCTATTTGCATATGATTTTTCACAACATATTTAATGGTAGGATCTAGAAATAACTTCATTCTGTATATGAAAATTACATTAATTTCCAAATGTTACAGTTCAGCAAAGCATTAGCAAAGATGATTAAATATATATCCAATTCTTAATTATTCACACTAATGGAGGGGAAAAAAGGTATATGTAGTATTAAAACAAAGGCAAATTCCTAACTCATTTTTAGCTTTGGATATAATTCATCATATCTATACCTCTCTGTAACAGATCACACTTCATATTTTTCCATGGCAGTCCTATACATCTTAGATTTAATATCAGGGAATCAGAAGATCTAACCAGAATCTTTTGAGATGTCAGAGTCCAAAGAATAAGTCAAAATGGCATTTTACTAAATGTAAATTGATACTATATCAACAAAAACACATTATTTAGAAGACTTAATATTTCTCATTTTAATAGGTAAGGAAAACACTCTGGCAGCATATTTATATTCATTCATTTATCACATAGGTACTAGATATCCTAAGCGTTTTTCTATGTGCTGAGAATACAGTGTTGAAGTAAACATAGTTCCTGCTATTTAAGCATTACATTGTAATAGTGGAGATCAGACAATAAACACAAAATAGATATATACCAGTATGTATGTAGTAATAGGCCCAAACTGAAAACGATCCAGCTGTCCTTCAACCGGGGAACGGATGAGCAAAATGTGCTGTATTCACATACTGGAATACCATTTGGCAACAAAAGGAACCATCGTACCTAGTACGATAAGGATAAGAGGTAAGAAAAATAATTAAGAGTAATGGTGTTGCTATTTTAGAGTTATCATAGTGATATAAGGAAGGAGATAGTGAGGGAAAGAATATTGAATACAGAGGGAACCACAAATGCAAAGGCCCTGTGGTGAGCTTGTGCTTGCCATGTTTGAGTCCACACGATATTTGAAGATGAGTGAGGGAAGCAGATTATGTAGGGCACTGTGGCATAGAGTTGTATTGGGAATTATATCAAAGGCAATTGGGAGATTCTGTTTAACACTGATATAGTCTGATTTATATCTTAATAGAATACCTCATGTGAATATTAAACTGTAGAGAAAAGAAGATGGATGTGTGGTAAACAATTAAGATGCTGTGAAAAGTAAGGTGGTGGTGGAAGTGGTGAGAAATATTGTACTGTAGACTTAGCAATAGTTTGTATTGTTCTTGTTTTTAGTATTATAAACTTATTTTTAGACCATTTTTCATTTACCACCTTCAGTGGCTGTAATCTCACAACCATTTCTTTTTAAAAAAATGCATAAACAGGGGCGCCTGGGTGACTCAGTCGGTTAAGCATCTGACTTTGGCTCAGGTCATGATCTCACAGGTTGTGAGTTTGAGCCCCACGTTAGGCTCTGTGCTGACAGATTGGAGCCTGGAGCCTGCTTCAGATTCTATGTGTGTGTCTCTTTCTGCCCCTCCCCTGCTCGCTCTCTGCCTATCTGTCTCTCTCTCTCTCAAAAATAAATAGACATTAATAAAAAGAGTTCTAAAAATTGCACGGACATTGGTCAGTGGATACTTGTTCAGCCTTTTAGAACTTTATTCACTTCAGCATCCTCTCTCAACTCTACTAAAATTGCTCTCTTGTGAACCCTAATAATTTGGTTAAACCCAACTCTAACCTGAACCTCTATAGCTTTTTTCTTAATGTATTAAACCTCCAATTTTATTTTAACTTTCATATACTTGAATTTCTATATAGCTCTCTTTTAGAGAGCATGCAAATGGGTAAAATTTGGTTATGCAATCCAAATTCCCTTTCCATAGTAAAAATATCATTTTCTTCATTGTACTGTGCCCTTAACATCTCACTGCCTTAGCCCATATGACCATTGGACCTTTAATACTTTCTCACTCTTATTAAAAATTTCCAACCTCAAATCAAATGTCGTTTAATCAGGAAAGCTCTCCTTGACCTGCTGGATCAGATCTCCTGCTATATGCTTTCAATTAACAATATTTGTCATACTTATGATTTTCTACTTTTTCTGTGACTATTTGATTTAAATCTGTCTCCTTTCATCTTGTTTGCTTCTCAGGATTGTCTGTCTAGCACTGGACTTGCCCCAAAGAGGTAGTATGCAATTTTTTTTAAATTTTTTTTTAATGTTTATTTATTTTTGAGACAGAGAAAGAGCATGAACGGGGGAGGGTCAGAGAGAAGGAGACACAGAATCTGAAACAGGCTCCAGGCTCTGAGCTTTCAGCACAGAGCCGACGCGGGGCTTGAACTCACGGACTGCGAGATCATGACCTGAGCTGAAGTCAGCTGCTTAACCGACTGAGCCACCCAGGCGCCCCGAAAATATTTTTTTTAATAAAAGTTTGGAAAGTGGCACTGAACTCATTTTCATTTCCAATTCTGTGTTAGGGCTCTCCACCAAAACAGAGCCAATAGGATAGATAGATATAGGGATAGGAATAGGGATAGGGATAGGGACAGAGACAGAGACAGAGATATAGAGATAGAGACAGACGTAGAGATACAGATAAAAGAGGAGATTTATTATAGGAGTTGGCTCATGCAGTTATGGAAATCAAGAAATCCCACAGTCTGCTGTCTTAATTAGAGAACCTGGAAATCTAATGGTTTAATTCTGTCGAAATCCAAAGCTGTGTGAACCAGGGGAACTGATAGTGTAAATACTGGAGTCTGAAGGCCCAAGGAATAGGAACTTTGATGTGTAAGGGCAATAAAAGATAGATATCCCAGCTCAGGAAGAGAGCAAGAATTGGCCTTTCCTCTGCCTTTTTGTTCTATTTGGGCTGTCCATGGATTGGATGATTCTGTCCACATTGGTGGAGGCTGATCTTTACTCATCCTACTGATTCAAGTGCTCATCTCTTCAGAAACAGTCTCACAGACACACTCAGATATTACATGTTTTACCAGCTCTCTGGGCATTCCTTGGCCTGGTGATGTTGACACTTAAAATTAACCATCATAGATACCATACTGAATTAGCAATTTTTATTTCTTTTAGCCAAATTATCATGTATATATTCTTTTATTGTTTTTGTTACTAAGAATTTGAAGGACTATATTATGAATTTATTTCTTCTAATGGTTCTTTTTGTGTATTAAAGAATTTTTTAACCTTTATTTCTGTCTCACTCTCTTTCTTTGTCTTGTTCTGTAATCCCTCCAACCTAGCAAACTGAGATTTCTCCCATATTCCATTTCCCACTCCTTGTGACTGTCAATGTTGCTACTGTGATTGTTCTAGTATAATTTGGAATTTACCAGTACTTCATTTTAAAGAGATTATTTTATTATAGGCTTTCTCTTGCAATAATAATTTAAGATATTTGCCTTGGTTTTTATTTATTTATAGACACATTTACAAGGCTTACTGCTAGTTCTTTTATATTGGAATTTCCTTATTTGTCACTTATGAGTTTCTTTTTCTCTTTTTCTGTTTTTTAAAAATTGTCTTGGTTTTCAAGGTATAGCATAGATTATGTTTATTGGTAGGTATTTAAATAATTTTTAAATGAAGCAACAATTTCTATTTTAATAGGGCTGGCAGATAAAACACAGGAAATCCAGTTAAATTCAATGTCAGATAAACAACAATTTTTTTTAATATAAATGTTTATATGTACTTATAACTCATACAAAGAAAAGTAGTAAGTGGGTATAGTTTTCTCATATGATGCTAACTGTAGCAATAAGCATTCTTGGCACAAAAATCATTTTTTGTAAAACTGTTGGCTATTACACTGAGGCATTTTGTGAAATTGCAAAGTATTTGGGCAGTCTTACTTTCTTCTTTTACTTAGAAACCTTATTTTTTGGACTTATATTCTTGTATAAGAATGTATATCTTTATAAATTTAATATGTCGGTGATTTTAAAAATTATTGTTTTTTTAATTTTGGCATGTAGCTAATTAATTCAACTTCAAAATTAGTTTTTTCAATGCAGAAGGCAATGCAACTTACACTTCTTTTGACCTTTTTGATGCCTGCTTCTGTTCAGAATTGTTTGGGCTCCATTTATAATTTTTGGTACTAAGGGCTACATATTTTTCATCTTTCTGGTCATTTTATTATTTTCAAGTATATTTTTCTCTAAATTAGAGAAAACTTACCTTTTTAGAATTTTTTAATTAAAAAAAAGTTGAATGTTTATTTATTTTTGAGAGAGAGAGAAAGAGTGAGAGAGAGAGACAGGGCACAAGTTGGGAAGGGGCAGAGAGAAAAGGAGACACAGAATACGAAGCAGGCTCCAGGCTCAGAGCTGTCAGCATAGAGCCTGATGCGGTGCTCAAACTCTTGAGATCATAACCTGAGCGGAAGTCTGATGCCTAACCAACTGAGCCTCCCAGGTGCCCCATAGGAAAACTTTTCAACCTCATCCTGTATGTTACTCATTTAGATCCTAGAACAATAGCTATAAGATTGTTCTTTCCTATATTGTTTCTAAATCTATTTTAAATTTGATGATTCCTTTACTTATTCTTATATTATTCCCTTTTTTCAGCCAAATCCTCTCAATGTCACTAATTTTTCTTACGTTATTTTCATACCTTGCTTAGTGAAATTAATGTACCTTTTTAAATTTTACTGAAAATACAGAGGGGATGCCATCTAAAACATATTCCTTCTTCCTAGAATAAATCTCTCCATCTCAAAACCATGTCCATTTATTTATTTATTTATTTATTTATTTGCCTCTTCTTTTTTCTAATTTACAAAGTGAGTTCATGGCGGTCATTATTGTGGCTGGTCCATATTATTCATATTTGAATGGAGACAATTACATTATGGCATGGTATTTTTTTCTCAATAATTGTGCTGCCCCTTGAATGCTGTTAAAATTCTCCTCTTAACCTGCTCTACTGATTGATGTAAGGCTGTATTAAAAATATTGTGATCAGCAGTTCAGGGCCATGCATATTATCAAGACAGTTATCTGCACTCTATCAATAAAATCAGCCATCAAGTCCGGTTCTAAAGTATGGTTTTGTGGTGTTATTAGGGGTATTTCCACCTACTCTATCCATTTTGGATATAGGCTTTTTATATTTGATGATTTCAGAGGTACATTTGGTTTAGTCATACCTGAACTTAGGACTTTAAGTAATATTACTTAGACTGGTTCCCTCTCTTTATCTCTCTCTCTCTCTCTTTTTAAGACCCCTTGGTTCTGCTTTCCTTTATGTTGTGGCCACATTGTCTCCTATTCAATTAGAAAATCTTTAACATGCCACAGTTGAGGGTTACCAGTAAACTCAGCAAAATAGAGGGCTTCTTTCTCCAAAAATTTATAAGTCAATTAAGAAAAGGAAACTAAAGGGGTGCCTGAGTGGCTCAGTCAGTTAAGCGTCCAACTCTTGATTTTGGTTCAGGTTGTGTGTGATCTCACGATTCGTGGGTTTGAGCCTGAGGTTCAGCTCTGTGCTGACAGCATGGAGTCTGCTTTTGATTCTGTCTCCCCCATCTCTCTGTTCTTCCTCCAGTCACAGATGCATGTGCTTGTTCTCTCTATGTCTCTCAAAATAATGAAATAAACTTTTTTGAAAAAGAGAAGGAGGGGCGCCTGGGTGGCGCAGTCGGTTAAGCGTCCGACTTCAGCCAGGTCACGATCTCGCGGTCCGTGAGTTCGAGCCCCGCGTCAGGCTCTGGGCTGATGGCTCAGAGCCTGGAGCCTGTTTCCGATTCTGTGTCTCCCTCTCTCTCTGCCCCTCCCCCGTTCATGCTCTGTCTCTCTCTGTCCCCAAAATAAATAAACGTTGAAAAAAAAAATTAAAAAAAAAAAAAGAAAAAGAGAAGGAAACTTAATAGCTGCTTGGGTTTAATCTGGGTACTTTGGACAAAAAATTAATGTCAGGAGAATGGGGTTCTGTGTTTGTTGAAGACATTGTCATCTGTACATTTTCGTGGCCTGTATAGTGGCTTATTTCATTTTTCCCCCTTTTATATCCCCTCTGATCACATGGATTAAAAGTAACAATATTGGACAGGAAGTAAATCCTTATATCCACTATGTTTTATAAAAATTCATAAATCTAAAATAATACAACAATGAGACATAAAACAAAAACAAAAACACAATGCAATCACCCTCTTTCCTAATGGCAACAGCCAAAGTTATTACAAGTTTACAAAATCGAATTTCAAATCCAGGCTCTTGAGGTGCTATTTAGAGCCAATTAGTCAGGTCTGGATGTAACTTGGGATTTAGCCATTTTTGTTTCAATAATATAATTAACCAGCACTGCTTTTTCAAAATGCAAAATATTCAGGGCTTGAGGAAAAAACAGACTTACTAGCAATGAAAATGCATATTTTCAATGAGAGAAAGAGAAGAGTGTTAGCCATTAGCACTGTTCACCAAGGCACTTGATCCTTCCTGGCACATAGAAGGGTTACTACACTTCACTGTTATCTTCAGGTTAAGCGTGATGATGCTAACTGCTTTACCCATGAATTGTAATTTGAAATTAGGTATGCAACTTCAAGACAAAAGTATTTTTTGTAACCAATGAGACATTCTTAGGTATGGTGACTGTGACAGAACATGTCTATATGGAGGTAAAAGGCTGAGCCATCAATTGGAAGAGTTGCTCAAATATACCATGAATTCTCCTTCTACTGTGAATAAGAAATGAACTTTGTTTAGTGAAGCCACTGAGATTCCTAGGATGTCTTGTTTCTGCCCATAACCTAGCCTGAAAAATATAGGAAACAACATAGAGTTGTCACTAATTCCTGCCTCTTGTACAGGCTTAAGTAAAGTGAGCAAAAGCAAGTAAATTCTTTATCACTCAGCATGGACAAATGTGGTTCTACCTGATAGGATACCAGCACCAGAGGCTTCAGCACTTGAGGCTGCCTCGATGGTTGCATACTTATAACATGCTTTATGCCAGGGTTGGGATTTCTCTGACAATAAATTTCATTAGAATAATAGGTGAGTGTGTTTTTAATTTCTGGGCATAATATAAACGAGCAACCAAAAGCAGACATGTTTTTTTGTTCATGTTAAGTCATAGACTTGAATCTGAACAGTGGTTGTTTTTGTTTCTCTTAGAAGCAAGTCTCCAAACTTTGCCCAAAGCATGACTGCTTGGCTACTTCTAAGGCCTTGTTTAGATTTGATAAACTGAGCTACAGATGCATGACTAATCTGGACTCTCCCTCAAGCTGCATTAATAGAAGATACATTAGCATAGATAGAACTGAGAGACGTAGAGGCGCATTACCAACTTCTAAGGCAACAGGAAATGCGACAGGAAGTACTTTAGTGGAGTGAAGAATTCAAGATTCTTCTATTTCAGGAAATCTTCAAGTGCTTATAAGGTCTTAAGTTCTTGTTCTTCCTGAATTTGAGCATTGACTAGCTTGGGAAAGTTAACAGCCTTTGAAATCGATCAAGGCAGGGGATCATCTGATAATCAGCAATTGTAGATACTGGCTGTAGATTTAAAGGACTAAAAAATACTGTGATGTTTCTTTTGTCTTTTTATACACTAGATTAGAGTTTAGTGAAATCTACAAAACAAAACAAAACAAAACAGTGAAATCCCTCCATTTTTATATATTGCCCTGAAAATAGAATATTGCCCTAATAAATCCCTTAAATTGTTGTCTCTGTTGGCATGTGATCTTAGCTTCCACAAAGACATACACAATCATTAAAGATTCAATAGGAAAAGATTGGGACTGTAGTGTCTCTTTCAATGCAGCCCCTGAGCCTCAACCATTGTTGACATGTACACAGACTCATTTTTTTAAGTTATCTAAATTTTGGAGGAGATGTGGGAGATTTGGATTTCCTATGAATTCTGCAAATTTAAAAAAAATTTCTAGTTGATTCAATTAGGACAAAACAAGTTTGCATGTCAAATTAAACATATCTTTAAGCCAAATATGATCCATGGACTACTAAATTGAAACTTCAGAGCTACCAGTAAATCCATTTAACTATTATGAATGAACCAATGAATGAATGAATGAGTTTCTTCACTAATTTGTCATAAAGAGAAAGGATGACAGGGGCTTTTAATGACAGTGGCCAAGAGCACAGTTGGATTATCAAGATGCTTGGGGTTGCCTGAAGATAGCAGACTATGTCATTCCAAAATGACTGTAGGAGTTTAGGACATGCCACCCCAAAATATGCTACTTTGATAATATGGTTAATTTTGAATTTTTCAAGTAGGCATTCAGAACATAGCAAATGCAATGAGAAGCTTTCTCTGAACTACCTTTATCTGCCTAAACACAGATCCTCCAACAGGACCTAAAATCCTCTCCCCAAAGTTTCTTCTACCAGGGAGACCTGCTCTTATTCTATGAGGGACTAGGAGTGACACCACATCCAGACAAACTTTGTCACAAACTATTACAGCTCCCATCCATTAGGCTAAAAGCCCATTCATCTTTCTTAGAAATAACTAGCTCTCCCCTAATAAGACTACATCCTCTCTCCTTTTTGTCTTATTAAGATGGCATTTAAGTCTGAATTCTCAGCCACCTCAGGGTTACTTACTTTTCCCTGGGTCCGTATATACAGGAGGTAAACATTGTGGTAAACTTCTCTTTTTTTTCTGTGGTTAACCTTTTACTAGAAAAATCTCAGCTAAGGACTAGAAGGGTAGAGGGAAAATTGTTTTCTCCCTTACATATAACTTATTAGATATCTGACTTTGGGCAAATGATACGTAATTTCTGTAACCATTTCTCATCTGTTACATGGAAAAATGATTGTAACTCATAAAATTGTTAGAGAGGTTAGGTGATGGCATCTTACTTTGTGTAAAAGTAAGTAGTCCAGTTCTAGGCAAAGAGTTGCTCATTAAATTTAGTTATGTGGTAGATGGTAAAAATTGAAGATTTTCTGAAAGAAGAAAATTACTAAATTCGGAAATGGAATTGTAGAAAAGTGAAAGATGATTGTAAGATGACCTTCACTTTTTTTTTTTTATTTTTTTTTTCAACGTTTTTTTTATTTATTTTTGGGACAGAGAGAGACAGAGCATGAACGGGGGAGGAGCAGAGAGAGAGGGAGACACAGAATCGGAAACAGGCTCCAGGCTCTGAGCCATCAGCCCAGAGCCTGATGCGGGGCTCGAACTCCCGGACCGCGAGATCGTGACCTGGCTGAAGTCGGACGCTTTAACCGACTGCGCCACCCAGGCGCCCCTGACCTTCACTTTTTAATTGTACCTCCACATTCTCCACCTATTCAGCTCAAATTTCACACAAATATTTGTGTCAGTGTTAGTTAGCTTTATATATAGCCCTGAAAATAGAAACTGATCTTCAGGATATCTGGGCTTTGATATTTTCATTGTCTACCAAAAGTTTCTCCCTTTGTCACTATTCACTTGTTAAAAGATCTGTGACATTTACATTTTCATTCTCATTCATTGCATTTTTTTATCCTCTTTGTAGATGACTTAGAGAATCTGATGATTACTAAGTATTAGTAAGGTATTCAGCTACAACAAAACTAAAAGAAACATAAGAGAAGGAACTGCTGGTAGGAAAGTATAGGTTTATCATTTCTTTGTGTATGTTCATCTCCAGCTGTGTATTATATTCTTTGACTATATTTTTCTTTCATAGTATTAATTTGTATTAATTTCTTGTGCATATTGAACACCAACTTTGTGGACTTCCAACATTGCAAGTGAGCAATCTCAACTTTACAGGGGGCATGAGTGAGCTGTGTGTTGAATCTGAAATTCTGACTGCTCTATCAAAATGAATTACTCATGCAATTTTTTTCTAAAGGCAATCTATTTGTTTTGAAATGACAGTATGAAAAATATCTGAAAGTTGAACACAAAAAGCTGCTGCATGTGAAGAAAAAATATCAAGTTAGAGAAAACAATTATAACCATTATTTTAAATTTATCTTCTTAATATGTAGTATCATATAACATCATTACTTATTTGCTGGGACACAATTTTCTATAACTATTGCTACCTAAAATCAGAAACTACATTGGAATGTGCATTTTTAAAAAATATATCAAAGTATATATAAGCAAGTGACTATTTTTCTCTCACATTGATGTAATTTGCATTTATCCTTACTCTGTGGTGAATTAGGATCTTAGTAATTACAAAATAAATAGCCATTTATGATGTTACTATACATTTATTTTAAGATAAATGATAAACTGTATTTCCTATATTAGTTCATTAGATAAAACAGAATTTAATATTTTTCCTTATATCTCATTAAATATGGGACAGTGATTTAGAAGACAGTGTTAATAGAACTTCCCGGCATTTTTCTATTTATAGTGTCTAATTGTGGGTTTAATTTAACATAATGCATCATTGCATTTGACAATTGACTACTAAGGGGAGCATTTAAGCATTTGCGCTTTCAAAAGTTATTATAATTGGTGTCTAATGTTCCACATAAATACTGTGCTATACAAAACTACCTAAGATTATGCATACAAGAAGAAGTAGGACATTGGTGTTTTGATATTGGTTCCTGTTTCCCTGCTAATGGGTAACACCTGAAAGGAAAAAAAAAAAGAACAAAAAATAAATAGGTTAGCTATTTTACAAAAGACCAACCAAATATCCTGGAAGCAATGATGAGACTCCAGACTGTTTCTACTTATGATCATTTGTCTACATTTAAAGTGCCTGACATTATTCAATAGTTCTGTATTGTGACAAATTTCTCCCCCAATAGACTTAATTTCGATTATCCTTATATGTCTGCAAAGCTCCTCACATTGTTCCCTGTTATTGACTGTTGTATAGCCCAAACTTGCAGAATATTCTCTTACTCCAGGCCTAACTAACAAATCTATCTATAGATTTTTACACTTCACTCAAGCCTTTTAAATTCCAGAACACACTGAGATTTGTCTCTATCATTCACCCCCTACACTGATCTATTCAATCACGTTAGGTGAGGCATGATGGAGGACACAATAGGCACCACAATAGTGAGTCAGAACAAGAATACAGTAACAAAATTTGATGATAAATTCAGTCCTCCATATAATAGGCAGGCAAGTTTCTGATGTCCAGAAAAAAAGCTGATGCTCAGGTATCAGGAAGAACTAAGAATCAAAACAGGAAAAGCTTAAAGAAAACAAAACAGTTATAAAGCTGGAATATATCCAGGAAAGAAATTGAAGTTTAAGAATGAAGAAAAACCACACAAGTACCAGTACAAATGGGAACAAATCAAATACACAAATCAACAAAGTATTTCTTTGGGCCACTGGATGTTTAAAAAGCTGTGTATTGTCTGCTGTCACTGCTTATGATACCAGAGCTGTCCATCCAGGTCAATACTAGTCAAAGAAATTTTTCTATTTTTTTCCCTTCCACTCCATTAACAAGACATTTCATCGGAATAGATAGCAAGGTAAACATGCAATCCTTGGCAACACATTTTAAGTAATTTTTTATTAACTACTTAAGCACTTAAAAATGTAATTAATGTTACTAAGCAGTAAAAAGTTTCACTAAATGTACTTAATAATTTCACAAGTAAAAAAAGTAAGTAATGTTAAAGAGACTTTACATCATTTTTAATGTATCCCATCATCCGATTATATCCTATCTTGACATTTGCTAGAACTCTAATCAGATATTTTTCACTTTATCCCAGGCAAGGTGTTCTCATTCCTTTCTCCTGGCCTTTGCTCTAGCAAATGAGAATTCTCAGCTTCCCCCTCTCTTTTATTTTCAGAGCCTGTTTTCAGAATAGTTTACCCTTTGACTGTGAGTAGATTTCCAACACAATGATACTGTCTGTGTGCAGGTATATATGTTTGTGTGTAGGTGGGGCGGGGGGGGCGGATATTTTTATTTCCTTCCTTCCTTCCTTCCTTCCTTCCTTCCTTCCTTCCTTCCTTCCTTCCTCATTTCTGCAGAGACTCTTGATATTTATTTTATACTTCGGGTTAAAATCTAACACTACTGGAGCACCTGGGTGGCTCAGTCAACCAACTGATTCTTGATTTCGACTCAGGTGATGATCTCATAGTTCATGAGTTTGAACCCCACTTTGGGCTCTGTACTGACACAGCCTGCTTGGGATTCTCTCTCTCTCCCTCTCTCTCTCTCTCAAAATAAATAAATAAGTGTTAAAAAAAAAAAAAGAAGAAGAAGACATGGATGGATAACAGGTATGCTTAATGCTACTGGGATATTGCTTCTAATGCCTCCTTAGCTGACAGACCAGAATATATATGTGTGTATACTAACTCATGTAATTACACATATATAATTACTTTCCACTCAATGATCTGTATCTATATTAAGTCAGACACAGTTTATATAGATGTCTCGAAAACTCATCTATTACCACATGGATCATTTTAGCATCCTCCTCCTTTGCTTATCTTTCATTCCAACAGGTGAGAACCCTGGCTCCTAGCGTTTGTTATATATATGTTTAATTGTTCATTTCTACTATACATGTATAGCAGTATCAAAACTGCTAACATGAATTAAATCCCTGTAAGGAGCAGTTTTATCAACTGGAATGCAGTGCTTGTGTATAGTTCATTTTGCTTTCACCTTACAGTCTCCACTTATTTCCAGTAGTACTTATAGAAGCATTTCCCCCCCTTCAGTGAGAGTGTTTCACACATTTTTCATACCGGTAGACTGTCTTGTCCCAGTCTGCATTCAATCCTGAGATGTCCTCCCTCTTAAATTATTTTTGAAATTTGCATACATAATATTCACTCTTTATGGTGTAAAGTTCTATGGTCATAGAAAACGCATAGTGTCATGTATCCAACATTACAGTAACTTTGGTAACAGTTTTACTACCCAAAAAATTCTCTGTGGTTTACCTTTTCAACCTTCACCCCCCCACACACACACACACAACCCCATCCATTTCCCCTCTCTCCTGGAAACCACTAGTCTTTTTGCTATCTCAATAATTTTGTCTTTTCCAAATGTCATATAATTAGAATCATCCAGTATGTCATCTTTTCAAACTGGCTTCTTTCACTTAATATATGTTTAAAATTTGTCCCTACCTTTTTATGACTTGATCTCTCTCTCTCTCTCTCTCTCTCTCTCTGTCTCTCTCTCTCTCTTTTAAATCAGTCAATAATGCTGCAATGTATGGATTTACTACTATTTGTTTATTCACCTATGGAAAGACATCTTGTTTTTTACCTTATCCACTAGTGCCCTAAACATATTAGTTGTAGTTACTTTAAATTCCTGTTTAGGTATTTCCAAAGCATATTATATTTGACCCTGGTTCTGATGTTATTATCTCTTCTGAGTGTGTTTTTATTTGCTTGGTAGCATGTCTAGTAATTTGTTGTTGACTGTCAGACATAATATTATGGGTACTAGAAACAGAGGTAAAAGACCTCTAACGTGAAGCTTCATGTTAATTTGACTAGAATTTGGATTGTGTTTAATTTTTGATGTAACTGTGAATGCCAGAAGACCCAAATTCATTATTGCCCTTGCTTTTGGCTCTTCTGTTCTCTTGGAATTCCCTAAGAACTCCTCCTTAAATAGAGGAAGTGTCTTGCAGCTCTTTCAGCTGAAATCTTTTGTTATTATGCTTGAGATTTCTTCATGTATTGTAATGTATTGAAATTCTTTATACTCTTATGATGAAACTTCAGTTTTTTAGGGCTATGTGTCTCTGGGCTGTTATCTTCACAAGCATTTCTTAGCTTCTTGCCTCTTCAGCCAGATAAGAAAGGGAAAACTAAAGTTTGGTAAATGCCCTTCCCTTGATGTAGAAGACTCTGGCAAATCATTTTCCTGTGGAGAGTAGCCTTTATTATAGGGAATGCTGTGGATGTATTATTAAATGGTTAATTCTCCCCTCCCTTGCCAGAGTCAAGTTGTTTTGTTTTGTTTTTTTTTTTTTGACTCTTCACTGTAAGTCCATTGAGAAGTAAAACACTAGAAGTAAACCCCACAAAAGTGTGAGTTCCCCTAAGTCTATCTCACACTAGTATAAACCAGCCTCCAAAAATTGGCCAGAATTACCAATTACATGTTCTCACTCATGTACAACTTCAGTGGCCACTGCTTCTGAGGAGCGGGTCTCAACTGTGCTTCTGTGTATGTGCCTGTGTCTCAATTTTTGGATGATGGTTTGCTGTGCAACCTCAATTCTCTGATGAGTCCAAGAAAATTAATTGATTATTCAAAGTATTAATCTTTTTCTTCTTTAAGGATAGTAGTGAGGAATCCAACCATTTACTTATTAAATTTTTTTTTTACATTTGTATGTTTTTGAGAGACAGAGAGAGACAGAGCATGAGCAGGGGAGGAGCAGAGAGAGAGGGGGACATAGAATCTGAAGCAGGCTCCAGGCTCTGAGCTGTCAGCACAGAGCCTGACACGGGGCTCGAACCCACAGGCCACGAGATCATGACCTAGGTCGAAGTCGGACGCTTAACCAACTGAGCCATCCAGGCGCCCCACCAATAATTGTATATAGTAGAGCTGAAACTGGAATTTTAAACATATTATGTTTTAAAGATACAATGTGAAATTCAGAGACACTTTCTATCTGCATTGCCTTTCCAGGGTGGTGTACATCAGATAGAATAACCTAAATTATGCTCATTTAGACTGAACATGAAATAATTTTCAGAGATTGACAACAATAAAGATCTATTTCTTGCTCATGTTTTAGGTAAGTCAGTTGTGTGTTTAATTCTGTCATTCAAAACTCCAGATTAAAGAATAGCACCTCTCTGTGGCATGGTTTGTTTTGGTACAAGAAGGAAAAAAGAGATTGTGGGGTATGTTATCTTTAAAATATTCCGTTTTGAATTGTCCCAGGTCACTTTCATATTTCAGTAGTCTAAATAAGTTACATGAGCAAAGTTGTCAATAGTGAAGGAAAGGTCTCCCCGGCCCCCACAGCCACTACTGAGAAGCCACAAAGAATGGGTTTCTGAATATTCTGGACGAAAATAAAAGCTAATGCAACTAGTGATATAGATGTTCACATGCCACAGATGAAACTGAACATCATTCCTTATAGCTGTGTCATATTTGAATGTTTTAAAGTATCTTAACTTTGTTGTAGTTGGTAGTTGAGTTTATGTTATTTCCTTTATCTTTTGGATCTAGCCCCCTCATCCTTTGCTTGCTTGCTTGCTTGCTTCCTTCCTTCCTTCCTTCTGTTGTCCCTCCCTCCCTCCTTCCCTTCCTTTCCCTTCCCTTTTCTTTTCTTTCCTGTTGTTTTCTTTTCTTCTTTCTTTTTTCTGTGATATTAGAAAATCTGGTCGACCACTGCCATTTATCTACAGGATAATTTTATTGTTTGCTATGGCCAAGAAACCACCTCATTTATTTTATATTTATATACTAAACTTGAATATTGGATGAAATACAGTTTTAGTGTTTATTTTCATTTTATGTTATATCTTATAGCTAATCAATATACATAGATATAAGGATGTATTGAACATTCAGACATTTGTTATTTTTAATTTGGGCTGCATTTCTTATTTTCTATTCCCTCACCACTCATCTCCTCTAATTGCATATTGTGTTATTTGGGACAATAGAGATGAAAACAACCTTACCGAGTACAGAGTACCTTTTATAACTTCAAAAGTGGAGCTATGCAAGGTGAGTTCCATGTATAGAATAAATACACTATTTATCAAAATAAAAAGCAAGAATGTAGCCAACAATTCCTTGGCCAGCCCATATGTCATGACATTCTAAAATGGGGCAAACCACATAGATGCATTACAAGCACAGAGGCTGTTATACAAATGCTTTTATACTTTGTATACAAGTTATATTAAGAAAAGTGCTCTCAGTCTTAATCAGCACTGTAGGAAACATTTTATTGCCTTTTACATGCTCTCTTTACAAAGTAGTGCTTGCTTAATTAACTCCACCCTTACGTAACCAAAGATTAGTTTACAAAACAATATTAAAAGAAATTCTAAAGGGAGCATTTGTTGAAATAAGTTGGCTAGCCATTACTGCAAGAACAGCTTTGTGCCTACTAATGATTGGATTTATAACTGATGTCTCCTACTTTTAATGTTACACTATATTTTCCTAAATGTTTCTCAGCACAGTAGCTAGATGCAAATAAAAAAAAAAAAAGTTCTCCTACTTTCCATTTTCTTTGTAATTTACAAATGCAATAAAAGACTAGTTCATTAATGCAAAGGACAAATATGGGCAATACTTACAGCTATATACACTCATACACAAACAGAAACATGCAAATTATTATGGCAATAAATATAAAATATGGGAGAATGTATAAAGCACAAATTTCCCTTTTTAATAGAAAATCTGTGTACTGCATTTTAGTGCTCTAACTTGTCAAGGCCTCCCAACCAAATTCATGAAGAAAATAGAATAATATGAGAATAACAAGTAATAGTAATTCCAGTTAATATGTGCATCTTAATGCAAACCCATTCAAGGAAACGTATTAAATGAGGCAGTATTTCAGTAGGATAGTACAACCATAATCTGAATTATCTTTGATTACATAGCAATGGATCAAATAAATGTA
This sequence comes from Lynx rufus, assembly GCF_022079265.1. Lineage (NCBI taxonomy): Eukaryota > Metazoa > Chordata > Mammalia > Carnivora > Felidae > Lynx > Lynx rufus. The sequence continues at coordinate 40,731,875 of NW_025814823.1, forward strand.
TCATATCATGCATATTTTGTCTTGGCAAAATATTTTTTACTTATCAGTGATGATAAATGTGAGCTATTAAAGATTTATAATATGCAAGGAAAGGAGAGTTTTGCTGACAACAAAGGATATAACAGTGATTTTCATGGTCTAGGTTGCTATGGAACAAAAAAATGCTTAACAAGATACAGGTCAATACAAACAGGGCAGGGATGAAGCTTCATTACGGTGGGAGTGGAGTATTAACATAATTGATACAAATCATGTTGAAAGTGTAGACATATATACTAATATCGTATCAGGATTACCTAGACATGTTTTACATAGATACACAAAACTTGTTCAAGGCTAGACTTTTTTTTCCCTCTTTCTCATCTGTTTCTTCCTGAAAATTTTGATTGGTAGTGTTTAGTGCAATTAGTAATTTAATGTGTGACAATGCATATATTCCTTTATTTCAGTAGCTGGTGATCTTATTTTTCTTTAATGGATAATATAGATATTAGAACTTAAAGTGGAGACATTTTCTATTATCACATTTAAAACCCAAATGATTTCATTTAAAGAGCTATTGTTCTCAAGATTAGCATTAACATTTTTTTAGTTGCTGAAAGAATCAGGCATTCTCTTAAAAGAAACTTAAAAATATGTGATTTGTGAAAACTTTAGTAGCATCTGAAGCAAGTAAATTAAGTATGAAAAAGTAAATGTGATTAACATAGTTTATATGGAATATATATTGTAATATAGTTTAAAAATCTCAAGGCACACCATATCTTTCTGATGAATGCCTTAAAAGGCTTTTTAAGCCAGTTCACTGTTAGAGAGGAAGGCTTAGTGTTAAAAAAAAAAAAAAAAAAAAAAAACCTTCTCCACAATAGTAAGATGATTTTAATTTTCAAAGAAAATAATATCTTTCAAATTAAATATCAGTTATCTCTCAATTATTGCTTTCAACATAGTTTTTATACTTGTCTAAAATATAAGTGATAATAAAAATTACATCTCTTATTGATTAGAAATCAGTTATATAAAATTAATAACTGGCTTCTTGATTTAAAACAATATAATATTTGTGAGTCAGAAACATTTAGTAAATTTCTGTTTAAGAAAATTTAAAATTAAAGTTGAACTGTATATATAAATTCACACACAGGTCATTCCTTTGTAAACACAATGTTGGATAAAAATATTAAAAGACACATTGCAAAACTATATGCATATTTTACAATACTACAGTGTAAAATGTTTAAATGAATATGGTCAAAGATAGGTAGGAATTCAGGAAAAAGTACAATGGTTTGTCAAATTAATAAAAATAGAAATTATTTCTGATTTACTATTTCCTTCAGTGATACTGATTTGGAGTTTTTGTTACAAATAATATTTGTATACTCCTCTAAGTATGCTTGGTTAATGTTTGAAATCCAAGGGTTTACATTTATGTGATATTACTTCTATTAGTAGTATTGACATTCATTTTTTAAAGGCCAAATTTAAAATTCCATAGACTTGAATTTGAGTCCCATTTCCAGCAATAACTGGTTATTCAGCAAATTACATTTGTGTTAAAATGGGGGTAATAGTAAAATCCAACTCTTGAGGTTGGTATGATGGTGACATGAGATAATGCATGTGAGGAGGACCTTGGGATGGGGCCCAGTACATGTTAACATATTAGCTTTAAGAAACTGGAAAAGTAACACATTCTGTGTTAACAATTGATAGAATGCATTTAATATTTTATTTAAAAAAATATAGTACTCCAAAAAGTTGATATTCAATATGACATGATTAATCCAAGTATTACATTGAAAATATTATTTTATATTGCACTGTTTTAATTTTTCTTGTTTCCTTTGAAAGCATTTAAAAATTTATCATGATTGTTTCTCTGTCCACCCCCCCACTTCACCTTAAAAAAACAAATTAGACATATGAATAAGCACTGGACACAGTAGCTACTGATTCTAATGACTCCTTAAAAATAATCCATTGAATGCCATCTATTGCTTATCTCCTACCCAAAATATATTTTATATATGATTATTTATTATTAATATTCTTTATTCTTTTCCATTTTTCTTCCTCCCTCCTTTTCAATCTCCGTCCTCTTTTCACTATCTTTCTTCCTAATATGGGAGAGTATATATGATGTGAGCGGTGAAGTAATATCTACACAATTTAACACACTCTCCTCAAATGGTGGATAACTTCATAATTATCATTTAGCTCAGATATTTTGTGAAAGAAGAACAACTATGTAATCCATCTTTTGTCATGAAAAGAGCAAGGCTTGGGTAATATATCCCCACACATATGGTAACTGGACAGTTTTTCATTATATGGAATAGTGGTGTAGTACTCTAGAGAAAAAACAAGAAAGATAGACACAGAGAAAATAGATGTCCCTATCTATGGATAAGACAAAGAAATATTTAAAAAGCATTAAAAAAAGCATGCATGGCATTGCAGTAGCAGCAGCTGTGGAAGCATAAGTAGCACTAAATTATACATGCATCACTCAAAGAATAATTATGTTGTTCATCAATAATAAGCAATTATCTGAAAAAATCATCATGTCACATGCAAGCTCATTTGTAAAAAAAAATAAATAAAAGCACATATGTCACTGTAAAGATGTTTAAATATCATTTAACACTACATATTTATCAGATTAGATGCAGTTTTCAAACTCTGTGCTGTAAGAAGAGTAGGTAGTTTACTTTTTGACAATTTGTCACAAGGAAAATTAATTTACTTTTACAATTTTGGGAAACTAAGAAGAGAGGCCTATTATTTTTTCTTTCTGAAACTGTTCCAAAGTCCAGGTGAAAAACAGGCTCCAAACCACATAAAACAAAACACTCTGTTTAAACCAACAGTCGCATTCTCCAATTATTCAACTTGTCAGCCATGAGCTGACAGTTAAAAGACCAGAATAGATGGAGCCAATCACAAGCATCATCCTTTACTGTTCCATGCCTATGATTGACCTCCGCATACATTCCTACAGTATATAGTGTGCATTCAGTATGTAATTCTCTTTGGATCACACGATGGACTTTCTATTATTATTTTTTCATGTCTCCTGCCAGGTTATTTTCTCCTCCAATACTTTTCAAAGAGTTTGGTTGGTGATGGAAAATAAATATTCTGCCACAGATATTGAGTCTTAAAACCAAGCAATTCTTTGAGGATAACACCTGAGTCAGATACTTCTCCCCCAAGCAATGCCACAGAATCATTGCACATTCAGATATCATAATATTATTATTATTGTAAATATTATTATTATTATTAACATCAAAATATTAATAGGTAACACTGGTGCCAGTTTAAACTGTATATGTCAGAGGGTAAATAGTTTATAACATTCTTGTTGCTGATATTCATCGAATATTAATATTGTGTTGCCAAATTAATTTATAAAATCCAATATCTATTTGGAAAGACATGAAAGAACATAATTTTGAACTCCTTGAGATTAAATCCTATTGATGGGAAGTCTGACTTCAGTCACTACAATAGAAAGACACAGTTCCTGAAGTAATTCCCAGGCTTGAGCTGGGTTAAAGATCCATAGCCCCTTGTTTAAAGAAGTAACTGGGTTCTTTGAGGAAAAACCCTCCAACTGTATACTGCAAAACTTCCTCTTAGACTTCTTCAAAGGGACAAGCACCCATTTATTAGGGTGACTATGTATTAGAAAAGGAGACATAAGCAGACATTTTGGCAATTATTGCCTTTGAACTATACTATTTTCTTTTTTTTTTCAAAAAAATGTTTTAATGTTTATTTATTTTGAAAAAGAGAGAGAGAATGAACAGGGGAGGAGCAGAGAGATAGGGAGATACAAAATCAGGAACAGGATCCAGGCTGTTAGCAAAGAGTCCAACGTCGGGCTTGAACTCACAAACTGCAAGATCATGACCTGAGCTGAAGTCGGATGTTTAACTGACTGAGCCACCCAGGTGCCCCTACTTCTTTCTTTACTAATTTACTCATCCATTCATTTGCTAGTTCATTGCCATAGTTTGATTATCTGCACCTTAGTTATCAGAAATTGTTTTATTTATTTATTTATTTATTTATTTATTTATTTATTTATTTGAGTGTTATTGACTCTGTCCAGTTAAAATGTAACTTGCAAGGGATCAGCGACTTTTTCTTCTTTGGTGCTATATTGCCAGTAGTTAGAACACTGCCTTGATAGATAGTAAGCATCATACTTGTTGACTAACTAAATAAAAGAATGAAAATCTTTTCATATGTCACTTAACAGTTTGGTTGCTCATCATTATCAAGACATAAATTAGTCTAAACTGAGAGAAAACAAGTAATTGAATTTTTCATTAAATTATTTTAAATAGCAATTAAATTAGAATACACACACATGTGTACAGCACATAGTTGAAATTATATTGAAAAGTAGATAATCTTTTCTTTATTTATTGAATACATACCTATGGAGCACCTGCTACATTTCTGAACTTTTCTGAGAATTAAAGATGCAAGAATGGAATAAATTTCATATATATATATATAAAAAAAGATGCAAGAATGGGTTCCTATTTTTATGGAGTTTACATGCAAGTTAATGAAGATAACTCAGAAACAAATAAATGTATGTCTAGCTGTGATACATGCCAGAAAAAGTCTCTATGAAAAAGAGATATTAGGCAGTTCTGGAAAAAGCAAACGATGTGGCTTACATAGTGATCTGGAGGAAGAGTATCAACGGCAAACTGAAATGAAAGTTTGAAGACTTGAGTTAGGAAAATGCTTGTCACACCTGAAGATGGACAAAAGAGTCAGTACACCTGGAGATGGTTACACAAGGAAAGATGTTGTTGCTGTTAAGACCCAACAGGCATCTAAAGTCCGGATTTTGTCTGGCGGGGGGGGGGGGGGGTCCCGAAGTCATGTAAGGACTTTGGATACTACTGCAAGTAATATTGGAAGCTATTGAAATATTTGTTCTGAGGAGGGGGAAAGAGATTTAATTTTAAAAGAATAATAATACCTGCACTGTGTAGAATAGCTCATGCTGTTGAAAATGGGAGAGATAATGAGTGATAACAGTTGTTGCTGTCATCCAGGTCAGAGACATTCATAACTGGAAAAAAAAAATTAGTTGAGTAAGTGGTAGAAATTATAGGTTTCTAAATATATTTAAGTGGGATGGAAAAAAAGGATTTCTTTCTTTTGTTTTTTTGGAAAAACGGATTTCTGATGAACAGAATAGGAGAAAGGATTCAAGGATAAGAACAAGTTCTGTTTTCTTAGAAAGAAAGAAGAAAACAACTTTCACTTAGTAGCAAAATGGAATTGCCATTTATTGACTTGACAAAGACCGACAGCCAGATTTGATGTATCTGGATGACAGGGTGGCAGGCTAACAAACTGTATGTGCACATTAGATATACCATTATTTAAAATTTAATCTTCAGTTACCGAGTTACTGAAGTTTAATCTTTAGTTAGGAAGGAGATAGGAGAGGAAAACATAAGAATAGAGAATATACAATTGATTGGTTAAAAAAATATAAATAATAAAATGGAGGGAAATACTTAAGAGGAAAAAAAGTCATTCAGTGGTTGTTAAGGTGAATGTTAAATTAAAAGTGTTCTTTTTCACACATTATCATTACCTTCTAATGTTGTTTCTATTAATATTTGAAATTCCAAAAGGCATTTAAAATCGCAGAAGGAAAGAAAGAACCATTTAGCCTAGAGTTTCCATATGAGAATGTTCAATTTGAATGAAACTTTTCTAATTTATTAGCTAATTAGTGGCAGTAAAAGCATGGAGTTGCTCAAAAGCAAAACAATATATATTAAGGGTGTCAGATGTGTATTTGCACAGCCCCATCTGCCTGTTAACCAGCTTGCAAAACTCACTTTCTTCAGGCTTATATTCTAAACACAGCAAGCAAACCGTAAACTGCTATGGAGAAGTAACTTTTCTACTGAGGGGTCTTCCAGTGGCAGTGGCCAATGTGATTTAAAAAAAATGTACATTACTTTATTTGGCTTAAAGCCTGAATATGGTTAGTGGCCTACAGCTATTTCAGCAACCTATGCCTTCATCAGATGTGATTCTTCATTTAACTACTCACTGGCCTTAAGCCATTTATGAGACAAGCAAAACTATTTTAAATGTAAAAGTAAATTAAATACTACTGTGTAATTATGATAGTTGATTATCATAAACATATAAATTTTCAAATTAACAGACCCCTTGGATGAAGTTCATTCATATCACAGTCAAGTTAAAACTATCTACAACACCTTCATCATTTAATTTTTCCTCAAATATTTGGTAGTTCCACAAACATTACAGTTTTAAGAAGCAAAAAAAGAGATTTTAGTTAAATGTATATGAGTATAATTAGGTGAATAAGTAGAAATACTAAGTGATTATTCATATCTAATCTTACAATCTTCTCATTCCTTTATCATATTTATTTATGAACATATATATATTTGGCATGAATAATATATATGTATTCTCTTCCACTAACCACACACACATACACACACGCACACACACACACACACACACACAACCATGCACATTATTTGAAAGATTTCTCCCCAGTGCATCTGGGTGGCTCAGTGTGTTAAGTGTCTGACCCTTTATTTCGGCTCAGGTCATGATTTCATGGTTCTTGAGATAGAGCTCCGCATCAGGCTCAATGCTGACAACATGAAGCCTTCTTGGGATTCTCTCTTTTCCTCTTTGTCTGCCCCTGCCTTCGCTTGTGCTATTTCAAAATAAATAAACATTTTTTAAAAAAGAGATTTATCCCCCAAATACAAAGCAACTGTACTTTTTGCCAGGTTTTTATTTAAATTCAACTGTTTTTTCTTTTAAGTTTTAACTGTAAGAGATAAATAGAATCTATGGGGATTTCCACACTCCACAAAACTCCACATTGTTATTTCTTACACAGTTGTTTAGGTACATTAATTTGAGTTCTTCAACATAAAAATAATTAATAAAAACAAACTAAAAAAGAAAGCTTAATAGAAACTGCAAATGAAGGGAGGAAAAGAATATGAGCACAAAAGCCAATTGCAAAAGTAGCTCCCTAAGAAAAGAACAAGATTTTAGAAACAAACTTTACAACAGTTTCAAAGAAATTTCATTCATAAATTCTCCTGGAAAAAAAACAAAAAAGTAATACAGTAAAACCTTGGTGTGTGAACATGATTTGTTTTGGAAACATGCTTGTAAACCAAAGCACTTGCTTTGTGTTGAGACTCAAAGCATATTTCCCCATAAGAAATAATAGAAACTGAGATGATTTGTTCCACAACCCAAAAATATTCATATAAAAATGATAAAAATACTGTAATATAATACAAAATAATAGAAATACAAAATATGAAGAAAAATCAATAAATTACCCTGTACTTACCTTTGAAAACCTTTGGGGCTGGTGTGAGGGAGACAAGAGAGAGAAGGGTTATCATGTAGGAAGACTTTCACTATCACTAATGGAATCACTGCTATCTGTTGGCTCACTGGAATCTTTTTCCGCATGGTGGCCATTGTATACGCTTGCACGGATGTTGACTATGTTACAGTATTGATAAACTCTTGTCGTATACTGTATTTCATGTAACTGGCAATAAGGCAGCAGAGGAAAGGGTCTCTATCTGTAGTCAGCCTGACCTAGAAGGAAGCAAAGCATTCCTCAGCTAACTTTTCTAGAGAAAATCAAAGGACTGTTCATAGGTTCTTTGAAGGGACAGAAAATACACTAATGCCAGTTGTGGGCACCTTCCAATGTTTTGAAAACTCACTGCTTTCTGCCAAACACTGTGACCTGAGACCGAGCATCCAAACATGGGATATGATCACCCACAATCCCACAGCTAGAGAGAGAGAGAGAGAGAGAGAGAGAGAGAAGAAACATTGGTTCAGTGGTGATCATGTGACATTCAGTGTCATACTACTCGTATTGCAAGACCTCGCTTGTTTATCAAGTTAAATTTATTAGAAATGTTTGCTCATCTTGCTGAACACTCATTGAACAATTTACTCCCAATCCAAGGTTTTACTGTACATAATTTTAAGATAATTGTGAAACCATGGAGAAGGTAAATTAAAAAGCTAGTGATTTTGGTAATTATTGAAACCTAAAATAGTTTAAAAACACAGATAAACATAACACAGGTTATGTTAAAAACCTAGAACATGACAGATTAAATACAAAATCTTGACCAGAGTACAAATTTTAAAATATTAGAAAATGAAATAAGATGAGGGGTGCCTGGGTGGCTCAGTTGGTTACATGTCCAATTCTTGATTTCAGCTCAGGTCATGAGCTCACTATTCATGAGTTTGAGCCCTGCATCTGGCTCTGCCCTTTCAGAGCAGTTTGGTATTCTCTCTCTCCCTCTCTCTCTGCCCCTCCCCCACTCATGTGTGTCCATGCATGCTGATGTGCTCTCTCTCTCAAGAATAAATAAATTTTAAAAAATGAAACAAGATGAAAAACATGAAAATTCTTATACTATACACCATTGAAGTGGAAGTTAATGGTGACGTAGCGTGTGCATTATTGATGTATTTCAGTGAAATGTTAACACAGAGAATAGAAAAATATTCAGTGTTATGATGAAAAGAAACTCTTCTTTTTTTTTTTTTCAATGTTTATTTATTTTTGAGACTGAGAGAAACAGAGCATGAATGGGGGAGGGGCAGAGAAAGAGGGAGACACAGAATCTGAAGCAGGCTCCAGGCTCTGAGCTGTCAGCACAGGGCCCGACACAGGGGCAGATTACAGCAAAACAATCTAACTATACCACAAATGTATGTATGGCATAACTTGATTTAAGGGGGTATGGAAAAAGGTGCTAACTTAAATAACTTTGGAAAATGATTCATTTTGCCTGGAAGTTTCAAAACTTAACATGAAAGGAAACATATGTGTATATGGATTAAGCAAATGACTAATGAATGGCAGATGATCAGAGCCAGGGTTTTCACTGCTGAAGACAGACCACAGATAACAACGATGTAAGGCTATAATTTAAGTATGTGATACTGGATCAGATTCTGAGATCTCAGCATGAAATCATGCTTGTTTCATATAACTAGAGATGAATACATGCAAACCTAATTATAAATATCTATGTATGCAAGAGTTCATATACATATAATTCTTAATTTTGACTAGTCCTGTCAAATAGAGTGTGTCATAATGTGTGTGTGTATGTGTGTGTGTGTGTGTGTGTGTGTGTATATATATATATATATAGTCATAGTAAAAAATATGTATATTTTTGTGTAGGAAAAGAGAGTCATATATAAAGACCGTTATATATATGTGTGTGTATATATATGTAGAGAGAGTCCTATATAGAGTCATATATGTATGTATACACACACACACACACACACACACACACACACACACACACACAAAGACAGAGACAGAGACAGAGAGAGACTGATTCATTACAAAGGGTGACAAGTCTCAAGATCTATAGTCTGTAAGCTGAAGACCCAAGAGAACTGAGTATATATAGTTCCAGTCCAAGTCTGAAGGCCTGAGAACTAGGAGAGCTGCTGATATAAGCTCCAGTCAAAAAGCTAGCAGGACTAAGACCTAAGAAGAGCCAGTGCTTCTGTTGGAGTACAAAGACAGGAAAAGATCAATGTGCTAGCTTACACAGTCATGCAAGAAGACTTCCCTCTTACTTAGCCTTTTTGTTCTATTCAGGTCTTCAGTTGATTTGGTGAGGCCCACCAACATTAGGGAAGGTAATTGGCTTTACACAGTTTATCAATTTAAATGTTAAACTCGTCCCAAATCATCCTAACAGATACATCCAGAATAATGTTTGGCCAAACATCTATGCATGTTGCAGTCCCTTCAAATTGATACATAAAATTAACCATCACAAATAGATTATGAAAAGGATGGGGGAAAAAGTGACCTTGCAGTAGAGAAATCTGGCAAACACTACTTAAGTCAGATGACCAAAGTCAACATCAATAGTAATAATGTCACAATGATAGGAGGTACTCTTGATATGGTATGTTGAAAATGTTAATTTATCTCTAAGGTCATCCTCCCCAAACCATTACCCAAGTCTAACCATGAAAAAACATTAGAGAAAGCAAAATTGAGGGACATTATACAAAATACCTGAGTAGCACTCCTCAAGACTCGTTATCAACCACAGAAGTTTGATAAAGTGTCACAGATCAAGGGGGCTAAGAAGAGATGAAAAGTAAATGTAATGTGGTATACTAAATGGAATTATGAAAAGAAAATGTAATGTGGTATACTAAATAAAATTATGGAATAGAAAAGGACATAAGGTAAAAACTATGAATATGAACAAAGTATAGAGTTTAATGAATAGTAATACAGTGGTATCAGTTCCTTGGTTGTGACAAGTATATAGTGATGCTAACAATAGAGAAAACTGGGAGAAGATTTAAGGGACCCCTCTGTATTATCTTCACTTCCTTTAAAAGAATCTAAACCTATTCATAAAAGTATTTGTTAAAACATACAGAATGGTGGGGCATCTGGGTGACTCAGTTGGTTAAGCATGTGACTCTTGAGGTCATGATCTCACAGTTCCGTGAGTCTGAGCCCCCTGTGGAGCTCTGTGCTGACAACATGGAGCCTGCTTGGGATTTTCCTCTCTCTCTCTGCCTCTCTCTGCCTGACCTTGGCTTGCTGTCTCTCTCAAATAAACAAACAAACAAACATTAAAAAATCCATACAGAATGGTTATTATTAATATATATTCTAATAAGTCATTGCATTTTAAGGAAAGAGAAATAATCCTATGGATACTAAGGTAGATTTAGGCTGACCTCAGACTTTCTCAAAAATACTCACTCACTGCTTAAGAACAGAGGAAAATATGTTCAGAATTTGAGAAAGATAGTTTTTAATCCAAAAGATAATATGCCAAAGTTATTGTTTCAGTACAAAGTACCAAGTATAATTTATACAACATGCACACAAACAAAACACATTTTAAACATAAGAGAAATTCATAAAAAGAATGCCTAATCCATGAGTTTACTTAGAGAAAACTCTGTTTTCTTATGCAAACAATTAGACAAAGGGTGGTTCAAACTAATCCTTGAATGGAGAGTTCAGGATAAATAGTATACTTTGCTGAATCAATTTCTGATAGTTACATATATTACAAACAGCAATAGAAATCAAACGGAATTTAATGTTAAAACATTTTAGATATTTAAATTTTTAATGTTAATAATAAGTTGGGAAGAAAGAAGAGAAAATGTTGGAGAACTATAAATATACATAATTTTCTCATCTTTCAAAGCACTGTTAGTAAATTTTTAAATTGAAATATACACTTTAAACTGGGTATAAATAAAAACCTCCCATTATAACTTGTTTCTAAAGTCCACCAGGATCATGCTTTATAAATTATGTTAGGTGATGCAGGACTTTTGTTGTTATTGCTGCTGTTGTTAGCTCAAGTACAAACTTATTCTCCCATCTCAGAGATATTTGTGCACATTATATTACAGAGAAAGAGACTACCTGTTGCCCTCACTTGGACAGACACTGTGAAATGTGGACATCTGGCTAATCATTCTTGCAATCTGCCACTTTACTTCCCTCTTCATAAACTGATCTTTTGATCTCTGTTATCCCTTCAGAGTCATGTCCTTATGAATCTATCCATCAAATGACAAACTCCTGGCCTCACTAATATTTTTTGACAGGCAGGCATTACCTGACCCTGTGAGCCTACCTAGAATCTTGATTCTAAAACTCCTCAATGTTATTTCTTCTTGTCTGTAGAAGATTTATTGTTTCAAACAGTGGTGTTTGTTTCACATACATATCCAAACTTCAACACCTGTGTATTACCAGGCTAGAGAGTATATACACACACACAGCACATCCCACACCATGCACACACACATGCACATACACATATGTACATTCATGTTTATAACAGAAGCCCTAGACATTAAAATTTAGCTGTTTTGAGTATACATTTTTCCTTTAAGTTTCAGAGTAATATTTGAAGTGTTTATAGTTATGATGTCAAGGAAAAATTATACTTGATAGAGTAAAACAGGGAAGATTTTATTCAAGGTTATTGCAATAAGGTCAACACTGTTGTAATAGGGAGGAGAGATTGAAATTGACTCACCTGAAACAGAAGGAAGGCCTGAGGATTTTTAAATAATGTACTGAGCTTATGGAAAAGACATTAGATGAGAGCTTGGTCTAAGAGTTAGGCCCTCTGTGTTTGCTGATTGTTGCTTATCCAAGTTAGACTTCTACTTTCTCTGGAGAGTAGGAAATAGATGCACTGTCTTTCTTGATGATTACATTTTATAGGCATGACTTCTAGGTCCTTGAGAAAAGACATTACTGGCTAGTAAAATTAGCTAAAGACAGGAGAATATTTACATCTCAAAAGAGTACAGAAGATCTGCAATTACACGTTTTCTAATGTAAAAATTCTCTAAGAAAAGGGAAGTCAGGGGCCTACCGAGTCAGGAGGAAAACTAGAAAGTTTAGTTGAACTGAGGGAAATGTAAAGGTTGTCTTGGTTTGCCACAGAGCTCTTGCATAATTATATCCCCATTTCCACATCTTGCATCACCCACCAGGTCCCAGCACACACACTGCCCATTTCGACAGCCACACCACTTTACTTGTAGTATTCAGATACGCCATATTTGATTTCATGCTTCTGTTCTTTCCACCACTTTTCTTTCTTATGTAGCTGTTTGTTTATCAGATCCAAAATACATGATTAGGGTCTCTGGAATCTCTCCTTGCTTCAATAATTTGATGCTTTTACCTTTTATCTGTTCTCCTCTTGTATCCATATAAGCTTGGTGTAATGTTATAAGAGTGTGGGCTCTGGAGTTATATTGGCTGGGGCTAATGCTGGACCAAATACTAATTAGCTGCATAATTTGGAAGGTTATTTAATCTCTTGGAATTCTGGTGTCTTGTATGTAAAATGTAAATAATTATAGTACCTATCTCATATACTTTACTTCTTTCTTCTTTTATGTAATATTTTGGTGAAGATGAAATTAATACATGCAAAGTGAAAACCAGAGTATTGTTTTATCATGCCACTCAAACTTCTATTATTAATTTCTGTTTATGTCTTCTTCTAAGCTATAAGTGACATTAGAATGAAAAGTAATTTTTATGTTCTTTGGTGTGTCTTGTGCCTAGAACAGTTTTTTTTCTTTAGTATTTATTATTAAATGCTAACTGAAAGCAAGTTCAGTTACTGAAATTTTACATTACCACATATAAATATGATGTCAAGAGATTTCTAGTTTTAAAATGATATGAAGAGATTTATGGTTTTAATCTATATTGATATATTTGTTAAACATTAAAATAAATATTAGGGAATAAAAATTTCTTTTCATTTGTTTATCTGTTCCATGTTTGCTTAAACTCCTTCCTTTTGTTTTGAAATTTCAGTTTAGAAAGTAATATTTTTTAATCCTCTGGGAGGAAAATACAGCAAAATATACACTATTTAAAAATGTAAAAACTATTGGGATGATTTAAGAGAGCAAAAATTACCAAGTTATTGAACTATTTATTATTTTTTTAAATCACTAATCTGAAGTTTCAGTAGAAAAGGGAAAAAGTAGCAATGTTTACTCCCTTCATCTTTTGGGGGAACTTTAAATGTCAGTCAATCTGATCACTGCTGACATGGACTTTTCACTGACACAGATTTTTCCCCGAGGTCATGAGTTGTTCCCATATGATAGGCAGTATTACCAAAGTATAGGCTGGACATGGTCACAGAGAGAATCTGGAATGGAAAAGGCCAAACAATATTTTGATCCTCTGCGAACCACTTTGAAAACTTGGTCAATGCAGATAATGCAGTTTACATTCTAGGACTGCCCACAGCCCCTAAACAACCCTAAGCCTCTCAGGATGCTGGATTACTTAACTGGTAATGAAAACACAAAATAAACAAATTGCTATAGTAACATATGAGAAAAATTTTTAGGCAGCATCCAGGTAAATACTGAGTGGGCCTAAGCAGAACCATGGTATTTCAGAGCAAATAACTAGGATAGACTTTTGAAATTGAAGTTAGAATTAAAAACTACCCGGATGTAGTATAACTATAGAAGGCAGAAAAAAAGGTCACTTTTATGTAATAGCTATTTATTTTATATTCATAAGGAGTTGTCCTTGGGGACAATGTCTGGATACAGATTATATAGCAGCAGAAAACTAAGCAACAATGTTAAAATTCTTAATTTATCAACTAAAAATAGTACTGTAGGGGAAAACAGAACATGAAAAATTTGCAAAGAAGACTGCGTACTGGCCATAAGTATGATAGACACAATTTAGCTGTCATTTTCAAGTCTTTTTAGTACTCATTTTTTAAAGAAAATTACAGATTACAGAGAACGATAGTAAAAGAGTAAAGCAGTCAAATATGAATTTCTCACTCATCTTGATCTCCAGGATTCTGTACCCCAGGGGCAAGCTCTGTTGCAGCATGCCAGTTAATAGAGACACTCTTAAAACAAGATGACAGATACTTAGACAATGAAAAATGAAAAAAGGTATATAATTTCTTTCCTACTATTAAAATGCTAGTGAAAAGTAAGTGATCACACATTGGTTATTATTGTATAAAATAACTCTTATGGTAAAAAGCCATACATAAAACATATCTAGATAAAACTATGTGAATGAGTTTAACTCCTAAATTAATCTCTTGTGAGGAGGTATGTTGTCATCTTCAACACTGTCTTACACATTGAATTTGTTTTGGTGTGTAATATTCTTTTTGAAATTAATTAATTAATTAATTTGGTGCAATATTATTTTAAAGCAGCTGTTTTTATTCGGTAAGTAGTGTATTAAGATTCTTGCATGTGTGTGTAGGGCGCCTGGGTGGCTCAGTCGGGTTAAGTGTCAGACTCTTGATTTGGCTCAGGTCATGATCTCATGTTTCATGAGATAGAGCCCCACATCAGGTTCTGTGCTGACAGCACAGAGCCTGCTTGGGATTCTCTCCCTCTCTCTCTGCCCCTCCCTGCTCTCTCTTTCTCTGTCTCAAAAAAAATGAATAAACATTTAAAAAAAAGATTCTTGCATGTGTGTGAAAATTGTAGTTTGTAGTTCAAGTTTTACATTCTCCTTGTCACTTTCTCTTGAAAGAGAATTTTAACCTCAAAAAGATAATTAATAATCCTCCAATCTCAAAATTTTATCTTAAATAAGGTATATAGCTTATAATCTATATATTATTAAATTATTTAAGGGACCAGCTGTAAATAAGTAGAAAAAATACCCTTATATCAGAAAGTATGGAAGTCCAAATCCAGCCAAATATTCAACTTGCTTATGGAGTAAAATATTCTGAAAACAGAGTCAAGAAATCTCTACTTGAGGCAGCATAAGATTTCCTACTCAGTCTTGCTCATCAGTCAGACAGAAGTAGTAGATAAATTTTAGTCCAGCTCCTCTATATCCCAGTAACCTCTTCTTCCTAATATGCTGTGTTTTAGGCAGAAAAAATTTGGTTTTGGGCAGAGATACCAGAAAACTGAGGACAGGGATACTGTAGTTGCTCAAGTGTGACAGAATCCAGGAAGGAAAAGAAATAGAGAATCTCTAATTTTTGTCTACTCCTAATCCTGACTGACTCCTGAACTCTGCATGCATAGAGCAGATCTAATCAGCTAAAGACAAAGTATGAAGTAAGATCAGAGCTGCTTCCCAAGAAATAGAGTTTCATGTTCAAATCCTATAAAGATAATTGTTTGCCACTTCAAAAGAAACAAACTTCTTGGAGAAAACAAACAAACAAACAAATAGAATCTAGAATCTCTAAGTCATAATATCCAGTGTATAATTCAAAATTACCCAACATAGGGGTGCCTGGGTGGCTCAGTTCATTCAACATCCAACTTTGGCTCAGGTCATGATCTCTCAGTGAGTTTGAGCCCTTGTCAGGCTCTGTGGTGACAGCTCAGAGCCTGGAGCCTGCTTCATTCTGTGTCTCCCCCTCCCTGCCCTTCCCTTGCTCGTACTCTGTCTTTCCCTCTCTCAAAAATAAATAAACATTAAAAAAAATTTTTTTAATTACCCAACATAGAACCAAAAAAAAAAAAAAGAGGAATAAGAAGAAACATATCCTCAGGGAAAAAAAAAATGATATAGACCCTGAGATAACCCAAATGTCAAAAATGTCAGTCAAAAATTTTAAAGCAACTATTATAACTCTTTTGAATGAATTTTTTATGAATATTCTCACTGTGAATAAAAATAATTTAAAAGACATTTCTGCAGGAAACTAGAAATTATTGAAAATGTAAATTATGTAACTGAAAAATATAGTGTCTGAACTATATAATTTACTAAGTGGATTTAAAGCAGAATTAATATTACAGAAGAAAGAGTCATTTCATGATATATCAATATACATTATTCATGTGAGAAACAAAAAGAAAAACGAGTTTTTTTTAAAACCAGAGTGTCAGAGACCTTTGATATAATATGAAGTGATTAAACATGTGTTTAATTAGTGTGACAAAAGAAAAAGAGATAGATAGGAGAGAAAAAAATGTTGAGGAAATAGTTGCTGAAATTTTCTCAAATTTGACAAAAGCCAGAAATTTACAATTCCAGTTTAGCTGAATATGTTAATGTCTCCACTTCATCCTGGAAAGTGTCTGAGACTGGATAGTGAAGTACAGAATTACCTAGCTATAAGGCAGAAGTTTGCATGGAGCCAAACATTTTATTCCTTAAATTGCCCCCAAATTGAAACATATGTACAACCTAGAACACATTGAAAGTTAGTGGGAAAATGGATTAACCAATCACTATATGTACTAGTGCATTATGGGAGAAAAACTAAAAGCGAGTTCTCAACACTATACCATAAAGAAACATAAATTGAAGATAGAAAAATGACCTGAAATGAAAACAAAATGCATATTTCAGATAAAAATATAAGCCATCATTATGATATCGAGATACAAAAATATTAATTGCAGATATAAAATTCAGAGTTCTCAAATGTTAGTAAATGACTATTTATATTTTGAAAAATACCTGTCCAAACATAGAGACTATGATTCAGGGACAAATAAAGGGGTTTACATAAACCTTACATAAACCGTTTATTATGTTTAATAAAGGAATTATGATTTGGGGAACAAGGAAGAGGTTTTGTATCTTTCTACCTTCTTCTTTGCTTATATGTTTTACTTTTGAACTAAATAGTCTAAACTTGTTTGTTGATTAATACCCAGTAGAAAAATTAAGATAAAAATAATTTTCAAAAGAATAGAAAACAAAACAATGGAAATAAACTGATGAAAAATAATAAATATTCATAATGTACATTGATTTCAACATAAATTATTTAAACAGATATGAGTGTTTTCACATAAAAATGTCAAACTTTTTCTTTGTACTTCCTTCCTTTTTTTTTTTTTTAAACTTTGTTAGAACTATACTATTCCAGGGGCGCCTGGGTGGCGCAGTCGGTTAAGCGTCCGACTTCAGCCAGGTCACGATCTCGCGGTCCGTGAGTTCGAGCCCCGCGTCGGGCTCTGGGCTGATGGCTCAGAGCCTGGAGCCTGTTTCCGATTCTGTGTCTCCCTCTCTCTCTGCCCCTCCCCCGTTCATGCTCTGTCTCTCTCTGTCCCAAAAATAAAATAAAAAAAAAAAAAACGTTGAAAAAAAAAATTAAAAAAAAAAAAAAAAGAACTATACTATTCCAATACTGAGAACTATTTAATTCCAATACAAACACATCATCTGGACCCCTCTTTTGGGAGTTATTATTATTATTATTATTATTATTATTTTTGTAATACTTGCAGTTAGGCCTAGTAAATGTATCTATCATTGATTCTGATTCATCTATTGGCTCATCATTTGAGGAACAAAAATAAGTATTTTTATTTACTAATAAATCCCACCTTCTCTATAGACTGTATTATGATTTCCGTGTGTTATATAAACAAAGTTGTAGAAAATAATTTCACTGAAAGTTTTCTCATATTTAACCTTGATATGGACTGCTGTGTTTGTGGAAAATAATATGAATGGAAAAAAATTCTACGAAAATAAATGCATTATAATTGTTAATGAGATATCTTACCTTGGGCTCTCTGGAAAGGAGAAACTGAGGTACACATGTACTGTCAGTGCTCTGTTGATGTGAAAATCCAGGGGATCAAGAGAAGGAGTGATAATTCCCTAGAGAAGAGAACAAGGGGGAATATTTTTCCATGTTTCATCTTTCATTGGTTAAATCTGTTCCACTGGGTGTTAACTGTCCTTCATACAAGAATGAGAGTCTCTCCTTTTCTGTAGGCTCTACATGTAGGTATGTTAAATGTGTGACAGTGGTGGTGACCAGAATTTAATGGCTATAGGAAGAGAATGATATCCTGACTAAAATAACCTACTCAAATGCTTGATTCTGTATTAGGAGGGATAGTGGGGCAAGGCCAAACAAATCTGGGATGGAACATAAATTCAGTCAGTCTATTTGGATCTCATCTGGGAGCAAGAGGCACTGGCCTCTTTCTGGAGAGGAAGGGAATGGAGTTCCCTCCTATCAGTTGATGGCCGTTTGCAATCTTCCAAAATAATTTATAAAGGGATTAACAAGCCAAGATTAGTGCTTTGATGTTACAGTTTTTCCTGGAGTTATAATTGTTATTCATCAGTTTCCTCTTTTGCTAACCATCCTAGGTCTGACCTATAGTTTAGCTGGTGTGTGTAACTTGCCTCTAGACCTTCAAACTCGGGGGATCTGAGCATGAAAATTTATACATTCTCTTATGAAACACTCTCTTTCAGAAAGAAATGGCAATAGAATTCTAAGCTGGTGATTTTCCAAAGCTGTGCTTTTCCTCTTTAATTTGGCCCTTTCTATTTTTCAATTTTGCTTTGTGAATACTTTAATATAAACATGTTTGCTATCTTGTCTGTGCACTTGTACTTTCAGATTAGGTAGGACATTTCACATTATTAAAAAGTCCTTCCTCATTATTTTTACTTCTACCTTTGGGTGTCCCACATGAATTTTAGTAATGTTTACAACCTTAACTAATTCTTTAAACAGAAGGATAATGACAGTTTACTAAACAATTTAGAGTTAGTACATCTCATAGAGAATGAACAATTTAGGTGCACGAATTATGTGGATTTTAGTAGTTGATACATAGGACTTTATTAACGTTTGGGTAGAAATTTGGGGTAATTAAAATAAGCTAAAAATAGTACATTCATATTGTGATTCATTGTTAGCATACCTTAGTATTAAACAATATTAAAGACCTATTATCTTAAAAAGTGTTTATATCTGGGCTATTTAACTAGGAAGCATACATATGTTTATCATAACACTAGTTATAGGTAATAAATGACAATATTCACATCTAAAAGTATTTTGAATATTTATATAGACAATCAACAAAATAATATAATTGTTTGCTGTTATACTTACCATATAGTTAATCTTAAGATATGATGAAAGGTGGTAATGTGTGTCTAATATTTATTGAATGCTGGGATATTAGATTTGACATGCATTTATATTACTTCCATTTCACAAACAAGAAATCAGGAGCTCAGAACTATTAGTGCTTGTCCACTATTAAACAGCCAATAATTCAGCATTTAAAACCAGGTCTTTGGGGTACAAATTTGGAATGAATGCTACTTGTTTGTACAATTTATGTTTATTCTGAAATAATTAAAAAAATTTTAATGTTTATTTATTTTTGAGAGAGACAGAGACAGAATGCGAGTGAGTTAGGGGCAGAGAGAGAGGGAGACACAGAATCCGAAGCAGGCTCCAGGCTCCGAGCTGTCAGCACAAAGCCTGACGTGGGGCTCGAACTGATGAGCTGTGAGATCATGACCTGAGCTGAAGTCAGACACTCAACCGACTGAGCCACCCAGGCACCCCATATTCTGAAATAATTTTAATATTCATTTTTTTATCTTTGTACTCTCCCATATTATATTTAAACATGACTAGCAAAATGTGCTTAATAGGTTATTTCAAAATGAAAAAAAATACTTAATTCTAAGTTTCAGGCTTCAAATTGCTTTTAATTACCTACCACATTCAACAGGGGGAGTTTCAGGCAGATTTGCAGTGTCTGAAGAAAAGAACACGCAAATGAAATAGGAAGAGAATGCAGAGGTGCAACAAAAGAAAAAAAGTGTTGTGAAACTGAGTTCTAGTAGGAAACATACAGGGTGCTGGTGTTCATCTGAGCACAGAATGAAAAACGTCCTTAGGTACCTATGGGAGATAAATGGATTAAGAAAAGCCATTCAGGTATCTAATGAGAAGAAAAAGAAGCAAAATTCACTTATCAGGTATGGAGGGTTACTCAGGTTGATCTCAGGTTTACTCACAGTACAATACAGATCTGAGAAGACAGGAGGTATCAGTGTATACAAAATGCTGAGAGTTCCTATGATCCCAGAGTATTTTACCCAGCCATGATGCCATTTGACTAGAAATATGACAGGCATGAATTTTCAAATATGAAATAACTCAGATATAGAGCACTGATAAATAGTTGTGAGAAAAAACATTGTGAAATGGCAATTAAGAAATAAATAAAAATTAATATACCACGAAAGGAAAAAAGTGAGTGTCCATTAACACTGACAGCACAGAGCCTGATTGGGATTCTCTCTCTTCCTCTTTCTTGGCCCCCTCCCCCCACTCGCATTCTCTTTCTAAAAAATAAATAAATTTATAAAAACAAACACAAAATTATTCTCAGGAGGTTTTCCCAATGTGAGAGAATGTGTTGGCAAGAATTACAGTGCTAATTTTATCTTCTTTATTGATAGAGAATTAATATACACTACTTTATATATTTCTACACCATATGTGTATATATTCCTGTTGACAAACACACACACACACACACACACACACATATATGTACACACGATATACATGTGAACAGCTCCTGCCTCTTAATATTTCATATAATCTATTCTTTTAAGTTTTTATTTAAAATCCAACCAGTTAACATACAGTGTAATATTAGTTTCACATGTACAATTTAGTGATTCAATACTTGCATACAACACTCATTGCTCATCACAAGTGCACTCCTTAATCCCCATTCCATATAATCTTTTTTTTTTTTTAAAACACAGACACAGGCTGTGTTAGGAAATAACATCTCCTTAGGTAATAATTTTGTACTTTTCTGCATCACTTGAATTCTATGTGTCAATGTATCAAAAGCAAAAACAAAAATAAAATAATAACACTTCTTAATGAAAAGAAAAAGGTACGACAAAATGTTTACAACTTATTTTTGAAAATATTTGTAAACAGAAGCTCTGTTTCTGTGATGTGGACCAGTTGTGCTGAGGACATTTTTTAAAGTGCTTAATCAGATCATCATAAAAATGACACATTAAATTATAAAAAGTAAGCAGTTATAAGCAAATATTCACCAGGAATTTAATTATGGACCACCAAAAACTTAGTGTAAGAAATATACTCCTAAAGTACACTCAGGATTTTGAGTCTCAGTATATTCAACCTAGAGTGATATTAGAATAAATTTATGAAGCATTCTGAGAAAAAAAATATTAATGCTATTCATCCTGATAGTTTACCATTATTTACCCACACATTCTTTGATAGTGGTGTTTAATTCTATTAATAATGTTTTTGATAATTAAATTTTTTGCACAGTAAAAACTATGTTCACATCAATATTTTACTAGTATGTAATATTTGACTAGATATTTACAATAATATTACAACTGTCACAAACAAGGAAAAAAAACATTGTATCCTTGGGAGATATTCAGTTTAATTTATACAGTTAGGCATGCACAAGTGATATGGAAAATATTTTCAAGTTCTCAGTATGCCAAAAAATAATAGTATTTCAATAGTCCACAGAGTAAGAAAGGAAAACAATAGAAGAGTATGGAATGCTCTGGCACAGAACAGCTAAAACAGAAATTAATGTTCGCTCAAAGCACAAAATTATGTTATTTGAATCCATGTAAGTATGAAAACAAGTATGAAAAGTATGCACATCTTGAAATCTAGGTCTGGATATATTTTCATATTATCTTTAAAGAATCAAGATTAAGCAAAAATTGTACAATTGATCATGAGTTTAAACATGCAGATTTTACTGTGAATTTAAATCACTTGAAGGAAGAGATTCCCATTTAAAAGATTAAGGTCTGCAGGAGGTGCTGAATCAGGATCATGCTTTCTTGCTGATTGATGGGTCATGTACGTTAATGGCTGGTTAGAATAATTATCACACTGTAATTTACGTGCCAGACTGGGACATGCCGTAGGTCTCATTTACTATTTTGTCATAACTACTTTTCCTCACTTACAAGGTTAAAACAAACCAGACTATTCTCACAAGTTCGTATGTGTTTCAAGACTTTTAAATAAGATTATTAATTTATGTGGGTATTTGTAAATGATGCAAATTCTAGTGGGCAAACAATAATGATAACAATAATGATTCTATTAATTAATTGATTAATTCTAATTAATTCTATTAATACAAATAATCAACCTTTCTGTCCCATAATTTCTTTGAAATATGTAAAGGAGCATGTGCCTGAAGATAGGGATGCTATTCAAATATTTTATGTGGTAGATACCAGTCAGAAAATGTGACTCTGCTGTTATCATAGATGTTTGCCTTGAACAACCTACATGGTTTTTCAATAATATGCCCCTGCTCTCTTATTAAATAACAAACAGATTTCTTATTGAATAATATTAATAGCTCTCTTGTTGAATAACAAACAAGTAATATCTCAATTATATTAAACTTGATCCATGGTCAAGTGTAAGAACAGATCTAAAACAGATTTAATAGGGCCAACATGAAATATAAAAGAGAAAAGTGCCTTGTAAGCTACTGATCTTATGTCTCTCTCTCTCTTTTTTTTTTTTGTCTAGTCCCTTCTCTTTTTCATTGCTTACATTTCCTCATTTCGTCTTATCCAGTTCTTATTCTGTTTTAGGACAAGCATTATATAGTCACTTTTTATTACCTTATTATGCCCCATTTTTATTTTACTTTTGTCTTATATTTTCTAAACACTTTTATTTTTATTTACTTATTTCTTTAATTGAAGTATAGTTGACACACAATATTACATTCACTTCAGGTGCACAGCATAGTGATTTGACAACTCTGTATACATTATGCTCTGCTCACAAGTGTAGCTACTATCTGCCACCATCCAAGGCTATTACAATATCATTGACTATATTCCGCATGTTGTCCCTTTTATACCCAGTTTTATTCATTTTATAATGGAAACCTGTATCTCCCACTCCCCTTCACCCATTTTGCCTGCCCCTTACCACCTTCCCCTCTGGCAATCATTAGTTTGTTCTCTGTATTTATGGATATGTGTCTGCTTTTTGTTTGCTTGTTTATTCTTTGTTTTAGATTCCACACATAAGTGAAATCATATGGTATTTACTTTCTCTGACTTATTTCACCTAGCATAATATCCTCTAGGTTCATTTAGTTGTTGCAAATGGCAAGATCTTAGTCTTTATTTTATTATTATTATTTTTTAATGGCTAAGTAACATTATTGCGTGTGTGTGTGTGTGTGTGTGTGTGTGTACCACATCTTCTTTATTTATGTATGGATGGACACTTGGGTTGCCTTTTGTCCTCATGTAGGCACCTCCTCCCACATATAACAAGACCCATATATATGATGCCCTCCAGTCAGTAAAATTTGATGTTCACAATGTTATACTTCCTTCTATTTTATCTCAATGCTATCAGTTAGTGTTTAGTTATTTGTATACATAAGAAAAAAACAAGCTAACATTTATAAAACTACAAAAAAGTGACATTTTTATATAATATTTTACAGGTTCTTTCTAAAAATATAATTAAAATCTTTTCCCCCTAATTCTGAAATTCTTTCTATGTTAACAAATAGTTTTATTATACTTTTATTAGGAAGGTTTCAAATTGAGTCAGTATCTTCTTACAAAGTGTCATTTTAGAAAGCTCTTCATAGAATTCAGATGCTTTTGCTTTGCATTCTCTTATATTGATTTTGAAAATTTATTTTTTTAAAATATTTGTTTAAGTTTATTTATTTATTTTGAGAGAGAGAGAGAGAGAGAGACAGAGAGAGAGAGAGCAAGCATGAGCGGGGAAGTGGGCAATTAGAGGGGAAGAGGGAGAATCCCAAGTAGAATGCATGTGGTTCAGTGAGCAGAGCCTGACATGGGGCTTGAACTCATAAACCAAACGGTGAGATCATGACCTGAGGCAAATTCAAGAGCCAGACACTCATCCAACTGAGCCACCCAGGTGCCCTGAAAATTTATATTTTGAAAATTGCAGTGTGGAATTAAATTTGTCCACCTCTTATTTTATTGGAGAGGAATTATCTAATAGTTTCACGAGAAAAAAACATACACATACATATATTTTTAATGTACAGGCACACATCTTTTTACACACATTCACAACACACAGTTATGTGTGTGTATATATATATATGTAAATTCATATATGATAAATATTATATATAAATAAAGTAAAATGTAAATTATATACATGAATATACATATATATTAACCTTTGGTATTCACTATCTCACTTTGCCAAGTATGTCAGTATATTTTTTTTCCTGTAAAGTTTACTCTAATATAGCTAGATGGGAGGAAAAGTATATAAGATGAAGCTACCACAGACAATTTTGAACACATATGGAAATGTAACTGTTTTCTACAACGGTTAGATAAAAATCTGAAGTTGGAAATAAAATTGTTTTAATGATCAACTTTCAATGAGATTTGTATATTTCCTGTTTATTTCTACAGAAAGAGTAAATCCCAAGCTTTTTTGACCTGGTTTGGGTCATCATGAATATAAGGGAAGCAAAACTCAGCTCAGATCAACATGACACAGATTATACTTTAGAGCTAAAGAATGGGCTTCACCCTCAAAGCAATTGAAGCAATGGGCTTCACCTCTTGGGGGTGAAGAATGGGCTTCACCCCCAAAGAATGGGCTTCACCCTCAATACTGCATATCTGTTCTTGTCAATCAAGTGTTAAATATCTTTTCCTAAATTTTTTATTGGCATATACTTTTAAAAGAATAAAATGCATAGATTGCAGACATTAATTATGTTTTTTTTGGGTTTTAACAATTGTGTACACCTGTGTAACCACAACCCCAATCAAAATACAAGACATTTCTATTATCTCAAAGAGATCCATTTGCCTCTTTCATTTAATTTTCCCCAGAAAGCACTCACTTTAAAAATTAATAAACTTTATTGTTCAAAGCAGTTTTAGGTTACAGCAAAATTGACGGGAAAGTATAGAGATTTACCATATACCCCATTCCCCCCCCACATGCTTATAGCCTTTCCTACTGTCAGCATCCCATGCCAGAGTGACTGGTACATTTGTTACAATTAATGAAGCTGTATCAACACATCATCATCACCCAAAGTTCAGAGTTCACAGTAGATTTCACTCTTGGTTTGGTTTTGTACATTCTATGGGTTTTGAAAGTTGTGTAAGGACTTGTATATATCATTATGGTATCATAAAAAATAGTTTCACTGCCCTAAAAATCCTCTGTGCTCTGCATATTTATCCTTCCCTATACCCAAACTTCTGACAACCACTGATTTTTTACTGTCTCCATAGTTTTTTTTTTTTTTTTCATTTTCCAGAATCTCATATAGTTGGGACCACACAGTATATAGACTTTTCATATTGGCGTCTTTCACTTACTAATATGCATTTATGTCCTGTCTATATTTTCATGGCTTGATAGCTCATTTCTTTTTAGCACTGAATAACATTCCATTGTCTGAATGTGTTACAGTCTAATTATCCATTCACCTACTGAAGGGCATCTTAGTTACTTCCAAGGTTTTGTAATTATGAACAAGCTGCTATAAACATCTGTCCAGGTTTTTATGTGGACATAAGTTTTCCACTTCTTTGGGTAAATATCAAGGAGTGGGATTGCTGAGTCATATTGTAAGAGTGTGTTTAATTTTATAAGAACCTGATAAATTGTCTTCCAAAGTGGTTGTACAAAAGCATTCCCACTAGTAATGGATTAGAGTTTCTGTTCCACATTTTTGCCATGGTTTGGTGTTAGTGTTTTGGGTTTGGGCCATTCTAACAGATGTGGTATCTATTACTAGTATTTTATTGTTGTTTTAATTTGCAGCTCTCTAATGGTATATGATAATGACCATCGTTTCATATACTTACTTGCCATCTGTAGATATTCTTTGGTGAGGTGTCTGTTAAGGTCTTTGGTTCATTTTCTACTCAGGTTGTTTGTTCATTTGTTATTCAGTTTTAAGTGTTCTTTGTATATTTTCGATAGTAATCCTTTATCCAATGTGTCTTTTACAAATATGTTCTCCAAATCTGTGACTTGTCTTCTCATTCTCTTGACATTTTCTTTAACAGAGCAATTTCTTAATTTTAATGAAGTCTGCCTTATCAATTATTTCTTTCATTAGTTGTACCTTTGGTGTTATATCTAAACAGTCATTGTCATACCCAAAGTCAAATAGGTTTTCCCCTATGGTATCTTCTATGAGTTTTATAGTTTTTCATTTTACATTTAGGTGTATGACACTTTTTGAATTTTTGTGAAGGGCCTAAGGTCTGTGTTTATCCTCTTTTTTTTTTTTGCATGTCTGTGGCCTGTTATTTTTGAATCAGTTGTTGAAAAGACTATTGGGTCCATTATATTGCCTTGGCTGCTTTGTCAAAGATCAGTTGAGTATATTTATGTGGTTTTATTACTAGGCTCTCTATTGCATTCTACTAATGTATTCTTTCACCAATATAAAAGTCTTGATTACTGTAGATTTGTAGTAAGTCTTGAAGTCAGGGAGTGTCATTTCTCCAACTTCAGTATTCTCTTTCAATGTTTAGTAAGTTATTTTGTGTCTTCTGCCCTTCAATATAAACCTTGATACCCACAAAATAATTGATACCCACAAAATAATAGTTGGGTAGTTGATACCCACAAAATATTTTTTGGGGATTTGTATTGAGATTGCATTTAATTTGTAAATTAATTGGGGGTACCTAGGTGGCTCAGTCAATTAAGAGTCCGACTTCAACTCAGGTCGTAAGCTCACGGTTTGTGGGTTCAAGCCCCGTGTTGGGCTCTATGCTGACAGCTTAGAGCCTGGAGCCTGCTTCAGATTCAGTGTCTCCTTTCTGTTCCTATTCCCTATTGCACTGTGTGTCTCTCTCTCAAAAATAAATAATTGTTAAAAACTTTTTTTAAAAAATTGTAAATTAATGGGAAAAAACCTAACCTCTTGAAAACATTTAGTCCTTCTATATAAGAACATCAATTATCTCTCCATTTATTATAGTTTTTTTTTGACTTCTCTCATCAGAGATTTGTAATTTTCCTCATATAGATATTGTACATATTTTATTAGATTTATACTTAAATATTTCATTTTGAGAGGTGCTAATATAAATAGTATTGTATTTTTAATTTCAAATTCCACTTACTCATTGCTGGTGTATAAGAAAGTGATTGACTGGATCTTACATATAGCAGCTTTGCTATAGTTGCTTATTAGTTCCAAATTAAAATTGGTCTTTTTTTTTTTTTTGAGATTTCCTACACTGACAATCTGTCATCTGTGGACAAAGTTTTATTTCTTGCTTCTCAATCAATACAATTGTGTGCCCTTTTCTTTACTTATTGCATTAGCTAGGACTTCCAGCGCAACGTAAAAAGAACTGGTAGGAGAGGACATCCTAATCTTAGTGTCAAAACATCCAATTTCTTACCATTAAGGATGATGTTGGTTGTAGATTTTTTTGTACATGTTCTTTAACAAGTTGTGCAAGTTTCCCCCTATTCCTAGTTTGCTGACTTTTTTGTTTTGTTTTGTTTTTGTTGTGAATGGTTGTTGAATTTTGTTAAATGTTTTTTTCTGCAGCTATTTATATCATCAAATGATTTGTCATCCTTAGCCTATTGATTTAATGGAAAACATTAGATTTTTTGTTTTGAACAAGGTTTATACCTGGATAAATCTCACTTGATCATGGAATATAATTCTTTTTATATATTGTTAGATTTGATTTGCCTATATTTTGAGGAGTTTGCATCTATGTTTGCGAGAGATAATGGTCTGTAGTTTTCTTGTAGTGTTGTTTTGTTTTGTTTTTCTGGTTTTTGTGTTGGAGTAATGCTGACATCATAGAATGAGTTAAAAAGTAGTCCCCTTGCTTCTATCATCTGGATAATATTGTAGAGAATTTGTATAATTCTTTTTTAAATGTTTGGAAAATTTACCAGTGAACCCATGTTGGCCTGAAACTTTCTGTTTTGAAAGGTTATTATTTGCTGATTTAACTTCTTTTGTAGTTTAGGCCTATATATATTGTCTGTTTCTTTTTGTGTGACTTTTAGAAGATTGTGTCTTAAAGGAATTGATCCGTTTCATCTAGGTTATCAAATTGTGGACATAGAGTTGCTCATAATAGGCCTTTATTTTCCCTTTAATGCCCATGGTGTCTATAGTGATATCCCCTCTTTCATTTCTGATATTAGTAATCTGTGCCTTCCTTCTTTTTTTTCCTAGTTAACATGGTTACAAACTTACCAATTTTATTGAAGCAACCACTTTCTTATTTCTATTATTATAGATCCATTTTGCATACTGTGTTATAAAACAGACAAATGGAATTGTATTTCATCTACTCTGTAGTTTCTGACTGTAAATCGCTGGAATGCTTTTGAGGTATATCCATGTTGCTGCACTGTATCAATAACATATTCTTCTTTATTATTGAGTAGTAGTTCATTGTATGTAGATATAGTTTTTTATTATCCCATGTGTGGACATTTTGGTTATCTTTAGGCCTAGATAATTTTGATTATGGCTGACATGAAAATTCTCTTGACGTTTCTTTCGTGGGTGTTTGTTGTATTTTCTTGTATAAATTCCCAGGTATGGAATTCCTGGGTAATAATATAGACATACCCGTTTATACTTAATTTTAAATTAACTGAAAAATATTTTTCTCTTAAGTAGTTTTAGTTTACATTCTGGCCAGCAGAATGTCAATGATCCAAGTTGCTCTACATTCATACTTACGTTCAATAATGTTAGCTTTTTTTTAAATTAACCATTCTGATGAATATGAAATAGCTGTTATTTCACTTTAGTCTACTGTTCTCTTAAATTCCTGAGCCTTACTTCTTCACACATGCTCAGCAAAAGACTGGGCTAACATAAAGAAAAAATATGATTCAAGAAATTTTCTCTCTAAATATACAAACATCGCTGTATTTGTACACATCCATCTTTCCCCCCCCAACTTTATTGATTTATGATTGACATTTTAAAATTGTATATATTCAATGTGTACCATGTGATGTTTTGATATATGTATACACATAAATATGATTGTCACATTTTTGCTAATTAACATATCTATCGTGTCAATAATTAACTTTTTTATGTGTGTAGTGAGAACACTTAATCTACTTCCAGAAAATTTCAAGTACGCAATACATCATTACTAACTATAGTCACTACTCTATACCTTAGGTCTCTAGAACATACTCATCTCACAACTGAAATTTTGTGCCCTTTGATTATTTCTCCATTACCCTTCAGCCCCTTACAACCACTATTCTACCCTCACCTTCTGAGTTTGAGATTTATAGATTCCACAAACGAGAGATCATTTTTTTCTTTTATTTATTTATTTTGAGAGAGAGAGACAACACAAGTAGGGGAGAGGCAGAGAGAGAGGGAGAGAGAGAATCCCAAGCAGGCTTCCTGCTGCCAGCACAGAACCCTATGCAGGGCTTGAACTCACGAACCATAAAATCATGACCTGAGATGAATTAAGATGTGAAAACTTAATTGACTGAGCCACCCAGGCACACCACCACAAATGAAAGATCATGAGGTATTTGTCTTTCTTTTTCTGGTTTATTTCATTTAGGATAATGTCCTCAAATTCATCCATATTGTTGCAAATTGCAGGATTTCCTTTTTTAAGTCTGAAATATATCTAAAATATATGTCTATGTTTACAAATATATATTGTGTTTTAGATAAGTTATAAAATATTTGCAGGTTAGTATATATTTTGTGATATTATATAATATATGTATACTGCACTTTCTACAAAATACCTACATATATAATATATATACCACATTGCCACACAATATATACAATATCACACAATGTAATATATATCACATTTTTTAAGTTTATTTATTTATTTTGAGAGAGAGTGCATACTGCATGTGCACATTTGAGTTGGGGAGGGCAGAGAAAGAGGGAGAGAGGGTTCCAAGCAGGCTCCTCGCTGTCAGTGCAGAGCCTGAGGTAGGGCTCAAACCCATGAACCATGAGATCATGACCTGAACCAAAAGCAAAAGTCAGACAGTTAGCTGACTGAGCCACCCACGTGCCCCTATGTATCACACTTATTAATCTATTCATCCATTGACAGGCACTTAGGTTGTTTTCATATCTTGGTTATCGTGAATAATATTTCAATTAACATGAGAGTGCAGATATCTCTTCAAATTCCAATTTTATTTTCTTTGGCTATATATTCCCAGAAGTAGGATTGCTAGATCATAGTTTTATTTTTAGCTTTTTGAAGAATCTCCGTACTGTTTTCCGTAATAATTCTATTTACATTCTTACCAACAGTGTGTAAGTTTCCCTTTTCTCCACATCCTCAGCAATAGTTCCCTTTTTACTTTTTTATCATAGCCGTACTGACAGGTATGAGAGGGTATCTCATTGTAGTTTTTATTTTTAGTTCCCTGATGATTAGTGATGTTGAACTTCTTTTTATATGCCTGTTAGATTTTTGTATGTCTTCTTTGGAAAAATGTCTATTTAGGTTTTGCAGATTTTTTAATTCTTTGTAGTTGTTTTTTTCTTGCTATTGGGTTGTATGAGTTCCTTATATATTTTATAATTATAAATGTATAAGCAACTAACATAAGAGCACTTAAACATATGAAGCAAATATTAACAGATCTAAAGGGAGAAATAGACAGCAATACAATAATATCAGAGGACTTTAGTGTCCCACTTTCAGCAATGGATACATCATTCAGAGAGAAAATAAACAAAGAAAAAGTGTATTTTAATAATACTGTAGACCAAATGGTTTTAAGAGACATATACAGAATATTCTGTTCAATAGGAGTATAATATACATTTTTCTTAAGCTCACATGAACATCTTCCAGGATAAATCATATGTCAGCCCACAAAGTGAATCATAATAAATTTAAGAAAATTCATAGTATATCAAGTATCCTTTTCCAACCATAAGCATGAAACTGTTGAACAACTGATGGGTGGATAACATCAAGAGAAATAAAAAAAAAATATATTGAGACAAATGAAAATGGAAACAAGATGCCAAAACTTATGGGATGCATCGAAAACAATGTTAAGAATGAAGTTAGCAATAAAAGCATATATCAAGAAAACAGAAAGATCTCAAACAACCTAGCATTGCTCTCAAGAAATTAGAAAAGAAGAACAAACTAAGCCCCATAAGCAGAAGGAAAGAGTAATAAAAATCAGGAGAGAGACAAACGAAGTAGAGACTGGAAAAACAATCAATGAAACTAAGATAAACAAAATTGACAAATCGTTAGCTAGACTAAGGGAAAAAAAAGAGAAAATACTCAAATAAACATCATCAGAAGTGAAAGGAAACATTACAACTGGTACCACAGAAGTACAAAGAATCATAAGCGATTACTGTGAACAATTACATGCATGCATCCCCTTGTACTCTTTCCCCATCATAATGATGAACTGACAGTATTTCTTGTTAATGACTGTTTTTACTCCCCTCTTCTGCATACTCTGCATATTCCTTAGTCAGTCTCTTTAATGAAAAGTTGTATTGCTGACTTCATTTTGTCTCCTTTGTCTTCAAATCATATTACAGTCTCTTCATCAGTATTTAAAGAAGCTTAAATCTCTTTAATCAAAATTAACATCATACCTACCCCTCATCTATCACATACTCTTCCAGGCTATAAACATTTTTCTTCACCATATCTTCATAATTCAATACATCATTATTCCATTCAACTTACTATTGTCCCTACTTCTTCACACCGTTCTTTTGCTAAAGACATCTGTGACTTCTGTGTGACTAAGTACAAATTTACCTTCAGGATGTGTAATGGTCTTGTCTTCCAAACAATATTTGTGGTCTTTACTGCATCCCTTTACTGTGGGCTTCCTTTTTTGGGCTTCTATATGAACAAATATCCACCCTTTCTGTTTCATTTCCACCTCCTGGGATATTTATTCATAGTTTATTTTGTAGGTGGCTCCATATGACTCTTAAATGAGTCTTCTCTTTGCAAGCTACCTTCTTGTTTCATTAATGTAAGTACAATTTGAGCAATTGCTTAATCCTAAAGCTTAGGAGAGATCATTGATTTCAGAATATATGACTATCAACCTTTAAACTATCATCAACTCAATTATAATGGATTAACTTTTTAAATATCCTTTTGTGATTCACTATCCATCAATCCATTTATAATTTACCATCTGACCTGGAGTGTACCTCCTTTGTATCTTGAAGCCATCTTCTGCTTTTTATCCTGTTAACACCTCATCTCTTCCTCTATCATATCTTAACTAGAGTGTATCTCTCTAGATTGTATTTTGTGTAATCTATTCTATACCCACTGTCATCTTAAAGATAATAAAGCAAGCAGAATGTGTCACTTATATTTAAAAAAATGTTTTAGTGACTTTTCATTGTCCTTGCCAAACATCATCCTTGCAATCTGGTGCCTTTCTTCCTCAACTAGCTTCCCTTTTCACCTTTTTGTATGTTACTCAATTCACTTCATCAAAACAACCCCCCTTAGTTTTTAGAATGTGCTGAATTTTCTCTAAAACATGAGTCTTCACATGATTTCCATTGAAGGAAAATTTCTTTCATTCACCCTCTTATATTAAATTCACCAGGTTACTACTACTTACCCTTTTGATCTCAATTTAACAATTAGTTCTCAGATTAAATTTTTCTTTTTCCATACTAGCTTAGCTCCTAAATACTGAATTTTTCCACTGGACAGTACAATCTACAAGGGCATAAACTGCATCTGTTTTCTTCCCTGACAAATTTGTAGCATCTACACAATTGTCTTGTAAAGAATGGACAGTGACAAATTAGGTATTGAATACATCAGTATATCACAATCTCTTTCTTGGTTATATTGCAGAGACAGGGGATTGATTAATCCTGCACAAGAATAACTTGTACAAGTTAAATAGTCATCCTTTCTCAGGTTAAAAATCCAATTTAGCACTTTGCTAATTTAAAATAAGTAGTCTATGATGTTTCAAAATTTTAGACTCTGATCACAAAGGGTAAAAAAAAATATTTAATAGATGTCAAGAAATGCATAAGACAAAATTGCGTTTTATTGATTTTTAAATTCTTTCATTTTTATAATTTCCTAAATACCATGAATATAACTGTTTCCCTACAATGTACATTTATGGAAGCAATCTGATTTACAGAAATATTGTTTCTTTAGAAATTACGTCAACAGTCATGCTAATTAATCATTGACAGAATGAAATTAAGTCTCACTAAATAGAAAGGATCATCCACTGAAACGTTCAATTAGAAAGTGAGTAGTACGGGGGGCGCCTGGGTGGCGCAGTCGGTTAAGCGTCCGACTTCAGCCAGGTCACGATCTCGCGGTCCGTGAGTTCGAGCCCCGCGTCAGGCTGATGGCTCAGAGCCTGGAGCCTGTTTCCGATTCTGTGTCTCCCTCTCTCTCTGCCCCTCCCCCGTTCATGCTCTGTCTCTCTCTGTCCCAAAAATAAATAAACGTTGAAAAAAAAAAATTTAAAAAAAAAAAAAAAAAAAAAAAAAAAAAGAAAGTGAGTAGTACATAATTTATCACTAAACTAGTCATTTTTCTTGCTCCTTTAAAAGTTGAATATTATTCTGTAAAGTGAATATAGCGAATAAATTTTATTAATTAATACAGATAATTTAGAGTAACTTATATGTTGAATAATAAAAACTGGTAATTAATAACATTAGTTATTATAATTTAGTGACATATTTTATAAATTTCCAACTAAAACAGCGTCTTTCAGTATTCCCAATAAGAGGAATCCAGTATTTCCTCAATATTGGCATCTAGAAGACCCATATAATGAGGCAATTTCCATAAATGAATTCTCTGAGGAATTTAAATAATTATTTTAGGTATGTGTATATTTTTCCCACTTGTGAAATTAGTGACTTGGAGTAGATGGAACATAAAGCATCTCTAGGGTGAAAGGTTTCCTGACTTTGACTTATACCTACAACTTCTGTCACCAGAATCAATGCTTGCTTCATGTGGAGGAAGTTTTGCCCATGTGCTATGATCTTCTCAAATATCTTTCATGACCCCTTCCTCATGACTCCCCTAGTGCTGATAATTCGTTGCTACCAACAGAAAAGTCTTTAAAGTGGGGCATTTCTTCCTACAGATCTTTGAGTAAAACACACATCCAACAGAATAGTTATAACTAACTCAAACTGAGAACACCATGGAACAGGGAAATAATATTTAAATTTTTATGGGGAGGCAGGAAGGGATGAAGTATACCAGTACGTGTGGCATTAAGACAAAGTTAAAAAGGCTATATATTTCTAGGCTGACAGAGATTCTCCTACCTCACTGAGGATGTGTGAAATGAAAATAATTTTTACTAAAAAGAAAAATATTTCCTAAATCTTCTTTAACTTCTTTAAGTTTCAGCTTCTCATTTGGTAAAATAAAGCTAAGAATTCTCCTGTGCATTTAAGTAATATATTTCTATCAACGTGTTCCAACCAAAGACCACTAGGAACATGCCTGTAGGTGAACAAGTGGGTTTATTACCAATTGCAGAGAGGCTGAACACACACTATAAGGAATGGTAGGAGGTCTCATAAAGAAAGCATTAGAAAGAACCTGTAATTGGATTTGGACTTTTATTGGGTAATTTGGAAAGAGGGTATGGAAATGATGGGGGTCCACTTTGGATTGGGTGCTATTAGGATGCATCAACATTTCTATGTTTGAACATCTCATTAAATTTATCTACAGGAAGGGCATGTTAGAGCAAGCATAACATTGTATTTGTTAAAGAAAAAGCAGTCATTCATAATTGCTGAGAAATGGGATGTTTTCACTTTCATTGGTTGTACAATATTGTTTTTTCTCACTTTATGATAACCTCTGTGATTTTATTGATGTTGGTGCCTACAATATCATATATGCTAACAAGAGAACAATGTGGCCTAGTTATGAGTATCAGACCATCATCTAACAACACTAAAGCCTAGCTGTTATTGTCAGATCACTTCCTGAATGTAACAGGCTGCATTTTCCTTTCTCACAAGAAAGAAAGAAAGAAAGAAAGAAAGAAAGAAAGAAAGAAAGAAGAGAGATAGAGAGAGGAAGGAAGGGAGGAAGGAAGGAAGGAAAGAAGGAAGGGAGGGAGGGAGGGAGGAAGGAAAGAAGGAAGGGAGGGAGGGAGGGAGGAAGGAAAGAAAATAATGAAGAAACACTTGATAGAGAAAAATTCAGGATGTCCAACATACCATGCAGAAGTTCTAAAAAGAGAAATAAAAAAAATGGACAGGAAGGTATTATCAAATTAAAACTTAAGACAGTATTCCTCAACTTTAAGCATAACATTATTTAATATAACACCAAGTACAAAGAAAAGTTTATAAAAGCTTCTAGAGAGAAAGCAAAAACATAAAATAAAAGATCCTTTACAATGGGACAAGATTCATATTACCATGATAGTGCTCAGGAAGAGTGCCAGATTCTAGCACAATGGATCAATGTATGAACATTCTGAGGAAAAGCAGCTTTTTATCTTGCATTCTAGAGGCAGCCAAACTTTAATCATGCAGTGACTCAGTAGATTTACCTCCACTAAACTATTTCTGAGGCACTTACTTGAAAACAACTCCAATAAGATGAGAATGAAACAAGGAAAATGGAGACTTGAGATAAGTGAAATGGTGCAATAAGCCATGAGCACAGTGAAAGAACCTGCAGGCTGAGCTGTGAAGCAGGCCAAAGAAAGAAACACTGTCTACAATGGCAGAAAACCAGCGGGCTCAAAGAAGCATGTCTTAAGGCGGTACTCTCAAACTTTAATGTACAAAGGAATTATCCAGACATTTTAGACTGTCAGTTTCAATTAGGTAGGTCTGCAGTAGGACCCAAGAGTCTGCATTTCCTGCAGCAGTCAGTTGATGCTGATGCCATTTGCTCCATAGTCCTCTCTATGAGTGGCCAGCTGTGCCCCTGAGCAGTACATTCAGTCATTTAACATACAAATTTGTGGTTCATACCACTAAAACTTGTCACATGTTTCTCTTCATTGTCCTTAAAACTAAATCTTTATTCCTTTCTATGGTTCTAAACTTTCTTTATAAAAATAATTTTATCAGCTTACATTTCCAACTTCAACTCATATCACACTAAGCATCATTGATTATGCTCCAATCATACTGGCACAGTTTCATGGATGTTCTAACTTTAGAGTGTTTACTTTTGCTGTTGCCTCTGCCCACATTTTCCTTTCCTAGCTGCTTGTAACACTTGGAGAAAATGTATATATCACTTCTTCAAAAAACGTTATTTTTTTTTCAGTTTATTTATTTGTTTGTTTGTTTGTTTGTTTTTACTTTTAAGCAATCTCTACACCCACCTGGGGGCTTGAATTCACAACCCCAAGATCAAGAGTCACATGCTCTTCCAACTGAGCCAGCCATGCCCTCTTCTAAAAACGGTTTTAAATCGCAAACCCGTTTTTCTCTATTATAGCACATTGTCCATTTTTACCATAGTACTTAATATAGTAATTATGCTAAGCATTTTTATTTTCTCCCTCCTTTATATCATATGAATACGATGAGGATTAGTTCTCTCTATTATTTACAGTTATCCACAGTCCCTCCCAAATACTTGATACTCTTTAGACACTTATTACTTGGGGAAAGATTATATGACTAGAACCATGCTGAGAAATAATATGAAAGTTATTGAAGTTATGAGAGAGAGAGAGGCTTAACGTGGAATGGGCATGATGTAATAATGTGCAGGAGTCCCTCCCTCATCTATGGTTTTTCTTTCCACAGTTATAGTTACTCATAGTCAACCACCATCTGAAAATATTAAATGGAAAATTCAACAAATAAGCAATTCATAAATTTTAACTTGTATAGCCTTCTTTAAAAATTTTTTTAACGTTTATTTATTTATGAGAGAGAGAGAGAGAAACAGAATGTGAGCGGGGGAGGGCAGAGAGAGAGGGAGACACAGAATCTGAAGCAGGCTCCAGGCTCTGTTGTCTCTCTGTCAGCACAGAGCCCGATGCGGGGGCTTGAGCTTACAAGCTGCGAGATCATGACCTGAGCCGAAGTCAGACGCTCAACTGACTGAGCCACCCAGGCGACCCAGCTGCACACCTTTCTAAGTAGTGTGATGAAACCTTGCACTGCCCAGTGAATCATTTCTTGTCCAGTGTATCCACACTGTGTACACTTCTTAATTGTTAGTCACATACCAGATATTTATGTATAGGAAAAAATTAGGGTTTCTAATGTTAGGTGCTAGCCTTGGTTTCAGGCATCTGTTGGAGGCCTTGGAACATATCCCCCAGGGAAAAATGGGGACCTATGTAAAGTGGAAAAGTAATGACTTTAATATATCATCATCTCAGTTGTCTTTTCAACTACTTTCAGATATTACATTGCTTATTGCTTACTCCCATAGTTTTAGGAATTATTATTTAGAATTTTGTATCCCCAACTTATCTTTATTTTGCTCTTTTAAGATCAAAACACTGAGTACTCAAAGCAACTATAACTATGATTCAGTTGCCTGAACAAGCTCCTGTAAGAGAATCTCCATTGGTTAGAAGGGTCCTCAGTGTAGAGCATTGTTCATTTTCTATTCAACCAAAGGGTGGAACAGACAGGAATGTGAGTAAAACAAATACATGGTATTTATAGTACCTTTATGGAATATGAATCTAATCTGTAAGGGTAAATTATCAAGGAGCCATAAAAAATGTTGATAACAGGCAACACTATAATAGTATACCCATTCAGAGTGTCAATAACATAAAATACCATCAAATACAAAATGTATTTTTTAATCACAAACACCGAATATATAGCAATGATATTACTGTATTAGAGAAATATTTTAAAGGAAATTATATATATGTATATAATTTTATACATATTAAAGGGATATAAGCATGACTGTTTTGAATGTGTCTAGATACTAGCATTCAATAGAAATATTGAAATATTTGCACACATTATGAATTAAACTAAAATTTCATTTGTGGTCCTGTAATGTCTTTCCAAAGATTTTTTTTTCTCCAGTGTTTGCTCAGTGAGCTGGAAATTTCCTAAATTGTCCTAGAGATTCTTATTCCAGCCTTGAGATCATTGACTTTCCAAAGCTATTGGTGTGAATATTCAAAGAAATTGCCTGTGCATTAAGTTTAAATTAGCTGTCATTATTATTCACAAAATAATGAGACTGCAAGCAAATCATGTCATTAGGAACAGCTTTCACATCAGTATCATATTTTCTCCTCTGTTTACTGCTAAATGTGCAATTTACCTAAAGAGGGAGTGTAAGTGAACAATGAGACAAGAATTAAGTGAACATTTGTGATGTGAATTCTATGACCCAGGAAAGCTAAAATGAGAAATTAAAAATATATATTATGGAATGCCTGGGTAGCTCATTTAGTAGAGCATGTGACTCTTGATCTCAGAGTCATGAGTTCAAGCCCCACATTGGGTGTAGAGCTTATTTTAAAAAATAAATTAAACAATAACAACTATATATATAATGAAAGTACTATATGTAAAATATAAATAAATGTAAAATGTCAAATATGCAGACATTTGCCCACAGGGAGAGATAAACAGCAAGTAAAGTGTCATCATTTTCAGTGAGGTGTCAGTATTGAATCATAACCCAAATATTTATTGAAGGGTAACAAATAAGCTATTTTCAAGTAGAACTCAAGGAATTTATATTAAAATATATAATATTGAAATAATTTCTTTACCCAGTTTCTTGCCCATTCTTTTAATTCTGTGATGAATGTTTCATAGTATCTTAAGTTTTTACTCATTGCTAGCCATGCTAGCCATGCAGATGTTAATTTACTATTCTTTAATTATGTCTTTACATTTAACACTCCTATCAAATATTGAAAAAGGCATAAAACTTAAAATTAGAGACATTTAGCTTTGAATCATAGCTACAGCATGTAAAAGCTATATGAATTC
This sequence comes from Lynx rufus, assembly GCF_022079265.1. NCBI lineage: Eukaryota > Metazoa > Chordata > Mammalia > Carnivora > Felidae > Lynx > Lynx rufus. The sequence continues at coordinate 40,771,325 of NW_025814823.1, forward strand.
AGACAAGTTAATTAATCACTCTGTGTTTCAGAAATTTTTATTTAAAATGACATAGAGCATTAAAGGAGGTAAGGGGAAATATATATTAATGACCTTAGGTGTACCTGACACAAAAGAAGTACTAATTATAAATTATTTTACTTTCCACCTTCTTCTCTTGAATTTCAAACAACATCATGGCACTCTTTTCTTTGCCATCAACTATTTATATATTTCAAAGTGGCTTGATTCTAAAATAAAACATGTTTGTTCTTTAAAAAAAAATTTGCTTTGTTTTTATTCTCCTCATCTTTGCTTCAGTTTTCATGCCTCTGGTCTTTTTTTTTTTTTTTTCTTTACCCTTATACCAATATAATAGTTGAACTATCAGAAAGGAGGATATCTAGGTAAATATTTTGGGAAAGTTAAATCAAATAGGAGTTATCAAGATACAGGCAGGGTTGAAAATGTTAAATCAGTAAGGAAACAATCACTACCATTGTTGTAGGGACAGTGCACAGAAGGAGGTTCCTACTTACCTCCTTTACTGATCTTTATCAGTTGTTTCTTGGACAACAGAAGACTCTTAACCCCAAAGAAGACAGCCCATTGACTGGCAAGAAGCCAGGACATTAATTTTCTGTGTGTTTTGTGTCATGAGACAAATACAGTTAGTTGCTTCAATAGCAGAATATTAGAAAGAACTATTGTTCTGCTAAAGATCTGACAGTACCCCATGTTCATGTTTTATCTGACTACTGTCAGCATAATTTTACTTCTTTATAGTCCATGAAATTTTATGAAATGGATTTTTATTATGTTAAAGTAGTCATGTTTCTGTTGATTGTGATAACTTCCTCCAAGACAGACTTACCCTAGTTAAAAAATTTTGTTCAAAAGGCAATATAGTAGAACTTATAATTTATACTTTATTACATATTTATGTTTCTCTTAGGTGAGTGCCTCATACATCTCTCATCCAGCTGTGTCTCACCCAGCAGGATGGAATAGAACTCAGGTCAAAACAGAGTTGAACCCAATGAGAACTTTAATATGAGAGTTTCTGATTATTGCACTTTTTTTTACCATGCACTATTAGATTTCATATAATAAATATTCAACATGATAGAAATCTATAAACTGCATGCTATCTAAAGTTGAGATCATTTGTAATTCATAAAAAAATATACTGATCCTTTGATCTTTTCACTCTTTCTTTCATAATTTTTTCCCTAAATGACAATGTGGTAAGAGTGATTACTCTAACTGCACTATGCCCACTTTCAGTGTTTCACTAATTAATAATATGTTGACAAAATAGATCCATACAGACACTGTAATTAGTGACATTTTGATATGAATGCCTAATCCATTTGTTGTATTAGATATATGTATTAATGTGATATTTGTTAATGTACTTCAAAATAAAAAATCCATGAGTATTACATATATTAAATTATTAAATAAAATATTACAATGTGGACCTCACAAAAGATGAAAATTATTTGTCACTGACATACATGTAGTATGTTAATAAGTTTTATTTCAGGAATCATATATATTAAATGTATATTTAATTTTAACATAAAATGATAAACTTGTTAATTTTACTCTTGTACTTTTAACAAATGGTGCAGTGATTTTTATTATATTGAAGGAAATAATAATGAAAACCTACTATAATTAAAATGTGATAGAAAATTTATTACATCTCCAAGATGACTATGATTCTAAATTTAATTTTTACACATGTCTAAAAAATTAATGAAGAAGATATTGTCAATTATGATGTAATAATGTCATAGAAAAGACAGAATTTAAAAAGGAATTTAAATAGTCTATCTACAGGTTAATAGATCCAGATATCATGGAGATATATGTATTTTTAATTATGCTTGTATTTGGATCCCATATACCAGAATTAAAGGTTATTTAGATTACTGTACCAAGTCTTAGGGAAGGCAACAAACCCAGTTTGTTTCTCTAGGGTTGTTTGGGACTGAGTTGTGCTCAAGGTTTAACAGGATTTTAACACTTCCTTGCTGTACCAGTCTACTTACTTACCTGGGTTTCAAGCTGTGCACATTCACAACCTGGAAGTCTTTGTGTTGTTTGCAGTTCATCAGTGTTTGTACAAAGATGTTTAAATATATTATTCAGAATTGCTTGTGTTGTCTATATCAGAGGTTTCAACACAAGTATCTAGCTCATCATTCTACCGGAAATTCTTATTTTTCCCTGAACTAACTCTATTCAGGTTTTCATGACCACTGGTCAACCAAACTAGTTTAGATGATTTGGCAATGGCTTTCATATTGACATATCTATGGTCAATTCTCACTTCTCATTTTTTTGAACTCCCATTGGCATTTGAAACAGCTAATTTATCTCTTTTGCTTGAAATAATTTGACCAATTTTCTCCAAGGAAATCCTGCTCTCCCATTTCCCTCCTGCCTCACTGGAAGCTCCTTATCAGCCTGTATGCTAGCTCCCTCCATATCATTTCTAATCTTTACGTGCTATTATGCCTAAATATTAGTCCTGTGAAATTTTTTTCCCTTCTTTATATATCCTACTCTTTTGTTTATTTCTTTGAGTCCAGAGCCTGATATTAATCAAACCTATCTGGGTCTGACTTCTATTTGGCATCTCCACATAAGTGATCAATTGGTATCTCAAACTTAACATGTCAGAAACATTTGGAACTCAGCAAATGGTAACTGTGTCCCTCAAGTTGCTCATACTGAAATCTTGACTCTCCACATCTCACATTCAATTCATTAACAAATATTTTGTTTTCATTCAAAATATATAACCAATGTCTGACCATTTCTCACCACCTCCACAGACACCACTTTCATCCAAGCCACCAGATGCTCTCCTGGACCACATACATTACCTCCTCTCCTGCTGCCCATTCTGTGTATAGTTAATTCTGTGCAGGTCTCCTCATTATCCTTTGGAAGAGTCTATATTACTCCTCTGCTCCAAACTCCCCAATGTTTTCACATATCTATAGGATATTTCACCCCTATTCACTCTCTAAAGTTATATCCCTCTTTGCCTCCCTGGCTTAATCTACTCTGACTACACTGTGTTTCTCAATGTAATAAGTAATGCTCACACCCCAGGGATATAGCCCTTGCCATTCTCTGTACCTACACTCCTTTCATAAGATGTCCTTCTCCTCTTTAAGATTTTTATAGAAAAATCACATTTTCACACTCTGGTAAACATATATAAAATAAAATCCCACTGCTCAGGCACTCAGTAATCCTTCTTCACTACTTCATTTTTTTCTCTTGTATTGTATTCCTTATATGACATTTACATGTTTTAATTATTATGTGATTAATATTCTGACTTCCTCAGCTAGAATGAAAGCTTCATGATTAGAGTTTTTTTTTTTTTCTGTTTAGTTCATTCCTGTGTCTGTTTTATAGAAAAGTGACTAGCACCTAGTAAGTGCTAAATAAATATTTGTTGACAAAATTAATTAGGTAAAATTCTCACAGGAATGCTTGATGCCAGAAAACATATTGACTATTAAAGAGAAAATAGTATCTTCCAAAAGATAATTAGATAGTAAGAGTTTTAATTGATTAAAGAAAAAAATAACAGAAGAACAAAAACCAGTATATGGCTAAATGAAAGTATTAATACCATTTTTTAACCACATGTAGGACAGGTACAAGATCAAAGAAAAGAATAATGCTGGAAATTTGTTAATCTTGAATTATAGCTATCAATCTTCCCACACTATCAATCATGCTTTGTTATAATAGGTTCATAGTGGTTAAAGGAAAATTTATCTTAATAAGTTATTGGAAGAACTTACAATCCAATACCAATTACATTTCATTTCTCAGGGTGAATGAAAAATATTGCTGCCATTACATAATACTTGAGACCAAATAAATTCAAAAATTAAATTTCACATTCAAATTCTGATTCAGTAGGACAATTTTCATAACAGTCAAAGTGGTGAGTGACTATTCATGCATTAATCTGCTGAGCATTTTTTTTTATTATTCAGAGTATATCTATGTACTGCCTTCTGAATTAAAATAAATAAATAAAAAGGAAAACAGGCCCTTCATATCTTTGTACTTACTTTGCATTTAAAATATATAACTTGACAAATGTCCCAGATTCTTGCAATTTAGTCATGCTTCCAAAATGCTGATAGATCATAGACATTAACCCTATATTATTTTTCATTTGTAACACTGTTCAGCCTATCACCAATTTACCACCTTTCTGTGTCTTCCAAATACCTGTCAAAATACTTGCCCTCTGAACAAATCTTGGAAACCTTACCAAAGCTATGGGTAATAATATCCAGTAATTGGTTATAATTTAGCACATTTCCCCATGTCTTACTTCTCAAAGACCAAGCACATAATGTTTTATTAGTTAGAAAGAGAGAGAGAGAGAAAAATGTCATCTCTTCTTATTTCCACCCAATAAGTCAAGTGATAAGTTTGATTTTCCATATGTGTTTGTTTAAATAAATTGCTCATTCTTATTTCTCCCATTTCTTTACTATATCCATTGTTCTCCAACTTCTTGTGATTTTAGTTGGTCATTTTTTAAAACACATTTTCTTTTTCTTATAAATCTCTTTATATCATTTACATAAACCAAAGTAAATTTGAAATTAAAAAAAAGTCTTTACAAACATGTCACAGAGGATTTCTTATCATTGTGCAATTATTTTTAATACTTTGAGCTACAGAACCAAATACTAGTGCCATGAAAGCAGACACCATTTCAATTAAGGTGAGTCTCTTAGGACAGCAATTTATAATTCAAAGCTTAGATAATAATAGATAAGCTAATGTTATTTATTTCTAACTCTCCTTCCTTTTTGTTCCTTGGTTAAATCATTGAGGAATGCCTGGATACTCTCTATAATTTCAAAAATTTCAACTAATTTCCATAGGCAAAAATCTTACTCTTTACCAACAGTTTTAGAAAACCCCATCATTCTTGAATAAGACTTATGAGATCTTCATAACATAATTTTAAGTTTACATAGCTCTGTTATTTTCCTCAAAAGACTTCCTTCCTCCCAGCCTGCCTGCCTGCCTGCCTGCCTTCCTTCCTTCCTTCCTTCCTTCCTTCCTCCCTCCCTCCCTTCTTTCCTTCCTTCCTTTCTACCTCCCCCCTTCTTTCCTTTCTTTCTTCCTTCCTGATATTATTGACTATTTTCCTTATGCTGTACTTTTCATCCCCATAAAATACGTATGTTGTAACTGAAAGTTTGTACCTCTTAATCCCCCTCACCTATTCCTAAACTAATTTCTTTTTTTTTTTTTTTTTTTTTTTACGTAATTGCTCACCCAAAATGGATCTCACATCTCCGAGATAAAAAGTCTCATGCTCCACCAACTGTGCCAGCCAGGTGCCCCCCCACCCACCCACCCCAGGCCAATTTCTAATGAAATATATTTCTGTGTGTTTCCAGTGTTTAATCTTGCAGTCTGAAATGTTCAAAGATTTGTAAATCTTTTTGAGTAGGAGGGTTCATTTTCCTCTGTATTGAAAAATATGTTTCATATATTGGTTATATTTTTACTATATTTTGCCAAACAGCTATTTGACTATTGTATAGTCAGATACATTCCACTAATATATTTAAAACACTCAAATGTTTTCTCATTGGTTTTGGTATAAAATTCAAGTTTCCCGTACAGAAGATCTATGATCTAAACACACATCTCTTACTCTTCTACACCCTCACTGTGCAAAACTGAAGGACCCACATTTTCCCAATTGTAGGGAACAGTTTCAGGTAACTTTCACTTATGTTCTTCTTCTGTGCTTAGTGTACCTCATCAGCAGGCATAATCCTCTTTACCCTACAACCCTGCCCGTATCTGTCATCATATTTGTATCTAAGACTTTTGTATCTGGCATGTATTTGGCAACTACAAACTATTTTCTAGGAAAAAAAAAGAATTTATTAATAAGAAAAATGGCAGGAGAGCAAACCATTTGCTTGTAGGTAAAAATAATTATTTTGGTTTCCTGAAACCCTCTTTAGAATTAGGTTAGACAGTAGTTTTTTTTTTGTTGTTGTTTTGTTTTGTCTTGTTTTGTTTTTGATGTTAAACGCATTAAGAAGGTTTGCGGTATGTATTTAAGAAATAGCTAATTAGTACATATCATTCCATGTGATTTTATGAGCATTTTAAAATTTAATCTCTGGGACACCTTGGTGGCTCAGTTGCTTGAGCGGCCTACTCTTGATTTCAACTCAGGGCCTGATTGCACGGTGGGTGAGTTTAAACCCCATGTCAGGCTTTGCGCGGACACCACAGAGCCTGCTTGATCCTCTCTTTACCTTTCTCTGTGCCCCTCCCCTGCTAGTGCTCTCTTTCTCTTCTAAAAATGAATAAGTAAACTGAAAAAAAAAATAAAATAAAAACTAAAACTTAACCTTCATAGAATTATTTCCTGTTACTTTAATACTCATTTTATAGATGATGAAACTGAGGCTAAAAAGATTTAAGTAACTTGTTCAGTGTCATACAGGTAAGTAACAAGGCAACATTTGAACAAACTTTTGACTTCAAACCTGATAATCTAATGGAATATTTGATGGTGCCCATTAGGGCCCCTCCCCCCCGCTCCCCAAAAAAGTTTTAGGACCAGAAACAGATTCCAACAGAGAGCTAGCTAAGTCTTTGAGATTTTAATTAATTCATAGCAAATTATTTTTTAGAATAGATTTTACTTAACCTCAAGCAGACACTGATAAAAATATTTAGGTAAAATTGTTTGTTATGATCATGTTTTATTTGCTCTAGTTTACAAAAAAATGAATATTTTAAGGAAGAGATTCTATCTAAACTCTTTAGATAACCCTAAACATTAACTCTTGTGCACTTGAGTACAGTATATTCTAGCTGGATTTATATTATAGTTTAAAGCTATTCAAGTTAAATATATCCATTTTGACCTCTATTTAAGCCTCTTTTGAAACCAACATTTTATTGGTTTTAACTATATTGATTTTTCAATTGAAGATAACATTCCATTCACATGAAAGTTCATTTGTTACAGCTTTCCATTTATAAGCCCCTGTGTCTTGATTTAATGTTATTTTCTTGCAGAAACTAAAGTTTGTAGGTCAATCTTGAAGAATGAGTATAACCACAAATATAGCAGATGCCTCATGAAATTATCTTCTTTGCTTCTCTGTGACCTCTGTCAAGGAAATAACACTCAAATCTGCGTCAGCATGAACAGCTGTGGATGCCGCTGTTAGATAGCTGTGACCTATCCTCCCAAGGGTAGTGCCCAACCGGGAGGGAATGGTGATTTTCGCAGAGTCAATGTTATTAACGCCAACATAAATCAGAAAATACTGCTTCAAATCTAAAAATTAGATGCCACAGTTCATAAAAAGAAACAAACTTCCTTTATAATAAATCAAACCAAGTTCCATGTAGACATTTATGAAAATAATAATAACAATTGTATAAATATTTTTCTATCCCTCAAAACTTCATCTAAAATAAATGTGTAAATGGACATAGAAGTTGCACATGTCTCTTTCAGAGAAATACATTAGAAATCACACTCTTCAGTTGAAAGAGCTTTTAAGTAGAACTGTACAGTGTGGCGATGGTAGGAGGAAACATTGCAGCTATTTTTATGCAGTTTAACTGCTATCTGCTACTTATCGTGCTAGACCAGTTCATAAGTAGGTAGTGAAGAAAATGCAAAATGAGGGATTTGATTCACATGGCCAAATGTATTCACTAAAATATAATTTTCCATGTTATAATTTAACCATGTGATCAATTACCCATTCTATTTATAAACCCATATTTATGTGTGTGTATATAATTTATATATAATGTAATATAATATATTCTATATATGATAATATATATCATATAAACACATATAAATAAAACACCTGCACACATTTACGTTCATATCATACATACACTGAATGTACTTTGGTTTTTTAAGGTTCTCTTATTACTTCTGAATAGCTTTAAGCTGGTACTACATGATATCTATAGTAAAATGCAGCCTGAGGAAGCTCTTAATAAAAAGAAAATGGCTGTATATGTTTAATGAGCATATTTGTGTTTCTGTTAAAGCATGTTTAACTCTATAGTTTTTCATGAGCTTAAGAAAGTAAATCAAAATAACCAAATATTTTTGCATGTAGAAATGTGTGGAAGAAACCTTTTGGCTGCTAGATAGGACACAGGTATCCAAGTTTTGACCACAACGTTTGAATTAGTGATACCAGAAAACTTCAGTCTTAAACTATCCCCAAGTTCTCATCTGGGATTTTTTTTTATGTTTATTTATTTTGAGAGAGAGAGAGAGAGAGAGAGAGAGAGAGAGAGAGAGGTGAGTGGGAGAGGGGCAAAGAGAGCGAGGGAGACGCAGAATCCGAAGCAGGCTCCAGGCTCTAAGCTGTCAGAACAGAGCCTGCTGCAGGGCTCGAACTCACAGACAGCAAGATCATGACCTAAACTGAAGTCAGATGCTTAACTGACTGAGCCACCCAGGCGCCTCTCATCTGGGATTTTATTCCCCAGATGTAGTTCTGAATCCAGGAAACCAGAAGGGTCCTTGAAAAAGAACAAACCAAGCCTCCACTCTCATGATTTTTAAAACCTAGTGAGTGGCAGCCCACAGAGAACAGATAAATTTATTTGTTATTTATTGTTATTGTTACTTATTGGAAAGAGTAACATAGGTAAAAAAAAATCAGTTAAGAAAAGGATAGTGAGAGAAAACTGATATTTTAGATGGAGTGGATAGGGAATTTTTCTTAATAAGGAGACAAATAAAATAAAATAAAATAAAATAAAATAAAATAAAATAAGAGTCGCCCAGGTGGCTCAGTTGGTTAAGCGTCAGACTTCAGCTCAGGTCATGATCTCAAGGCTGGTGGGTTCAAGCCCGGAGTTGGGCTATGCGCTGATAACTCAGAGCCTGGAGCCTGCTTCAGATTCTGTGTCTCCCTCTCTCTCTCTGCCCCTCCCCTGCTCACACTCTCTCTCCTTAAAAATAAATAAACATTAAAAACAAAAATAGGGAGACCAAAAAAGCAGGATCTAGAATTATTGGTGTTTTGGAAGACAAGGTCTAGGAAAGGAGAAGCAAAGGCCTCAAACGTGTTTGCTCTGCGTGTTTGAGGAAAAGCAAAGAGGCCAATGTAGCTGCTTTGGAATGAGCAAAGGTTAGAGCAGGAAATGGGGGAGGAGGGAGCAGCTGAGGGACCTGGTGTTCTTTTCAGTCCATTTTAAGGAACTTGCCTTTTGTTCCAGGTGATAGGAGAAAGCATTGGGGGGACTGGGCAAAGGGGTGACATGGAATTATTAGGTTTTGTAAGAATCACTTCTACTACTCTGGGTAAAATAAATGAAGGGTGGGGAAAAGTAGCATTAGAGAGACAAGCTTGTAGGCTCCTGCAGTTAGCCAGGTGAAGAGGATGGTTGAGTAGTAGAGGTAGTGGTGGTGGGGAGATACCAGACTCAGATATATTTTGAAGGTAGAGCTGACACAAATTGTTACATTGGACTTGAGCTGGGAAAGAACAAGACCTTAACAATATCTGTTTTCACCATACCCCATTTATCCCCAGTACCTCTTTTTCACTCAAATGTTTACCACCTGAAATCTGATTCATTTCAAGCATAAGTTTATTAGAAAAGAATCATGCTAAATAAGTACAAATAGAAAATAAAATAAAAACATGATCAGTATTCTTGTTTTTCCACAAGTAACTCGGGAAGCCAATATAATCTTTTTGCTAGATACATATTTATGAATGCCGAGAAGGCCACCATTTGTCTTTGGCATTACTCTATCTTTCTTTTCAAGCATCATTACCTTTGCATTTTTCCCTTTCCTAGAAGAATGGAACCCTTCTTTTTCTGTACCTGGCAACCCACAGCCTCCTTATAGAGGCCATTCTGTTTAATCCCCTCTACTGGTCTAGATAAACACACAATCCACACGAGAGTCATAAGTCTTAGGTTGTCTTTTATCCATATTTTATAGATAAGAAAACGAAACAGGAGTGATTAAATCATTTGCTCAACTGCATAAACCTACTGACAATAGAACAGGATTCACACCCTAGAAACCTGGTCCCAGAGTTTATTCTCTTAGACTCCAGATTGTGAAGCTTCACACATAATTCACTGCCCCCTCCTAGCTGGTAAAATTTGCTGCCTGTAAATTCCTTCAAGTCCTGTTTTTTTTTTTTCCTGGGAACACAAACCTGGTGAAGATTTTTATTTGGTAAATTACATGGAGCTAATCCATTCTCCAATTAAACAGCAAATAAACACAAAGGTGAAACAAAAGAAAAACCTGTGCAGCACCACTGTGCCTGTCAGTCCAATTGAAATGAATAAACTGTCAAGACACCAATCTACTTAACAATTCCACAGGCTACTGGATCACTTATTAATACTATTTTGCCTTATTTACAGACTCATTTATTATATTTTTATTTCACATTCTAAATTCAAAAACCTCATGGAGTTTCTTTGACTTGCTTATGCTTTTGTTTGGGTAAGTCTACCAAACAAAAACAAAAATAAAAACACATTGAAATCAATGCTTTTCTGTTGTTACCTAAAAAATCTAGGTTTCCTCATCATTTTTATCCTCCATGTCCATTTACATACTAGATTAAATGGACAGAAATTACAAGATATTGTTCTTCAAAACCTAGAAGTTATTATTCTATGTATTTGTTTACATTCAGTGTCACTTTTGAGAATTCATATGTCAGCTGCTGTCCTGTACATTTGTATGGAAAGTATTTTTCTTAAGATTTTCTGATTATTCATTTCCTTTTCTTTAATTCCAGTTTATTGATCACAAGTGTAATTTTTTAAATCTAGCTTGCCTTGTACTTGACAAAAATTTTAAATCTGAAGTCTCACATTTTCCCTAATTTTATTAAATTCTGATATTGTAACTTTAAATACTTTCCCAAATTATCTTCCTCTCCTAAGACTCTTCTGTTGTTTCTTCCTCTACCTTTCATATTCTGGAAGATGTATATGAATATATATATACATATATATATATATATGTATATACATATTCTTACATGCTGTCTCTTTGTGTCTAACTTGTTCCTAACCTTCAAGCTGCTAATTAAGTTCTTTATTTCATTTTGCATTTTTCATACCCAGCATTTCAACGTGATTCTTCCTTATGACTCCTTATTCCTGCTTTTTATTTTCAATCTCTGCTCATATCTCTTTGAGAGTATATAATCCCTTTATTATACATTTTTATTTGGTTTGGTTCATTTATACCAGTTAAGGTGCCATAGATTATTTCATTTTTAATATTTCATATATCAGTTAAATTTTTCAGGTATTGTTTTCTTTGTGAGTTCTTGTTCCCTGGTATATAACTACTTGCCTAGTAATGCGAAAGGAGAGGATCAAGCAGAATTTCAGTCTTATGTAGGAACTAATGACTTTAGTGTGGAAGAGAACCACTGATTAAAAATATAGGCTGACCGCTCTCTGAATACAACAATTCTGACCCACAGATAACCTCCTCTAACTCTCTTTCAAACATTGCTATTTTCTAAGGGCTATCTCCCCTGCTTGTAATCGCCACTTCTTCTGGGTATATACATATACCACATGGTAAGGGCCTGACAGAGGCCCAACTGGCCTACTTGTGTTCCCACCCAGTCACCCTCCAACACAAACTCAAGTTACCTACTGTGTGCTCCATGCTAATGATGCATCTTGCTTTGATGATAGCATTGAAAAGAAACACCAAGAGCAGTATTGGGAACAGGGCACCACTAAAACATCTACTCTGTCCTATGTGTGGCAGTCATGCAATTTTTTTTTAATTTATTTATTTTTAAATTTTTTAATGTTTATTTGTTTTTGAGAAGAGAGAGACGGAGTGTAAGTCAGGGAGGGACAGATAGAGAGGGAGACACAGAATCTGAAATAGCCTCCAGCCTCTGAGCTGTCAGCACGGAGCCCGATGTGGGGCTTGAACTCGTGAACTGTGAGTTCATGACCTTAAAACCGAAGTCAGATGCTTAACCAACTGAGCCACCCAGGCGCGCCAGTCATGCTATTTTTAACCAAGAGATTACTAATTAATTCTCTGTTTTTAACCTTTGGTATCCCAGTGTTTCCTCACAGTTATTATGTTATAATCATTTCCAGCATTTAGTTATGGTGAGAGACTAAAATCTAAAATTAGAATACACACACACACACACACACACGCACACGCCTTTACACTATAACAATAGGCATGAGTTATGATTTTCAAAAATGTTTCATATATATCTTAAGATATTTAAATATTAACTGTATGGAAATATAATGTGTTAGTAGGTTTAACATATTCTTATCTCAGATATCTCACATAGAGTCTTTTCATTACTAGGTTTGGAATTTGCTTTTTATACTTTCTCAGACATTGAATTTAAATTACAATCATAGATTAATATAGTTTAAAATCTGGTCCTAAGACTGAAAACTATGAGAGTGAAGTAGATCCCTTATAAATGACTGTAAAATAGATGGCCTTGTTCTAATAACTGGCCCTGAGCTTTGCAGGTCAAGAAATTTGATATTGATGTACAGGGAATGTATTAGTCTCTCTTAACCACTATTTCTTCCATTGACCTTCAGGGCTCTCTTCAGAATCAGTATACCTCAACAATTAAATAACTATTCAGAATGTTGCTTCTTTAGCAGAGATTCCAGAAAGGAGATGGAGGTCTTCATAAGACATGTATCCCTGTTCCCCAAAAGAAAATATCCCCACTCGCCAAGTGAATCATTGGTTACAAATCTGAGATTTTGTTTCTTTCTTGGACAAAGCTACATTCTGGACATTCACCCACAGCCAACTCTGTGAATGTGTTTCTTTTCTGTGCTTACTCTGCTGACCATGTATTCTTAGTCAACCTTACATATGCTTTCATGCAGGGAGACTTTCAGCCTCTTGATTTTATGTGCTGACTCGAGTTAGTTGATTTCAAAGGTCATGGGAGAATTACTATTTCCAGCATCAGTTGACAGTACTGGGAAGAGATTCTAGTGTTTTGAATTACATTCCACCCTATGAACTAAAGAAAAAGAACATTGCTCTTCTCAAGAAATCTTGAGTAGTTGGCTTCCGCTATATACCTAGGTAAAATCCTTTGGCATCTCTACCTTCCAACTTCTTCTTTCTCAAATACATTAACATTTAATATAACTTTAACGTCTACAACCTTGTTAGGCTTTGCTATATCAAAATATAATTTATTGGACAGCAAAACGTGTCTAGACTTTGTATACATATAATGAAGAGATGAAAATTCCTATTCTGCCGTTTATAAGGATCCTTTGTGATAAAAGTGTACAACAACACAGTAGTACATCATATATTAAAACAGCATATGGAAATTCAAATTATGGAAATGGTTAACAAATCATATATACAAACTGTATCATAATATAAACAGGAATATGTGTGCATATGTGTATTGCTCATAATACCCATGCCTCCTGTGCAGCATGTGGAGAGATTTTATTCAGAAGATCATAAGAAATAGTATTATCTTAGTAGACTTATAATTTTATTATATTAAATTTCAGACTAGTGAGATTTTCTGTGTTTAAGCTGCTGCACTATTTCAGAAGATCTTGATTTTTTTCTGTTTTTTTTGCTCTAGGGAAATGGTGATTGTACTTTAAAGATATCATCTTATTCTTATTAAATTAATACTTTGTGATTATTCACTAAAAAAAAGAAGCTTGTTAACATCTATCACAGCAATCAGGTCACATGAAAGTAGTATACACAATCATGAGTGTTTGTTCTTTGATAATTTTCTCAATTTAAGCTCTTATGGGATATTAGAATAGCCCTTTGAAAGAAAACCCATCAGCATTGTATATATACCACAAATATATTTATTAATCTACAGAATTTTGTAATGATATTCTAAAAATTTTTCAAAACTTTCAGGTTTATATTTCCATGTTTATTCATATTGCAAACTCATCGTTAGTTACTTTTACTATAGTTTTAGACTTTTAAAATACATGGGTGAAATGCTTAGTTTCGCTGCACAAACTGTTAAGCAGAAACAGCAACAACACCTAAGAACATGTTAGAAATGCAGAATCTTGGGCCCCACCCCAGATCTACAGAATCCGATTCTGCACTTTAACAAGATCTCTAGCTAATTCAGTACATTTAAATGTTAGAGATACGCAGTTTTCATTTGTGAGTCTTGTATACCAGCTGTAAAATTACTATGTGAAAGCAATGAAAGATTAGTAAAGTCAGCCTGCGTGTTACCTACTTCTTATATAATTAATATACACTTCCAACAGTGGTTATAGTTTTTAGGTGAATGGTGTTTGTCAGCCATATTGATTTCTTCTTCATTCACATCTGTTTGATTTTTCTTAGATACATGAATTCAGCAACCAAGTGTTGCATATGATTGTGCATTAAAAATTCATTATGTTAATACATTTTTCAATCAGAAGAACTTAGCCAGTTTATATGATTCTTTTATTGTTCTTATATTCTTATATTGTTTTGTTTATTATGTATATTAAATTAACATAGTTTATATAAGGTCTTTTTTTACATGTATGAAAGGAGACTGAAAAATAAGAAGAGTGGAAATGGGATTCATTTGTTTTTCTTTTGGTTAGCTAGACATGGCAGGAAACGAAATAAAACATACTTAAACTCATTTGTTCTCAGTACAATAACCTTATAATTTCAGAGAGACTGTGGTCCACGAATCACTCGTGTGGCTCATTTGAAATGTTTGAGTTCTATTATCTTAATCCCAAATCACCATGGAGTCTACTTTTTTTTATTATTATTTCTGTAGCATGATTAACCCATTTTAATATTAAAAAGAGTATCAAGAATACAAGAAAAGACATTTAAAGAGAATAGATAGTCCACAGAGAAACATTTTAAGATGTAATGATTACATAATTTGCAAGATAATTGAACTCATTGACTCACACACTCATCTCTGAGTAGTGGTCCTTGCCTTATACTCAGAGCAGTCTAATGTCAACATCTTTATATGTTGTGTAAGTAAAGAAGAGAAGGAAAACTCAGACATTGTGCAGTATGGATAATTATATATATATTTTTAAAAAGGAATATACTTCATAATAATTGAGAGTTAAGTAAAATAATTTGACAAGTATATGTGTTTCAAATAGAATTTTATCCAAATAAATAAATCCATTGTCCCATTCATAGTTAAATGAGACATTAAACAGTGTAGGCAGAACTTTTGCCTGATAAGGTACTTTTTGGGAACTTTTGGAAAGATTTGAGACAAACAGAAAGTTTGGCTAATTATTGCACAATCGTGTTTATAAAATGCAATGCTATGCAAACTATTTAACTGCATCACACTCATATATGTAGAGATGAAGTTTATTCACCATGGATGGGTGAATATTTTTGATGTTATATAAGGGAGGCTTTCAAAATAATTGTGCAATGATATCTTAAAATGTCTTAACATAGCTCTAGTTCCATTTTTAGTTACAAGAGCTGCCTGAGTAAAGTTCTGAGTTACTTCATCATTTTTCCTTCATAGTGGGTGAAATATCATACTTTATATTTGGCATCCTTTTCCCCCAACATCTCAGGGCTCATCTGCCAGCCTGGTTCTGATCC
Source organism: Lynx rufus (assembly GCF_022079265.1). Taxonomy (NCBI): domain Eukaryota; kingdom Metazoa; phylum Chordata; class Mammalia; order Carnivora; family Felidae; genus Lynx; species Lynx rufus. Next base: position 40,787,010 of record NW_025814823.1, read on the forward strand.
ACATATGAATTGACATAATACTTCTCTTGGGAGACAAATTATATGAGGAAATGCAAACAAGAAAACCTTTCCTAACTGTGTGACTCACGTCATTTGTGAGACCAATGAGAGAAGCTGGGTCCCATAATGAAGTCTAATCCTGAACGTTACCACCTACACTACTTAAGCGTTTGTAATAACTACACTCGATATATCATATAACCTGGATACCTTATACTGTGCTCTTCTAGGTAATTACTCTAGGCATACATTCTTGGTCTTATGATTAATCTTCACTGCCATCTATGGTCAATTTGTTTGCTTTTTAGCTTTCATCCCGTTTCTCCTGAATAACTCAATAGTTCAGGGGCAAATGAACAGCCAAGGCTAGTAAAGGGCTACATGACAATTGTGTTTTGTGAGACAAGCCTTAGCAAAACTACTAAATGAAATCTTAGAATAAAAACGTGTCTTCTCTCCAATTCTTCACTTTTCCCCTCTCCTCTCTCCTAGTGTCCTCTATCCCTTATGCCTAAAAAGCCAAGTGGGGAACTCGGGAATTCAATGTAATCCAAAGTTGCAAACAAATCACAGCTCTCTTCAAGTGTTTCACACTCCAGTATTAATTATCCATCTACCTGCAACCATAAAATCCCTAATTCCCCTGACATCATTAGAAAAACAATCTGATTAAACACTTAGAGACATGGATAGCGGTTCCATTAACAGTTTCCAAAGTGTGTGATTATTCATTGGATATCTTTCTATAATGTGTAAATATTTGGGTAAATATTCTAGATTGATAAACAATTTCTTTCCTCATAGGAGATATTCAATAATATTTGTGGAATTTTTGGTTAAGTCCATATTTGAAAGGAAACAAAACTTAACTGAATGACCTCTAAGAAATCTCAAGTTCTCTACAGAACGACTGAATTTCCTCTGTAAAAATCAGATCTATGTTCAACATCCTTGAAGAATCAATAATCAGGAGAGAATTGATCAGAATTCTACAGGTTTTTCTTTTGGTTAGAAGTCAGTAATTTAAACACCTGATGTGATATCAATAGCATGCCTAAGGAATGGATACCACTCCCATTTTTAGGCAAATTAGACACTTATGACTCTTCCCAATTCAGGGACCATAAGGGAAGCAGCTGGAAATGGCAAGAGCAGATGGGGGTAGGTACTGAATGCCAAGTGAATGTCTTTTCTTCATCAGGGAAAGGTTTAGTTTTGAAGCATGTGAATGTCAGCCAAGAGCTTTGTGTAAAACTTTGGCATAGAACAAATTAAGCAGAGCTTCAAAGAGTGATATGATCAATAATATATATATTTCCAATTTCTATTTTAACTTTTTGACTGTTCAGGGTTGCTGAGATAATTGGTCATAAATATTATTTTTTCTTCCATTCTCTTTCCATTCCATTTCATTTACATCTTCACTTTTGGAGAGAGAAGCCAGGAGAATAATGTCCTTTTCTTAATGTATCAGCTTACCCTACTGTCTTTATACTATATAATGTCAATGGATGAGTGAGAGACACTATGAGACGATGTTGCATGAACAAGAGGGAACATAATCTGAAGGTGGAAGAAAAAGACTCTTAGGGAAGTTGAGCTTGTTTTTGTGCCCTATGGTAATAGACTTCCATTCTCTTAGATCCTGAAATTGGAGCATTTGGGTGGTTCAGTGGGTTGAGTGTCCGACTTTGGCTCTTGTCATGATCTCCTGGTTTGTGGGTTCAAGCCCTGTGTTGGGCTCTGTCCTGACACTCAGAGCCTGGAGCCTGCATCAGATTCTGTGTCTCCTTCTCTCTCTCTCTGTCCCTCTCCACTCGCTCTCTGTCTCTATCAAAAATAAACATTAAAAAATTTATATAAAAAAAGATCCCTGAAATAGACACCCAGGGTTCTTACAGTGGTAAATAAATAAATGAATAAGTAGATAAATATTAGTGCTACTTAGTGGAGTGGGGAATAGAAAGAGAAGAATTTATATTCTTGGAGAGAAAAAAGTTCTGTTTTAAATATTTAATTTGAGATATTTACTAAATCAGTTAGTAATATGAGATTAGAAACCAAGGGTGAGGCTCATACTGGAGTTATAAATTTTGGCCTAATCAGCATATTGATGGTGAGTAAAGTTATGGCATTAAAAAATCGTCTTAATAAATAACGTGTGTCGAGCTATCACCAGGTGTCAAGTACTATTCTAAATAATTTTATTAACTTCAAAAAGCAAGCCTAAAAAGTAGACATTGTTACTGTCTTCATTTTAGAGGGAAGAAAAATTAGATCTGGACAGATTAAATATTTTCTCAGGACCACTTGCTAGTAAGTGAACAAACCTAAATCCCAGTCAAGCAAGTTTGCCTCCAGATCACATGCACTGAGTCACTGTATCCCAATGTTCATGGGATAGAATTATAATAAATCATAAAAAAAGAAGTCCTAAGAATATAAAAGGAATAGCCAACAAAGCCAATAAAAGTCATTTATTCACTTATAATAAATGACAAGTGAAAAAGCATTGAGTAAGGAAGATACGGTATATACTGAATAGTGCATAACTTCTTTACTGGAAGCCAAGCAAAGGACCTGCTTTAAGAAGAATGAAGTGATCAGTTGTGCTAAATGCTGCAGAGATATTGATTAGGATTATACCTAAGCAGAGATGTATAGATTTTATAAAAATAGGTTATTTGGTTTACTTGACAAGATTAATTTGTATCAAGTATCTATTAGTTTAGGTCTAAGTAGTATAAATGAAAGGGTTTCTGGAGTGGAGGAGTGAGGGCTTGTGAAAGACAAGAAGTGAAGTCCGTGAGTATAAACAATTTTATGGGAAGATATCTATACTGTGAGTCAGATGGCTTTTGTATTGCAGGAGAAGCATAAAACTGAAAGAAGTTTTCATTATTAGCTGGAAATATAGCATGCCCAATGCTATTAGGAAAGATACAGAGGGCATAAAATACTTGATGTGATGCTGGAAAATTAGAGGATCCTTGAAAGACTAAAGTCATTGAATAGACCACAGAAGCATGATAAATGACTGCAAAAGTGGGACTTCTCAGACTCCATAAACACAAGAGCTGACCTCTCAAAATAAATCTCTTTCTATACATCTATGTGTATTGGTTCTGTTTCTTTGGAGAACCGTAACTCATACAAGCATCTTATATGTCCTGGTCATGGAATAGACGAATGAAATAGGAGTGGGGTAATAAATGTTTTGCCTTTTAAGAACCGTAAGACACTTTTCTCAGCCACTGACTTCTTGTTTATTTACTTATTTTTAAGTTTATTTATTTTGAGAGAGAGAGCAAGCAGGGGAGGGGCAGAGAGAGAGGGAGATAGAATCCCAAGCAGGCTCAATGCTGTCAGCACAGCCCAGAGCCTGATGTGGAGCTCACACTCACAGAACTGTGAAATCATGAACGGAGCCGAAATCAAGCTTAATCAAGCTTAACCAAGTGCCCCGATGCACTCAGGTGCCCTGGCAGCCACCGACTTCTTGTGAGTATGAAAATACCCACAAGAGATCAGAACTCCCTTAAATATTCTCTGACTCCAAAATAACGAAATCTCACAAGAAATAAAAGTAAATAGCATTTTGCCTTTTGAATTTAATTACAAATAAATTAGCATCATCACATATGATTGACCCAGTAGGTCAATAACAAAGTACATTTTAATTTTTATTTGGAAAGTTATCACAAGGTTCTAGCCTTTTTTTATGTTAATAGGGAGAATCCTTGTGTCTTGCTTGACAGTTTTAACATCTGCATACTTCAGCTATTTAGTTTTACCTCATCAATCTTGCAGTGCTGTTGGTAGGAAAATCTGATCCATGATAATTTCGGCATGAGAACATCTGATACTCAGAGAGCCTGAGATTCCTGATGTGACTTGTAATAGCTAAGCATGGGATTTTCAACCCAGGTGCACCTTATCAGCATAACTATGGCACAAAATAAATCATGCCATCATACTATTTTTAAGTTACACAAATGTACTTTAACTTCTTCATTTGAAGTATTATAGTTAATTTCAGGGTAATAGTAAGGTGTTTTGAAAGTTTAATGTATCTGCTTGCTTTTAAACATACCAAAATTAAAATGATGTAAGAAAAAAATGCAACTATAACTTAGTACCGTTATTTGATTTTTATGCTACAAATAAATGCCCATTTCTCATGATTATAGAACAGAATGAATACAAGTGGTAAAGTGGGGTTTTAATGCAACCACCAATGATTTTCCAAAATCGTACCTATTGAGTGAAAAGATGAGTCTAGAGGACACTCACACACACACACACACACACACACACACACACACACACATGCATATACATACATACACAGTCATTGCAAAGCCTACATGAAGGTCTATGAGAATATAATATTCATGTCTATTACTTCTTTCTGGGTATTGGATAGAGTGGCTCTTTGTAACTTCTACAATTTATATTTATGCTTTAGAGGGGATAAAGCTCTTGGGGAAATATAGCAGCAACCATAAAACATGGAATTGCTTAGCACTAAGAAAAAAATGTGGAGCATATTAGAGGTATCCGAATGAGGGTAAATAAACAGACTTATTGAGAGTTAGAAAGTATCTTCAGCACTGTATTTTATAAAGATTATCAGCCAGGGAGCTATTTAGCATACATGTTTTGGAGTTCCACTCTTTAAAGATTGCAGTTCAGTTGTTGAAGAATTCAGAAAGTTTGTACCTTTCAAAAATGCTCAGTTAATTCTGATTTATATCTGGGTATGAAAACCATTGTTTCATATTGTCAATTTATGTATTTGTATTAAAAACTTGGTAGTTACATAAATAGATTTTTAATTTGAATTAGTTTGAATTTGTAAGATAATCCAAGGAACTGCATATTCTTTTTATGTAATATTCCTATCTGTTACTTCTTTTCAAGTGTTGGGTAAGATTATTCGTTATATTTATCATTATCTAACATCATGTCTTCAGTAACTAGCCAAGTTTTTCTGCACACATATTGAGAGTTATATACTTGAGTGTCTTGTGATCAGCTACAGGTATATTTATAATTTATTTTTATGCATATCCATAAAAATAAATTTATTTTTTTACTTTCCACTTGAAGCCAAAACATATATCATGAATAAAATTAGAAGAAAATATATTCCAAATGAAAAACAGGTTTATAAAGAGGGGATTTATTGAAAAAGTTTAAGATCTGTAGTCCAAAATTAAGAGAAACAACACAAATTGATATAAACATTATGAAGTACAGTTCATTACACATCATCTCATCTAATTCCATGATTATATCATTATTTCATAAGACAGAAATTACCTAAAAAGTACAATACATTTTCTAGGATGCAGTATTTTGGACAAATAGAATATTTCTAGCATGAGAATATATATGGAGGGTGACAAATATGTGCATATTAAAAATTAAAAGCACAGCAAGCAAATATCCTTAGGCAAAAATGAACTGTTTACTGTAGCCAAGAATTTCCTTGGTTTAATTCCTGCTTCTCTCCTTTGTGTCCACATCTGGCACTGATTCTCTCTAAAAGCACTGCCAAGCAAGCTAATGAAATGCTTCTCTGAATAGGTATTATTTGGTTTTCATAGATAAACAAATGGTTATATATCTCATATTGCAATTAAGCTCTACCACATTATGCACATACTTTCTGAATATGCACTGACTGTTATTATTAATATTTAGGCACATCTGTGTTCTCCAATCATATCATCCGCAATTGAAGAAATGCTAGAGCACATAAAACAGAAGTATTTGTCACCAATTCAGAAATTAACCATCATTCAAAATTGTGCCAATAAGCATATTGAGTTTCACTTTAAAAACTTATTTTAGATGCTTTCTTGTTAAGGAATTCCTTAGTAGAAACACTTAGAAGAAATGTTCAAGTAAATGAAACTTCCACAAAAATATTTATAATATTCCTCAAGGAAATAAAAAAAATTTGTTGAATGAATGTACTGAAGTTTTTAATGAAAGACAAACACCCATGGAAATCTTTATACTTTACCGAGAGTACATCTTGAGATTTAGAGGAAAATCTCTATTTCTATGGAAATTACCCCAGTTTTTAAACACTTCAATTGGATTGCGGTTAAAGAATCTCCAGCATGTGAATTTGTGGTAATAATTTCATCACTTATTAAGTTTAGACTTTGAAAAAATACCTCCGATTTTGGTGGCGAAGCAATGGATATATTTAAATGCTCAATAGATACTAAATAAGAATTTCATTTTGACTTCAAATTAATTTTTTCCTACTTTGTTTTGGTTTTCATAGTAGTAAAAAAATAGTAATTCTGGCCTAGCATATAAGCCAAATTGTGCATCTCTATTTATGTATGTTATGACTGTATGTATCTATAGCCATATCCACTTCTGTATTCAACCAAAACCCAGTCCATACTTTTACCATTTTATCTGTATCTAACTTTACATTGCAGTTTAATAATGCAGAGTTCATCTGCTCACAAATTCTATAAAACTTAAAAAAATAAGCTTAATAATAATACATCTATAAATTTTGAGGGGAATTAAATTTATTGTATTTTTTATATTAGTTTAGTTATTTTGATTAATGAAATGTTATTGTTTACTTACTCTATACAGGAAACTATGTTAGGTTTACTGCTTCCTAGGTATTTATAACCCGTTAGAAGATTCAGATACAGAAACTGATCACTTTAAAAACACTATGGTTAGGTTAAAGGTTATGATATACATTTTATAAGAAAGTAGAAGAGGATTACCAAATTTGGAAGAATTGGATTAGAAAATTCTCAGAAAATATAGCTTAAATTGAGTATTTATGGATACTTTGGCATTAACTAAATGGCAGGGCTTTACAGAGAGGAATCATTTTAGTTAGCAGAAGAAGAGTGCATTCAGGCGAGATAATGTTGCTGGTGGTAAAAGCAAATCTCATACCATGGAGGGTCATGAATGCTATGAAGGAATGAGGATTTTCTCAAAGTTTTGAGGCAGAAAAAACGACATCGCAAAATCTAAGAGTTGGATTGCTAACTTGTTCAGAAAAATGAAGGTAAGATTTGAGATAATTCAAGAATGTGACCAGGAAATTCAACATGGAGGCTATGTATTACTTTAAAGACATGTTCCAGTATCTTAAAATAAACACAAGCAAGGAAGATTGTGCTAAAGAGATAAAAAAGAGATAAAACCAGTCTAAGTGTTGACTTGTAGAAAATGAGGAAGAGGAAGTTGAAAAGAAAGACTTCTAGATTTCTGGTTTGATTGATAAAGCAGATGGTAATGCTATCAAAGGTGTTAGAAATTCTCAGTAGAATAAAAAAATTATTTGGGAAATAATAATGAATAATGTTATATTCTATTTTGGACTTGTTAGTTGTCCTTTTTTGGTGACATGTTAAAACAGAATTATTCAGATGATCATTTCTAAGGGTAAAGGAGAAAATTTTGAAATCCTATAGTACAGCACTAAAAGCACATAAACTAACATAAGAACCCATATATATTTTTTTAATTTTTTAATGTTTATTTATTTCTGAGAGACAGAGAGACAGAGAGGGGCAGAGACAGGGAGACACAGAATCCAAAGCAGACTCCAGGCTCTGAGCTGTCAGCACAGAGCCCAACGTGGGGCTCAAATTCTCAACCGTGAGATGGTGACCTGAGCGGAAATCAGATGTTCAATGGACTGAGCCCCCCAGGCGCCCCAAGAACCCGTATTTTGTAAATAAAGCTCAATGTTGTTTATGCAAGGAACACTTTTTAAACATATATTATGCCCCTTTTAGGTGCTAAGCACCTGTATGATCTTGGACATGTCTTACATCTCAGAGATGAAGTAAATTAATACCCTCTTCTCTCTAAATCTATCTGTGCCTCAATTTCGTTATGTAAACATTGAGGAAAATGTTCCAATATCAAATGAAGAAATATATGAAAATCATATATAACATATAATGTATAAGAACAGTATATAAAATATAAAGGAAATATAGCTATTGTAATCAAAAGGATGGGAAGTGTAATTCCTCATTAAAAATTGCAGACTTGTTAAGAAACAGATATTCCATTTTTTTGTCTTTAAGGGGCAGTTTTTGGGGTGCCTGGGTGGCTCAGTTGGTTAAGCAGCTGACTGCAGCTCAGGTCATGATCTTGTACTCCGTGAGTTCAAGCCCCACGTTGGGCTCTGTGCTGACAGCTCAGAGCTTGGAGCCTGCTTCAGATTCTGTGTCTCCCTCTCTCTCTGCCCCTCTCCCACTTGTGCTCTGTCTTTCTCTGCCTCTCAAAAATAAAGAAATGTCATAAAAAAAATTTTTAAGGGACAGTTTTCCCTTCCCTGGAGGTAGGAAAAAGAAGAATGTTATCAATCTCACACTGAATTCTTTTCTAGACCTAAACCAAAGGATAATGGGCAGGCGTCCCCAGGAAGTCACACTCTGCTTACACTCAGTCACTAAGTGAAAGCAAAATCTATTTACACTTAATGTAAGTAGTGTCAGCCTAGTTTGTAGAAGGGAGAAAAAACAATCCAAGGATATGTCTTCAATAACTATGAACAAACTTCTGCCTAAAAACATAATTTATCTCTCCTTTTTTCTAGACTTTAATGCCCACTCATGTAGGTGAATGGTGAAAATAAAACTGACAATGTCTTTGTAATTATAATATATTTATCTGGATTCCCACTTGATTCTAAACAAGGTCATGGAAAAATACTTGTTCTCTTAGGGTGCACTAAGTTTCTAAGATTCACATAATATGGACATAAAATTTATTTCCTGATAGTTTCTGTTCTGGTGAGTGTTACTGATTCATTGATGGATTTTCTAATGCTTTTCATGTATTTGAATTAAGATGCTTGATAATCATAAAGGACCTCATTTAACCACTTCTTGAGAGAAAATATGTCAGTATGACATATTAATATTTAACAGTTAATACTTTCTGATTCAATAAATTATAAAGAATGATTTTGTTGATTTGAATAATATTTAAGAGATGTGTGGTCTCAGTGACTTTTAAAATTTAGAAATAATTTTTTTTCTTTTATTCTTTTATAGTTCTTCTCATGTTTTTCATAAAATCATTATGCTTTATTATAACATTTCACTCCATTTATAGTGAAGAATACATTTTAACCACAAGAGAAAAAAATACATTTACTCAACCAAATATACTTAATTGATTTTCCATTCTAACAAACTTACAAAGCTTTCATAAGTGATAAAATAGATGAAAATTTAAAAAATGAAAAATACATATTTAAAGGCAAAAAGGAGAACATTAGAGATTTAAACTCTGTCTACAATGTGCTTTGCAAAGCTGATTTGTTGGAACACTTAGCCATAGTCGGACTAATATGCCCTCAAAAATTAACAAAAAACATGGGAATAGATAATTGGTTTCTTTGGATCAAGGATATCATTACTATTCTTTACTACTGAAATATTTCCTCCAAGCACAGTCTGAAAGAAAATGGAAGTATTGTCATTTTCACAGAAAGAATGTAAACCACTTTGTGAATATTATAAAATGAATATTCTTAATGAAGTAACCAAAGAGTTAAGTTAATATATCAAAATAATATTTTTCTGATGAAATAATGCTAGAGCAGTTCAGATCTATAAACTGAAGGCAGATTTAGTTTGTAAGAAAAGAAGACCAAAGACGTGTATCTTACACTTGAAGGTCAATAGATTCAGTTTCCATCAGATTAGGATAGATGAGTTCGAGAACCTCATGAAAACTCTTCCTTCAATTTCTACTCAGTTTGTCTTTCTGCTAACTGATGATATCAGTTACAAGAGGGCAAGGTGAGAAAAACAGTCTGTAGGTAATCCTTACAAAAGAACATAGGGTGTCTGCTAAAAATAAGCACTGTCATTGTGCTAAGGTCTAATAGGAAGCAGGGTGCATGTCAGGGAACAGGTATGGGACACAGCATAGCCAGGGCTGGGGGAGGTAATACAAATCAGGTGTAGGCAGTAGTAACCCAGGCCATGATGGGTATGAAGAGCAAGAAAACATAGTTGCTACAGGTCACAGTTGGTATCAGGGATAGTTGGAATTAGAGAGTCAAGGTCAGGTCCAGTTGATAAACCCATCTATTGAGATACAGTGCTCTGGTTCAAGGGACTAGACATGAATTTATTTGAAGCAGTCTTGCCCTAAATAGATAACTCCTTAATAAAAGGAGATATTCTAACTGTATCTGGGGAAAGATTGAAAGTAGCTTTAGAAATACTCAGATGAATCAGTTTTCTGGTTGACAAAGGATTTCTATTATTTTTTATAATTCTTGTTATTATTTGTGAATAGGAGAGGGGGTGGTGAGACTAGTGCATATGAAGTTAAAAACAAAACAAAACAAAATATAGCCTCTTATCTGGAACTCCTTCGCAGTTCAGGTCCTAGGCATAAAACTCTGAATAGTTACTATTCCCAGGAAAGTGTCTATCTACTTGGGTAGGGAAGCATTTGTACATTTCTAGGACAAGTCTCTAGCAAATAAATCTCATAATTTCTTTGTATTACTTTTGGTTGGATTAATCAGTCATTCTACAATATGAAATTTATTGAGAGAAATAATAATCATAGGTATTCAGGATGGCTATCTATGGCTTAAATGGATAGAATGAGACAATGAACTTTTTCTATTAAATTTGATATCATAGTTTCTAGTGATTTCTGAAAACTAGTTTCCAAGGTGATTTGGAAAATCATTGTTTAAATACAAAATCTGAACTGCAATTTGAAGTAAAAGAATAAAAAAGACCAATAGTAGAGTCAACGAAGTATCTGATTGGTTAGTATATAGAAATAAAATCATTTCAACTAGTACTAAATTGAATTCTAGCCCATAATAAATATGAAAAAAATGTGCAAAATTCACATATAGAAGTACACTACAGGGTCATTGAATATAAATTAACTCAGAGGTAAAAAAAAAACCTTTCAAGGTGCAAGGAAAAGGAAACAAACCATGCCCTGAAATTTTAAAGTGAGAATAGAATAGGGGCCACAATTCAGACCTTTATTTCTTTAATGGAAATGATTGCATATTGATATATCTGATGACACTGCCAGTGCAGAGGAGTGTGCAGTGTAAGCACATAAGTAATCGTTAGAAACACATTTCTACCTTCATTCACGCATTGGGCTAATAGCTGTGTAATACCTGTGTTTGTATACACCTCCACAGACTGGGTAGATCATTAACTTAAGTATTTTCTAGCTCATGTTGTTTTCCATTCCACATGTGCTAAGATAGGTTATAAATCAGCAGAAGCAGGGATATACCACCATATTTCCTGTATTTAAGCTCTTCAAAAGAAAGATTTGTGTCCTAATCATCATTATATTTCCATTGCCTAACCTTGCCTAGTGCAAAACGAAGTACTTCAAAGATATTTTTCAACTTGAATTGAAGAATTGTTCAATTAAAAAAAAAACTATTGAGAACACATAGTTATTTCTACCTCTAGGGGTGTAAATGAACAGTCTCTTTGCCCTTATGAAATTAATAATTAATTTCATTGATTAAATAATAAATAAAATGGTTTTATAAATAGAATGTGAGTGTGTATGTAAGTTTTCATAGAGATTATCTTAATGAAGAAAACCTAACATAGTTATAGAGCATGTGTTCACCATGCTTGGAAACTCATAATTTTTAGAAATAGTAATTTCTCTATGTAAATGTAGTTCTCTTCTTCTGTGTATGTCATGTAGGGTCAAGTAATTGGCCTTTAGTATTTTCCAAATAGAGGCCTGGGGGTGTATTTTGTTTCCAAGGTCAGGTAAACATGTACCAAACTACTAGCATGCTTAAAATGTCTGTGAATATTCTTCTTTCTATCCTCTCCATGACCTCTAATATTGATTTTTTTAATCTGGCTATAATACTGTATAATCTGGGTTGTTTCCTGCACCTTGAATGCAAAGTTTATCTTTGCATTCTTAGTATCTACAATAATGCCTTTATATGTTAGGCTTCAGTAATTTAAAGGCCATGAAATTTGCTCATAAGTACATGAAGACCAGTAGCTAAATAATTTGATGCAAGAAAGCCTTTTTTTCCCCTTTTTATATAAAAAGTCTATAGAACCACATCAAAATCAGTAGGCCTCAGATTGATACATATATTTAGTAAGTTTGTAAATGAAGAGAGACTGCGCCATCAACTTTGACACCCCACAGTAGTACATCATTTCTCATTCTAAACTCCAGAATTAGTAAAAGTGTATTATTGCCAATGAGTAGAAAGTATATATTTCTTAGGTTCTGAAAAAAAATGTATTGCTTGTCATATTAAAGAGCTGTTAATACAATTCTATTTTGAGAACTGGTAAGTGAAGGGAAAAGTAAACATTTTTCTGCTTTCCATTTTGAACTGTATTCCTGGGAAGGTCAGAAAAAGCGGCCTAAGACTCTAGGTGCTGAGATACCAGGGGGTTGCACCATATCAAGCACCACCTACAATCTCAATCTACTACATCCTTCTTGTCTGTGATTTATACTAGTAATATTCTAAATATCCCAGTCTTTTAAAAAAATGAATTAGATATAGTTTTCTATTGCCTATAGCCCAAAAAACTTAACTAATACAAACCTTAGTACCCAGATTTTGGTGTTTGCATTAGGTATGTGCCAAAAAAAAAAAAAAAAAAAGGCAAGTATTTCAATGTTAAATATCAGTCTATATTTTAATCTGTTCGCCAGAATTTCAGGCACTGAAAAGTCCAAAGCATTTCATACAAATCAGTGGCATGCATAGCATTTATTATAATAATTTAACTGAAAATTTTATTGCTTAAATTTTTTTTTTGCTATTTTTTCCAAAGACTATAATTTATTTAAACTACCCTCTCCCTTAAGTTTTAGGGGTATTGTTCTGAATCTCTGGATGATGGATCACATGGTGACACATTTCATGGTGATGAGTCAGGCAGAGGGAATTTTTCTGAAATTTTACCAGCTGACTTGCATATCACAAAGACTTCAAATATGTGTTAGAAGAATTAACAATACATTACAAAGTTACTTTTGCAGCCTTATTAAATACTGTTCTACCTGAAATTATTGCTTAAGATTTCATAGTTGCTCTTGAGAAGAGATTATGACAGACTGAAAAACAGCAGGCACTATTCTGATCTTCAAAGAGTGTAGTTTAGTACTTTTTTATCAAATAAACTTTATTAAATTTTTAATGATAATAGGTTTAGAAATTATGTAGGTTTGTAAATAAATCATAGAAAGATTGTATGCACCTAACTAAAGGAAAAGCAAATTCTAGTTTATAAATTTCATTTTACAAATTTAGTTTGACTCGAAAGTGTCTTCACATATAATATATAGACTTGTGTGTATACACACACACACACGCACACACACACACACACTACACCCAAATTAAGGATGAGACTTAATCAAAACACTCCATGTTCTAAGAAACAATACAGTGCAAGAATTGATATATATATGGGTTATATTTTTATTCAGCTATTATCCTATTACATTAGTTATAAAATGATTTAGCCATTCACACAGCCTGCATTTATATTATTCATAATACTTATAATATTTAGTAACCTATTTTCATGATATCATATTCATAACATATATATATATACTCAGGAAATATGTGTTGACAAAGATAAACTGAAAATTGAAAATAATTCCTGCAAAAATATGGTCAAATATAAAGTTATTTGTCAAAGAAACATTGAACGTACCTCTTTCCACGGCCAAACTTAGTCTTCATTGCACCTTATACCAGCCTTATATAAAACAGGAATTAAACCCATTAGTTCATCTCAGGGAAGACTGCAAAGTTTGTGGTTTTCTATGGTGATTTTTGGAGCAATATGTGTGGTGTGGATCTCAATCTCAATTGATTGGTAATCTGTACTGCCAATTTATATATCAAAGGCATAATTTGCAAATTCAGAATTAAATACTTTCATTAGATGATAAATGGAAGGGATGCTTAAATATGGATATATAACATTAAAAATAACAAAAAATAACTATTTTTAGTGAAATAAAATGAATGATTTTACTGAACTTATTCTGAATTAGGTTAACTTTATGCATGGCTACTTGTAGCCAAAAGTAAATTAATGTATTATCAAAGCTAAAGTTGCACTGGACAAAGTTAAATAGGCAAAGGTGACTTTATTTGTGGCTATTACAACAGAGAAAGACTAGAACTAAGACTAAGCTTCACTCCATTGAAAACAGGGGCTAGAACATTTTTAAGTGCCATGAGTGAGCTCATGCAGCATACTGGAAGAAAGTACTGGATGGGGAGGTTGATCAATGGGATGTGTCCAGCACATTGAGTTAGTACTGAGTTTGCAAATGTTTTTCTCTGTGATTGCGCCACTTGTGTTTGCTAATTGGCACTAATCTACCTACAGAGACTGGGAGATAGGGACACTATCTTCTTTGATGGACACATTTCAAAGGGCTGGCTTCCAGATTCTTAAGAAAGATATTCCTGGCTTATAAAACTGGCAAAAGCTTTTTAAAAAAATTACATCTTAAAGGAGCAGAGAAAGAATTTATAATTATAAATTTTCTAAAGTAAGTGCTGTAAGAAAAAAAAGGTCAGGGGCTTAGAGTGAGGAAAATTCCAGTCTAAATTTAGTCAAGCTGAGGGAAACTTTAAGGCCATCTTGGTTAATATCTTAGGAAATCCAAGAATGAAGTTTGAATTTTATAAGCCTTTTATTTTACATCAAAGATTCAGTTAGATCCAAAAGTTTAATGTGCAAACAGTTATTATCCAGGCATAGAGTCTTACTTAATGCAAAATTTTATTAGGCTTAACCATAAAATACAGCATAATGAACACATTTTCTGATTCAATGAGTATGTTTATTGAGTATCTGGAATAAGATTAGCAATGCTAGTTCTTCCTTGCTCCAAGTGGGTGCCCACTATAGCTAAAACATGAGGAGCATATGCATGATTTAGATTGTGTTGAAAGGAAAGATCTTACAAAATAGAAAAATATATATTAATTTTAAACTTGTCTATTCCAATGTGTGATATCATGACTGCACATAGAAGATCTGGATATTGCATACCTAACTAACATTGAGCGCTTTTCTACTGGCATGTAGGATTTTTGAAAATCTGGTATTCTGTGTCACAATGTATATATGGTAGAGAGTAGCATAAATCTATCATATTAGTAGATGTAAAGGGTTTGTCTGTATACATGCATAATTCCAGGTACTCCTCACCAAATCCTATGAAATTAAGCTTGTCCTTGTTATTTAACAAATGAAGTAATTAAGCTCTGAGTTCTACTTCCAACACCATGCAGCTTTTAACAGCATTAAGATGAAAAACAAAACCTATTTAAATCCTATATCTATACTTTTCTCACCATAGGAGATGGTCCACAATGATTTGTTCCTTCACGAACAATAAAGATTCATTCACTTCATTGCTTTAAGATTGAAAATCAACTCTGTGAAATGAAATGCTGACATTGTTGACAAGAAAATGTCCAGTTTTATTTTTTTTTATTTTTTTTTTATTTTTTTTTCTTTTTTCAACGTTTTTATTTATTTTTGGGACAGAGAGAGACAGAGCATGAACGGGCGAGGGGCAGAGAGAGAGGGAGACACAGAATCGGAAACAGGCTCCAGGCTCTGAGCCATCAGCCCAGAGCCTGACGCGGGGCTCGAACTCACGGAACGTGAGATCGTGACCTGGCTGAAGTCGGACGCTTAACCGACTGCGCCACCCAGGCGCCCCTAAAAAATGTCCAGTTTTAGATACCATTTTTTTTCTAACTCTTCATCTGTTAGCTTGAAAAACAGTGACGTAAGCAGAACTCAGAAAACGAAGGCTTGACACACAGTTCTGTGTTCAGATTCCTAACTTACAAGTCCTTTGTATCAGAGCCATCACACCATAATCATCGGAATTACTTTCCATTTGTTTCTATGTTTCCTGAAAAATCCCCTCTACTGTACCAAACACATAGAGAGGAAATTGAACAAGATTATTTGTCTAACTTAAACCCCTATATGGAGAAATCCATCTCAACAGTGCTTAGTAGTCATGTACCTCATGGTTTCTCAAAGTGCGTATGAACAGTGTTCAATTGCAGCATGCTTTACTATAATATTTATTTATGAAAATATAAATATAGTTGTACTTATCATCTGAAAACACTATTACATATTAGATTCTCTTAAATTAGCACAGTGGCACAGAATTCAGGTTTTACCTTCCCAAAAGACATGATTTTTGGATATACATACTAGTGATGTAAAATTCTCTACCATTTAATCATTCAGCAAATAATTTGTTTGTAATCAAATTAAGTATCATTCTCATCAATGCTGTCAATAAAAATGTTAGTCATAATGTCACAGGCTATAGCTGCTAAAATAAATTTCAAAAGCCACTAGATATTCCTGTAACATTTGTCTTTAAAAACATTTTTTTCATATGCAGTTTCATAAAATACAACAGACCATACAAAAGAATTAACGATGAATGTTTTAGTAGGATTAAGAGTTTAAGATATTTGGTTGTGCCATGTAATAATTGCAGTCATGAAGTAATTTGCCTGTGTATGCAGTACATAAGTTATGGAAACATATGTAGACCATATTATGGTATTATACAGGAACTATGCTGAGAATCCCTCAAAAACATTGAAGTAAAACTGATGTAGGCTCAGAGATGAACTCAGAGTCTAGACCAAAGAATAAATCTGCTGTCATTAAAAATTTTTTTTTCTTTATTTTGAGAGAGAGTGAGAGCACAAGTCAGGGAGGGGCTGGGAGGGAGGGAGGGAGAGAGAGAATCTGAAGCAGGCTCCAGGCTGTCAGCACATAGAGCCCGACAGGGGGCTCAATCTCACAAATTGTAAGATCATTAATTGAGCCGAAATCAAGAGTTGAATGCTTAAATGACTGAGCCCCCAGGAACCCCTAAATCTGCTGTCATTTTATAGTGACCAGTTGATTTCCAAACCCCTTTGGTGATTACTGTCCAAAGAGAGAAGGTAGAGTCAGGTTGTCAACAGAATCCACTTTCTAGTAAAATATTTCTATTAATGGGAAGCAATTTTAAAAGCCTAGGAAAAATAGTAAGTTACCAGATATCATAAAAAACATTTACTATGAAGTAAACAAAACAGTAGTAAAAAACTAGCATAGAATTAAAAAAAAAAGTGCCCAGATGATTTGCTTTACAAACACAGTAATTTTCAGAACTTCAGCAGTGAAGAAATGTGAACATGACAAAAATTTCTTAACCAAATTCAGTATCAAGTTGTATATGCCTGTTTGGCAATGATTACTTGAACATAAAAGATCTTTGTCTCTGTTTTTGATTGATATAATTGTTATAGGTATCCAAATGTTCTCTGCTGATAAGATCTGTGAATTATTTAATCTCTAAAACCAATAGCAACATGAGAAGTGGAGCCTTTCTATTTGCATCCACAATTTTCTAATCTAAATATTGACTTAAAACCTTATGGACCCCAATCTCTCATCATTATTGTAAATAAGTAAAACCTAATCAATAATGGTGATATCACAGAAAATTAAAATGAGATCTGTCCTGAATTGTGCCCTACATTTGACAAGTTCTGATCGATATGTTCTGGGGCTAGCTATTCTGAGACAAAAGGCTGCCATTTATAGTCTCTGGAAGTAATCTATTTGCTTAAATGACAACTTTTAAAGCTTTCAAAACCAAAACCTTATAATAGCTAAAACAAGCTGCTTCTAAACTTTGAATTTATGTGAATTTGAAATAGTCAGTTTGGAAATGATAAAATGAACATCAAATAACTTTTGATCCTTAAAGAGCATCGGCCTAAAATTCATAATTAAAATTATTTTTATCTTTTAGATTGATCTCTTCCTGCATATATTTATATATTTTCTATATTTAATTGGAATGTTTTTTTAACCAAGAATAACCCAAGTTACAAAATTTGAGTTTTGTGAGTTGTCTTTGTAGAAAAATAGCTTGATTCCCCCAAATACAATAAAGAATTGTATTTCAAAAAAAGAGAGAAAGAGAGAAAAAGAGATAGATAATGCTATTTTTATATAGATTATTGAACTGCAACTCAGATTCTTATTTTCCGAATTATTAAAACAGTTATGGAATATCTTAGCTCAAAATGTCTTTTCTGTAGTTTTATTTAAATACCTCAGATTCTCCTATTTTTCATAAAGATCTCCTGGTGGATCAACATTGATTTCTTCCAAATTTATTTAATACAGAAATTCAAGCCAAATAGTATTCATAACTATTCTACATACTTCAGGCAGTTAAGTCCCTTTCATTATAATAAAATTCAGCAAAGACTTTACAACATATACAGAAAAGATATTGAGGTAGATGATAGGCAGTCACAATAAAAAAACACCCCAAAGATAGAGCACCCAAAGAACTCGTAGTCTAATATTGAGGATAAGGTGTGAATAAATTGTTCTTTTCCATTTGATATAGTAAATTAAATAAAGAAAATACATAGTAAATGTAAACAGAAAAAAAGTGATTGACTTTCTCAGGAAGAGGATATCTGCTGGATTTTGGAAAGGGCTCACTAATGTGAGAAAAAGAACATTATCAGAAGAGGCAATAGCATGCTTAGAAAGAGAGAGGCATGAAAATTAATGTGGCATATTCAGGGGATGCATATATAAAAGTGGCAGAATTACAGGTGGCCTTATAGAAAGTAGAGGATGATTGATAGGCAGGTAATAAGGGAAATTATACTTGCAACCTCAAGAGAAGGTTGCACTTCTCTTGCACTGAAGATTTTAAGCTTGCAATAGACATGGTAGCATTCATAGTTTAATAAAAACATGTCTATTAAGTTATAGAGAACAGATTATTAGAAGGAAAATAAAGTTGATGTGATAGATAAGGTAAGTGCTCACCAAACCTGGTTCATCTTTCTTTCTCAGGCACATGGAAGGAGTCTTAGCCTGTCTTGTGTCTAGTTCTGGCAGATAGGATCTGAAAGAGGTTAAGACCACATGTGATATCTGCCCACTCTTCTCTGATGAAGAACACTCTAAAGCTCCATGTCCTCCATGTGGAAGGAATAAGTGCAAAAGCCCTAAGATGGATTTTAAAGATACAGATACAAGAAACTGCATCAAGGCCAATATGAGAATTGCAGGGAAGAAAGGGGAGATGGGTAGGAAATGAGGTCAGAGTATAAGCCAAGGGCCTTATCATATGGGTCCTACAAACCTTGACAAGAACTTTGTGTGATAGGTGAAGTAAGAATGACGGTACTTGCTAGAGATGACAGGAACTTGAATGTGTTAAAGCCACTAAGTATTTATGTCAGCTTTCTCCTTATTTTCTTCTCCCAAAAAGTTTGTTTCCCGTGTTTGAAAGTTTTTGCCACCTCTGCTTCACCATTGAGTCATTTCTCAAAGTTGCATATATGTTCAGTTTGCAGAATTCTAAAATTATTTCTCGGAAGTTACCTGAAGCGTTATAGCTGCAAAATGCCATAAACTTCTTGTCCTCAACCTCTCCACATTATTGGAAACTGATGATCTGCTTCTACCTGGTATTCTTTTTTTCTAGGCCATTGTGATAATTACCACTTATGATTTTTTCCATAATCTGATATTTTCCTCCCTGCTCATTCTACCTCCAAAACTTCTATCATTTTTGCTTTTTATTTTTCTTATATTTTCTGGAACTTTCATAATATGAACAAATAAATGGTCAACATCAAACATAAAAATTTCAGATTTATAAACCTATTTATTTTTTTGAGCTCCAAGAAATATTTCCAAATAGGTAAGGAGTAATCCCCCTACTTCATACTACAATATATTTGAAATTAAATCACTTTGACATTCATTCTCCCAGTGTGCTCCCAGACCCCCGAACTTTCTACTTTGGCTGTGCCATGTTTTAAAATAATCTACAATTAAATCTTGCTGAAAGTTTTTAAAACTCTTATCAGTGAGATTTTTTGTTGCATAAAAAGAAAAACAACATTTATAGTTAGTTAATAGTGGATTTCAAATTTTTACATAACTCATAAAACATAATTGCAGCTATATTACCTCAAAAATGATCAGGTAATGTGTTATTTCTCTCTTGATGCTACAACTAATTACCACAAACGTAGTGGCTTAAAACAACACAAGTTTATTATCTTATATTTCTGGAGGTCAGAAGTCTGAAATGTGTCTTTGTGGGCTAATATCAAGGTACTTGCAGGGTTACATTGCTTTTTGGTGGCTTTAGCGAAGAAGTGATTTCCTTCCTTTTTCCAGCATCTGGAACTTTCTTGTATTCCTTGCCTCAGGGTTCCATTCTTCTGCCTTCTAAGCCACAACTTCCAGCCAAGTATTTCTCACACTGCCCTCTCTTGTTTACTATGTCTGCTTCTTTCACTTACACATCAGGACCCTGGGCCCACTGGGATGATCCAAGAGTCTCTCTGCATTACAAGGTCATCTTATTAGAAACTGTAATTCCACTTAATTCCTCTTATCCATAAAACCTAATATAGTCACAACTTCCAGGGATTAGAAGGTGGACAGTTGGGGATCATTATTTTGCATATCACAGATAAATATATTCTTTTAAATATTAGGACACATTTAGAAATGAAACTCTTCTTAAACTTCACTAAGATTATATGGTACAGAAAATAATTCAAGTGTTTATGAGGAGAAGGTTATGCACACTATTATATATTTAATTTAAAACTAGGAGAAAAAAACAAGGCAGGATTCGAACACAAGTTTAGGTTCTTTTTCTAGAATCCAAATCGTTTAGTAGAAGAACTTTAAACTTTCTCAGCACCTTTTATTATTATTTGTACTTCAAAATTATTATTACTGGGTGGTTTTTTTTTTTTTTTTGGTATTTTGAAGGTTTGCCTTTGTTCCACTTTATGTAACCGGCTCAGGAATAGAATCTAGAAATTACTTTTCCAGTTAGATGGCTAGATACCGATATTTCACAGTTCAATATTTTAAACATGGGTGATAGAACTATTTCTAGAAGCCATAAAAATCTTATATTAAAAAATAGTTTTCTGAAAAATAATTTTAAAATATTCAATGGAAATATATCTTAGGGAATGTAGAGGAAAATAAAACTGAAAGCATATTCGTCATAATGATATGGCAGCAAATGGATTTCTGTCAAATATAGTCATTCTACTTAAAAATAATAGCATCCTGTAAAATACTAAGAAAATACATTTAAAACACTGAAAAGTGAAATTTATTGATAATGCATGAGTGCATGATTATATGCGTTTTATATATATATATGTATATATATATACACATATATATATTATTTCTCAGGTGTACTGAGGAGCTTTATGTACAGTAAAATTTACCTTTTTTTGTATGCAAATCTATAGATTTTTAATACACAAACACAGTTTTGTCATCAGAATCAACATACAGTATTCTCGTTTCTCCAAAGTGGTCCCTGTTTTCCTTGGTAGCCAGTCTCCTAACTGTACCACAAGCTCCTGAAAATTACTGATCTGTTGATTGAATATGTAATTTTGCCTTTTTCAGAATGTCATGTAAGTGCAATATGGCATTCTTAATCTGATGTCTTTCACTTAGCATATTGCCTTGGAGAATCTTTCATAGTGTTACATTTATCAGTAGTTCATTAGTTTTTTATTGCTGAGTAATATTCCATTGTATGAATGCACCACACTTTGCTTCACCAGTTGAAGGAATTTGAGTTGTATTCATGATCAGGTCATTATGAATTAAGCTGCCATAAACGTTGTACAGAGATTTTTTATGAACATTTATCTTCATTTAATAGGATAACTAAGAGGAGAATTGCTAAGACACAAGGCAAGTGCATTTTAATTTAATTAATTAATTTATTTTTTAATTTCTTTGTGTTTATTTTTGAGAGAGTGAGAGACAGAGCACGAGCAGGGGAGGGTCAGAGAGAGAGGGAGACACAGAATCTGAAGCAGGCTCCAGGCTCCAAGCTGTCAGCACAAAGCTTGACACGGGGCTTGAACCCACGAATGGTGAGATCATGACCTGAGCTTAAGTCGGATGCTCAACCGACTGAGCGACCCAGGCGCCCCAAGTGCATTTTAGCTTTAATAAGAAACTTCTAAGGGTGCCTGGGTGGCTCAGTCAGTTAAGCGTCGGACTCTTGGTTTCAGCCCAGGTTATGATCTCAGGGTTTGTGGATATGAGACCCCTGTCAGGTTCTGCACTGACACCATGAAGCCTGCCTGGGATTTTTTTCTCTCCCGCTCTCTCTGCCCCTGCCCTACTTGCTCACTCTGTGTCTCTCTCAAAATAAGTAAATAAACAAACAACAACAAAAAAACTTCTAAAGTGTTTTCCAAAGTGGCAGTAGCATTTTGCATTTCCAGAGTAGTATTTGAGTTATAGTTTCTCTTCATTTTTGTTGCTATGGTTACCTTCTTTGCATGTTGTCTTACGTGTTTCCTGGAGACTAGGCACCAGTGGAGGATTTTCTCAATTTCAGACCTCCACTCGACATTTAACCATGTTGGATGGCTTTGCCCTATCCTTCAGCAATAAAATGATGTTGTTCGCAGTACTTGTATAGTTCCTAGTGAAGGCAAGGGTGTTTCCTGATTATTCTACTCAGAGCTCAGTCTTAGGGATGCCCTTTGTTTCAGGTCCTCTGTATTAGAGTTTTCTTAGATTCCTGCCCCTCCTTCCTATGGCAGCCAAACTCTGCTTTGTGTCTGCTCTTGATGTTGGGCAGTCATTTCCTACCTTTTCTCTTATCTTTCAAAATCTATTCTTGATAAATGTATAGGATCTTGGTCCCAAAATGATTACTTGACCATCTTCTAGGGTAGAACTTTTTCTTTTATGCTTATGTCAGTGGCATTCTTGATCTCATTGCCAGAAGTGGCAAGTTTTAAATCCTCTTGAGGCACCTTAAATTTTTGCTTTCAAAGAAAGTCCAAGGAACAATTTTATACCTGACCCCCATAGCCAATTATCACATTTCTCCTGACTTTATCACCCAGGACTCTCCAACACTATATTCTCCAACACTATACCCATTTTTTCTCATGAACTCCAGGTAGAGGGCCACTGAAAAAGAAGTTGCAAATGAGTGCAGACCCCCTTTGTGTCTAGCATCCTGTTTCTTTCAAACTGACATACTAGTGGATTATGATTTTGGCAGTCTGCACAAGCTTTAGTTAATTTCTCCTTATCTTGGATGGCAGCCAGATCCTCTTCCTCTCATCTTGTACTACAGGTAAGATAGTTTATGTGTTTTATTCTCCTCAGAGGTTCTGTCCCTCTTTGAAACTCAGATTCCTCAGTTGACTCCTAATGTTAGCTCTCTTGGTGGGCTCAAAATAAGTTATAATCTGTAGTTTACACCCAATTTTCTTATTGGGTTGTGAGGTTCTTTAGAGTTTTCTTTATCTCAGAATAAAGCAAAACTTTTGTTAAAGACTTCAAAAGCCTATGAAATGAGGAACTATATTTTGGGGGGATTGGAAAGCTGTATTGATTTAAGTGGACATCTTTGTGAGAAATGATATCCAATGTTCTTTTTACTTTTGAATATTGAAATTTTAAACATATAAAAATGTATAGCAGTACCAAGAAACAATCAAGTGTTTCCAATAATCACTAACACATGATCAATCATGTATATCTCTACCTCTCACCATGTTACCCATATACACACCAGACACTGTCATCTGTAGATTCCATGATGATGCAGCTAATATGTATTCTCATATCTCTCACTGGACATTTTAACCTCCCTGTACACTTCTCAAGACTGAGTCTTCATCCAGTAGAAAATGGTTACATAAAAGAATGGTAAATGAGGTAACAAGGATTCTCTTCATTCTCTTTGGACAACATACTTTCCACTTTCCCAGTTTCCCATTCAGGGAAAAGACCTTGTCTGTTGCTACTGCTGATACAGGAATGCAGTTTAGGACTGGCGCATTATATAAGGGACAGGCCCTAGAGAGGAAAAAAAAACAAAAAACAGAAAACAAAAAATTGTCTGCATTTTCTCCACCCCACCAACCAGGTTCTCTGACACTTTGTTTCCTCCTAAATATTATTATTTCAATAATATATTTATTATATACTCAACTCTTCTAAATTTAAACTTTATTCTCCAGATCTGGTTATTTTAGCTACTACCTTTATATGCTTCCAAATCCCTTGCTTCCTTACAGTCAGTTAATAAACCATAACAATGGTAATGGTAATATCCTCCTTTCTACCTACATATTTTGACCCGGTTGTTAGCATAGACAACTTTTCAGGGTACTTTAAAGAAAATCTGGGCCCCTCATTTATTTAATAAAAGACATACTTTCTCACCTACTTAAAGACGTTGCTCCAAGAAACTCCAAGAGTTTTTCTCTCTCTCTTTTTTTTTTTTTAATTTTTTTTTCAACGTTTATTTATCTTTGGGACAGAGAGAGACAGAGCATGAACGGGGGAGGGGCAGAGAGAGAGGGAGACACAGAATCGGAAACAGCCTCCAGGCTCTGAGCCATCAGCCCAGAACCTGACGCGGGGCTCGAACTCACGGACCGCGAGATCGTGACCTGGCTGAACTCGGACGCTCAACCGACTGCGCCACCCAGGCGCCCCTCTCTCTCTTTTATATTATGTATTTTTCATATTCTTGTGATCATTCCCTCCAGTCAGAAAACTTTCTTTTATTCTTTCCTTCTTTAATCAACGAAAAGAAAAAGAAAGAAGACTATATCTTTTGCGAGCTACTGACTTCTATTTTTAGTAGTACAAACTCCTCAAAAGAGCTGTTTATATGCACTGCCTCGGATGTGCCTCCCCCCATTCATTTTTAACCTACTTCTACCAGGATTTTGTCCATATTATTCAACAGACATTGCTCTTGTTCAAGTCAATAGTTATATCCACATTGGTAAATTTAGTGATTAGTTCTCAGTCCTCTCTTATCTAATCTATTTTTAGCTTTTGAAACAATTGATTTCTTTCTCTTCCTTAATATATTTTCTCTTATTGGTTTCCATTTGGGGCCTGCTTCAGTAGAATGAGGCCTGTGCAGTCATGCAGGCCCCTGAACTTAGAAGGATTCTGCCTTTAGCTTAATGTTCTGCTGTCTCTGTCTTGAAAATTTAAACAATTTTTTAACAGGGGCTCCACATTTTTATTTTGAGCTAGACCACAGCTTAGGTCACCAGTCCTGCTTCCTGTACACTGCACAGTTTTTCTCCTGCCTTTCTGATTGCTGTGTCTCTTATTTCACATTTTTCTTTCATTCTTGGATCTTTGTCTCCTCTATCCACAGTCATTTCCTTGATTATCTCATTTATTTCTATTAATATCACCTATTTGCTGACAATTTCAAAATGTATATTTCTAAATTAGGCAGATTACTGTGCCAATCTCCAGATGTGTATAACTGTCTATTCAACCTTTCAAGGTCAACATCTGAAATTGAAAGCATGGCCTTTCAGCTCCACCCTGCTCTATCCACACACAGCCTTTCTCAACTGAGTTGACAGAGACTCTAGCCTTCTAGTTGTTCATTTACTTATATCCTTTCACTTCCCACATTTTTGTCAGGGAATAACATTGGGTTTACCTTCAAAGGGTATTTAGAACCCCTTTGGTCATTCCACATAAGGCAATCACTCTTGTCTGAGCTACCATGATTTTTCACTTGATTACTGCAGTAGTTTTCCAAAAGGTCCAAATCTTTCTCTTTTTGCTGTCCCACAGTCTTTTCTCAACAGAACAGTTAACTTCTTTATTATGTTAATCAGTTCAAATCACATATTATGACTTAAAAAGGCTTACAAGAGGGGCGCCTGGGGGGCGCCTGGGTGCCTCAGATGGTCCATCATCTGACTTTGGCTCAGGTCATGATCTTATGGTTCGTGAGTTCAAGCCCCTCTTTGGGCTCTGTGCTGACAACTTGGAGCCTGGAGCCTATTTTGGATTTTGTGTCTCCCTCTCTCTCTGCCCCCGCTCATTCTCTCTCTCTCTCTCAAAAATAAACGTTAAAAAAAAAAGGCTGGGGGTACCTGGGTGGCTCAGTCAGTTAAGTGTCTGACTTTGCTTCAGGTCATGATCTCACAGTTCATGAGTTCGAGCCCTGCATTGAGCTCTGTGCTGACAGCTCAGAGCCCGGAGCCTACTTCAGATTCTTTGACTCCCTCTCTCTGCCTTCCCTTCATTGCTCACACTTTGTCATTCTCTCTCTCTCTTTCTCTCAAAAATAAACACTAAAAAAAAAAAGGCTTACATGATTTGGTCTCCAATTATCTGTCTAGCATCATTTTCCCTGCTCTTTCTGAGACATACCAGTTATGTTCAAATTTCTGCCTCTTTGTTCTAGTGCTCTCCTCTTCCAGAAACACTTTCTTTTAGATATATACCTAGCTAATCTATTGCCACCTTTAAGAAATTGTTCATATTTCAACTTTGCAATGAGGAAATGACCACCTTATTTAAGACTTTATCTTGACTACCTTGCATTCCATTTTTCTCTTTATTTTCTATTGTGTGTCTCTTTCTGTCTCTCTGTCTCTCTTTCCTTTTCATTCTCTGTTTTCCTGAAACATGTGAAAGTAAGTTGCCAACATCACCTGTAGATATCAGCATGAATTTCCTAAAAAGTAAAAGCATTCTACTACATAATCAGAATGCCACTATCATACTACAGAAAATTAACATTAATGTTCTAATATCATCTGATAAGCAATCCATTTTAAAATGTCCTTTGCTTATTTATTTATATATTTATTTATAGTCAAATGGGTTTTCAGTGGAGTGGGCTGAAGGGTGTCTTCCAAAAATTCACATGTAAGGACGAAGAATGTGGCCTTATTTGGAAATAGGGTAATGGAATTAGTTAAAATGAGGTCATACTTGATTCATGTAAGCCCCAAATCAAGCAATTTGTGTCCATATAAGAAGATTAGAGGACATATGGAGATTTATACAAGGAAGAAGATCATGTGACATGCAGGCAGAGATTGAAATGGTGCAGCTACAAGCGAAGAAACAACAAAGATTGGTGGAAGTTTCCAGAACCTGAAAGAAGGAAGGAAGGATTTTTCCTCAGAGCCTTCAGAGGGTGAATGGCACTGCTTACACCTTGATTTCAGACTTCACTAGAGAACTGTGAGAGAATACTTTCTGTTGTTCAAAACCATCTAGTCTCTGGTACTTTGTTATGGCAACCTTAGAAAACCAATACATCCATTATAAAGTAGATATTTTCAATCTAAAGAGGGCTATGTGAAATTTTTTTTATTGCAATACAGAAGGGACTACTTTCAAAATTTTGGCTTCCTTTATATGCTTTCATAATGCAAACAAGAATCAGAATAAATTATCTTGGGGCAGAAGGACAAAATTTACATAGGTTAATTGTAAACATTTTTGAATTTAGAAACAAACATACCTCTCTAAAAGTGTATTTATAGGTAGATGATTTTGCAAATGAAAGCATATGATAACAGATAATGTGTAATTTTCTGAGAAATGTAAATAATGGTACCCTTGAATATTAGCCATGAATAATAATTGGATCCTTTCATTTCATGGTTGGAAAACATTGAAGTTTAGAAAAGGTATAATAGTCTTCTCCAAGAGTATTAGTAGACAGAAAACTTGATATTTAGTACATGTTGCTTTCATACCATTCTTAGATTTTGAAACAAAAACTTAAACTTTACCTCTCCTGCATCCTCCTTCCCTTGAAACATATCTATTGGAGTTAACCTGTGCGAGATCAACTGTGTAAGAGTGAGGAAAGAGCCAAGCAAAGCATCAGTTTTCTTGTGGTGAAGAAACATGTAAAGTAGGAGGCAAGTGGGGTACCAACTGGAACTAAGTCAGGGCCAGATAGGGAGGTGACA
The DNA here is from genome assembly GCF_022079265.1 of Lynx rufus. NCBI lineage: Eukaryota > Metazoa > Chordata > Mammalia > Carnivora > Felidae > Lynx > Lynx rufus. Next base: position 40,814,938 of record NW_025814823.1, read on the forward strand.
GAGAATATCAGCACTTGGCACAGAGTTAGGGTCAATTAAGAAGTTGACAAATAAAGCATCAGTTGTTTCTAGGTCATTGCAAAAAGAGCCACTGATGTGACTACAGAAGAGTGGCCAGAGAGATACACTGGCTCTGGCTTTCAAATTGGAGAAAGGAATCCACAATTAAGGGCTCTACATCATCTCTAGAAGTTGGAAAAGGCAAAACAAAAACGAAACAAGGAACGACTACAGCAACAAGTTCACGGTTCTCTTCTAGAGTCTCCAGGAAGGAACATAGCTCTGTTGTTGCCTTGATTTTAGCCCAGTGAGACTTATGTTGGGCTTCTAACTTCTAGAACAGCAACATAATACATTTGTGTTGTTTTAAGTCACTAAGTTTGAGATAATTTGTTACAAAAACAATAGAAAGCTAATAGAAAAATCAAGTTCCTGACTAGTAGGAAAGCTACAAGCATGAAAAAGGAAGAATCTAGAATAAATTATATGTGTTAGATTGGAATTGGAAGTAATGGAGTGAACTGTCATACATTCAAGACATGGATATAAATATAGCTATGGATTGATAGAGGTATCAATGTGTGTTTTGTGTTTGCATGTGTATATATGCACATACAGATAGATTTGTATACATGCGTACATGTGTATGCCATGCATCTGTGTGTTGTGTATATGGGTGTTTTCATTTCTTATCTCAGTTCATTGATAGGGCCTGAGAGTAGCAATATCCCATTAGCAATAAGCATACTTGCTATCCAGATCTTGTCTTCTAAATATCACTTTTTACTTAAAGGAACCAGAGCTTCTAAGAAATATAACTAATTCCAGGACTGGGTATAGAAAGTATTAGATGAATTCTGGAAAATCTTGTGCCAGAAAGTAATAGAATGCCAAAAGAAGGACGAGGTCTTATCAAAAGACCTAAAATCCAACGTAAAGAGGCTCACAGTAGCCAAACCCAGGACATTTTGTGCATCAAAATAGAGTACAGAATTATAATATAATGAATAATATATGAGTTCACAATGATAGAAAGAAAAGAAAAATGGGAAGAAAAGCAAGTTCTACCTTGCAGTAGTAAGACAACTAAAGAAGTAGAAGAGATGACAAAATTAGAAAATAATCTTTTGGAGAATATCACACTATTGTCTAGATAAGATTTTTATCACAGGATGCTAAAAATGTAATAGTTTAATGAGGGAACATTGTATTGTCACATTATTAAAGTACCTCTACAATTTTTTTAGTATTTACAGCACGGAATATGGAAGCTTTACAATGGAGAAAGGCAGCACCTCTACCAGCTGATCGTAGTTAACATTTGCCAGCAGTGACATAAATCAACATCATGTTGATTTGATTGCTATAGAATGCACAAAGAGCACAGGATTGCATTGGCTGTATTTATGCTAAAAATATATAACTGGCATCCTTTTCTTTATATATATAACCTGAATCTAATCATGAGGCAGCATTAGATAAACCCAAATAGAGGAGCAGTCTACAAGATAACAGATCTATAATTTTAATGAAAAAATTAGAATTCTAAAAGATAAGATTGGATTTTAGAATTTTAAAAGACTGAGAAATAGCTTTAGATTGATTGATTCAAGAGATGGAGTGAACAAATGATACGCCTGACTATGTATTGGATTCATTTTCTGTAAAGATGTATTTACCAATGTCAATTTTCTTGTTTTACAGACACAATAGAGGAGAATATACTTCTTTTAGGGAATAAACATTTAGTTATTTAGCTATAATGAGAAATCATATCTGCATATACACAATTATATGAGAGCAAAGAATGATGTAGTATCGATAAAATATTAACAAATGGAGAATTTAGATAAAGAATAAAGTGTATTTAAGTTTCTTTTTATTGTTTTTGTAACTTTTTAGTCATATGAATATTTTTTCAAAATTAAAAGTGAAAGAAAACAAATAGCAAATAGCGACCATGAATAATTTCACTCTCAGAGCTATTCTACTGTTGGTAGAGTTGTTTTCATCAACTGTATACCATATTAGTAAACATAGGGTTTTATTCCCCTGTGTTCATAAGAATTTTTCCAGGCTATGATTATATGTGCCCATAATAAATACCTCATGATATTCCATTCATCTAATAACATCTTTGAAAATTATGAGCATTTAAGTTCTTAAAATTTTATTGCATCTACATCTATTTTTGTTAAGCTACCACCCATTTTGATAGATGTTTCATAGATCAGATACATTCCCAGATGAACATCAGAACTGGCCATCAAAAAAGATTGATTCATATAGATAACAAATGCAATCTTGGGGGAAAAAAAGGTGCTAGAGTAAGAACAGTAACACCAAATCAGTGATCACTCAGTAATGTTTCCACCAAAGACTAGGACACATATTAAATCTTTGATTTCATTACTATCTTTTAATAAACTTTATTGACAAGCACTTGCATTGTATAAGTAAATTAACAATTATGAAAGGTTTCAAAAAACTTCCCCTTTTAATGATGCATAACTATGCAACTAAGCAATAAATTATTTTTTTGCAAAACATTTTCATGTCTGCTCCTGAGCACTATTTTTTTATTTATTTATTTTTTTCTTTTTTTATTTTTTTTTTTTTAAATTTTTTTTTTCAACGTTTATTTATTTTTGGGACAGAGAGAGACAGAGCATGAACGGGGGAGGGGCAGAGAGAGAGGGAGACACAGAATCGGAAACAGGCTCCAGGCTCTGAGCCATCAGCCCAGAGCCTGACGCGGGCCTCGAAGTCACGGACCGCGAGATCGTGACCTGGCTGAAGTCGGACGCTTAACCGACTGCGCCACCCAGGCGCCCCATTCCTGAGCACTATTTAACAATGTTGATAGATGATAGACAGATGATAGATAGAAAGGAGATAAATGAAATCCTTGGCTATTCAATATTTATTACATTAAAAATTGAGAGATTATTATGTTGCAGATAATATAAACATGATAAACTAAAAAAGATATGTTGTTTTTACTTATCTTCTTTACAAATTTACTCCATAAGAGCTTTTAATTATGGCAAATACTGGGGCTCTTGAGTGGCTTAGTTAGTTGAGTGTCCGACTTCAGCTCCTAGGTGATGTTTCGGTTGGTGAATCCAAGCCTCGCGCTGGACTCTGTACAGCTCAGGGCCTGGAGCCTGTCAGATTCTGTCTCTGTCTCTCTGTCCCTCCACCACTTCTGATCTCTCTCTCTCTCTCTCTCTCTCAAAAATAAACATACATTAAAATTTTTTTTTAAATTTAAAAAATAACTATGGCAACTATTAATCTAGTATGTGATTTATGAGTGGCACTACCCATAAATTTTATTTACAAAGCTTGTTTTAAAAACATAAACAGGGGCGCCTGGGTGGCGCAGTCGGTTAAGCGTCCGACTTCAGCCAGGTCACGATCTCGCGGTCCGTGAGTTCGAGCCCCGCGTCAGGCTCTGGGCTGATGGCTCAGAGCCTGGAGGCTGTTTCGGATTCTGTGTCTCCCTCTCTCTCTGCCCCTCCCCCGTTCATGCTCTGTCTCTCTCTGTCCCAAAAATGAATAAACTTTGAAAAAAAAATAAAAAAAAAAAACATAAACAATTAAATCTTTTGAACTGACCACCATTTATTCAGTTATATCTGAAATAAGTTTACATGCTTTTTTCTTTTATTATTTTATTCTTTCAATTGATTTTTTAAACCCTTTGTTGAAGCTTTTGTCAGAGAATGCACAAATCCTTACTGTACAGCTGACTGGATTATTCAAGAGTGAACACACACACACACCTAGCAGCACTCAGGTCAAGATACAGAACATTACTAGCATCCCCAGAAATTCCCTTTGTGCACTACCACACAGGCCCCTGTCTCCTGACAATTGCCACTATTCTGGCTTGTTATATCATACATTCATTTTGTCTGTTCTTGAACTTTATCAAGTGAAATCATACAGTATATACTTTTTTTGTGTCTGGCTTCTTTTGCTCCACATCGTGTCGTAAAATCAAGTGTATATATTTTATAAATTATGTTTGGATAGATTTTAAAAAGGATTTTAAAAATAGAAGGAATTTGGAAAAACCAACCTGATATTCAAAGAATATCGAAGGAAATAAACCTAAATTATTATATTTATTTTTAAGTAGAAGTTAACTTGGGTAATGAGACAATCAAAAGCTTTAGGATATTTATAGTTATAATATTTGAATATGTATTTTTCACCTCTGGGTAGTATTAGGAAATTCCTCCCACCTTCACAGCAAAGTCCATGTACACTAATTAAATGCAAAAATTCCCTATAACTGAGTATTTTTAGAAACCTAAGGTTTTCTGAAGAAAATTTAAGATAGGTTAATTCACTACCTGGGATGAATTAAAGACCTTTATATTTTTTTCCTTAAAAAGGGGGGATGGGGCATTGGACTCTGGTGCACATTTGTCATTAAAGAAATATAGCATGGCATTTGGCTGGTTTCCAAACCATTAGACTTCCACTTGTTTCCCATCCACTAGAGGTGGGTTTGAAGAAAGACTAGAGTACCACTGAGAAAACAAATATAAACACCTAGGAAAAAATTAGGAACACATTGCTCTATCACATGAGTGAAAAACCATCAAAGAATTGAGTCACAATCTCTAATTTATCTTTTGGAATTGTTTCTCTAAATGATATATAATTGTCTAATAATTAAAAGAAAGTCCTGAAAATGACACCTGAAAAGCTTAGAATTTAGTGTATGCTGTGAAATCATAGATTTTATATAGCTCATGTACACACATATACATACACATGCACACACACACACACACACACTCTATTTTTAAGAAAATGAATAATACACAAGAGATCACTTAACAGTGGAATTTGCATACTGATGGGGATAAGTAAAGGAGCAGATGAACTAACAAAAATATAAAACTTATACAGGAAGTTTCTTTGTGGATTTTTTTCTTCCTTTGTTTTTATCATCACAGTTTGGAGTTACTGCAAATGTTTCCAAAGATATTTATGAATCGTAACAATTATCAACTCCTAGAATTTATATGTATATGTATGTATACATAATCATATACATACTCATATATATGTATATATATATGAGTATATATGCATATACGTATGTATATATGTATATGTATGTATTTTTTGAAGGCAAGAAAATATGTAAAGAATGATGTTTCTTTTGTGTTTATTTTAGTGTAGATATTGCATACACACACACATCCACATAGCTACTGGTTCAGAAAAACTTTACAATATTTCCTACATGATATTTCCAGTTTTGTATAAACACAATCATAAAATGAGATTGGTAGTGGAGTATTAAATTAGGGCATTAAAAAGTTTGCCAAAATGTTACACTACCCTTAACTAATACCATTTAGTTTTTTTTCTCCTCTACTTTAACTGTGGAAATTCCAAAAATTTGTGATGTAGAAATTATTATTATTATTATTATTGTTATTATTATTAGAGAGTGAGAGAGCACGTGGTGAAGGGGCAAAGGGAGAGGGAGAGAGAATCTTAAGTCCTGATATGGGGTGAGCTCACAAATATGAGATCATGACCTGAGCCAAATCAGGAGTCCGATGTTTAACCAACTGAACCATCCAGGCGCCTTGCAATGTAGAAATTCTTAAGAATTATGCACTCCTATCTTCCATTCTTTTCTGCTCTTCTTTATCAAAAGGAAAACACCTCTCTTTCTCTGAGACACAATTTATGATCTCAGTTCCACCTCTGAAATGATCTTTCAAGTACATGTTCTTCAATTATGTTTAAAAAAATTTTTTTTACCTTTATTTATTTTTGATAGACAGAAAGAGACAGAGCACAAGTGGGGGAGGGGCAGAGAGAGAAGGAGACACAGAATCGGAAGCAGGCTCCAGGCTCGGAGCTGTCAGCACAGAGCCTGAAGCGGGGCTTGAACTCACAAACTGTGAGATCATGACCTGAGCCGAAGTCAGACACTTAACCAACTGAGCCACCCAGGCGCCCCATCTTCAATTATGTTTTAATGTCTCCCAATTTTATTTGCTAATTTTCTTTTCTAAAAAACACTGGTAGCTTCCTTATTACTATATTCTGTTGAAGCTGTTGATGAAACTGCATTGTTGCATCAATTGGCATCTCTACAATTTCAAGTTCTACAACTTTGAAACGGGGTTCCTAGTGCCAGGTATCCATCCTCCTACCTGTCTTTTATGTCTTCAGCTATTTATTTTATTACCCAAAATGATTAATCCACATCTTTATTTGCTCTATGTAGATGGCATTATTAGATAATTGAGGGGAAAATCATGAGACATCAGTCTTAATTTTTCTCATCTGAATGCACATCCTTCCTATTAAACCATTTACCTAACACTTATCCTTATTCCTTTTCCTAAGTAAAATGAGTGACCCTACTTGCTTGTTTGTCAGTCTCTAAGCATACTCCTTTCTATTCTTTTTTAAAAATACAAAATAACACAACAACCAAAACAATCACAAATGCATATATGCCACACTCACCCCACCATCCATTATATTGCTTTTCTCCCCGTTTCAACCAAATTTCTTGAAGAGGCAATTACTTTCCTGATCTGTATATCCTCACTCTCCTTTCAATATACGATCGCCTTAACGATTGTATAGTTTATTATGATTCCAAACAATTCATTGACCCCATGTAAAAGAATTACTCATCCCCATTCATTTGTAAGTTATTGCTGTGCGCAATTATGATCAATAAAACTCCTCTAACTCATGGACTAGTATCAGATTTAGAAATATGACTAGCTTTCATTAATGGAAATGAGCACAAATGATCAATTGTTTGTCCCTGGTTACACCTTTTTGCTTTTCTCTGTGTTGCAAGAACTGTAGGTCAAGACAGAGGCTAACCTTTCATCAGGAAGACACATGCTGAGCCATAGCCTATACTAGCCAACATGTAACAAAACAAGGAATAAAATTTTGTTCTTGTAAGCAAGCTGGCTTTGTTTTGTTGTCATTTTACCACAGCATACTCTGTAAAAATTTAATGATATATAAAATATACTAGAAGGCACAATTTTGGAGATCAGAAAAATGGTGAAATTGTTATGCAATGGGGAAACATTTGATACACTGTCAAAAGCAATAATGTGAAAGAAAGTCATACATCAAATGAACTTGTGGATTTAATGCTTTGGTGACATAGGCTGCATTTGACAAGGTACTACAAGAAAGAAATGAGCTGAAAAATGATTGGCCAGTCACCAAACAAAAATAAAAAGGGAACAGGAGGAATTCTGGGACTTTCAGGATTAAAGGATAAAATTTTTACTAATAACCAATCAGCTAAAGATAATATATAGTGTCAGTGGTTGCTGAATAAACAAGAATAGTCCAAGTCTAAAGTCTAATCGTCCTTTGTTAAATCTCTGATTTGATTTAGTTGACTCCAGACTAGTATTTTAACCAAGACAAAGGCTTGGAGAAATGAGAGTAAAGTTGTTGCCCCTCCAAAGAAAACTGATAAGCTCCAGTGACTTGCAAATGAATTTGGCAGGGTGGGTTGGGGGGGGGGGGGGAAGCAACAACAGCAACATAAAGCATGTCTGCAAGAAAATTTTATGAACTATTGGTAAAAGGAGCAAAATGTAGCTTTTATGTGTTGAATTGTATCTCCCAAAAAGAGAAACTGTAATTTTTATTCCTGGTGCCCCAGAATGTGACCATATTTTGAAATGGGTTTATTGAAAATATAATCAGTTAAAATGAGGTCATACTGGAGTAGAATGAACGCTTAATTTAATATAAACCATATGCTCGCAAGAAGAGAGAATTTTGGACACAGACACAGACACCAAGGCAATACAACTATGTGAAGATGGGGGCATAGATTGGAGTTAGGCTGCCACAACTAAAAAATATATGGGTTTACTGGAACCTGATGGGGCAAGGATGGATCCTCCCCTAGAACCTTCAGAGTGAGTGTGCCCTGCCAACACATTAACTTCAGGCTTCTAACATCCACAACTGGAGAATAAATTTTTTTTTTTAATTTTTTTTTCCAACGTTTATTTATTTTTGGGACAGAGAGAGACAGAGCATGAACGGGGGAGGGGCAGAGAGAGAGGGAGACACAGAATCGGAAACAGGCTCCAGGCTCTGAGCCATCAGCCCAGAGCCTGACGCGGGGCTCGAACTCACGGACCGCGAGATTGTGACCTGGCTGAAGTCGGACGCTTAACCGACTGCGCCACCCAGGCGCCCCGGAGAATAAATTTTTGTTGTTTTAAATACCTCGTTTATCATTCTACAATGCCTTCATTACCCTGATACCAAAATCAAATAAAGATGCTATGGAAAAAGAAAACTAGGCCAATATCTTTGATGAACATATATACAAAAATCCTCAACAAAGTATTTGCAAACTGAATCCAACACATTAGAAAAATCACTCACGACAATTAAGTGGGATTTATTCTTGGGATGCAGGGGTGGTTTAATATTCACAGGTCAATCAGTGTGATACATTACATTAATAAGAGAAAGGATAAACACCATATGATCATTTCAATAGAAGCAAAAATAGCATTCAACAAAGTACAACATCCATTTATGAAAAAAACCTTAACAAAATAGGTTCAGAGGCAATATACTTTAACATAATAAAGGCTATATATTAAAATCTTACAAGTAACATAATACTCAAAGGTGAAAAACTGAGAGGTTTTCCCCTAAGATCAAGAACAAGACAAGGATATCCACTCTTACCACTTGATTCTCTTCAACATAGTACTGAAATCCTAGCCACAGCAATCAGACAAGAAAGAGACATAAAAGGCATCCAAATTGGTAAGAAGTAAAACTTTTAATATTTGCAAGTGACATTATATAATATATAGAAACCCTAGACTCTACCAAGAAACTACTAGAACTGATAAATGAATTCAGTAAGTTCACAGGACACAAAATCAATGTACAGAAATCCATTGTATTCCTATGCACTAGTAAGGAAGCAACTGAAACGAAATTAAGAAAACAATCCCATTTGCAACTGCACCAAAAATAATAAAATACCTAGGAATAAATTTAACTAAGAAGGTGAAAGACCTGTACTCTGAACAAACTATAAAACATTGAGGAAAGAAATTGAAGATAACACAAACAAGTCAAAAATATTCCATTTTCATGGATTGGAAGAACAAATATTGTTAAAATGTCCATACTACCCATAGCAATCTACAGCTTTAATGCAATTCCCATCAAAAACCAACAGCATTTTTCACACAACTAGAACAAATAATCCTAAAATGTGTATGGAACACAAATATTTGTATGGAACACCAATAGCATTTTTCACAAAACTGGAACAAATAATTCTAAAATTTGTATGGAACATAAATTTGTATGTATGTGCCTTCCCCACATATCCAAAACAATCTTGAAAAAGAAAACAAAACTGGAGGTATCACGATTCCAGATTCCAACTTACACTATAAAGCTATAATAATTTTAAAGTATGGCATTGGTACAAAAATAGATACATAGGTCCATGGAACAGGATAGAAAGCTTAGAAACAAACCCATGATTATATGGTCAATTAATCTCTGAGAAAGAGGCAAGAATATGCAATGGGAAAAAGACAATCTCTACAATAAATGGTGTTGGGAAACTGGACAGCTACACACAAAAGGATGAAATTGGATCACTCTTTCATACTATACACAAAAATAAACTGGAAATGGATTAAGGACATAAATGTGAAACAGGAAATCCTAAAAATCCTAGAAGAGAGCACAGTCAGTAATTACTCTGACATCAGCCATAGCAACATTTTTCTAGATAATGTCTCCTGGGGCAAGGGAAAGAGAAGCAAAAATAAACTATTGGGACTGCATCAATGTAAAAACCTTCTGCACAACAAAGAAAACTATCAACAAAACAAAAATACAACCTACTGAATGGAGAAGACATTCACAAATAACACATGTAATAACAGGTTTGTGTCCAAAATATATAAAGAACTTATAAAACTCAACACCCCAAAACCGAATAATCCAATTAAAAAATGGGCACAAGACATCAATAGACATATCTCCACAGAAGACATACAGATGACCAACAGACACATGAAGTGATGCTCAGTATCACTCATCGTCAGGGAAATAGAAATCAAAACCACAATGAGATGTCACCTCACACCTGTCAGAATGGCTGAAATCAAAACCATCAGAAACAATACGTGTTGGCAACAATGTGGTGAAAAGAGAAAGGAATCCTCATGCATTGTAGGTGAGAATGCAAATTGGTGCAGTCACTGTGGAAAACAGTACGGAGGTTCCTCAAAGTTAAAAATAGAACTACCTTAGGATCCAGTAATCGCACTACTGGGTATTTACCCAAAGAACAAAAGCACTAATTTGAAAAGATATATGCACCTCTGTGTTTATTGCAGCATCATTTACAATAGCCAAACTATGGAAGCAGCCCAAGTGTCCATCTGTAGATGAATGGATAAAGAAGTGGTATGTATATATAAGGGAATATTATTAAGCCATAATACGAATGAAGTTTTGCCAATTCCAACAACATAGGTTGAACTAGAGAGTATAATGCTAAACAAAACGAATCTAAGAAAGACAAATACCATATGATTTCATTGAGATGTGGAATTAAAGAAACGAAACAAATGAACAAAGGGTAAAAATAGACAAACCAAGGGGCACCTGAGTGACTCAGTCAGTTAAGCGTCACTCTTGATTTTGGCTCAGGTCATGATCTCATGGTTCGTGAGTTCGATCCCTGCGTTGGGCTGTGCACTGGCAGCATGGAGTCTGCTTGGAATTCTCTCTCTCTCTGTGCCTCCCCCACCCTCTCTCAAAATAAATGAATAGACTTTGAAAAAATTAAAAAAACAAACAAGAAACAGACCCTTAACTATACAGAACAAATTGATGGTTACAAGAGAGAAGGTGGGTGGAGGGATAAGTGAAACAGGTGAAGGGGACTAAGAATACACTTAACCTGATGAGCCCTGAGGAATGTACAGAATTGTTGAATCACTATATTGTACACTATATTGTACACCTGAAAGCAATATAACACTGCGTGTTAACTATGCTGGAATTAAAATTAAAAAAAAAACTTAAAAGAAGTTGGCAAAAAATAAGCTAAATTAAAATTAAAAAAAATCTAGTTTATGTTCTTTGTCATTGCAACCCTAAGAAACAAATACACTAGCAAAATCTGAATAATACAGTGACCCTCAACAGTGTCCAGCCCAGACTACTCTCCCAAATCTCCCAAATTTCAGTATTAAATATCCAAAACACTATATTTTAAATACTTGGCCCTTCAAACCAAATATATACTGTATGCAAAACACATCATGTTCCCTCTAAAAACCCTTCATCATCTATATGCTTTTCCCTTAGTTGGTGGCAATACCGTCCAGTGATCATGCAAACCAAAAGTCTGGGATTAATTCCTAGCTCCTCTCCCCACTTTTTCTCTCACATATCATTCACTTTTTATATTACCTCTTAAAATTGTCCTAAATCTGTCACTGCCAAGTCTACTGTGGTTCCTAGGCTTATCCTCTCACACATGGGCAGTTAACTTGATGTATTGGATCATTCTACTCTTTTCTCTTTGCCACCATTCCCACACTCTAATCCTCAGAGAGTTTATTCTCATTTTCTTTTAAAGTCTCCTTTTCTGTTGCTTGTCATATTAAATTCAGTAATCCTTAGATTTTTTTCTTCAACCCTATTATTTTATTACCATACACATGATTACTGGGTGATTTTACTTACTCCCTTAGTAACTATCATATTTTGTTCTCTTACTACCTGCTGTTTGATACTCTGGAACCAAATAGACTCAGATAATAAAGGATCCTTTACTATTCAAACTTGCTATACAAGATCTTGCTATTTAATCTCTCTCAAGAGAAAGTCAGGAATTGTTATTCAGATAGCTAACTTGACAGTGTTCAGGTACACATTATTTCCTGAGCTCAAAACCACATTTTCAGCTGCTTCTGTGATCTCTCCACGTGAATGGCCACAGGCACCTTCGGTTCTATATATTCTAAAATGGACTCCTCTCCCCCCTCCCCATTTTCTATTTGCTTATTTCTATCTCCCCTCATCCCAAATAATATTTTTAATTAATGAACTTTTAACCATCCCATTAATAAGGTTTGAAGCCTTTGAATTATTCTTTACTTCTTCTCCACAGCTCACTATTAGGCTCTCTACCAAGTCTTTCATATATATATATATATACACACACACACACACACACACACACACATATATGTGTATACACATATATATATACACATATGTGTGTGTATATATATATATATATATATATATATATATACTTTTTTTAATAGTTCTGAACTTGTCTCTTTTCACCTAGTGTCAGTTCAGTTAGGTTCCTGAGTGTTCTTTCATCTATATCCCTCAGATTCCAAATTTCTTAACTTAGCCTGAAGGAACCTTAATTATCTGGCACTAACCTAACCTTCTAGTATCATCTTCAAGCACTTTATACCATATCTGTTCAAAAAAAATTTTTCCCTTGGTACTGGTTATTTATATTCTCTCTCCCACTTTTAAAAAGGCCTGTTGACAGTGATTTATCAATTAATTATTATTCTCAATGCATTAAATTTTGGTGTGGTTGAATCTTTTATGATGTTTTCATTGTATTAGTTTCTGCTTTTTAATATTTTTACTACATTATTTAACTAGTATTTTTACTGCTGTCTTGAAATGAATGCATAGTTCATTGAATTCCATCATGTAGTCTTTTCTAATGCAAGCATTTAGGGCTACAGTTTTGCCTCTAAAAATGGCCAGTTGTTTTGATACCATTAGTTTCAATATCATGCAATTCAAGATATTTTATAATTATTATTATAATTTTCTTGCTTGTCTATCATGTAATATATTTTTCCATTTATCTTTTTATGATAATAATTTCTTGCTAAATAATACTATGTTCATAAAAATACTCTATGACTTTAGTGTTTTGAAATTTTTTGAAACTTATTTTATGGTATATGATATGTTCAGTTTTTGTAATTGTTTAATGTGTGCTTTAAAAGACCATATTCTACAACTTTAAGTATTTTGCATGTATTAATTAGGTCAAATACCTAATTGTATTTCCTAATCATACATTTTTTTGTGTGTCTTCTTTTTTCTCTGTGTGAGCCATCAGTTACTGAGAGAAGTGTTAAAAATCTTTCACAATGGTAGCGTATTTGTCATTTTGTCCCTGAAGATCTTTCAAGTACTTTGTTTTATATGTTAGAGGTTATGTGATTAGGTACACACCAATTTTGAACTGTTATGTTTCTAATGAATTTCAGCTCTGTCATTACATATCTGCCATTGTCCCCTAAGCATGCTTATTTTTTTACAGTCTATATAGGTTTTTTTTTTCTTTTTTCTGAGATCAGAGCTAAAACAGCTTTCCTTTGGTTATATTTTGCAAAATACGTATTTTTTTTCATTTGTAGATTTTATATATGTACTTATGAGCAACATGCAATTGTATTTTTGTTTTATAGTTGTAACATTTGACAACTTAAATTTAAAAACTTCTGATATAATTTGATTTTAATCTACTACCTTACTTTTCCTTCCTTATTGTCTTTGTTCTGTTTCTTGTTCTTTCCTTTTGTGGTAGGCAGAATTCTGATGGTCTACAAGATTTCCACTCTTTAATGTATGTACCCTGTATAATCCCCTCCTTTTTAGTGTGGGGCAGACTAGTGAATATGATGAGATAATCACTACATGGTGATATTACTATCAAGTTGATTTTGAGTTAGCCAAAAGGGAAATTGTCTTCAGTGGACCTACCCCAATTAGACAAGTTTTAAAAGAAGGTGATGCATCACAGAGATGTTCTTCTGCTGGCCTTTAATGGAGAAAACTGCCATATGATAGAGAGAACCCCAGGGCAAGGATCTAGGAATAGCCTTTAGAAGTGGGTGATCCCCAACCAAGTAGCAGTAAGAAAACTGGAATGTTAGTCATATGGCCAAAATGAAATTAATTTTGCAACAACCTAATGGAGCACAGAAAAAGATCTTTTTCTGGAATGAGTTTCCAGATGAATATGCATCTGGCCAATGGCTTGATTTCAGCTTTGTGAGACTCTAAGCAGAGGACCCAGCTAAAACATGTCTAACTTCTGAACTTTGAAAATTTGGATAATAAAATTGTGTTGTTTTAAACTGCTAAGTTTATGATAACATGTTATATAGCAATAGAAAACAAGTATATCTCTCTTGCCTCCTTTTGGATTGACTAGTTTTCACTTTTATTTATTCATTTTTTCTATACTGTTGGCTTCATAGTTATAATTTAACATGCTTTTACTACCTACCTTTGAATTATACCGTGCATTACTGGTTTATCAATAATATTAATTCAAGTTTGTAGTACCCTCATATTCAATTCAGGATTTTAGAATACATAATATATATCCTCCCTCCTAAGACACATTTTTGTGAATTTCAGTCATGTTTATTTAAGCCAAAGAAAGGGTTACTATTTTATGCTATTAATATTTATATAGATTTTGCCTCACATTTTCATCTTAATTTTCACTCTTTTCATTCCTTCCTGCTATATGTACAAGCTTCCATCTCAGATCAGCATCTTTTGTCTCAAGAATATTCTTTAGTGTTTTATTTAGTTCAGTCCTGCATGTGACAAAATCTTTCAATTGTTTTTTTTTTTTTCAAAAATGTCTTTATTTCAAACTTATCTTTGAGGATATGTTTGATAGATATAAAAATGCCAGTTTGGCCAAAATTTCCAACACTCCATTTCTTGATCTTTAACCTCATGAATCTGACAAAAATTCTCCTCAAATTCACAACCTTCTCTTAATGAATTGCCAAATCCTATTAGAGGAAGACAGTTCCAAATAATAACTTCATTTCTCTAAATTTTTCTTTTTTGGAACTTTTCTTAGATCACTGCCACTTAGCTTAATCATCAATAAAATTGCTTTACGTATATATTTTTGGATTTTCTAGATGTTCTCAGGGGGAAAGGATTAGCTCAAATTATTCAAACATCATTACATAACCAAAAAGACAGCCTTCAAACATTAAAAACCTTTGTTAAACAGGAATATCTAACCATGTAACATCAAAGTTCTGATATCCCGCCTCATTAGCTAAAAAGGAGATTATTGTGTAAAAAGTCTTGGGGCCCCTGGGTGGCTATGTCAGTTAAGTTTCCAACTCTTGGTTTCAGCTCAGGTCATGATCTCATATTTCATGTGCTGGAGCCCCATGTTGGGCTCTGTGCTGATGGTGTGGAACCTGCTTGGGTTTCTCTCTCTCTCCCTCTCTCTCTGCCCCTCCCCTTCTCTCTTTCTCTCAAAATAAATAAATAAACTTAAAAAAATTTTTTAAATAAAAATAAGTAAATAAACTTAAAATTTTATTTAAGAAGTTTTTTGTAAATTGGATCTCATTTGTCATTTCACCCATTGTACTTATAATTATACTGTAATGTTAACTCAATAGTACTTGAGTGTTCTGAATATTTGTTTTGTGTATATATATATATATATATATATATATATATATAGTTTATTTAATCTTTCCTCCAGGAACTCCCTTTACCATTACCTTTTTTATAATTACTTACACTGTATAGTTGATTACAATATTATAAAATTCCTTCAACATCTTTATAGTTAATAAGGTTAATCTACTTTGAAAACTAAAAACATTGGATAAATGTTATTTGTATTTTGTGTGTTTTCATGTAGGCTGTGAGGCACATTTCAAAATAGGGTATTAACAGAGCTTTGTTTTGAGAATATTTACTTCTTTGTACCTCATTTCAGTACACATAAAAACATTATTAGTTTTGTTTTTCAGCTTACCTGGATGTACTTAGTACTTCTTTCCACCTCCATTCAACCTCATCTACTTCTCAAAGCCATCTTTTTAAAAAAAAAAAAAAATTTAACATTTATTTATTTTTGATATACAGAGAGAGAAAGAGCACAAGCAGGGCAAGGGGCATAGACAGAGGGAGACACAGCATCTGAAGCAGGCTCCAAGCTGTGAGCTGTCAACACAGAGCCCAAAGCAGGGCTCACACCCATGAACCTGCAAGATCATGACCTGAGCCAAAGTCAGATGTTTATCTGACTGAGCTACCCAGGCATCCCTTGAAGCCATCTTTTAAAGGCTGCCTCAACCTACTGCTTACTCTGTTTAGAAATTAGTCTAGCACGGGGCATCTGGGTTGCTCAGTTGGTTAAGCGTCTGACTCTTGATTTTGGCTCAGGTCATGATCTCATGGTTTGTGAGATAGAGCTCTGCTCTGACAGTGTAGGAGTTACTTGGGATTCTCTCTCTCTCCCTCTCTTTCTGTGCTCTCCCCCCATTCATGCGCACTTGCTCTCATTCTCTCTCTCAAAATAATAAATACACATTTTTAAAAAAGAAAAAAAAATGGGGCGCCTGGGTGGCTCATTCGGTTAAGCGTCCAACTTTGGCTCAGGTCATGATCTCGCGGTCTGTGAGCTCAGGCCCCACGTCGGGCTCTGTGCTGACAGCTCAGAGCCTGGAGCCTGTTTCAGATTCTGTGTCTCCCTCTCTCTCTGACCCTCCCCCGTTCATGCTCTGTCTCTCTCTGTCTCAAAAATAAATAAACGTTAAAAAAAATTAAAAACAAAGAAAAAAAAAAGAAATTAGTCTAGTGACCAAAAACCGTATATCTAATGTTTTCTATTTGCTGTGATGCCCACTGATACTCTTTTTCTAAATACCCCACCACACATAGATGCCTCCCATTATCCATCATGTCAGGTGCAACATACACTTCTATAGCTGTCTTGGGTATTTTTCTAGTTCACACGAGGCATGAGTTATACTCCCTTACCAGAGATTTTGTGCCTTCTTATATTTTAGTTAGTCCTCAGTCCTGTCAACTATAGCTTACTTCCTCCCCCTTAGCCACTGGTGGGACTCTTGCTATCAATGCACTTAATAACCAGAGTCATGCCGCTTCTGACTTGGTATGTTACCACGGCTCCTATTGGCAGTCCCCTAATAAATAGTTCAATTAACTGGAGAAAGTGAGTCAACCTTTCTAGGTCCTTGTTTCTTCATTGCTACAAGTGAGAGAAAAAGAATACCTAATTCATAGCATTGATGGAAATTCTAAATAATATACAACATGAAACAATAACAGTGCTGAGACCTAATGATTATTCATGCAGTTATCATTGCCATATTATCTTGGGTTCATCTGGTTTTTTTCTTTCTAATTTTGCATAGGGTTTTCATGTCTAGTGTGAAATCATCGGTGGGATATATTTTGTGCTCTAAAAATCTTAACTACTTCCAAAATATATTAATTGTTCATATGGTAGAGGAAAATATTCCAAAACCCACTTGCCACCTGGTTCTATCATTTTCTCTCAAAAATACATTTTTAGATATTGTGGGTAAAGTTGTTATTCTGAGGTTTGTTTGTTTGTAACTTAGGCCAAATGGCAGAGGAATGAGAAGAAAAGGCATTAACAAGAAACAAGTTACAACATATGTCCATAAGATTTTATAAACAGTATGTTCTCATGTTTACCACTCTCACAAATATAAATCTTATGAAGTTGTTTGATAATATTGAAGCTCCATATTATAATAATCTAAGCTCTAAATAACATTGAGTCAATTAGTGAATGTGTATTTAAGGAATCATTTTTTTTTTTTTAATTTTGGATAACTGCCTAAGAATGTGAAGTCAGGTCACAGTAAGAGTACATAGCTCAATACTATATTTCTTGCTCTTTTCTAGTGTGTGTCTTCCCTTGCCTTCTCATGAGATTGGAGCAGGATAAAATTGGTTAAAAAAATCTAAATGTAACAAATTTTATTTTACAATGTTTCAACTGTCTTAATGTGTTTGTCAAGATACATTCTAATTTTACCTTAAGGACAAATGTAAGTTAAGTGTAAGGTATATTTAACGGTGTGTATGTCTTTTCAATACAGGATAGTGGAAGTATATGAAAACATAAGAAAAAGTTGGAAAAAATGCAATGTATATATAGATCTTAGAAACAATTTTGTTTTCTTTTTATTACTCCTATTCCTCCTCTTCTTCCTCCTCTGTATACGAGCTATGTATCTTCAAGATTGTGTAAAGAATATTTATTAGAAAGTCTGAACATCTGAATACCTTAATTATAATCTATACAATAGTATTTTTATGTAATATAATGTTTTCCATTATACAAAGATTGAGTTTGAGAGAGGTTATGTATATTATCCAAGTAAATGTTGCTTTTAAATGATATAGTAAAATTTGATATTCGTATCCACAGTATATAATTCTAAACTGAATACAATTTTACTAATTATGTTATTACATAATCACTTACAATTGTTAGTTTTATTTATTAAATTATTATTTATTATCTGTTATTTAATCATTACTATTTATTGTTAAATTATTAGTTATAATTTAACTAATGAGTAGGCCACAAGTTAATAGGAGTCAATTTATGTCATACTCTCACGTGAGGCACTATATAAAATGATCTCTTGGAAATTCTTGAAACCATATATGTTTATGAAATAAATTCGTTTAGGACTATTAATTTTCACATACTATCCATTTTTTATTATTATTGTCATAAATCTAATTATATTTTTTAACCCTGCAACTTAGCAACAGTGGGAGACTATTAGTGGCCTTCATAAGCAATATATTTTGGTAGACACATCCTTAGGTAGTCTACTGTCACAGCAGTTCAGCTTGGCCATGTGATCTACTTTAAACTATGTGTCATCAACAAGAATGGTACAAACAGAGGTTTGATAACTGCTTGTACATTGGGACTTGCCCTCCACATTCTCTTTTGGATCTCTAAGCCTCTATGTGTAGATATCTAGTGACTCTGTTGTAATATTCACATGGGGTGGGGGAGGGAAGGTGTTCTGTTAGCTCCCAGATACTCCAGCTCTCTCAGGTTCTCAGGTGAGGCTCCAAACATGAAGGAAGAAGCCATCTTGAACATCCTGTCCCTATCAGACACCACAGGGAACAGATCTGTGCCCAGTTCCAGTGGCAGAATAATTCAGAACAAAAATTTGTTATTGCACTTAAGTCTTTAAGTTTTGGAGTGATCTTGTGCAGCAGTAGAGAACTGGATCAGCAATATAATTATTATTCTATGAGCAAACAATCGTTTATGTTCATCCACATTTATACTACCTTATTTGTTCGCCTTTAAAAAGCTATATCATAATCCTTTCTTATAGAATATTTTTTGTTCTTCATGAAATGAATCTATTTGAAGGTTCTTCAGTGACGTCTCAGATTTTGTTTGTATGAAAATGCCTTGATTTTGTCCCATTTTAGATTGATGACTTACCTTGACCCATTCTTTACTGTCACCACTTTGAAGATAATTCACTCTCTTTGTGATTTTATTAGACTATTGACTGCTGTTAATGAGTCTAATTATATTCTGTTGTAGGCAGTCTTCCCTTTGTCCCTAGTTACTTTCTTGCTCATCTTTTGCATTTTTATTCTATAGTTTCACTGTGATGTGACTGGGTGCATTTTTCTTTATTTTTGCTTCGTATTTGTTTTCTTTCAGTTGGAATGTGACTGAATCACATGATACGTCAATTCTGGACAAATCCCAATCATTATATGTTCAAGTTCGGCTTCTCCTTTATTCTCTGTCTCTTATCCTCTTGGATATTAATTTAGGCTTAGTAGGAATTTTTATTCTATTCCATTTTCTCAAAACCTATGAGTCATATTCTCCTTTTATTTATATTATTCAAAACATTTTCTGTTCTAACTTCTATTCTGTGTTCACTAATTACTTGTTCTGTGTCTTCAGTATAATACATACACTTATACATGCATATATCTTCCTTTCAAAGTCTGTTTTTGTTCCTTTATCACACCTGCATGTTCTGATGTAGTAGTATTTTTTTTATGTTTTCAATTCAATTTATTATTTTAAATATTGATTTGTACATCCGTATTTCATAAGGCCACTGTGGATTCCGAGTCACTGGATTTTAAATTCTGTTGACTGTCACTACCAGCAGTCTGTTCAAGGAAATTTTCTTTCTTTTTTTTTTTCTGGCAACATCCTTTTATTTTTTTTTCTCAGCTTTATTCAGGTATAATCGACAAATAAAATTACAATATATGTAAGGTGTACAATGTGATGATTTGATATACATTGTAGAAGGATTTCCACCAACAAGTTAACACATCTGTCATCTCACATATTTCCTCTTTTTTGTGTAGATCACATAAGTTCTACTGTTATTAATTTCAAAACTATAATAGTGTCATCAATTATAGTCACCATGTTACACATTAGATACTTACTCATCTCAGAGAAATTTTCTTGAATTTTGATTCTGTGCTTTGTGGCTGCTCTAAATTTGGGAGAACACTAATGGGCCTTATTGAGTTGCTTTTCTCCAAAGAGTACTTGTTTTTGCTAAAGCCAGGGCGTTTTCTGTTGGCAACTGCTTCAATTTAACTTTTATGCTTTGAATATTCCAGACCATATGAGTAATATGTGCTTTTAAGGCTGTGTCTATTTATCCTGGAAGATGTTTTTTACCTGCCAAGAGCCATGGCTGAGGTCATGGAAATTGTATATAATCTGTTCCTTTGCCTGCTGCTTCATGTGATAGTCTCAGATCTAGTAAAGGCACAAAACCTGTCTTTAGTCCTCATCACAGATGCAAAAACATGTCTCTATTTTTCTGTATGACAAATGTCAAGCAAGAGTCTTGTTTTTGTTTTGTTTTGTCTGTTTCAACATTTAGTTTTCTTAGCATTCTGGATTCCTCTTGCCTCTGTATTGAAGACACTAGATTTCCTTTTCCTTTTTTTTTTCTTCTTTCCTTTTCTTCTTGTGAGCTCTGCTATGGATTAAAATTACATTTATTGAAATTTACCCAATATGTAGGTGTTTTGTGCCACGATGTTTCTTGCATGGCTGACCATATTGACTGAAAATGGCATTTCTATTTTTTATTCTCCTTTTATGACATATTATATTTCAGTCTTCTTATTCAGACTTACATTTAAATTTTTAATATTTAAATAATCTTTTTATCTATTATTTAGAGTTATTTTAGGTTATTTGTTTAGTTCATCGACTACGTACTTGTCATAGATCTTTTAGTCCTACAATTTGATCAGTAATCAGCCAGTATTTCATTAATATATTTACATTATTTATGTACTTTTTCTAGAAAAATCTATGCAATTAATTTTGTACTTGTGGATATCATTTCATTTGATTTATCAGTGAAAATATGAAGCATTGCACGAGCAGCTAAATCAATAGAGGTGTATTATCTTACATAACAGGAAGTTTGAAGGTATGCTGTTTTAGGCTTAATTATTCCAGCCACAGGGTAACATCAAGACCTTAATGCTCTCCATTTTTCTGTTCTGCCATTTCCTGTGTATTGGCTTTCAACGTCAAGTTTGTGTACTTATGATCACAAGATAATTTCTGCCAGCTCAAGCTTTAACTTCCTACCCAGGCAGCAACTCTTGATTAGAAGAACTGCAACTATGATTGGTTTTTCCTATGCATACACTTCTGTCAGATATTTAAGCGACATCAAGATTCTATTAACTGTGGAAGTAGGAGACTCACTATGGTATGAAAAAGTAATGGAGTCTGCTACAACATCCTTTAGTATATAGTAAATGCTTTGTGAATATGATAGATATCAGTCTTTTTTATAAAGTAAATGTAACTATATTTTATATATGTATATATGTCTTATATATTTTATATATAATATATTAGACTTCATTTTATACATTTAAAAATATACATTATATATATTATATGTACAAATAATTAAGTCACCCCTGACTCTTTGAAATTAAGGCTGTGCTTAACATTCTGATTTATAAAATACTACTGGAAAAGACAGAATTTTAGAGTAAAAAATGTCTGAAATGTGTATCTACAACAACAGCACAATGAATGTGAGGATCACTCTTCTATATATTAAAGAAAGCTAAATATCTCACAAGTATAAAGGATATTTGACTTTGCATTCCTAAAGATAATTCAGTGTCACAGTTATATTAGACAAAACATGAAAATACAAAACAAATAATAGAGTAACAGCTGAGAAAACTACAAAATAAAAATATTTGAAAATAGTATATTAGATTTATATACCTTTTAATAGTTTCACTTGATTTTTTTTAAATGAAGAAAAAATGATTATTCAAACCATTCAAACCAAACAAATTTAATTAAATTTGTCTTGGGTAAAAATAAAGTTGAAGAGAAGATAGATTTTTTTCCCCAAATAACAACATTCTTTGAAATGCAGTGCTTATACAAAGTATACATGGAGCTTAATGTCAAGTAATACTTTGATTCAATCTACTTTTCTTTACTTAATAACTTTCTCACTTTGAGCAAATAATTGAAACAATATGACTATTAGTTTTTCTATGAGAATAGGATTAGTTATAGTTTGGATTGGTAGGGAAAGATTCCATGTAATCTGCTTCTTAAAGGAGGATAAATCATGTGCAACTTGAGGAGTGACATAGACCTTGCTCTTTTCTAGGAGGGAAAATCTGTGAATTCAGCCAAATATCCCAGAGAAGCTAAAAAAGCATATTTTAGAAGACATTGAAACAAGTATGAAGTATGAAATAAATCAATGTCATACTTGGCATTAGAGTCAGCCAGCAAGTAGTCTGTTAGGTAGGTCATCTAGAAATCTGCAAACCCTAGTATCAATATTTTAAAAAATGATCCTGGGGCACTTGGGTGACTCTGTCAGTTGAATATCCGACTTGGACTTAGGTCATGATCTCACAGTTCGTGGGTTCGAGCCCTGCATTGGGCTCTGTGGTGACAACTCAGAACCTAGAGCCTGCTTCAGATTCTGGGTCTCCCTCTCTCTCTGCCCCTCCCCTGCTTGTGCTCTGTTTCTCTTAAAAATAAATAAACATAAAAACAAATTTTAAACATAAAAAATAAAAAGTGATCCAAATTTCTATTGGAATACCTACAGAAATTATATTAATTAGCTCAAGCTGCCAAAACAAAATACCGTACCATAGATTGAGTGGCTTAAACAACAGAAGTTTATTTTCAGCTACAACCCATACTACACAGAACATATTAAAACCCACTGAATAAATTAAAAATCAATAAATACACATTTGATACAAACAAGTTAAAGAGAATGTAATGCCCTTTCTTGCACCATAAACCCGCCGTATAAATTTAGAAGATATGGTGACATTATAAACTGACTATCTGGTAACAACCATTATAATTGATTTAGGGAAGGGCTAACACTTGATGATAAAACTATTGGGAAATAGTCTGATGAGTAATGGATTATTTACATGGTCTCAACATATCTGTTATATTAATTTCAATGGGAAGAAGTTGACATAATGTGCCTTCTGATATAATTGATTGAGAAGAACACAGCATCCCTTCTGTGACATTCCTGTTATTAAATGCATAACATAATTTAAATTATGGGGAAACGTGAGACAAACCCACATTAGTAACATTCTACAAAATAATTTCTGTGTACTCTTTGAAATTATCAGTGCCTCTTTAAAAGTAAAAGCAAAACTGAGAAATTTCTCTTTAGTAAAGGAGATTGTTGAGAAGCAATGTGATCCACAATTTTCTTTTACTGTAATGTTACTGAGAAAATGGAAATCTGAATTAATGCTATAGACAATACTATTTATATAACTTTCCTGTGCTTATGTACGAAAATATTTTTGTTTAGGAAATACACACCAAAGTTTATGCATAAAGAGAAGTACTGTTTTCTAATTAAAATACTATAAAATATGCAGAAAGAGAATGATAAAACAAACGTGGTTTAAAGGTTGACATTTGGAGAAGCTGAGTGAAGTGGAAGTTGGAATTTTTTGTATTATTCTTGTAATCTCTCTGTGCCAGGTATTTTGTCAAAATAAAAATTTAAAAGAACAATAAGCGTTTTCAATCTTTTTTTATAAGCTGTCTCTTTCATTTTTTATTTCTACACCAGGCAAGTGACTTTTACAAAAGCTTTAAATCTGTCTTTGAAACTTCTGCATCTAGACAATGATAGGTCACCTTCAGTAACTGACCTTGTAGACTACTCACCTGCAGGAAGATGTCTGGCTAAAGAGAAGAAAACTTAGATTATGTGTCTTTCCCATACAATATTTCTTTCATTGATTATTATTACTCCAGAAATACTTTGCAAGGGAGAAGTGATGTGAAACTCAAATCTCTTCAATGGTTTTACTTTCAGAAGCTTGATAAGAGAGTTAGTTGATACAACTGCTAAAATTAGGTTTAAGGGTTATCCATGGATAATTCCTTCTCAATTTCTATGTTATTATCTATGAAACCACAATTTATCTGTCACCCTAAAATGGGCTTATTTTTCACTCATCCATCTCTGTGAAAAACCTTTAATTAGTTGCCAAGTCCCTATTTTTTCTCTTTAAATTCTCTTTATTTTGTATACATTCTTGACTGCATAACTTTCTTTTTGTTTTATAAACTACTTTATTGAGGTATGATTGACATGTTAAAAGGTATACATATTTGATATACACAATTTGACAAGTTTTGGGTTTGACTGCATAACTTTCTTATTAAGAGCATTCTAGGGGCACCTGGGTGACTCAGTCAGTTAAGCATCTGACTTCAGTTCAGGGCATGAGCTCTTGGTGGGTTCAAGCCCCACATCGGCCTTTGGGCTGACAGTGCGGATCCTGCTTAGGATTCTCTCTCTCTCTCTCTCTCTCTCTCTCTCTCTCTCTCCCTCTCTCCCTCTCTCTTTCTCTCTCTGCCCCTACCCCACTTGTGTGGCCTCTCTGTCTCAAAAATAAATAAATAAACTTTAAAAATCTTATATATACATATATATGTATATAAGCATTCTCATCTCTCCCTTTTGGCCATTGATTGAGTCCAGTTTCAAATACTTCATGCCTATAGTCATACAACATCTGGATTGACAAATAATTTATATCCCATATTATATAATTGTTTCCACTTTTTTTGTTCATTTAACTTTAGTGTTATTTATCAACTTGATTTTAACTTTTTTTTTTAATTTTGTTTTTAATATTTATTTTTGGGAGAGAGAGAGAGAGAGGGAGGGAGAGAGAGTGTGAGCAGGGAAAGGATAGAGAGAGGGAGACACAGAATCTGAAGCTGGCTCCAGGCTCCAGGCCTCTAGCTGTCAGCACAGAGCCCTAGGTGGGTCTCGAACTCACCGGACCGTGAGGTCAGGACCTGAGCTGAAGTCGGACGCTTAACCAACTGAGCCACCCAAGTGCCCCTATCAAGTTGATTTTAAGTCAATTAAAAAAAAAATTTTTAATGTTTATGTATTATTGAGAGAGACAGAGACAGAATGCTAATGGGTTAGGGCAGAGAAACAGGGAGACACAGAATCTGAAGCTGGCTCCAGGCTCCAGGCCTCTAGCTGTCCACACAGAGCCCAACGTGGGGCTTGAACTCATGAGCGGTGAGATCATGACCTGAGCTGAAGCCAGACGCTCAACCAACTGAGCCACCAAGTGCCCCTTAAGTCAATTTTAAACAAAGTCCACTGCTTCTGTAGCTTCACAAACCCAGCATAATCTAAATACTTAGCAAGTACTCACTAAATATTTATTGATTTATTTGAAAAATAAGGAGTGCCTTTTGTATACCAGCTAATGTTTCTACACTTGGTATATGTCAAACTGATCTTTTGAGCCTTGTCTTGTAGAAGGAGTAGACATGTACAAGTCAATTAAAAATATGCATAAAAAAGATAATTTCAGACTCTGAAACATACAATGAAGGAAATTAAAGTATGATTGATGTCTGTGACTGGCAGGAAAGATTGATGTAGATTGGGTGGTCCTTAAACGCTTCGCTGAGAAAATGACATTTGAACTGTGAGAAGCTCTAGTCACCAAGATTTGGGCTGAGTCAAAGCATGTGTGCATGAGCAAATATGAGAACAATTTTGATATATTGGCCAAAAAAAAAGCACAATCTGACTGCAACTTAGTGAATGAGGGATAAAGGCAAGTTAAGAGAAATAGGCAGTAGGAGTATGATTTTTTTGCTTCCAAAAACAATAAAAAGGGAAAGTTTTCATCTTGAGACGCCTCGACCAATTTTTATTTTTTAATCACTCCAACTGGATAAAAATAGACTTATTGTTGGAGAAAAGAATTTAGAAACTCTTGAGACAAGTATAATGATTCAGATAAATAATAGTGGTTTGGTGTGGGTTTATAGTGGTGTGGGTTTAGAGATTCAAAGGAGTTAATGACTGAGATATTTAGAGGATTAATTAATGGATTTGATTTGGCCATTGTGGAAAAGGACAAGAAATGAGTCCTAAGTTTTCATCTTTAGCACCAGGTTAAAAATAAATAAATAAATAAATAAATAAATAAATAAATAAATACGAGATTGAGGGCCCTATTCTGGATATGTGAGTATGAGTATATTAGGGAGATCAAGGCTACCACCACAGTCATGTTAAATCCTGTCTGTAGAAATCCATGCTGTGTTACCAAGGAGACAGTTTGATACAGGAGTTTGATGCACAATGGAAATATCAAGGCTAGAAACATAAATTCAGGAATCATTGACAAATAAATTGGTATTTTAAATACCCTTTTATTTCCTTACATAAATAAGTGAATATCAAAACATACTAATAATTTATTATAAATCCTGAATGATCCTAAGGTAGTTTTGCATTTATGTTGCTTATTTCCTTCTGAAAGCAAAATTTACTGAAAGCTTTTATTTCAAAATCAAACTGATTTTTTATAGTCTAAGGACAGTTTGTCTTCATTTTTTTTTTTTTAATTTTTTTTTTCAACGTTTATTTATTTTTGGGACAGAGAGAGACAGAGCATGAACGGGGGAGGGGCAGAGAGAGAGGGAGACACAGAATCTGAAACAGGCTCCAGGCTCTGAGCCATCAGCCCAGAGCCCGACGCGGGGCTCGAACTCCCGGACCGCGAGATCGTGAACGGGCTGAAGTCGGACGCTTAACCGACTGCGCCACCCAGGCGCCCCTGGACAGTTTGTCTTCAAATGAATTTTAATTCTAGAAATTATTTTCCCAATAATCATGTTTTTGTGTTTTTTTTTAATTCTATTTTGAGATTATTTTTGCTCGGGGAAAAAAAGTATTTCAAGAAATGAAGTACATCTTCATTTCTTTACAAATAAATCTTTTTCCTAAAGTAATGATTTCATTTACTTAGAATTTTTTTTTAATTACCAGCATAAATAAAGATGAAGCAGAGATAAGGAAACAATACTTATCTGGTAACTTTTTGCTCAGATCTTTTATAATGTCGGCACAAATCAAAGTCAGAATTCAGAAACTATTCTAGAACTATTTTCTCTCAAGTCCCATTGGCTGAATTGTGGTTGGTAATGGTCTGTAAAAGGAAAGCCAATTTGCCCCTTGATGGAGATTACTGTACCAAATGTAGCAAAGAGCTTCAGAAAATGTGACACGCTTTCTATTCAACAGTGAAAGAGTCGATTAGTTTCCTAGTTTTTCTTTTCGTGCAATGGAAATAGGTCTTGCTTGTTAATTCTCTTTAATCTCCCACATCAGTTTCTTGGCATTGTTGTTTATTTCTAAACCTGCATAATTGTATCTAAAACAAAGCGCATAAATAAAATGTTTTAAAATTCTAATTCACTGGTAAATAACTACTCTTAAAACTTAATTTGGCAGGGTAAAAAACTTTCAACCAAGATGTATTATAATTATTAATGAATGTTTTTGAGAGGAAGATGCATGATTTCTTCAACATTACTAAATTTCTTAATATCAATTAGTATGATTTTGCTTCCCCTAGATTAAAATTTCTTTAAAATTCCCTGGTCATGCTATAGTCATCCACATAGTTAATACCTATAAAGATATATCCTTTATTTTTAATGCATTGTAGCATAGAAAAATATAAAATTCACTTTTATCACTTTTATCAAATATCAAATAAAAAATATAAAATTCACTTATATCAAATGTATATATGATCATCATGTACATTTATAAATCTAAATCAACAGATAAATTATGAAATTAAAACTTATCTTTTCCATCTTTCTGCATATTTTAATATGTCCATTTTATAGTTATATCTGAAATTTTTCTAATTAAATTATTAAAGTAGATAAAAGTCATCATCATGTTAGAAATGTCTTATAAACAAATAAATTAATTTACTGAGTTAAAATAAAGATTAAAGAGCCCCTGGGTGACACAGTCTTTTGAGCATCTGATGTGGGCTCAGGTCATGATCAAATTGTTTGTGAGTTCGAGCCCAGCATCAAGCTTGCTAATGTTAGCTCAAGCAAGCTTCAGATTCTCTGGCCCCCTCTATCCTGCCCCTCCCCTGCTGGTGCTCTCTTTCTTTCAAAAATAATTACAAACATTGAAGTAAAGATTAAAATTATAATTCTTATGAAATATACTTTAAAGCTAAAAATTACATTACATATTTATACTGGAAAAAAATGAACTGATAAATATAAACTTACAACTATGCCTCTAAAGATGTCAGTTAAAATATTTAAGCACATGACATCTTCTGAGATGTCATATTTTGTGTTTAACAAATAGCTGTCATTGTAATATTTAAATTAGAATTTCACAAATTCACAAATATTTTATTAACTAATATAGCTATATGTAGAAAATTTTGTATAGTAGGGGAGAGCAAAATAAATTTCTATAATTTGCTTTGAAGAGAGGAAGAGCAGGGTGAGTGACCACCTTCAGCCTTTGGGACATCTGGAAGGTCTCACTTGGATGTAACCCCACTCAGACCTGGCAAAAGTGAGACATATTGAGCCGGATAGGAACAAAGATGAAATTTATAGAATCCTTAGATTTTGAATAGGTCTCAAAAATAGCAAATTCAAACTGCTTGCTACTGTAGGACTCCTGATCCTGAAGATAGTCATTGACGTTCCCATTTAACGCTGACAAATCTAGAAAAGATATTATTTCACAGAGCATTTATTTCATTTATTGAACAAATATATGCTGATTTTCCCCTGAAGATAGACAAGAGTTTAGGAACAGGGGAAATAAAAACAAATGATACATGATTCCTGTGCAAAAGACAGACTACATGTGAACAAATTCTATACTTCATAGCAAACTACATGTGAGGGGGCTGGGGGCAAAAATTACATGGGGAAATACCACTCACATGGAAAATGTTCCAGAGGTAACACTTCAGCCATAAAAAAGGAGTTTGCTAGTACAAGAATGGCAGAAAGGGAAACAACATATGCAAATACACAAGGATATAAAAAGACATAACATTCAGGGGAATGCAAACATTTGCTCATTGCTCGTATATGAAATACCAGGAACACAGGCATGCAATAATATTGAGGATGTTGTCAAAGATGACATCATGAAAGGTTCATGCTATTTTCTCAGTTTCTCAGTTTCTAGTTGTGAGACAAACATTTTTTAGAAATCACTCTTTATGGGGGGCGCCTGGGTGGCTCAGTCGGTTAAGTGTCCGACTTCAGCATCAGGTCATGATCTCGAAGTTTGTGAGTTCAAGCCCCACGTCGGGCTCTGTGCTGACAGCTCAGAGCCTGGAGCCTGCTTCAGATCCTGTGTCTCCCTCTCTCTCTGTCCCTCCCCTGCTCATGCTCTGTCTCTCTCTCTCTCAAAAATAAACAAACATTAAAAAAAAGTCACTCCTTATGGTACTCGTGCATAAGTAGACAAACAGAATACTGATTCCAAAAAGAGAAAAAAATAACTGAGATTTAAATTTTATTAAATTGGCATTTAGATCACTGAGATGAAGATCAGCTTAAAGTAACTAAATTGTGAGAACTTATAGTCACTAAAAAAATACTGAATCTGTATGTCATAACATATGCCAAGATAAACACCAAAAGAGCCAAATACTTAAATGTAAATAATGAAATTAAAGTAAAAACAAAACCGAATATAGATGAATTCATTTAAAATATTGGAGTAGAAAAAATTTATCACGCAAAATGCAAAAGCTATAGTAAAGATTCTTGATAGAATTGAACTATATTAAAAAGCTAGCAAACAAAAAATCCTGATAAAAAACAACATGAAGGACATATTTATTGAGGAAGCACAGGTATCAGAGATGAATAGTTACTGGAAAATGGCTTTATCAAGATAAAGGATTAATCTGTGTAATAGGAAATTATGTCTACCCTAAATTCATATGTTAAGATTTAAACCCCAGTACTTCAGAATAAGATGATGATGATGATGATGATGATAATGATGATGATTTGGACATAGGGCTTTAAGGAGGTAAATAAATTGAAATGAGGCCTTTAGTGTGGATTCTAATCCAATATGACTGTTTCCATATAAGAAGAGGAGATTAGGACATACAGAGAGATACCAGGGATGCCCTCACACAGGAAAAAGTCCATGTGAAGACATAGGGAGAAGGTGGTAGTCTGCAAACCAATAAAGAGACCCCAGGAGAAACTAAATTTACCAAAACCTGACCTTGGACTTCTAGCCTCCAGAGCAGTTAGAAAACAAATTTCTGTTGTTTCAGTTACTCAGTATATGGTATTTTGTCATGGTAACCTCAACAAAGTAATACACCCTCCTTTATGTGCAAAGTGGGAAAGATAAAGAAACAAATGCCCCCGAACCAATTGAAGAATGGGTAAAAATCTTGAAAATACAGTTCACAGAAAAATAAAGATGTTCCTTAAACATATGAAAAGTTGCCTAAGCTCATTCATAGTAAAAGTCATGTGCATAAAACTGCAACAGAGATGCTATATATCACTTTCCAGATTGGCAAAAACTGCACAAAGATGTGGGGAGAATCTGGGGTCTTTGTAAGGTCATCTGTTATGCAACCATGAAGATTCTATATTATGTTTATAAGCCAACTATAAGATTTGTAAATAGTTCTGGTAGTATAATTTATCCAAACTCAAGTGGGCAGTGTACCCATCTCCCTTGAATTTATCAAAAACATACAGAACAAATTACGTTTGAAAAATGTCATCAAGAATATAAGGTAATAATCTGTACTGGGGCACAGAGAATTTTTCAGTAACAAGAATTTTTTTTTTTTTTTTCCTAAATCAAATGCCCACTATTTTATTCACTCACTTACATGGCCACTTGTTTCCCGGTCTTGCACTTGAAGACCTAAGATTGGTCTCATTATTATTTGACTGCAAGTCTAACCAGCTTTTCAAGACTGTCCTCAAAAGCATCAAGATAGTTTTGACCTTTCCAAGACCCTGCAGATAAATCCTCATCAGGGCACTTTGCTCACTCATTCCCTAGGGCAGGGTTTTTAAAAAGCATGCCCTTGGACTTGGAGGCAGGCAGTAAAATTTTCTCAGATTTGTCCCAATGGAACTGCCACTTCTCCTTCCCTGTGTTGCTCATTTCTTTCTCTTTCTTTACTTTTCTTCTCAAGAGAATCATCTGAAGGAAAAAAAAAATGTCATGATGCCAGTGGATGCACCTTACTGAAAAATGCAGTGGGTCTAGTCACAGCTCTCCAGTATCGCATTGTTATAGATCCAATGATTCTCTATATATCCTGTTTCCTCCTCAGTGTTGGTGGTATTTTAGTCATACAGATAATGGGTCAAATGGATAAAGTATTTCTGCTGCTTGTGTAGTGTATATATATTCATAAAATTTGCATATATATAAAAGTATTTCTATGAAGAGACCATATCTTGTGACATCTAGAGAATTATCTATTGTCTTTATTGATAGTGCTGGTATAAACATTGGGGTGGGTGTGCCCATTTGAATCAGTATTTTTGTATCCTTTGGGTAAACACCTAGTAGTAAATTGGTGGGTTTTAGGTTAGTTCTATTTTTAATTTGAGAAGTCTCTGTACTGTTTTCCAGAGGGCTGCACCAGTTTGCATTCCCACCAACAGTGTAAGAGTGTTCCATATCCTCAACATTTGTTGTTTCCTTGTTGCTAACTTTAGCTATTCTGAGAGGTGTGATGTGGTATCTCATTGTAATTCTGACTTGTGTTTCTCTAATGATGAGTGATGCTGAGCATCTTTTCATGTGTCTGTTATCTATCTGTATGTCTTCTTTGGAAAATGTCTATTTATGTCTTCTGCCCATTTCTTAACTGGATTGTTTTTTGAGTGTTGAGTTCAATATGTTCTTTATAGATTTTGGATACTAATCCTTTATCAGATACGTCATTTGCAAATATCTTCTCCCATTCCATAGATTGCCTTTTAGTTTTGTTGATTGTTATTTTGCTTTGCAGAAGCTATTTTATCTTGATGAAGTTCCAATAGTTCATTTTTGCCTTTGTTTCCCTTGCCTCAGGAGATGTGCCTAGTACGAAGTTGCTGTAGCTGAGGTCAAAGAGGTTGCTGCCTCTGTTCACCTCTAGGATTTTGATGGTTTCCTGTCTCACATTTAGGTCATTGATCCATTTTGAATTTATTTCTGTATATGGTGTAAGAAAGTGGTCCAGTTTCATTCTTCCACATGTTGCTGTCCAGTTTTCTCAGCATCATTTATCGAAGAGACTTTTTTTTTTTTTTTTTTGGTGGATATTCTTTCCTGCTCTGTTGAAGATTAGTTGACCATATAGTTGCAGGTCCATTTCTGGGCTGGCTCTTTCTTTCTTTCTTTCTTTCTTTCTTTCTTTCTTTCTTTCTTTCTTCTTTCTCTCTCCTTCTTCCTTCCCTCCTCCCTCCCTCACTCACTCCCTTACTCCCTCTCTTTTCTTTCTTTCTTTCTTTCTTTCTTTCTTTCTTTCTTTCTTTCTTTTGTTCTTTCTTTCTCTCCTTATTTCCTGTGATTCCTTATTTCCTGTATGATTCCTTATTTCCTGTGTGATTTCCTGTATGATGATCTCTCTCTCTCTTTCTCTCTTTCTCTCTCTCTCTCTCCCACCTCTTTCTATGATCAAGGTCCGATGCCCTCCACAGAACCCACAATCCTTTTCTCCCCCAAATCACATCTCCATACCTCCTACTTTGATGTGGCCTCTTCTCTCCCTCTAGTTGTTAGTTTGTTCTGTCAGTCCTCAGATCAATTTCTTGGGTGTTCAGAATGATTTGATATTTATCTAGCTGTATTTGAGGGATGAAGAAGACATAGGGTCTTCTAACTACTCCACCATCTTAACTGACAGACATTTAAAAAAATAATGCATAATTTTCTTTTCATTTTAGATAATACAAGCAACAGACTAGCATAAAGCACTGAAGAATTTCTGTATGTTTCCTTCTATTTTCCACTTTATTTCAAGATTAGATCAGTCAAATTGCTGGCACACCCTTGTTATGTTCCTTTTGAGGACCTAAACAGACTCTGCTAAAAACATACAATTTTACACCTCATTTCATCCACCGTTTTTTTTTCCAGCTTTATTGAGATATACTTTAGATATAATTTTCCCAGTTTCATTGAGATATATATTGACACATTGGGTAAGTTTAAAGTGTACAACATACTGATTTCATACAATTGTATATTGCCATATGATTACTACCACAGCATTATGTCACATCATGTCACATAATTACTAGTTATTTTTTGTGATGAGAACATTTAAGATTAACTTTCCTAGGAATTTCAGGAATATAATCCAGTATTGTTAACTATGATCACAATGTTGTATTTTAGATACACAGAACTTACTCATCTTCAAACTGTGTGGGGGATAAGCTTAGGAATCCCTTGGGCTTACCCTAATGGGTTAACAAGGCATAAAGAAATACAAAGCCATAGGATGCTCACACCCAAGTTTGGGTAAACAAGATTAGCACCCCAAGAATAGGAAAGTGCAAAGGAATAAAAAATAGGAAGGTGTAGAGCCCCAGAATAGAGAGGGAGGGACAAAGGCCCAAAAATAAGAGTGCAAAGGTGCCTAATACATAGCTATATGAAATAAACAAGATTAGATATTCAGGGTGGAAGCATCCCCCAAGTTAGTACTATAGCAGAAAGCTGCTTTCACAGGAAGGACCAAGTTGGGTAAACAGGTAAATTGGGCTATAGACCTGCTGTGCTGAAGGCAGAGCAGCCCAGAGTGGAGATGATTTACAAAAGGAAAGGTACCTTGTTAACTCTGAGGTTATTTCCCGTACCTGTTTCATCCCCTAGACTAGCTAAGATAAACAGAGGTGATGCCTTATGTCCGTTGTAAACAACCTTCCTCCTGACTTCCCAGTGCCCAGATTTTGTTTTGTATTAACCCAAACTCCTAACCCTGAATATCTTCACTACACCCTTTCCCTCACATCCACAAGTTAATGTTCACAGATTCACTGTCTCTTTGTGTACTTCCATCACCTTTGTAAGCCTTCTAATCCTAATAAAAATGGGGCAAGGACCCTTATGAGAGGCTCTTGTCTTTTCCCGGACATTAGCCACTTCTCATTTCTTCATCCTATGTCCCGCTCGTTTTCTGGCCAAAAGACAACTTCAGACTTCGAGTCTACAACAAAACTGGAAGTCTAAACTCTTTGACCCAGTGTCTGCTACCATAAGATCCAGCAATCTCACTTACAAGTATATATTCAAAGGGAAAGAAAGCAGAATATCAAAGAGATATCTGAAGTCCCATGCTCCTATGTTTATTGCATCATTGTTCACAAAGGCCAAGACATGGAAACAACCTACGTTTCCATCAACCATTTTTAATTACTAGTTTTTGATCAGACGATATAGTTTGAAGCTCCTGGATCATAGTATTTGATGTAGAATATTTGATATACATTAAACATAAAAATAAGTGACACTATTAGGGAGTCCTCATATCAGATTGAGGGGGGTACACCAAATGTGGAATGACCTGATCAGGTGGAAGCCAGTGGCACAGGCATTGAAAGAATTCACCTAAAGCTGAAAAAAGGAGATAGAAGTTTATTGAATAACACCACAAGGGATTGACAGGCAGGACAGCAAAGCAGAGACTGCCATGAGGCAGTTGTGGGAAACTGTAGCTAAGAGGGAAGGTGATGAAGTTTGGGAATATATGACTTTTCCTTTTTCAGTACCTGTGTCCTAGTATGAGTAACCCATTGGTCAGCTAGGGCTGTTGGATACTTTGAGGTGGGTCTTCTGATAGGTCTGTTCATATTTAGCGGGGGTGTAGGGGGTCAAAATGGGCCCTCTACCTTACTCAGATTTCCATTGTTCAAGTTGATTGCCTAAAAGCAGACTCTACAACTATGACATATGAGAAAATTTTCAATGGAAAGAGGGAAAATAAAAAGAAAAACTAGAACTCACACACACACACACACACACACACACACAGAGTCAGTGTTTATGCACTGTTTTTTGTTTTTTGGTTTGTTGTATCTCTGGACAGTCTTTTTGTGTTTTCCTCCTCTCCCTTGGTACATTAATAATCAAAGAAGATGAGTTTCTGCCTTACTTCTCTTTTAGGAGTTGCAGATAACAATACAAAACCAAAGGGAGACTGAAACAGAAGTGTGCTTGCCTGTACCAAGGACATAATGAAGGCCAATGGTCATAGTAAGGGCTGGGTAGTGGAAGGTGAAGTCTGAAATGGTGCTAAGGCCAGGCTATGGTGGGCAAAGATTATGGTAAGGAATTGGGATATGATCTTGAACATAGTGGAAGACTACTGGAAAGTTTACAGCAGAATTGTAATACTATTAGATTTACTTTTTTGCTTCTAAAGATCAATCTGCCTAAAATGTAATGAATGCATGGTAGGGAGTAAGATTGGACACAGAAAAATGGTTAAGAAGTTGTTTTACTTATCCAGGTGAGAGAAAATGGTGATTTTGCTGTGATTTGTTGAACCAGAGATGGCACAAGTTACTTACATTTGCGTATATTTTACTTATATTTGACATGTAATTGTAATAACCACATGATCATTTTTGTCCTAGGAGTAGTGGTTGACAAAAGAACAGAGAAGAAAGAGAAGGAAAAATCAACTACTTTCACATTTTCCTAAGGATAGGTCTAGACTTGGGCCAAAATTAAAATATGCAAAGCATATACTTTCCCTTGTCACATCCTTATATATCATCTTTTCACATAACCTGTTCCCCAGAGTTCCAGGCCTACTGTGTCCTCATGCTATTCTGATTTCTTCTTTGTGACTTCAAAAGAAAGAAATAAAAATCTTCAGGGTCCAAGTTTGCCTTCTGTATATAATTTCTCAAAACATCCATTACCTCTAGTGTGGGAAGTGGAGGGGATATAAATGATTATGTAAATAAAGTAAATAAATAGGATGGAAATAATTTTATGTAATTTCTGAAGATTTGATAGATCAGTATTCCTACCTAGAATGTTCTTATTTTATTCATTGCTAGAAATGTGTCCCAAGCTTACAGAGGATGGCAGGATATAACCACTTACTACCCCATACATGTCAAAACGGGCAATTTTGATATGTATGAAATACATAGGCAATGTAAAAAAAATAGGCAATGAGACTTAATGGATCAAAGAAGATGGCTTATTGCTTAGAGCATACCAGTCATGAGCATTAGAAGAATTCCATTGCTCTGCCTGTCCCCAGGTCTCCAGTTTCATAGTCACTAATAGATCCCAAACACATAGTAAGTTTTGTGCCACGGCTGAGGAAATTAGAGCTTAAGGAACCAACACTTTTATAGGAAGCAAAAAGCAAGGCTGCTGTTTGTCACAAGACAAACATGTAGGAACACAAAAGGCCCAGAGAGGACGGTCTCCCAGCATTCCAAAATGTGTGTGTGTGTATGTGTGTGTGTGTGTGTGTGTGCACATACATGTGCATGTGTATGTCTGTGTGTAAAAACATTTGTGAAATATGAGGTAGGGCTGATTTTGACCAACCAGCTGAGTGAGCCCTTAGTCAGGATTCAATACCTAAGTTTTACCTGATTTCAAAATTCTTAACTTCCTCCATCTAAATTCACAGAGTTCTAAAACTTTAAGTTTTTGTTTTGTTTTGTTATATTTTTGGTATCTTAATTGCTCCCATAGAGGCAACTTTCAGAGTTTTAGTAGGGAGAGAGACTGCTTGGCCAGAATATTGTGGGTGGCATGGGAAGAGGAGAGGATTACAATTGTTGGTAATTCATTTCTTTGTAAATCAAGGCTTTCTTGCATTCATGAACTGGAACAATGCATTTTTTTTTATAAATAAGAGTAGCTCCTACTGCGTACAAAGGGATAAAGCTCAGAGTATATTTTCAGTTACTGAGTCTTTTTTTCTGTTAGTGTGATCTTATAAAAGCTAGGGAGCTGAGTGAAAAAGATAAAACATATAACAACAATGTATATGCCTACTACTCACTCTATAGTCCTGCTCAAAGAAGTCCTTTGTCTTTTTCTTAATTAAAACACCATTTTTTTCTCTATAAATTCAACATACAGTGTTTGTTTAAGAAGGCAAGCATTATCCCATCCAGTCGTGGTTGTAACACCTGTACAGTACCACCAAGCTACCCAGAAGAGATTTGGTTTATAATAAAATAAAACCTGGTCCAAGAACCCTGAAGAAAAGAGATATGGTCATGCAGACTAATTATTCCAAAATGTTTGAAGAAATGCTCAAAACTAAAACTACTACAAAAGTATCTGTGATAGCAGCTGCATTGGTAAATTATTTTGTGGGATATCCAATAAAATGAGAATTCAGTACCTAAATTGTAACAAAGCT
The DNA here is from genome assembly GCF_022079265.1 of Lynx rufus. Taxonomy (NCBI): domain Eukaryota; kingdom Metazoa; phylum Chordata; class Mammalia; order Carnivora; family Felidae; genus Lynx; species Lynx rufus. The sequence continues at coordinate 40,852,699 of NW_025814823.1, forward strand.
TGCACAAAAGCTAAATACTATTCTCACTAGAAATCAAATTATAAACCTTATGTTTTCCCCAAAGCCATTATTAACAAGTTTGGTAGAGAGAGAGACAGAGACAGACATAGAGGGACAGAGACACAGGGAGAGACAAAGACAAAGAAGAGAGAGATTAACCGGGAAAATACATTTACTTGTCTTATGGAATTTAAAATGTTTGATTAAGTAAGAGTAAATTTTATAACACTACAAGTGGTATTTCCAAGTGAACCAATTAATTCTGTTCATGAATTGAACAAGAAAAAATAACATGCAATGTAAAAATTAATTCATGACACAAGAAAAATATACCAACTTCCATTCTGATTTTGACCACATTATATATTTGCTACCCATACAAACCAAGCAGAGAAATACACAAATATAAAGAGAGGATACTTGGATCCATTATGCTTACTTAGAAAGATTGTCTCTAAAGTATACCAGCCATTCTAAGTGAAGCTGCTTTCAAAATGATGCAACTAATCACTTTCTTAGTGCAGAGAAAACTGTAACATCTATGATACTGTGCCAGATGTTGAATATGTTAGATACTGCCAAGTAGTAAATTATTTTTCAGAAGTAAATGAAACAATTTGAAAGACAGAAAATATTTTCTAGTTACTCATTGTCTTATCAAATGGAGAAAGTGTATTTATAAAAACGCCAAATTCATTTTAATGGAATTGAAGAAGTATGTAACAAGTTGGCTATGTATCTGTGTGATTGCACCTGAAAATAAGTATATATTTTCATGAGAAAGGAATATAACAGCCACAGACAAAGTTATGAAAAATCCTAGATTCCCAAGGGCAGTATCATAGGACTCTTTGTTTTCTGATGGACACCAAGTCCTACCTGGTTTCAGTTGAAATTTTGGTAATTAAAACACACACACACACACACACACACACACACGCATTAATAAACCAGGGATAGACATAAACATTAATCTATATTTTGCGAAAAGGGGGAATGCCTATATTGCCAGACTTATCAGAAGAGAAGCCTTGAGGGAACAAGGGATTAGAAGATTGTATTTTAATGCACCTTGATTAGTAAGCAGAGATAGTATGGGTACAATATGTGCAGAAAAGAAGAATTGATATCAATGGAAATTAAGAGGATAAATGAAATCCTAGACTTGCAAACTAAAATCACATAAATCTTATCCCTTTTTAAAAATAGAGAGAAATGCTAAACCCACCTAACTCATATGGGTTAATTATAATGAAAGAAAGGGATGTTGAGGTCTGCCTGGCTTTTCATGAAATTGAAATGACAGAGGCTAGATGAACCACAGATGAGTTTCAATTACATATATGGGAACTACAGATCAAAGAAAAAGATGAAAAACTAGAAAAGAGGAAAATTCCATGCCTCCATTTTGACATCAGACAGAATCAGTCTGTGAGGTCAACCATTTAGGCTTAGGTGTCCCAAGATGACAGATGTTTCAGAGGATTTTGAGTAAAGGCTACTCCAGATGCCCATTTCATCAGACACAAGTTAGTCATTTCGCATCACTTTATTTATTTATCTATCTATCATCTATCTATCTATCTATCTATCTGTCAAGGTAGGCAGCCAGCCATATTTGTGGATTGCTTTACTTTTTTAATGAAGCTTTATCACCTACATGCTTCATTTAATTCCTTTGTCACACTCATGAAAGCCATAAAGCAGCTTTATCCTAATTTAACAAGTGAGGAAATAAACACTTTGAAATACTGGAAGACTTACTTTACTCCACAAAAGAAATAAATTGTAGATACAAGAATTTATGTCAGTATTAAAAATCCTTTATAATCTAATAGGCAAGTATAATATAAGGAAGCAGTCAGCTTGTGGACAATTACATGAAAGATAAATGAAGATACTTTCCAAATTGTGGGGATGGGAAAAAACTAGTCATCACAAAAACATGTTTACTATGGTATCAAGAAAAAATTAGAAGAGATAAAAAGTTCGGTTTTACTATGTTGTCCCTTTGAAATGTCAAATTACGAATGATCACAGCAGCTTTTGTTTCCTTGTCTACTTTGCTATTGCTAACAACTTGGCTAATTCACTTCTCATTTTACTTTCTATTTACATAATAACTACAGCTGAAACAGAGCAAGGAAGGCAAAATCTTAATTTTTTCCTTTTCTTTTTTTTTTGCTAAGTACAGATTTACTGGCACTCTGAATGAAATTAATGACAGTAATAAAAATTTGAAAGTATTACAAGAATTAAATCTACATAAACGGTTGAGATATGTTAACACTGCCAATAATTTTAATAATCAAAAATGGAAAAAGAACAGAGAGATGGGAGAAATTTAAACCCTTACCCAGTCAGGTAGTCTATAAGATATTTCCCTCCTGCCTCCCCTCTCTCCTTCCCTAAGATAATATCAACTACAAAAAGATGCCCTATAGACACTAATGTACTTACAGATACAGGTTCTTTGTGAATTGTTTGTTAGTGAACAGTAGCTAAATTTTATCTAGAATGTTGGCTATACAACATCACTGTGTTTTTTAAACATTATAACCGAAAAATTTCCCCCCTACACTCTTTATACACTTGGCTTTGCCATAAGACATTGACTTTTTGAAATGATTTACTGGGGCGCCTGGGTGGCGCAGTCGGTTAAGCGTCTGACTTCAGCCAGGTCACGATCTCGCGGTCCGTGAGTTCGAGCCCCGCGTCGGGCTCTGGGCTGATGGCTCAGAGCCTGGAGCCTGTTTCCGATTCTGTGTCTCCCTCTCTCTGCCCCTCCCCCGTTCATGCTCTGTATCTCTCTGTCCCAAAAATAAATAAACGTTGAAAAAAAAAATTGAAATGATTTACTGTTAGAAATATATCTTTCTTAAAGTATCTTTCATTGAATGACTCATCCACCCAATTTTTTAATGTACTTTTTTATTCACATGTAAATTAAAAAAAATGTTTTAATCATTTTTTGAGAGAGAGAGACAGAGCATGAGCAGAGGAAGGGCAGAGAGAGAGGGAGACATGGAATCTGAAGCAAGCTTTAGGCTCTGAGCTGTCACCACAGAGCCTGATGTGGGGCTTGAACCCACGAACTCACGATCCCTGAGATCATGACCTGAACAGAAGTCTGACACTTAACCGACTGAGCCACTCAGGGCGCCCCTGACATGGAAATTTTTAAATACCATGGTCTGGCTAATTGGAAATGTCTGTACTTATACCCAACACTATGAAACATCTACCATGCTATGTGATTTTTTTTAACACTTGACTATTCTAATCACTCAAGGTATTTTCTATTTATCCTCCCCCAAAATGTATTTACTTAAAAATAAACATTATTTTCTCTGCCATGTTATTTTCCATGTATTAATTGAAATATTTCTATGTTTTAGAGGGAGGGAGGCAGGGAGAGAGAGAGAGAGAGAGAGAGAGAGAGAGAGAGAAAGCATGAGCAGGGAAGAGAGAGAGAAAGAGAGAGAATATCTTCAGCAGGCTCTATGCTCAGTGCAGAGACTGATGCAGGGCTTGATCTCATGCCCCTGGGATCATGACCTGAGAGCTGAAATCAAGTCAGATGCTCAACCAACTGAGCCACCGAGGCACCCCTGAAGCTTTTTGTTTTTTAACAAGCAAAGAAGAATGAGAATATTCTTACTTTCAGGTAAATATTCTCAAAAGTAGCTTCCCAAAAAAAGTGTAGTTAGTGTAATGTGGCATTTACTTCCTGTAGCTATTAAATATGAATCTTATTAAGAGCATTCTAAACATTACCATAATATTTATTGAAATGCTTTTTAAGTTTTTTTTTACATGACTTTAATCATTGCAGAAAAAAAATGTTTAAATGGCCTTCATATTTTGAATGTTTTAAAAATTGCTGTTTATCAAGCAATTCCTATAGTATCATTATCCATTATCTCAAGGCACAATAGAGTATAGATAAGGCTCATCACTGATGACAATTGATCCAACTCCATGTGTTATGAGTCTAAGCTCATTCTGTGCCCCACACATCAGGCCAATAAGTCAAGAGAAAAGATCCTGGGGTAAGGAAGGCAACTTTATTCAGAAAACTAGCAAACCAAGGAGATGACGGACTACTTTCCTAAAGAACCATCTCCCTGGGCATGAAATTTGAGCTTCTTTTATGTTAGCAAAGGAGAAAAAAGGAGATTGGAGTCAAAAGATGGCTGACATCTGTAGACATCAAAAGAACGTTGTGTAACTTCTTTGTCCTTTGTCAGTTGATCTTTTCATACAGGAATCTGGTCATGTCATTCCTGAAAATCTTAGACATAGCATAATAATTTCTGTATGTACTTCCTTATCTCCTCAGGTGAGGTAGGTTTTGGATAAAAAGCAGTCTTTGTACATCTAAGCTATAACATGCCTACATGCAAGGTAAGCAGAAGTCACAGCAGCAAGGGAAATAGAAGCAATAAGGAGTGAGACATGCTAAGTTTAAACCTGTTACATATATTTTACATAATTTCATGGACATTTTTGCCTTATTATTTTTTTCATTTCTTTTCAGATGAATTATCACTATCTTTTCTGTTACCGAGTATAAAATTTCTGCTTGGAAAAATCTTAGTTCTGCCATCTTCTTGATCACTTTTGTTGTATTTTTATTATTATTCTGAAATGGTGTTTTCTTTTTTAGAAATTTTTTTAATGTTTTCATTTATTTTTGAGACATAGAGAGACAGAGCATGAGCAGGGGAGAGGCAGAGAGAGGGGGAGACACAGAATCTGAAGTGGGCTCCAGGCTCTGAGCTGTCAGCACAGAGCACGATGCGGGGCTCGAACTCACAGAGCGTGAGATCATGACCCGAGCTGAAGTCGGACGCTCAACCGACTGAGCCACCCAGGTGCCCCCTTTTTAGAAATCTTTAAAAAAAAATCCTTGTTTATCTGTGAAAGATGAGTTTAATTTGTTCAAAATAGTAGAATCCACTAACATCCTTCCTGATATGTAGAAATTGAATAAGAGTAACTATTAATATCACTAAATACTACACTTTCTCCTTAAACTCAGGCCACCTCTAGTAAGGCACATGACCCATGGCAGTCTGTCAAATATACTGATTGAGAGTACTTACATCAAATGTTGTATCAAATGTTACAGGTGGCTGGGTGGCCCTGTCGGTTGGGCGTCTCTTGGTTTCGGCTGAGGTCATGATCTCACGGTTCATGAGTTCGAGCCCCAAGTTGGGCTCTGTGCTGACAGTGTGGAGCATACTTGGGATTCTCTCTGTCCCTCTTCTGCTCACTCTCTCTCACTCTCAAAATAAATAAGCTTAAAAATGTTTATATGTTATATCAAATGTTAGTAAAATTGAAAATCACTATATTTTATAGAAATAATCTCAGGAGATATCACTACTTTCTCCACATACCTCAGTTGATCATCATAAAAACTGTCCTCTTCCAGGATCAGATTGGGGTGACATTACAATTTGAAGAACATTCACTATGAAGTGCTCCTAACAAACACCTCAGGTGTGGCATTTCTGTTGTTGAATGCCTCTGGATCCCCTCTTTATGAAACATAATGATTTCACAAACTTAGGGCAAAAACTCAAGATATTCTCTGCATTTTAGCCCTCTGATCCTAGAGAGCAAGAAGCGATTCCCTCATAAACATCCACTTGGAAATTCAATAATTTTTAATGAAAATACATTAAGCATTTCTCTTTTAAAAAAATAGTTAATCCCACATCTCTTCTGAATCACACAAATGGTTTTAAAAATATCACATGACCAATCTACTAGAAGTATTCAATATCCTAGTCATAGAAACGTAAGGGAAATTTAATACTATTGTTTAGCAGAAATTGATATTTATTGATAGAACTACTATAACAATAAAAACATTTTATTTTTTAAGTCATTCAAATCAAATCATCAATGTTAGTAGGCTAGGCCATTATCATACAAGCCAGCCCCATGTTTGTAAAAGTTCTCTTATGAGGGGTTCATAAAGTCATAAAATTCTTAGCATGATGAAAAGAAACTAGGCATGAAATTGTGTTTTATAGGAATCTGCTTTTCTATCTGTGTCTCCCGTAAAAAGTATTTATAACAGTGTGAATCCCAATTTATTAAAAATTAATGTGTAATTATATTTGTAGAAAGATGAATAAATATTTTTATCTACACAGGCAAATTGTGCATTTTAATCTAGAATCATATGCCATTTTTTAGACACGCGTTTAAGTGGTCATTTCTTTGTCTACCTATTTTATTTTTAAAATAGGTTAATATTTACGATCACTTTATTGAGAATAGCTAAAAATGGGACCCTGGAATAAGATTTAATATTAATTTTCAGTATTATGTGAGTGGATAGTAGTGTGTGATCAAGAATCATTAGTGAGATCGTGTCTTGTTCTGTAGCTGTCGACAAGAAAGTCTGCAAATCTTGGAAGAACAGAAAGACAGAGTTATCCTTCTTTAAAGTACTTTCTATCCATCAAAGTACAAGCCTCTGACCACACTCCATGCTAATTGTAATAGCCCTTTCCTTTTGCCCCTAAATTCTCCCAATCAATTATTTTTTGTTCGTCCTTCAGAATAACACTTTGCACTTAACATTAAGTTACCAGAAGGCTCTGTGAATGCCAACCCACTGAAAACACCATCTTTCCCATACCTCGGCAAGTAATACAACTCAAAATGGAATCAGCAGATAAATGAGGAATGGCTAGAGAAGCATTTCTTTATGGTATCTCTAGGCTGATTGCCTTAGGGTTGAACTTTACATTTCTAAAATATTCGTGGGAAATTTAGAACCATAAAATTTCAAACCCATGATTTTTTATATCATTATGGGTCAAGTTAATAGCAGACTCATCATTTTAATAATTCATAATTAATCCATACATTATAGTAATTGATATTTAATCTTTATGTAATTGGACACTTTACCTTTGACTCTCTTGATTTATTAAATTTCCTTGAAAATGCTAAGACATAGAATGTTTAAGAAGGAAAACATACATTTAAAGAATCTATAGTTCTAGGTCAAAGAACATAGTTTTGTTAACTATGGAACTAATGCTCATAGCATATTTGAGGAAGGACAAAATTCTCTTTTTAACTTATCTCTAATAGGTTCCACATAAACTATCATCTGAAACAAATTTTATCCTCAATGCCAGGGCAAGTTAACACAAGAATGAAAGGCAGTTTGTTCCCATAATTTCAAATCTGATTTATTTCTAAATCTGTAGTCACATATTCAGAACATGTTTGTGTAATGTTGTGCTAGGAGTCAGATGAAAAGCAAAACTGTGAGTCAGAGAAGTAAAATACTTTGCCGAGGAGTGTACTGCTGGTACATAACATGCAGAGATTGACATCTAGTTTGTCCAGACTCCAGGCCCTTCTGAATTGTACATATGCTCTTTATTCAGCCCTGACCCCTGGCAGAGAAAACCTACATTTATTGGAAGGTCACTGCTGAGATTAAATTTCTGTCTCTCCTATGTAAGAACATCTATCAGAATAAAGCAAAAGAAGTCACCCTACCTGCACCCCACCCATTCCCTGCTCCCACCTGCAACTTGAGTTGTCTCATTTCTTTTTCTCCCCTTCTTTTAGTATATTTCTGTGAGGATTTTTTTTTAATTCTACTGTATAAAATTCCATTTATTCCTGAAGATAATTAAGCTTAAGTAATTATCATAATTCTTTCTTTCAGTTTCCTTCAAGCGGAGAAAATTCCAAAATGGTGAGTCCTCATCGTTTTTGTCTTTATGTACTTATTTGTTTCTAAAACAACTACTCCTGAGATACAGGGGTGGCATGGAATGACATTTACTTTGAAGGTTTATTTCTGTCTTTCCCCTGAGATGTTCAGAATATCCACTTATTTCCAATTTATGAGATACTGGTACAGTTTTTCAGGATTTTGTTTACTACAATGTTGCCACACCCTCCATCAAGGTAAGTAAGAGTGTGCTGCTGTAGGTAGTAGCTGTAGAGGCACCTTGGTGGCTTCCCCCATACTACCACACACTCATTGCCAGAGGCCATCTTTAAAGCTCATGCCATGATGTTGTATTTCCCTCCTTCCTTAACTGTTACCGCCAAGTCTTTATGCTACAAATTCTGGTTTCTCATTTCAATGTGTCATTACATCCTGGGAATCTCTGACATCCTCTTCTAGCTTAAAGACCTATCAAAACAACACTTCCAAGGGAATTTGGGAAAGAGCACTTGGAGTGCTTAAAATTCCCTTTTCATTGCAGAATATACAATATATAATGAGATACTCCAGTATTAAGTGAATTGTTTGACATAATTTTTTTTCTTGAAGAATAAATCAGAGTTTCAACTAGCCATAGCACTTGACATAATCCCTGAGTTTTCTTTTCCTCCTTTTAGGTCCTTGTAAAAAACATTCATGTCACCTACTACCTCTGGCTTCAGTTTAGTTGTACTCATCTGAAATAATGTGTAATTTGTATATTTAGATGATTTCAAACACACTTAAAGTTAGGTTTCCCTGAGAAAGTTCTAGGAATGATGTGTTTTGATTATTTTCAGCACTTTAAGAAACATCAGGTTGCTTTGATTATTTTGGGTATAAATTTGTAAAACTGAAATTTAGTATCTGTTTCTTTCATCAGCAAATACTGTGTAACTGATACCCACCACTGCACTAGGCATTACAGATGCAAGGCGGAGACACGCAGACAAGGATTTCTGCCCTCACGTAATTTAATTTTACTAGGGTAAATGCTTATTCCAACCACAAAATGAATACATGTATAATTATTTTTAGTAAGTGCTATGATAAAGGAGGTAAACTGTGCTATGAATATGTTTGCAGGAGGGAACCTGACTGATAGTGAAGAGAAGAAAGATCTGTGATTTAAAGAGTAAAAAGACATTAACTAGAGAAAATATGAAAATGGAGGAATAGGGCAGAAAGACCAATGTGTGCAAAGCAGGCCAGGCAGGAAAGGGGAGCGCAATGCAAAATGAGACAGGAAGGTTGGAAGGTCCAAACCGCGTGGATCCTGTAGAAAAAGGCAAAGAACTTTAACTTTGTCACACAATTCATGGAAAGCCATTAGATATTTTTTTGTTTGGTTGGTTTGGTTTAAAGATTTTATTTGCTTGTAAGTAATCTCTATACCCAGTGTGGGGCTTGAACCCACAACCCTGAGAACAACAGCTGCCTTGTCCCACCTACTGAGCCAACCAGGCACCCCAGCCATTGGATATTTGTGAGGAGACAGATGCCATGGTCATTTTGCCTTTTGGATAATAGATGAGAGAAAAATGTATATTTGGATCGACTAGTTAGAATGATATTACAAAAATACGGGGAAATTACTGTAAATTGGATGGACTAGACTGCAATAATTTGAAGTTTATTAAAAAAGTTCTATGTTCTTAACTTTTTCTATAGGGAGCTTGATCATAGATATTTTATACTAGACGCCCTCTGTACCTCTGCTGTGATAGCGTGGAAGCAGTCATAGAAATAGAAAAAAAATGGTAACAAATGAGTATGGCTGTACAGATAAAACTTTTTTTTTTTTTTAACACAAAAGGAGGTTGTGGGTCATATTTGGCTGACAGACTCTAGTTTGTCAACCCCTGTTCTAATGAATAAACGGACAGTGTTTGAGAGGCTTTTTTTTAAACTATGGAAATTTGTGTTTAAGGTTAAAGACAACGTGGGGCCTGGTTGGCTAAGTCGGTTGAGCATCTGACTTTGGCTCAGATCATGGTCTCACGGCTCCTGAGTTCCAGCCCCGCATCAGGTTCTGTGCTGACAGCTCAGAGCCTGGAGCCTGCTTCAGATTCTGTGTCTCCCTCTGTTTCTGCCCCTCCCCTGCTCATGCACTCTCTCTCTCTCTCTCTCAAAAATAAAATAAACATGAAAAAATTTTAAAAAAATTTAAAAAAAGGTTAAAGACAACTTAATATCTACATTTCTTTGTAATGTAGATATACATTACATAATGTAATATCTACATTAATTATTTTGTTAAATCTAATTTCTAATATAAAGTAATTATGTGAAATGGTTACATTATTTCTCTATAGAGCTGGGAATACATGTGAAAACTTTCCTTAAATGTCTCAATGCATAAATATTTAATATAAAAAATGTGAAGCCAAATACATGAATTACAAATTTGAGGTTATAAAATTATTTAAACTCATGCACAGTGAACAGCTGGCCTGTCATCATTTATGCACATTCTCTAATTCTTATTACTAGATTTTATTATATCTATTTTTGTGAAAATGTAAGAGGGAAAACTGGTATGGACACTAAATTCAATGAACCATTAAATAGGTGACAATAGTCATGATAGTCTCCCTGAATATTAATTAGCATAAGGATACATATATTGAAATTATCACTTACCTTTTCCAGAAAGAATATTTGCATAAAATAAGTTACAACCACAAAGAGAATTATATTTTTGCTTATTAACAACTTCATTACAAAGTTGATTAGTTGAATTTAATTTTAGGATCTGCTTTAAATATATCTCTTGATTACTTATACTTTTATTTTTTTCAAGCTTTTATTTAAATTCCAGTTACTTAACACACAGTGTAATATTAGTTTCAGGTGTGCAACGTAGTGATGCAACAATTCCATACAACACCCGGTGCTCATCACAACGAGTGTCTCCTTAATCCCCATCACCTATGTAACCTATCCTCCCAGCCACCTCCCCTCTGGTGACCATCAGTTTGTTCTCTATAGTTCTGTTTCTTGGCTTGCCTCCTCTCTCTCTTTTTTCCATTTGCTTGTTTGTTTTGTTTCTTAAATTCCATATATGAATGAAATCATGTGGTATTTGTCTTTCTCTGACTGCTTTATTTCACTTACCATAATAGTCTCTAGCTCCATCCATGTTGTTGTCAAATGGCAAGATTTCATTCTTTTTGATGGCTGAGTAATATTTCATTGTATGTATATATCACCTCTTCTTTATCCATTCATCATTAGATGCACACTTGGGCTCTTTCCCTAATTTGGCTATTATAGATAATGCTGCTATAAACATCAGGGTGCATATATCCTTTGAATTGGTACTTTTGTATTCTTTGGGTAAATTATAGTAGTGCAATTGCTGGATCATAGAGCAGTTTTGTTTTTAACGTTTTGAGGACCCTCCAACCTATTTTCCACTGTGGCTACAGCAGTTTGCATTTCCACCAATCTCACCAACAGTGCAGGATCCTTTTCCCCCACATCCTTGCCAACACCTGTTGTTTATTGTGTTGTTGATTTTAGCCTTTCTCTCAGGTATAATGTGGTATCTCATTGTAGTTTTGACATGTGTTTCCCTGGGCCATCTGGATGGCTTCTTTGGAAAAATGTCTATTCATGTCCTGTGCCCAGTTTTTAGTTGGATTATTTGTATTTCAAATGTTGAATTTCATAAGTTCTTTATATATTTTGGATACAAAACCTTTATCAGATATGTCATTTGTAAGTATCTTCTTCCATTCTCTAGGTTGCCCTATAGTTTCGTTGATTGTTTCTTTTGTTGTACAAAAGCTTTTTATTTTGATAAAGTCCCAATAGTTTATTTTTGCTTCTGTTTTCCCTGTCTCAGGAGACATATCTAGAAAGAAGTTGCTATGGCTGATGTCAGAGAGGTTACTGCCTGTGTTCTCTTCTAGGATTTTGGTTTCACGTCTCATATTTAGGTCTTTAATCCATTTTGAGTTGGTTTTTGTGTTTGGTGTAAGAAAGTAGTCTAGTTTCACTCTTTTGCATATTGTTTAATTTTCCCAACACCATTTATTAAAGAGACTGTCTTTTTTTCCATTGGATATTCTTTCCTGCTTTGTTGAAGATTAGTTGACTGTATAGTTTGGGGTTTCTTTCTAGATTTTTTATTGTATTCCGTTGATCTATGTGTCTGTTTTTAATGCCAGTACCATACTGCTTTGAGAGAGAGAGAGAGAATGCAGGGGGGGAGAAGAGAGCTGTATATTACTACAGCCTTGTAATATAACTTGAAGTCTGGAATTGTGATGCTTCAAGCTTTGTTCTTCTCTTTCAAGTTTGCCTTGGCTATTCAGGGTTTTTTTGGTTCCATACAAATTTTAGGATTGTTAGTTCTAGTTCTGTGAAAAATGCTGGTGGTATTTTGATAGGGATTGCATTAAATGTGTAGATTGCTTTAGGTAGTATTAAAATTTTTAAAATATTTGTTCTGGAGTGCCTGGGTGGCTCAGTTGATTAAGCATCCTACTTTTTTTTTTTAATGTTTATTTTTGAGAGAGCGAAACAGAGACAGAGTGCAAGTGGGGGAGGGGCAGAGAGAGAAGGAGACACAGAATCTGAAGCAGGCTTCAGGCCCTGAACTGTTAGCATAGAGCCCAATGCAGGGCTCAAAGTCACAAATCATGAGATCATGACCTGAGCCAAAGTCGGACGCTTAACCATCTGAGCCACCCAGGTGCCCCAAGTATCTGACTCTTGATTTTGGCTCAGTTGTGATCTCACGGTTTGTGAGTTTCAGCCCCGCTTTGGACTCTGCACTGACAGTGTCGAGTCTGCTTGGAATTCTCTCTTACTCTTTCTCTCTCTGCACACCCCCCCCATTCTCTCTCTCTCTCAAAATAAATAAATAAACTAAAAACAAAAGTAATATTTGTTCTTCCAATCCCTGTGCGTAGAATGCTCTTCCGTTTCTTTTTTCCATCTTCAGTTTCTTTCATTAGTGTTTTATAGTTTTCAGAGTACAGGTCTTTCACCTCTTTGGTTAGGTTCATTGCCAGGTATCTTCTGGTTTTGCGGCAATTGCATATTATTTATACTTTCAGATGCAAGACATTTCCTTATTGTTGATTCATTGTCTCTTTGGGGCAATGATGTGTCATGTTTTAAGTAAAACTTTTGGAGAATTAAAAATATCCCAAATTTCCATTCAAACATACAAAAATTTAGAAATAATAGCTAATACTTTTAAGACACCTTTTCCCAGGCACTGTTCCTTAATACAATAATATAAGATAGATATTGTTAACATACCTGTTTTACTGGTGAATAAACTGAGGTCCAGAAATTTTATATAACTTAACTATGGTCCAACACTTTGTAAATTAGAGTCCCAGAAAATTGGTCATGAGCCTGTGCTCTTAACTTCTATGCACATAATTTTACAAAGAATGATATTATAAGGTGCCATGAATTCACCTATTTTTTTCCAAGGATTATACATTTCTAAATAAGATCATATTTCAGGGCACAAAATGGAGACATAAATTCTTTAATAATATTTCAATTTACAAACATATCTTGATGTCTTTTTATTTTCCTTATTTTCTATTTGTTTTACTTTATTTGATTCCTTTCTGATACAACCAAGATGAATGAAAGCTACTAAAGAAGTAACAGAATGTCTTGTTTCATAGGTGCATGTAGGCAACTGAAAAGTTATATTTATACTCATTAAACCACATTCTTTCATGATATATATTTATTTCTTTTTCTTATACACAGGCATGCACACACAGAGACACAAACACCCATGCATATTTGCATGTACACACAGGTGAATAAACATACACACTCTTCCGTGTCTACCGAACTATACTGAATAGGTACCAGACCTTGCTGTATCATTACCTGAATAAATTCTGGAGACCATTTATTTACTTGTGACATATATTTGTTTCTGTCTATTTGTCACACATACACATACACACACATAGCCATAAACACTCATGCACATATCAGCACACATATGCGCACACAGATCAATGACCACACACTGTGAGGTGTCCACAGATCTAAACTGATTCTTGACCTTGTTTTATCTTTTGCTTAATATTTTCTGCAAATTGGCATTGTGCTTCTTGTCTCATTTACTTCATCTGTGAAATTGGGGTAGGAGACTGGTGGCCAAGATGGTCTTTAAGAAACTTGTCTCCTTTTGTACTACATAATTTTGTATTAATTTTCTTAATTGCGGCATGACAGCATAGAGTGTTTTGGTAATTCTTTTATAGGCTTAATGTCATAACTATGTACATCTTTTATGGCTTACAAGTATATCAGACAGAAAAGGAAAAGGAACTTATCTCATGACAATATTAGAGGTTTTTGTGGTCTGAAAATTCCATGTCTTAGTTACATGATCTATCTCTGGCTCTGATTTCTAATGGGTCCTTTTGGGAAAAAAGCCACTTCCATTTTTCCATTTTTAAAGAAATATTCATGGACATTGTAGGTTGACAGTTTGTTTCTATATCTGTTCTGCTACAGATAGGAACCAGATGAAAATGAATTCTGTAGATATTCATGGACCACCTACTAAACAAACTTGGGTATAAAAATCAATATGGGCCCAACCATAGGAAAATAATTGTCTTTTGCTGCCTGACTGACCTTTCTGCTGAATGCATCAGACTTACACAGAGCTGTGTCATTCTGGGGCTTATTACAAGTGAATTTAAGTTTTGTGTGTGTGTCCTGACAATTATCCAGCTCGAGTCATAACAAATATACTCCACTACTGTGGGTTTTTTTTTTAATTTGTAAGCTTTGATCAGTAAGGATATGCTCACTGTCTCATTATTAGAAAATAATGCAATGTTGTTTCCACTAGCAAACACAATTTGTCAATTGCATTTGTTATTGTTTCCTATGGAAAATAACTTCTGGTTACTGTGGATTAATGTAAAAACCACACACCATGTCCAAGTAGCTTGGGAAATAAAACATGTCAGCACACTGTATTCAATGACTGTTTAAAAAATAATAAATAAGCCAAATTATTCAGCAGTGTCATGATATATGGGCATGGTTTCAGGGAGCACAATGTATTACTTCGTAGCATTCAGATAGATATAATGAATTAAGAAGCATATATTCAAATTAAAAAATATATATCTATTGCTATGATAGAAGTTGCCATTTAGCTAACTTCTACAGATAAATTATAATTTAGAAATTTGTCTTTTTATATTATAATTCCTGAATCCAATAGAAGAAAGTTAAAACTCTGGAAGAGAGAACAGTTTGTATCTGGATTTTAGTCATAAACACCAATGTTGAAGAATTTTTATATTGAAAACAACCTAGAAATATAAGTTATGAAGTGTCATAAAGAGGGTAATTGAAAAGAAAGAGTGTAGGGACACTTGGTAGCTCAGTGGGTTAAGCATCCGACTCTTGGTATCTGCTCAGCTTATGATCCCATAGTTCATGAGCTGGAGCCTGACATAGGGCTCTGCACTGACAGTGCGGAGCCTGCTTGGGATTCTCTCTCTCTTCCTCTCTCTCTGCCTCTTCCCTGCTCTGTCTCCCTCTCTCTCTCAAAATATAATAAATAAAGGTTTAAAGAAAAAGAAAGTATAAAATATAAATAAGGTTTAAGGTAAACATAAAAATGATAACATATAAACTGTAATTACTTTCCTGAATATGTTTCATTCAGTGACGTTATACTCTTTTCACGTTTTAATGTGTCCTCTTCTTTGCAAGTGGAAACAAACAGCATGTGTAGCTCGAAGTTTTAGAGATTGAATAGTTAGAGCTTTTTGTCTGAATTCTTCCATCAAGACATGATCATGTTTCTTAACTTCATTTTCTAAATTTCCAGTTTTTAAAATAAGATTAACCTCAATTTTTCAAGAAAGTATGAACAGTTTGTAATGACCGGCACACGTTTATCTGATTATTTGCTGAAAGTTAAATTAGGAAGTTGCAGCATTAATTCTGTGAAATCCCATTCTTTAGAAATGAACTTGACTTTTGACCAGTTCAGACTTCTTATTTTTTTATTATTTCTTAGGAATCTGAAACTCAGTAATCCTTAAAAATCAAACTGAAGTATAATCTAAATGTGAAGATACATGTATGTTCTTTGTTGTTTTTTTTTTTCCGCAAACTTAATGGAATTTAGGTAGCTCCTGTAACCAAATATAAGAGAACTAGAATGAGTGATTTGTCGTTAAAATAAAAGCCATTGTCAAATGTAACTAGAAGTTATTACATATGTTAATATTACATATAAGTAATCAATTAAAGAAAACAATGGAACTCAGGGGATAGTCTGATAGTCAAATAACAGAAAATGTTGTCAGTATGCCCCAGTGTCTCAGTGAACAGATGAGTCATTATGCTTCAAGGATAGCACCATAAATAAATATATACTGCTTATATGCAATATTAGATAACAAAGTGAAATCATAGAGAGGAAATAATGTACATGAAGTTTTTGCATTTAGTTGCCACCTATCACCTGTTGGAATGATATTATTAAGAAACCTAAAAGTTTTGTGAATAAAATGATCTTTATCTATTCAGTGATCCCTACAGAAGTACAGATGATGCCTTCTCTGTCTCTGCTAAGTATTAATAAATATCACTTTTAAAGTACAATTTTTCTGTCTCTTCATTGATTATAACACTGGGCATTTTTCTTGCTTCTATCCTGGATGAAATTCTCATATGTTTCTGTAGCCTTTAGTCTTCGTAGGCTGTTTTAGTTATCTTTATATATTAGTTAACTGTCATAGTATTTTAAATATCAGCAAAGAAATATTGGCTCTTATGGTACATAAGTAACAATGGAGTAGACAAATTCCCATGTGTCAGTTACTATGTTAATTACTTTAGTGATTTCATCAAATTACTAAACATGTACATAATTGTGTGTATATATCTGTACATGTGCAGTGAATAACTATAGATTTCTTATTCTATGAAACTCTAATTTATTATGAATAAATTTAACTCATAATCACTGAGTACTTCCCGTTACAAATCTCTTTGTCTTGCTTATATCACTTAATTATAACAACAATCTTGTAAGGGCAGTTCTTACTCTGACTATTTCACTCATGCAGAAACAGACCTAGTGGAGTTCAGCCAGTTAGCAAAGGTCACAGAGCTAGAAAGGGGTGGAGATTGTGGTAAATCTTAGGTCCTCTGGCTCCTAACTCTGTTCTCCCTTTATAACAGTACACTACTTAGAGTTTTTTTCCTCCTTAGCAAGAGTGTCAATGCCCTTTCTAACTCTTACCTTCATTGACTAACAAAAATTCTCTCCACAACTCATTATTGTCATCCTTACATACTTATTTCCAATAGGTTTTATCCACTTTATGAACCAGGTCAACATCTTTCTATTTATAAAGTCTCCAGAGACTTGTTAATGCTTACCTCACATCCATTTATTTTATATTCCAGCCACCTCACCCGGAATCCAGTAGTACTTGTCTTCTCAGGGGTGTCAAAAGTCTTCTAGCCTGCAGCATCCTCTATAAAAATAGGACTCTTCTACATCTATAACTCGTCAATGACCTAATATGCTGTGCGTCTCTACAACTACATTTAATTTCCTTATCAATTATATATATGTGTGTGTATATGTAAATGATATCAATTATACATATGATAGCATTAATATATATGCATATATGAAGCTTTTCTACACTTTTTTGGCGGGGAGTCTCTTTCAGTGTCTTACAACAATACAATAGTATTCAAACAAATTTATTTACTCTGTTGGATTTATGGTGTAAAGAAAGATGCTGTGAAAGAAACATATGAGCTGCAAAATATATAATTCCCCAAATCTATATTTTATTTTTTTAATTTTTTTGATGTTTATTTATTTATTTATTTTTTTGAGAGAGACAGAGCATGAGTAGGGGAGGGACAGAGAGAGAGAGGGAGACACAGAAACTGAAGTAGGCTCCAGGCTCTGAGCTGTCAGCACAGAGCCTGACACAGGTCTCAAACTCACTAACTCTGAGATTATGACCCAAGCTCAAGTCAGATGCTTGACCGACTGAGCCACCCAGGCACCGCTAAATTTCAGATTTTAAAACAGAACAACTTGTTTTGTGGACCCCTTTTGTATTTTATAAATAAACTCCCGTGTTTGTGTGATTACATCTATTTGTTGCTCAGTCTAATGGGACCTTACACAATTTAATGAATCCTGTTGTAAAAATTAAAGAATGTTATCTGTTGTTGACGGATCTGAAGTCTTCATGAAGTTGTGTCTGCTGAAAAAGAACAGATATGACGGGTTGTCTGAAATTATACCTGGAACATGCAAGTGATGGGCTTTTTATATGATAAGGATGGCAATATCACTCTAGACCAATGACACCAAGTCAGGGAAGCTGTAAAGCAATGAATCCAATCTCTTGCTACCAAAATAAGATCTATGCAGGAAAATTAATAAGTAAATGCCTTCCTTTCATCATGATGGCATTTGGGAGTTTTAGAGCTCTGTAGCCCATTAGTCAGTTTAGTTAATGACTCTGCTTATCCTCTTAATCATGTGCAACACATTGACTGAGCTTCATTTCATTCCAAGTGCCTTTCAGAATCCTGATCTGAATCCGAGTTGTGGAAAATCTTAGCTTCTCAGAGTATAAAATATATTTAGTTCACATCCCTTGTTTTATGATGTCTTCAGAAAATGTGACGTGCTTCTAAGTACAGAAAATGCAAATCTGGATAAGGCCCAAACAGGTCATGGTTTCAATGTTTGGCTCCTTCCACAGCCACGGCCTGTTTAGTGCTGAAGGCATCTATTACATTCACAACAAATTCAAATAATAAGAAAGCAAACAACAATAAATACAATTCTATTCAAAACCTTTTTTCCTTATACAATATTTAAATTTATATAGATCTATATGTTTTAGAAAAATACTTTAAATTTTATTAAGATACATTGCTGAGTGAAGAGTTAGATTTTTATACTATGGGAGATACTCAGATTATCCTCCACCCCCCCACATTGAAGTGGCAATAGATAGATGCTGTGTGAGATCAGGGAATTTCACGCTATTGCACTCAAGTGAAACCCAATATATTGAAAAAAGTATTTATTCATCACAAATTTCATGACAAAAAGAATAGTGATTTTATTGTATCTTCTTTATTGAAGAAACATAATTTGATACCTATGGAGTTTAGGAAAAAAATTAAGTGCAGTTGTATGGAGTTGTTTCATAATCGATTGTTGGCTACTAAAATACCGTGGTGAGCATTCCACAATGTATATGAATGTCGAATCACTATGTTGCACATCTGAAATTAACATAACATTGTATGTCAATTAGACCTCAATTAAAAATAAACACTAAAATAAATAAAAGTAAGTAAAATAATAAAACTTCCATGACTCAAAAATATAGGTATTACCTTATTTTTTTTCCATCTTTCTTCTTCCCTTCTCTTCTTTCCATCTCCCTTTCTTTTCTTGCTATCCACTAACTCCTATAACAGCCCAAATATGTCTAATGGGTGTTCTCTGGTAGAATGTATTTGATTGCATACAGTCATTTTAATTTATATGAATGTATTAGATTATAGATATCATTCTCTCTCATAATTTTGTTTTCAGTCAGCATCATCACGGTTATAAAATTTTCATGTCTATGTCTAGATCTGATTTATTATATATAACTGAAGGCTAGAACTCCATGATGTTCATCCTCCATATATTTTCCTATCCGGTCTAACAACTTGATATCAGAAGTAATGCTGTGAAAAATATCTTCACTTATGTTTCATTGTGATCTATGTATATGAGACTCTTTTCCCCTAATAATATTTAGTAATGGCATCACTAAGTGATAGAAGTTATGTATATTTAGTATGCTAAAAACTATTCGCCCTAGGTGGCTATGCTGTCTTACACTCACACTGACTAGCAGGGGTATAAAAGATCTCACACCCCAGTGTTCCTGGAGCACTTGACATTGCTTTATGATTTATGTCTATCAAACAGGTGAAATGTGGTATCTTACTGCTCTTTTAAGTGCCACTCTCTTCTTAGTAATGGTTTTCAGCGTCTCTGAGTATTCTTATTAACTTTCTTGGTTCTTTCTTCTATAGATGTTTCCTATATTATCTTTATTATTATTTTTTTAAATGAGAATTTTTGTCTTCTCCTGTTGATTTGCAGGAATTCCTCTAGAAATGGTTTGACAAACTTGTTTCTGTAAAGGACCAGATAATAGATATTTAAAGCTGTGTGGACTGTACAACTTTGTCATAAGTACTTAACTCTGTCATAATAGCATGAAAGCTTTGTAGGCAATACATAAGCAAATGAGTGTGGCTGTGTTGCAATAAAATTCTGGTTACAATGGGCCATTGGCCAGATTTGACCCATTGAAACCTAATGTACATAAATGGAAAATTCACTAAGAACAATGTCAGGGACAATGAGGGAAAAAAGTGAGACTAGCACAAAAATCATTATAAAATTACAGAGAAAAACCAGAGGTTTAATGGTGGAGTTATGAAAGATAAAATTATAAAACTGATGAAAATAAGTTTAGGAGAATATCTTTGATCCAATCCATCAAAGTCATAATGCAAACAAAATGGTCAGCAAACAAACAAACAAAAACCTGATTAATTCAGACATTCTGTTCAAAGAAGAATATTATAGAAAAATAAAATACTAAAGATATAATAGGAAAATATAATTATAATGAGTATAATTAGTAAGAGACTAATATCTAGAACAACAATTAAACTGATAATGTCTTAAAGTAATTCACTTTTTAAGAAAAAAGAAAAAGGAAAAATTGGAGAATAATTAATTATATGTCTTTGGGCATTTTTAAAATATCTTTTGTTTTTGGAAAGTGGAGATTTTCAAAATTGTCAGGAGTTAAGGCTGAAACAAAAAGATCCATATTGAAGAAGATCATGCTCTTTAATTTTTGATAATTTTATTTTCAAGGGAAAGAGAAATATACCATGTTTAATTCTAACATGTTGAGTCTATGAAAGGCCATGATTTAATGGTGATGCCTACAAAAATAAGTCACTATGATGTGGTCAAAACGCACCTGAAGTAACAGAATTATGGAGACAACATTATTATGTGTTTAATTTATTTTTAATTTCAATAAAATGTTTATGTCTATTTGTGAAGATTTTATTATTTTGTTGTTACATTGAGTGTGAAGATATAGGTATGTGAGAATATAAATGAGTATATGTGTATATTTATTAATTTATGTACTAATAAGAAAGAGGAAGGAAAACAATTATTAGGGAATCAAAGATATCAGTGAATAGCAGCTGTAACCAGTGTGCTCCAAGATGATGTATTAGTTATAAATCCCAAAAGGAAGAGTTACCAGTGCCGTCATTATCCCTTGAAATAAAATTTCTAGATGACTGGACTAATTTTAGAGAGGTATTGCTAAGATATACATAAGTTTCCAATTATAACAATGTAACAATATAACTAGGTCAGTATATCACAATGACAGAACAATAGGTTAGGTACTTCTGGTCTCACAAATTTGGAGAAAACATCCTTTCTGGGAAATCTACCAAGACTAAATAAAATAAAATAAAATAAAATCTATATGAAAGTAAAGAACTTAAAACACCGGTGATAAAACAAATAAAACTTTATTATAAAAGGAAATTACACTCTGCTTTAAATGATCTTCAATAGCAAAAATAAATATTATGAACAGACCAAGAATCAACTGACAAAAACTCAGATCCTGATACCTCAGTCGGTTTGAGACTATTTCCTTCTTCTCCCCCCCCCGCCCCTTCCTTCTTTCTTTCCTTGCCTTCCTTCCTTCCTCCCTCCCTTTTTCCTTCTGTCCATTCTCTCTCTCTTTCTCTCATTTCCTTCCTCCCTCCATTTTCTTCCTCCCTCCCTACCTTTCTTCCTTTCTCCCTTTTACTTTTAGGTTTAGTTTAAATAAGATCTTATCAAAATGCAAAGCTTTCATCTGGTAAATTATCCTTTAAATCTAAAAGGTAGCCTTAACAAGTATAAAAGTAAAGAAAAGAGAGGCACTGGGTGGCTCAGTCTGTTAAGCCTCTGACTCTGATTTTGGCTCAGGGTGATCTCACGTTGGATGGAGCCCTGCATCAGGCTCGCTGCTGACAGCATGGAGCCTGCTTGGGATTCTCTCTCTCTCTCTCTCTCTCTCCCTCTCTCTCTGTCTGCCCCTCTTCCACTTGCACGCATGTGCTATCTCTCTCTCTCTCTCTTTCAAAATAAATAGATAAACATTTTTTTAAGTAAAGAAAAGAATTAAGAAGATTAATGAAGAAATATATTTAAATACATGTAGTAAGACTTTCCATCCATTTGACTCTATCTGTACTTATTTTTTAAATTTATGCAATTTTGTATACTTTGTCCATTGATCACATAAAAATCTGATATATACACATATGAGTTGTGATTTTATATTTTAGAAACAATTATTAAAGATTTGTGGTAATGTAATTACCTAAATCCATAAGATTTCATGAACTCTGGGTAATTACCTTAACTATTTGGAGAAAGTTTTAATATTTAAATCAGTGTTAAGAGATTAACTTATAAAATTAATAAAGTTGACATTTAAAAAGGATGAATAATATCAAATATCTGTCTCTGAATCCAGAAAATGTTAGTGAATTTAAATATATATGTATATGTATATATATGTGTATATATATGTATATAATATATACATGTATATGTATAATATATACATATTTATATGTATATAATTATATGTACATATCTATATATGTGTATATGTATATATAATTATATGTGTGTGTGTATATATATATATATATATTTCCCCGAAATCTCAAATTACGCATCCTAGTCTCTCTCCATCTTTCATCTTTTCAAGTGACTTATTCTACAAACTATACTGCAATTATTCCTCATCCTATTGGGAGTTCCAGCCAATTGATACTACCAGTTTTTCTTTGCCCATAATCTCCATGTTCTCAATTTCTTCGTCACCTGGATTAGGTTCCATGGTGCATCATTAATAATTCTCATCTCTCTTATGACACCCTCTGCCACACTATATGGTAAAATTGCACTATTTTTAATCCCAGTGCTTCACCTATCCTGTGTTCACACAAACAGCTAAACCTGTCTGGAGCAGAATACATACTTCAGTAAGTTACTGAACTTTATCTAACACATTTCCCATAATTCCCAAACTGGTCACACTTGATATATTGCCAAGTGGATTTCATCTGTCAATTTTAAAATAGAATTTTTTCCACTTTTTTTTTGTCTTCCTAAAGATTTCTATACCCCTCTGCTTCCTCATACTGCAGAGGTTTTTAAATCTGGCATTCACAGAGCCTTCTGGAGTCAGTGAAGAAAAGTTAGGTTTTCATAAACTTAAATGAGAAAATAGAATAGGAAATGTTGACTGACAACTAACTGAAACTTTTCCTTTAGCTTTAAATATACACAACAAACCACTGTTGTTTTAACAAAGTCTCTGGACCTTGTCATCAATAGAAAATGCATATATTTAGGGGCGCCTAGGTGGCTCGGGGGTTAAGTATCCAACTTCACCTCAGGTCATGTTTTCACAGTCTGTGGGTTCAAGCCCCTCGTCAGGCTCTGTGCTGACAGGTCAGAGCCTGGAACCTGCTTCAGATTCTGTGTCTCCCAATCTCTCTGCCCCTCCCCTGCCTGTGCTCTTTCTCTGTCTCTCAAAAATAAATAAATGTTAAAAAAAAAAAACTAAAGAAAAAGAAAATGCATTTATTTAATGTTACACTACAGTTGTTGCAAATGTCTTGAATTATGTATTTCTTTATCACTACTTCAAAGTAAGTCTTAAAATCTAATGCTCAGCTCCATAACTTCATACATTAATTTAAAAATGAATTCATTATTACATAAAATCTGTCCCTATTAACATTTCAAACCACTCAATAATTTTTGAGTATAACTGATTCCTTTGTCATCTTATGTATCTTATTTCGTGAACTTGTGAGGTGTCTACCAGAGTACTAAAAGCTCCAACACACACACACACACACACAAATTAAGATTTTTCTGGCTGGTGACCTAAATTCTTAATTCACAGAAGCAAAGTGAACAGAATGAGTTATTTCATCTTCACCCTACAAAATCTATTCATGTATTCGATCTTGTGCCCTTATTTTCCGCTTTATTTCCAGTTAAAATGATGACTCTGTACTAGCTACTAAGGTCAAACATTTCATTTTTTGCATGGTATTTTCTCTCACCTACTTAAGAAATTTGTCCTTGAATGGATACCCTCTCTCTTCTGCATCGACTTTTTCCTCCTTACTCGCTGATAGAAATGCATTAACAATGAAAGGGACTTTCATATCTCTTATATTAAAAATTACTTAATATTCTTTAACAAATATTCCGATGATCCCTGTATATTCTTAATCTCCTTCAAGTTTTGCAAGGCACTCACTTACTTAGTGTAATCATACTACATAGATTTGCCTACGGCTTGTGTTCCTCACAAAATACAATCCTTGAGGGAAGGACTTTTGTCTGTTTTATTCACCATAATCATTGAGTCTAGATCATGGTAGGAATTCAATAAACGTTCAGATAGAGGATTTAAGGTAAAAAGGAACCCGCAATAGGAGATAGGAAAGCCATATTTTCCCAGAATAAAATATGTTCAACAATTACAGACTTGGAGCCACAGTAACATCAGAACATGAGTTAATAAAAACGTCTAGGATCTGGAATATCTTTGCAACAAAAATCCTATTGTAATGAGAATGGGCCATTGTTAAGTGGTGAAATAGTAATCTCCAGAAAAGGAGAGACATAGGATGGTTAACGATCAGATACCAATGTTGGAATACCATATGTAGCACAATTGCTAAATGACACCATAACACTCAATTAATAGAGCCAGCTTCATGGTCATGAGCATGTGACCTGTGAAATCATCAGTGCTTTGGGCTTAGTAGAAGGGTTCCAGGCTTGGTTTATGCTATCTTCTGTCACTTGATATTCTTAATAATTTTTGAGCAAGGGACCCTGCATTTTATATTTGATCTTCAAGTTAATGCAGCCAGTCCTGCTTGCAAATATGAAATTACACATTTAATTTGTTCAGTCTTTAGTTAGCTAGAGAAATACAATACCATAGTTTTTTTGTACTTAAATTTTTATTACACATGTGCTAGGTGTTAGATTCCTCTAGTATTTCCAAGTTTACTTTAACAGTTAGCGGTTGTAGGATTTTATTTTGTAGAACATACTGGTGAATTTGACAAGTAATAAAATGATTACTTAAAATAGATTAGTTGTTTACTCATATCTTTTATATGCCTATATCAGAATTTTAGTTAAGAATAAAATTAAATTGAGTTTTCTTAAAGATGTGAGAAGTCTAAGATTTTTTAAATAGAATATTCAAAGTTTGAATGTACTAAACAAAATTTCTGAGTGAACTTTTTTCTTTCAAAGATAATGTGCCTGTTCATTGAGTAGATGATTTTATTTGACATATTTTGCAAATTTTGCTTTTATTGTGCCTAAAACTTTCCCAGCTAATCACAAAATTATTGCCTTAAAATCATAATTTCTAAAGTGTTTAATATCCCTTTAACGTTTAGAAGTTGCTATTTTTGTTAACTGTGATTTACTAAATTCTGAGTTACCTGAGTACCACCATTTGTCACAGGAACCAAAAAAAAAAAAAAAAAAAGTTTAGTAGTTCCATTGGCTTTGGAAACCTATAAAACTTAAACTACAACATTAACATGTAAAGAATGTTGTATATACAAATAAACTAATAAATAGAAACTATCACATGATAGTGGAGATCCACACACCTTTTAGAAGATGTATTCAGAGTGTGTCTCTCCTAGGTTTTGATCTTAGTATAAATCACAGGAAAGGAAAAAAATTAAATATCTTTCTGTATAACAGTTTTCTATCCTGGAAATTTGTACTAGTCTGAGATTCAGATAGCAAGTCTAATCAGATTCTCGTCCTAACTCTGTCCTTTACCAGTTCTATGATTTGGAAGATACTGTTAACTTCTTTGAGCATTGACATTGAGGTTATTATTTATGAAAAGAGTTTTTTACCTGAACTTCTGTACAAGGAGTCTAAATGTAAGTATTTAAATCATTAAGCAAGATAACAAAGGAGTCTTTCACACCTGTGCTTTCATGAAAACTTTGTCCTCTGTGTTAAATTTTAATCATTTTACTAATTCATAAATTATGAAATAGTATCTAAATGTAACTACTTTAAATCCTAAATTCTTACATATCAATGGTTGCCTGATAATCATCAATTTATCCTTAAGGCAGAGTTCATTGCCTTGCAGTGGAAGGTTCTCAATATATTTATTCCTCAAAGAAGGTTATACGATTCACTGTTTTGTCAACTAGGAAACGTAAGTATGTTAATCCCCATTCTCACAGACAGTAAAGAAGCTTGGAGAGTTTCTATTTTGCTATATGAAATCCTAATGTCTTGCTCTCTGTTTATATGTAATTTTTAAAACTCAAAGTGAATTGTTTGGCTAAGCTTGGTTTGAGTTGATCATATCTTTTCAATCAAATTAAGCATAAGAATTAGCATTATGAGAGCACAGTGTTAAAATCATATTGGCCAGGCGATCCACAGTTTAAATAGTAAAGTTTTCATGCTAATAATTTTAATATTGTCTAGAATTATAAAGACTGAAATGTCCATTTTAAATTATACTATTAGGAGAAATATATTTAGAATAATATGCTTTCACATGTACATACAGTATGGTAACATAAGCTTAAGAATTTCATAAGCTAAAGAGCTTTTATGAAATCTACCATTTATTTTTTTTTTCAAAAATGTGTGTGTGTGTGTGTGTGTGTGTGTGTGCTTACTCTACATCATACACTCTACTAAGTTATGTGGAGATAAGAGCAAATAGTATTGCATATAACCAGATGTCATCAGCTGAGTGGAGAACCCAAAAACAATTAATTCATATCATAATTTCCAGAAACTGTGAATATTGCCTTATGTGGTAAGAGAGTAAACATTAGCTTATAGAGTAAAAGAAGTGATCAACCTATAGGTTTTGGGAGGAGGAGCTTATCCTGGATTACTAAAGTGAGCTCTAAATCCAATAATAAGTGGCATAAGAGTGGGCAGATGCACATTGACTGAAGAGGAGATGGCCATGAGATAGGAGCAGAAAATGGAGTAACATAACCACAAACCAAGGAATGCCAACAGCCATCAGAAGCTGGAAGAAGACAAGAAATGGAATTTCCCCCAGACACTCTAGAAGTCTTACTCACACCTTAATTAAGGAGATTTGGGAATCCTGAGAAACAGAAGATATAAGCCTTACGTGATAGAAAATACAAAGGTATTGGAGTCTTACTAGATTGTTGAACTTGGAAACTGCCTGACAACAATCGTGTGATCAGAATAACTTGAGAGTGGAATCCAATGGCAGAAGTGATTGAAGAGGGTGGGGCATTGGGGAAGAATCACTGGTCTCTGTAGAAAAATGGTAGAGCTATGCGGCAAGATAGTTGGTAGAAATGTATAGGTAAAAGACAGAACTAAGTGAATTTCCAAGAACAAACGTGGGAGGGTGTAACATTTAGGCATAAGGAAATATTAAGATGATATACCAGCAAATGCATAGCCTCAGTATAGCTACATAGATTCCTAGAATTTCTGAAACATAAGGAAACTTCAGTATTTCCTCAAATGTCCTTAAAACTAGCTGGAGTACTTTCCCTATTGTACCATTTGGGGTATGAAATATTATGGACCATCTAAAAATTATGTATTTTAATATTCATTTCATACACTTGATTTTTGAATCTAAATATCAGCCCTTTTCAATTAAAGCTAAAATCTACTATCCCAAATGAGTATATTGTTTCAGTTTTAAACTTCATATTTTAAAATAAATATAAAGTAAGAATTTTGGTAAATTCATTGCATGTAGAGTGGATTATAAATATAAAAGAAAAAAAGAAAAAAAAGAAAAAATCAATGCAATTTAAGAGTAATTTATGGTTATATAGTTATTGGTTTTTTTGCTCTTAGAATATTTTAGTTGCTAAATTTGAGTCTGAAAATCTATTTTCAATTAAATTTAATATGGATTATTAAAAGGATATATTGAAATGGAGTTTATATGTATAAGAAAAAGCAAACTGTGTCACCAATAAATTAGTTTCTTTCAAGCAATTATATTCTAATTAAAATAAATTGTTCACAGGACAAAAAATATATGTATGTGCAGTCTCGGTGTATATCAAAAGATTTCACAATGTTTTCAGCCCTCAGTGATAGGTTTCGATGATTCTCTTCACATTTCAGTCATAACATTTTTCTAAAACACCACTCCAATTACTTTCCCCCCAAAAGGTCTTAAAATATTCTTTATTTGTGCTAAATCTTCCCATTATGCTGATTTTAGAAAAATTTAAAGATAATTAATTTAAATAATATATTTAAATTGTACCCTTTATCACACTTGTAACAATCACAACATAGAAAATAAAAATACAAAATTACAACAAAAATGAAAATATTAAATAAGTAGGAGTTTCCAGAAATATTCCAGAAATATTAGAAACAATTCATGACATTGTTACATGTAACTATCGTAATTAAAGGTCATAAGAAAGAAATGCCCAAGAGGTCAACATAATGAGACTGTGTTAAGCTTTTGTAACACAGGGATACCTAAGAAAGCGATGACCGTGTGAAGTGCTCTTCCCATTTTAAATAAAGCTCCATATGCCTTAAATTTGGGAACTCTCATCAGGAGTATACTGCCTGGCTTCAATTGTCATTATATAGCAGAGGGAGAGAAGGGATTTCTGAGGGAGCCAGAGCCCAAACTATTTAGAGCTTTATAGAGTAAAGTCAACATCTTTGAATTGCAATTTTAAGCAAATGGGTAGGCAGTGCAGGCTGTGGAAAATTGGTATTATGCACTCCCTGTGGCTTGTACCACTTAGTTGCTGAGCCGCAGAATTTAGCCTATGTAGAAGCTTCTGGGTGGTATTGAAGGCTGGGACTATACTAAAGGAAAAAAGCCTATGTTCATCCAAGCATACCTTCAACCCAAACTTTACAATCATTGGAATGAGTGCAATGTACAATCAAAGGGAGAGCTCAACAATTGGAGTCAGAACACAGAGAAAAAGTTGGAAGTTGAAGGCTTTACCCTCAGCTCACTTTTGCTTTCACTAAATAATTCTTATATGAGCAGATGTTAAAGAAACGAATGCCAACATTTAGATTTTTCTCCCAATCAATGAAAGAGAAGAACTGATTCTTCATTGTGAAAGAATCCTATGTCTCACAAGGAATCATGAGATGAAACTATTTATGAACTACTGTTTTATAAATTCTCTCAGGTCCATTGGGGCGCCAGGGTGGCTCCATTGGTTAGGCGTCCCACTTCAGCTCAGGTCGATCTCACGGTCAGTGACTTCGAGCCCCGCATCAGTCTCTGTGCTGACAGCCGGGGCCGGGAGGCTGCTTCAGATTCTGTGTCTCCCTCTCTCTCTCTGCCCCTCCCTCAGTCATGTTCTGTCTTTCTCTCTCTCTCTCAAAAGTAAATAAATGTTAAAAAAAAAAAAAAAAAAAAAAAAAAACTACATTCTCTCAGGACCGGTCCTCCCCTTGGCATGTGCAGATTTCATCACTGGTTAAGTCATGTGTTTCGTATGGTAAAAGATACACAAAAAGTTCTATGCAAAATAATAAACTATTTGACATATTTCTAGCTTGATGCTACTATTGCTTCATTCTTTCAATCCTAACATTGTCTGCATTTTCTAAAACTTCCATATTCTCAAATTACCCTCTCCAACTCCACACTTTCTATCAATCACACACTTTTATTTACATAGGGCTTTATGTGAGAGATAATAAATAAAAGCATCATCCTTTCCAAGGTTTTTGACATTTTAAATACAAATAATGATTAGAATTGTATTGGTTCAAAAAGAGATTTCAGAGACCCAGGTATGTAATAATTTTGCTACCGTTCTTTGTGAAGAAACTGGACAGAGTATTTAGTCAATTCCAATTGTGTAGCAGCCCAGCTAAATGTTGGTAAGAATTCTGATTTATATTTCTCATGCATTTTTAAAGAATTTTTCTGCTGGTAATTTATTTTGTGTACTTCTTGGTCAACTACCAAAAAGTGGCATAAACATTTGAAGTGGCCAGGTCAGATTTGAAAGTGGTAATAAGGATTCAGCTAAGCTACTTTTCCTCCATGCCATTCGTAAAAGAACAAATAAGTAGTGCAAAAATGATAAACAAGATCTGACGTCAGTTCGCTACCTTAGTGGCAGCTCTCCACTATAGTCCTTGTTCCTCATGGGAAGGCTCCCACTCTTTAGTTGTCTTAGCTGCCTGCACAGAGTAAGAAATATAACGGATTAGAGAAACCTGGAAGCATATGCTTACTGTTGAGTAGGGAGAAGATGACCTTGCCAAACCACCCCTCTCACACAAGCAGATAGTCTCAGTGCCATTTGCATACTCCTACTTGTGATTCTGTGGACCAAGCTCACCACCTACCACACCACAGGAGGAAGACGCTATCAAAAAGGATGCCATGTGTTCATTTTTCTTGGCAAAAGTACTTCGTGATAGCTGAAATGTACCAGTGGTATGATTTATTGTTGCCTGCATCTAATTAATTTATTATTTTATTCATTCAGCTACTATTTTCAGGGATACTCCACTAGATTTTTTAAAACCACCACTTTTGTTAGTACTAACACAACTACTACCATTGCATCTAAGATCATTAATACTATTAATAATAGTTAAAATTTAGTAACACTATCTTTCAGGCATTCTGCTAATCACTTCACATTTATTAGCTCATTCAATTCTAACAACTATGAATGTGCCCATTTTACAGAAGAAGAATTAAGCCTAAAGAGGCTAAGTAACATGTGCAGAGACACACATATTGAACATGGTAAAAAAAGGGGTATGAATTCATATATCTTACATGATTCCAAAGCTAACAAGCTTCACTTCTACATGGTTCCATTCTTGTTGGTGAATAATACTGGGTTTTTTTCTAATCATTTTTCGAGATAACTTGTGATGTTGATTCAAAATGTTAATGGAGGTAAAAAAAAAAAGTATAGCCACGTGCCTCATGAAGAAGAAAACAATTGGACAAACTTGCATTGATAGCTACCAAGATTTATATGATCTAAAGTAATAAAGTCAGAGTGGTACTGGACACAATAAAGACAAATAGACACTGGGACACACAAAAAGCAGTATTACAGATCACTGTAAAAGGATGGGCTATCTAGCTGGTGTTGAAACAACTGTCCACATGAGAAGAGATTGGATACCTGCTCCATACTATTCACAAGTTTTTTTTTAATGTTTTTAAATTACATTTCTTTATTTTTGAGACACAGTGAGACAGAGCATGAGCAGGGGAGGGACAGAGAGAGGGGGAGACACAGAATCCAAAGCAGGCTCCAGGCTCTGAGCTGTCAGCACAGAGCCCAACGCGGGGCTCAAACCCACAAACGGTGAGATCATGACCTGAGCCGAAGTCGGACAACTTAACCGACTGAGCCACCCAGGCGCCCCCACAAAATTTAATTCCAAAGATAATATAAGGGAAGGAGCACCTGCGTGGCTCTGTCGGTTAAGCCTCTGACTCTTGATTTTGGCTCAGGTCATGATCTCATGGTTTGTGAGTTCAAGCCTCTGGACAGGCTCTGTGCTGACAGTGCAGAGGCTGCTTGGGATTCTCTCTCTCTCCCTCTGTCTCTCTGTTCCTCCCCCACTTAAGCACGCTTTCTCTCTCTCTCTCTCTCAAAATGAATAAACTTAAAAAGGTATTAAGAAAATATGAAATTAAAAAAATTATTCTCTTCTAATAGTTTCTAAAACTAAAATCTTATAATGAAATCCTACAGCTGCTTTTCCCAAACTATGTTGGCCAAATTGCTTTCCCTAAACAAGAATTCTTAAAGAAATCACTCTTTTGATGAAGCCTAATCAACCAGAAGCCATCAATATCAAGCCTGTAGTTTAATAGGATCATATTAATTACTTGCTACAAGTGGTATATTTCAAATATACATGTACAATGTTGTTAAATATAGTCACCAGCTGCATAGTACATCTTCAGAACTTATTTATTTTAACTAATTTAATTTTAAATTCATAAATTAATTCAACAAATATATTTTGAGTATCTAGTAGGTTATATTGAGAGGTTTTCAAATAATGGATAATGTTGTTGACACACAAAAAAGCCTTTATCTCTTTATTCCAGTTCAGTTCTTTTTTCAATTAGCTAAGCTACTTACTCTAACGATATGATTGCTCAAAGTACAGTAGGTCAAATTATATGTACCAATTTAGAAAATCCTAAAACTCAAGGAAATTTGGTAGAATTACTTCTAAACATGCATAGCAGATGTGATGTAAATATGGATGTAATCATTCTCAAGTACTAGAACCTTTTTCACAGTCTTTGACTACAAAGTAGAAAACTATCACATACCATATGGTCTGTGTTATATCTATATGGCAGCTTCTCTAATGTAAATTGTTCAAGGTCAGTCTTTCTGAAAATCCCTAATGTAAAAAATCTAATATAGGCTGAACATTACCATATAAAAGCAGTTAGCATTGTTTGTATAAGACAACTGCAAAACAAAGTTCTAAATTCCAAGTGTGATTTCCATAACATATTCATCATTAGTATTAAAATGAATATTTACAAAAAATTTAAAAATTTCAGAACAGTGAAATTTAATCAAGAATCAGTTTCTGAATGACATTGGATTGATAATTATAATTTCTTCTATATATATATTTAAAGCAAACAGATCATTTCTCTTCTGTGCAGCATACTTATGCCAAAGTTGTGGTTAAACAATTCTCTTTTGTGTTTTGGAGATAAGCCTTATACGAAGGAAGGTTTTCACATCAACCTTGACCAGATGTGTTTCATTTCTACTTAGGACTTTAAAGTATATATACACTTGTATTTGGAGATGATTTAAATGTACTATGAGTGAATTTTGAAGTTTACCTTTTTAAAATTTTCCTTGAATCACTGGCCATGTCTTATATTAAATGTGTCTATGGTACAGTAAACAACTGATAATTTCTATAAAATTATTGATAATATAGAAGTTACTTCTAAGTAAATAAGTAAGCAATCTGCTTAATGTCATGAAGAGAAAATGATGGATTGACTTAAACACTCATTTAAAACAAGTAATTGTCTTGTTCTGTTATTGAAATACTATCTTATTTAAATCAGCATATAAAAAGAAAGAAAATGAGTTAAATATTTGTAGTAAAACAGCAATGATGCTGGTGGAATAAGTTATGGGGTAAGAACCAGCATCAAACTTACCAGCACCCCTGGTTGTTAGAAGACAACAAAGTAATGCTTTAAATTTCTGCAGGAAAGGGCTTTTAAACTAGTGTTAACATTCAACTGTTTATCAACCTTGGAATCACAAGAAATCACAAACTTCACCTTTTACAAATATTTTAGGAAATTCTTTAGGCTGTACTTCATCAAAAATGAGATACTAAATCAAAGCAGTATAAGATATAGAATCCAAAATACATAACGTTTTTCCCAGTAAAGACAGGAAGTCACATATTGACATCTCTGCAGGGGGAAAGAAGAACATTTGTTTCCAACTGGACTCGGGAAGGGACCCCAATAGATATATAACTCTGATGGGAAAAGAGTTGATATGAAACACTATCCACCAAATTAGGAACAAATGATTAAGATGACAAGAAGGAAAACAAAACAAAACAAAACAAAAAGGAAAGCAATCATGGCTAAAGATTACAAACATTTTGGCCAAAATATGAGTTTAAGAAACAAGGTGAACCAAGAGATAAATCAAATTAGAGAATTCAGAAACTTGTAAGTTGTGGGAAAATCTCAGATAATAAATAGTGCTTTTAAAAGCAATAAGGGGGCGCCTGGGTGGCTCAGTCGGTTAAGCATCCGACTTCAGCTCAGGTCATGATCTCACGGTCCCTGAGTTCAAGCCCCGCATCGGGCTCTGTGCTGACAGCTCAGAGCCTGGAGCCTGTTTCAGATTCTGTGTCTCCCTCTCTCTCTGACCCTCCCCCGTTCATGCTCTGTCTCTCCCTGTCTCAAAATAAATAAACATTTAAAAAAATTAAAAAAAAAGCAATTAAGTGTTAAATTTGGGATGAAGGGATTAACAGTTCTTTTCTCCAGGCTCAGGGATGCCTGAGGACTTGCTTTTTATTCTAATCTTCCTTTAATCCTAACTTGGGATATTTATACCAGCATCGAGGGAACTACTCAGATTGCTATACATTGACTTCACACTGTACCTTACTGTGAACATTTTTTTTTTTGCCTAATCTATAACCAATTAATAAATGGTATTTGATGACATGTAGCAGCACCAGAGAATAGGAACTTTCATATACAGTTTTGGGTCCTACTTGACTAGGAAACTTTTTCAACTGAAGAGATCTCATAGTTGATGGTGTTTCTGTTTTAAGTTAATCATAATTTACCTGCCATTGTGTCAGTGATCACATGTGTCCCAAAAGCTGTGCAATCTGAGAACATCAGCAGCTACATCTGGAATCCATGAGGCTTTTGCTCTACTCTTGCTGTACAGGCAGTATCACTTCTGTCTATTATTTGTTCTCAAAGTCAAGTAAACTTTAAACTCAGTTGGGGGAAACCTGAGGTATCAGTTCTCTTTTTCAAGAAGTAGATGCCCAGGAATGTAAATTGGTACAAACAGTATGGAAAACTATATGAAGCTTCCTCTAAAAATTCGAAAAAGAACTGCCATATGATCCAGAAATTTCCACTTTTTGGTATTTATTTGAAGAAAACAAAAACACTAATTTGAAAAGATGTATACTACCATACTTACTGTGGCATTATTTACAATAGCCAGGATATAAAAAAAATCTAACTGTCCATCAATGGATGAATGAATAAAGAAGGCATAATAGATAGATAGATAGATAGATATACAGATTCAGAGAACAAATTGCTATTTGCTGGAGGCAGGGGATGGGGATCACTTACAATGGGTGAAGGGGGTTAAAGGTAAAACCTCTAGTAATAAAATAAATAAGTCATGGGGATGAAATGTACAGCAGTTTAACCATAGATAATACTATATTGCATATTTAAAAGTTGCTAAGAGAGTAAATCTTAAAAGTCCTCATCACAAGAAGAAATATTTTTGTAACTATGTATGGTGACAGATGTTAATTACACTTACTGTGGTCACCATTTTGCAATATATACAAATATCACATCATTATTTTGTACATCTGAAGCTAATTTAATGTTATATGTCAATTATACCTCCATAAGAAAAAAAAAGCAAAGTGGCAGGTCAGATGCCAACATGAGATTACACGTGCAAGAGATGCACTGGATGAACAAAACAGAAGAGTAATCTAGAGTCAGCCAGGAGCGTCTTCCAATTTCCAACTGTCTGGATCCAGTGGAGAGAATGAAGTAAAAAGGATTAGGTAGAAAGCTTCTCAGACTACAACCGTGTCTCCTAAGAAAGTTTCAGCCAGGTCATTGGGAGCATCCTAGGGCTAAAATTGCCTATTTAAAGAATTCTGCATCTTGTAGGAATGGTCCTGCATGGTACCACCACTTTGCTCATCATAGTACTTCCTTGTTCAGTGTTTGGTTAGGAGGAACCCATGGAAATGTGGCCTCAGCACAAATGTGGGGATGGATACAGAATAGGAGTATATCAGCCATCCATTAATATGCTTTCCGTAGGAGCTATGAGAGTCTTATTTTCATCATCTTAACAGTGTACCACTTGTTGAGCAGGAGTGGTTGTAGTGACCTACACTACAGTTTCCAGGAGCAGTTCCTCCACGGGCTCCTTGGGCCTCTCCTCCTGAGAGGAAGCTTAGAAAAAGCAGGTCAGGGGAACAAACTATTTTGTTGCTGTTGATGTTAGGGCCATAACTAGTAGTCATCCTCTCCTTTGATTATCCATCTTAAATTTCCTTCACCTTCCTCTATTTCCTTGCATGTGTTGGTATGTTACCCACTGATGTGACCCAAATGTATTCCTGTCCAATATTCGTCCTTGGAAATCACGCCTTTTCCAAGTTGAATTACTGTAAGGGTCCACTCAACAATCATGAGGCAGGGAATACTGGAGGTACCCAGTGGATTGCCTGAGTTCCACGTATAGATTACCCTGACCTCTTCAGGCAAAAGCAATCCTACCTCCTCCTGCTGATTGTAGTCAATTACACTTAACTGTAATGTTGCCATTTCTACTAGTCTGATGGTCTCTGGACATAAGGAGTTCAAAATGCTCAGGTGGCAGTTGTAGTTCAATGGAACGTGTACTGTGTACTGTGTCCTGTGGCAAGAATGGGCCATATTAGGGAAAACACCTTCAACCCTGCAGAGCTCAGAGTTTCAGGAATGGGAAGCACAAAATACTCTTGTGCATCGCTGAGAATAATGTCAAATGGGGCCACTCCTACTTCTATCACTTGGTTTCCAGACCTATTTGGGACACAGAGACTTTTGTTTTTGAGAGAGAGAGAGAGGGTGAGAGAGCATCCAAAGTGGAATCTGTGCTGACAGCAGAGAGCCCTATGTGGGGCTTGAATTCACTAACCATGAGATCATGACCTGGGCTGAAGCTGGATGCCTAACCGACTGAGCCACCCAGGCGCCCCTGCGATGCAGAGACTTCTGAGTTAAAGCATATTCTGCATCCTGAAGCATGGCAATTTATCCTTTTAAAGGACTGCCTCTAAGCTAGTGTTTCATCTTTGCTTTTTGAAGCGTGTTCCAGCCCTCTGTGAGACCAGCTATTTCTAAGTAGTACACTGGTGATACAGCAAGTGGATTCCCTGGTTATGCCTCCACACTCACACTTTTGCAATGAAGTGAGTCTCCTAGTTGCATGCATTATTGCCTGGAATCCTGTGGTAAGGATAGTTCTAGAGTGGTCCCCAAGATTCCCATCCCTTGATATGTATACACTGT
Source organism: Lynx rufus (assembly GCF_022079265.1). Taxonomy (NCBI): domain Eukaryota; kingdom Metazoa; phylum Chordata; class Mammalia; order Carnivora; family Felidae; genus Lynx; species Lynx rufus. The sequence goes on from NW_025814823.1 coordinate 40,889,536, forward strand.
ATAACCCACTGTATATCATTCTCTTTTTATGGCTGCCTATAAGCACTGCTGAACTTATGACTTGATAGGTCTGGAAGACTATAGCTCACAATGAGAAATTTCAGATACTCGGTCACTTGTTGTTCCGTGGTCGAGTGTTCTACCTCTACCAAAGCTCAGTGACATACCATGAACTGTTTCTGAAAAGACATATTAATCTCTGCTGGAGATTTTTTGTTCTTACTGGGAATGAGGATAGTTTCAGAGTTTAATTTGGCTTTACCCACTATGAGAGCTCTTTCTCCACAGGCCAAGGAATCAATGTAAGAGTTACTCCAACTGGCAAGTATATCCTCCCCTTTAGTGTGGGTGGCCCTACCTAATCAGGTGAGCCTTTTAAAAAGAGGATCCAGAGATTAGAGACAGAATAAATCAGAGATATTTGAAGCTATAGAAGATTCTCTTCTATTGGCCTTACAAAAGAATATGTCATGTCATTAAGAGGCATGTGGCAAGAAATGGTAAGCAGCCAGTCAGAGCTGAGAGTTGTCCTCTGCTGACAGCCGGAGATCTCCATCCCACAACTACAAGGAACTGAATTGTACCAATGACCACATAAGTTTGACAAAGACCCTGAAGTGCTCCACGAAAGAATACAACCAACTTCTTAATTTTTAAGATTCTGAGCAGAGAATCCAGCTAACCTGTACCTGGATTTCTGATCCACAGAAACTGAGAAATAATAAATGTATTTTGTTTTAATCCACCAAGTTTGTGATAATTTGTAGTGAAGCAATATAAAACCTGTATAGATTCCATACATGTGGAATAGAAATCTGTAAGCCCTCGTGCAGTAGTGTTGGCTAAGGCTCTGTAGATGGGAAAGCCAACCCTATACCTGGAATATGTTTCAGTATAAATTCTGGCTCTTCAAGAAAAGTGAGATTTGGCACCAAGTTGCTTATACTTGAGGAATAGTGTAGTATTGCAGGCTCAGAATAGGTCTGTCTGGCAGGTTGGGCATTGCAAAGAGGTGGTAGCTAGATTAGCCTTGATAAGTACAAGTCCATGTCTCTGAGTCAATTCATAGCCTCAATTTCTGCCACTCACTGCACTAGCAGTCGATGTTAAGCAGGGTTTGATTGCTGAAATAGATTCACGAAATCCAAGATGAAATACTTACAAATCTACAGTTTATCACCACAAACAGACATAATATATCAATGACAGCATTAAAGTAAGCAAATGCATTACAGCCAAAGTCTGTCTCACAGCCAGGGGTCCAGAGACATCAGGTGCAGGCTCCTATTGTAATCCATTTCTAAGGGCCATGGATGGATGCACTTTTTTTCTTGGATCAGGAACCACCAGTGTGTGCATGGAACACCTTGGAATTAGGGAGCTCAAAAAGGGATCTTGGCTGGAGATTTTTATTTTTTATTTTTTGCTGGCCATGTAACATATTTCTGCTACATAACCAGCTTTAACAGCAGAGTCCTCCAGGGTCTCACAGAGACCAGGTGTGAATCATCAATCTCATTGTTATCAATAAACAGTGCTGACGAGCTGGAACAAATGGGCTGGAAACTCTTTAGACCCATGGTTATAAAGCAACACTATTAATCAGAATATTTCATGCCTAGACTAAGGGTCATTGCCGTGCACAAACTTCAGCACGACAGTTCAAGCTAATTCCAAGCTTGCTATAATTAACCTTCACAACATAACCATTATTCCATTTGTGTCCCTATCATGGCACTCCCAAAATGGCACATGAAGTTTGGCTAACATCAGATGTCCAAGTCATTTTATCTGCTTGGTTATCCCATACTATTTTCATGGTGGATGCTTTATGATGGGCATCAGCGTGTGACACAAATATCTTCACACTTGGTGTCCACTTCCATGTGCCATCCATCCATGTGCTGGTTCTGCTACCACATAAAGTAGATGGCCAGCTTCACTGTCAGCAGTTCTACCCTTTGGGAAATATTTTCTTTCCACTTTCATTTGTAGCCACTCTGAACATGACTGTAATGCTGATGGCACCCATTTTCAGCTTGCACCCACATAGTGAGCCAACTCAATTATAAATGAAGCCTGAGGATTTTTCTTTCTCCTTCAATTGAACATACAGGAACACGCATATAAACAAAAATGTGAGCTGTGAAAAGTTTGTGTAACTTAGTGCTGACATGAAAGTCTAGGCTACCCACTCATGCAAGCTTCTCAGTGTCCTCTTAGAGTCCTTAAGCTCAATCTAGGGTAAACATTCCCAAATTATGACCACCTATGGGACTCTGTAAAATTATAATGTGGTGGGTTCAGCAAAACACAGCTCATAATGGGAAGTTCCAGATGCATTGTTACTTGTTGCTCCATGGTTAAGTGTTCTGTCTCTATTAGGGTTCAGTGACATGCCAGGAGCTATTTCTCAAAAGGTGTATAAATCTCTGCTTCAGATGTTATGTTTTTTAAGGAGTGGGTAGTTTCAGAGTTTCATTTGGCTTTCCCAATGTGATAGCTCTCACTTCACCAAGGAATCAACATAGAAGTTACTCCAATTGGCCACTGTAGTAGTAGTTGGTGAGTAGAGAAATGGACAATAGATGGGGCTATGGGCTCATTGAGCCCACCACAAGCTAGCCTAGCCAGGGCCCCAGCCCCATTTACTATCTGTTCTTCCTAAGTCCCCATGCTAACAAGGTATCTATAACACAATTCGTGTCTCTGAGTAGCAGTGTCAACCAGAACTCATCCCCAATAGTCCTCAAAATACCTATTTTGTGCCTAGTGTAGAATCTACTGAGTAAATGACTATAGCTACTTTTGGTGAGACTAGGAAAATCATTATAGTGTATAATTGCTATGTTGATAGGGTTTTTCCTTTTAGGGAGCTAACATCATCTTATGCCAATGAGTTCTGGATTCAAAATTGGCTCAGATGTGAGTACTGACTAAAGGACTGAATCTTGTCTTCAATTCTTGCCTTCCTACCTTTTACAGTTGGGTAGGTTAAGTAGCACTCCTTTTGCTGCCTATCAGTTTTTGTCTATAGGGACATTATGCTCTATTTTATGTCTTTATAACTTCTTGCCATTCAGTATGTTTCAGCATCACTCAGTGTCCCTTTAGCACTGGTCGTGAAATTTGAGCACTGGTAAGTGGGCACTGAACATGAAGTTGACTGATTTAATCACATAATTTTTCCTTTCTCATATAAAAATACATGGCTGAATCACAATGAACCACTTCTGAACTGGATGGAGATGATTAAGCATCTCCCATAGACAGTGGGATGAGAGGAATACTGTAACAAAATGAGACTTGAGTTGAGCTTGCATAAGAGATGGAGATTTTGTTCTTCTGTGTGAAGAAGTATATAGGTTTGGTGACCAGAGTGAGAGACTGACCCACGGTTTGCTCCATTTTCTATATTGTACAGTTACTGCCTAGAAGTGCCTTGCAAGACAGACACGCCATTTCTGAGACTTCCTTGCATCTCACAATGGAAACTTTTTTGCCTGTGTTATGTGAATAACATCGGCAAATATTATTACTTCAGAGCCTGGATGTAAGGAATGATTGTGCTTTCTCTATCTCCGATCTCCCCCAGCTGTATGTAAACAGAGACAACACCTCAGGACAGGGATTCTCAAAAGTGTGCAGCAGCATCAGAAGTATCTGGAAACAGGTGAATCAAGTTCCCAGGCTTACTTCTGACTTTGTAAATAAGAAATACAGGGATAAAAAGGGTCTGAGCAGTCAAAGCAATCTTTGTTTTAGTATGTCCTCTAGGCAATTCTGGGGTGCGGTACAATTTTATAACACGTTGGATAGATGCAAAGGTTGGAAGGAGACTAGATCCCTAAATTACCATGTAGAACAAAGCCCTTGTTATACGAAAGTACTGCTATGAACTGTGAGTTACAAAAGTTGCCCTTTTATATATGTTAGAAGTTTTCAGTCTGCTTGTTGCTGTGGTTTAACATTATTGTAACTAATACAGGTACAAAATAAAAGAATTGGTGATAATGAATTTCAAGTGCACTGTGAAGAATACAACTCAAGAATAAAAGAGGTGGGATGATAATGGAAGTGAGCAGAGATGCAACAAAAGAATGCTTTAGTTAGGAGAAATTTTAAAATTTGTATAACCTCATAGGAAAAGAATATCTGTATTTTTAGTTTGACAATTATCTGGTGAAATAAAGGTGGTTTTGAAAGCACTCACCTTTCATGACATGGATAAAACTCTGTCATGGATCTACAGTAAGTCTGTTAATTTTTTTTTTAACTTAGCAGTATGTCTTCAAGATCATTTATGACCATATATGAACAACTAATTTGTTGCTTCTGATAAATAATATTTTATGGTATGCATACATTCTATTTCACTTGTCTCTCTTCCCAGTAAAAGAATACAGATGGGCTACAAGATCCAAACATTGAAATACAGCAGAAATGAGAGGAAATATAATAATATGTGAGAAAGGTGATAGTTATAGGAAGGGAGAAGTACAAGTTTTAATCCTTTAACACTACAGATTTTGTGGGGGTGCCTGGGTGGCTCACTTGGTTAATCAACCGACTCCTGATTTCAGCTCAGGTCGTGGTCTCTAGGTTTGTGATTTCGAGCCCCACATTGGGCTCTGCGCTGACAGCATGGAGCCTGCTTGGGATTGTCTGTTTCCCTCTCTCTACCCCTCTCCCTGCTTGTGCTCTCTCTCTCTCTCAAAATAAATAAGTATTAAATTTTTTTAATATAAATAAATAAAACTATAGATTTTGTTTTGTTGCATTTGATCTGCATAATTGATTGAACTATAAAATTTTATAAACCTATTGTATAGTAGATAACATATAAACCATAGCATCATCATTTCACTTTGTAACTGGAGACCACATTATTATTTTGTGGATGAACACATTTCTTATTTTGTGGATGAACACATATTTCTAAAGTTTGGACCAATTCTAATTGAAAGCCAGAAATGTTTATTCTAAATACCAGTTGATCAGTTCATGGTATTCTCTTACTTGCCTATAAAATAATTTTTTTCTTTTTCTTTCTTTCCTATCAGCTAATACTTAAAATTTGGAAGGTTGCATGTGCAAGTTAGGTAGCATTTATTTTATTTCATGGAAAATATTTTAAAAGATTTATACCACTATATATACATATTATATGACAAAAAGGTAGGATTTCCCCTAAAATGTTAGGTAAAATGGGGAATTCTGAGATAAAGTTCATGCTTGTTGAAAGTGCCTTTAGGCTATAGGCCAAGAGTGAAGCAAACTTTTCTCCAGATTTAGAGATACTACCTTGATAAAATTTAAGATGCTCTGCCCTAGGGCATTCTGTCCTGCTATCCCCAGACTCTTCCTTCAAAGAAAACAGCTAACTGTAGTCTAATCCTTCTGGCAACAGATGGTGAAGTGGTTTTAAGTATACCATTCATTTTTATTAAAAATGCGAATTCTAAATATTGTGAATAAGAAAACAAAGCAAAATATATTTTACATGGTGTTTTTGATGGATTATTAATGTCAACTATTGTCTTTCAAAATTCTGCTATTGTCTTTAAAAGCACATCACAGGGGCGCCTGGGTGGCGCAGTCGGTTAAGCGTCCGACTTCAGCCAGGTCACGATCTCGCGGTCCGTGAGTTCGAGCCCCGCGTCAGGCTCTGGGCTGATGGCTCAGAGCCTGGAGCCTGTTTCCGATTCTGTGTCTCCCTCTCTCTCTGCCCCTCCCCCGTTCATGCTCTGTCTCTGTCCCAAAAATAAAAATAAAAACGTTGAAAAAAAAAATTAAAAAAAAAAAAAGCACATCACAGGGAATTTATATTTCTGAGGAAACTCTTTATCCAGGGCTCACACTAATAGAAAACTGTACCTACCTCTCTTCTTCAGTTGTTTAGCAACTGACATTTATATTCATTCAGAGATTTTTTTGTGTATTAGATATCAAGTGGAACAGTTTTCAAACATATTGTGGGCTTTAATGTATTTTATCCCCCATTTGAAAATTTTCATGGTATTTTTTACCAAATTAGAAGTAAAACATTACTTTGTTATTTTGCTTGCTATTTCATTAAAATAATACATTAATTTGTGTGGTATTGGCATTAATGTTACACTAGGTAATTACCTCTAATTTCATGGGAAATCTCTCATGTCTTTTTTTTTAATTGATAGATTTCAGTGTGTGTGTGTGTGTGTGTGTGTGTGTAATTTTAGGATATTAACATCGTATAATTATTCCCAATTTATTTCTAAATTTTGAGTAATTTAGACTACACTATGCTTGAAGAAATGATTTTTTTCTATATTTTGTATTTTGATTTTTTTGGTAAATATGTCACTCACACAAAACAGTGACCATGCCTATTTGTCTATTTTAGATAATAATAATGCACTCCCAATTACAAATACCCACATTTAATCAAATAGAACAATACTTTGGATCATCTTATTTTCTTTCTGTCTCAACCATGCATTTGAATAAAAGGCTTTCCAACGGTATTAAATAGTTATCATTTTAGTTAACCATGTTAGGTAGTTTTTTTTCTGAACATACAATCTGTTATATAGCTAAAAATAAAATACATTTTCAAACATAGCTATTGCAGAGAAGCATATTTAAATTAAATCATATTCAGCATGTATCTTTTTTTTTTTTAATTTTTTTTTTCAACGTTTATTTATTTTTGGGACAGAGAGAGACAGAGCATGAACGGGGGAGGGGCAGAGAGAGGGAGACACAGAATCGGAAACAGGCTCCAGGCTCTGAGCCATCAGCCCAGAGCCTGATGGCGGGGCTCGAACTCACGGACCGCGAGATTGTGACCTGGCTGAAGTCGGACGCTTAACCGACTGCGCCACCCAGGCGCCCCATATTCAGCATGTATCTTAATAAAGTGTCTTATCATCTCTAATGGCTTTGCAGTTGATTGCCTCTGATATTTTTGGTAGAAAGTCCTATTCATTTGCAAATAATTATCATTGTGTCACCAAATTTCTATTATTTCCTATTTTAATATCATATTTTATTGTTTTACTTTTCTAACAGCAATGTTAAAATATTGATGACAGGTATCTTACTGCCTCTTTATATTATGAATAATGTTAAAAACGAGTGTAAGGGATAAAAGATGGAGAAAGAAAGCAAAAGAGACAGAGAGAGAAGTGTTTGTGAAACAGACTTTTCAACACATATCAAAATATATGTTCTCTTTTTTTATTTAGCATAGTGAAATGTATGAACAACAGTCTTAGTGTTAACAAATCTATTATCCATGAATGAACCCACTTCTTAATAGAATGGCCATAACTCCTTTAGCATGCGATAGCCTCTATGAGGTAATATCATGCTTAGAACTTTTGCATCAATGTGTATAAATGAAATTAATGTGTGTAATACCACTGTGTGCTATCTCCATTTTGTTACTGTTTCAGGTAACGCTAACTCAGTAAGTGCCATTGGCAAGTTTCCTTCTCCTTATTACTTTGGAAAAGTTAAAATGGCATAGGTACTACCTATCCCTGAAAGTATTTTTGGAAGCTTTCTTAATGTTTATAGTTATTAGTGTTCTTGGATACTTCAGTTTGTTCTTGAATTATTTCTCTATATTTTCTCAAATAACTAAGATAATTAGAATGAAACCTTCAAATTTTTTGAAGTGAATTATTTTGAAGTAAATTATCTCTTGAAGTTATTAAATTAATCTTATAAATGTGGTTATGTGTCTTTCTCATTGTAATTTTTTTGTCTATTTGTGGATATTTTCTTCATTAAATTTGTATGTATTTTATCATTACAAGCCAATAACTTTTAAAAGGACTTTTTTAAATGTTTATTTATTATTGAGAGAGAATGACAGAGCATTTTGGGGAAGGGGCAGAGAGAGAGGGAGACACAGAATCCGAAGAAGGCTCTAGGCTCCGAGCTGTCAGCACAGAGCCTGATGCGGGGCTCGAACTCACGAACCGTGAGATCACGACCTGAGCCGAAGTTGGACACTTAACTGACTGAGCCACCCAGGTGCCCCACAACCAATAACTTTTAAATTATTTTGTCAAAATAACAGTTTTCTAGTTAATCATTTTTGTGTTTATATTTAATAATTCCCTATTCCTATGATATTTGGTTTCCATTAGAGTTATTTTTACTACTGAAATTTAAGTTTAATTCATTTTTATTATATTGGTGCTACAGACTAATTAAAACACTTGATTATTATATCTTTTATTATAAGCATATCTGAACTTATCCAAATGTTTATGATATGCTTTGCTTTCTATAATAAAACAATTCCAGTTTTGTTGAGATATAATTGATATGTAACACTTATTGTTTGAAGGTGTATAACAATTATTTGATATATGTATCTATTACACAATGATCACCACAATGAATTTAGTTTATCTATCACCTCATATAGTTATAATATTTTTGTGTGTAATGAGAACTTTCAGATCCACTCTCTTCACAGTTTTTCAGTATACAATACAGCATTGTCACCATGCTATACATTACATCCAAAGAATTTATTTGTCTTTTAACTAGAGTTTATACCTTTTGATCATCTTCACCCATTTCCCTCAACTTCTGCTTCTGATAACCATCAATTGTTCTGTTTCTATGAGTTTGTTCTTCTTTGATTCTACATATGAGATCACATAGCATTTGTCTTTCTCTGTCTGACTTATTTCACTTAACATAATGCCCTCAAGGTCCATCCATGAATGTAGAATAATCAAAGATTTTGCTTACCTACCACAATTTACACAGGCAAATTTTATTTATTGCATTTTATTCATGGGTATAGTTCTTTATTAAATTTCCTATAATCAGCTATTATGAGAAGTAATAATAAATACATATTTAACTGTATTGTGAATTATGTATTTCTTCTTAAACAGTCAAATGTTTCTGAAATATTGTGGGAAATGTTAGTTTGCAAAGATGTACACAATAACATTAGCCATCCCATAGGCTCTAATTTTACTGCGTGGTCTTGTCATTCTCCTATTAAGAAATGAAGTCTAATTCTCTTAATCCTCTTAAGTGTTGGTTGGCTTTTGTAACTTACTCCTAACCAAGAGAATAGAACTTAACATGTAAATTCTGAACCTAAGTCAGAAAAGTCCGTGCATTGTTCCATCACAACCCTTGGTATTTGGTTGCTGCCTCTTGGGATGTTCTATCTGGACTCTAGTACTATGCTTAGAGAAGTACAAAGCAAATATAAAACCTGCATATAGAATGCCTTTTGAAAGAGCTATTTGATTCTAGCCTTGGAGTCATCACAACTCTGGTACCATGCAAAGGAGAGTAAAGATGCCTCCAGTCTAATGCATCCCCTAGCTTCTTTTTAATTTATTTTTTTATTTTCAAGTTTTTATTTAAATTCTGGTGAGTTAACATGTATGGTAAAATTGATTTCAAGTGTAAAATTTAGTGATTCGTTGCTTATATGTAACATCCAGTGCTCATTACAAGTACCCTCCTTAATACCCAGCACCCATTTAACCCTTCCCCCATCCACCTGCCTCTATCAACCCTCAGTTTATTCGCTGTAGTTAAGAGTCTCTTATGGTTTGCTTCCCTCTCTCTTTTTTTTTTCCTTCCTCTATGTTCATCTGTTTTTGTCTCTTAATTTCCACATATGAGTGAAATCATATAGTATTTGTCTCTGACTTATTTCACTTAGCATAATACACTCTAGCTCTATTCATGTTACAAATGACAAGGTTCCATTCTTTTTGATAGCTGAGTAGTATTCTATTGTGTATATATATGCCACCTCTTCCTTATCCATTCATCAGTTGATGGACATTTGGGCTCTTTCCAAGTTTTGCTAGTGTTGATAATGCTGCTATATACATTAGGGTGCACGTACCCCTTCAAATCTGTATTTTTGTATCCTTTGGGTAAATACCTAGTGGTGCAATCGCTGCCTGTAGGGTAGTTCTATTTTTAACTTTTTGAGAACCTCCATACTGCTCTCTATCATGGTTGCATCAGTTTGTACTCCCATCAACTGTATAAGAGACTTCCCCTTTCTCCATCGCCTACCTTCTTGAAGTACCTCCTGTCATTCAAGTCTTATCAGCTGAAGCTCCAGATATCATGGAGCAGAGAAGACATCACCAATATGCCTTATCAAAATTCTTCATGCACGGAATCTTGGAGCATAATGAAATTTGCATTTTGATTTTTTGTGCCACTAAAATGCAGGTTATTGGTGACACAGCAGTATTTGTACTTAAGACAGTTCTTCTTGACAGTTATTTTTACCTGTAACTAGGCAACAAAATCCAGCCATGAAACTTTTTAACATATAAAGACATTTATGTTCTTCTTTGAGCTATTTTTGATTGGTAGTTGCATAGTGTTTCTTTGTTGGAAAGACCCACAAATAAACCTCCTGAACAGCTAGGAGTAAGATCATTGTGTTAACATCAAACAATGCATATTAGCTCCAGCAGCATAGCAGTATAGGAGATATTTTCAGGATACCTTTTACCAAAAACATATTTTCTGCTTTTTTTATGAGACTACCAGTGAAAGGTAACTACTATCAGTTTATGTTTCCTAGAATTTTAATATTATTGATAGTATTGAGTCCATCAAAACACTTATAAATGATAAGATCCTTGATAGAATTTGGAAGTAGATACTGTTTCGCTTTGTTACTTAAGTACCCCTTGTTGTGTTATCCTTGTAGTTTGTATAAAATTGAACTTTATTACTCCAGATAGCAAATACCTTTCTTCTACCTCTTAGACTCAACCATTTAACATTGCTTTTACTTCAATCTGTATATTTTAAATCCTAATTAATTGAGAAATAATATCATTATTATTGCTCAGAAATAAAGAAAAAAGTGCTACATACTTACTACAAAAAGACTACTTGTTTTTATTAACTCAATTCTTCTTTATTGAGTATGAGTATAAAATAAAATTAATAAATCATATAAGGATAATCAAAAGAAATCAATTTTGGGTAAAGATGTTTTTATCGTACAAAAACACACTACAGCTCCATTTCTTTAGTGAAAGAAAGGAAAGGAGGAAGGAAGGATGGAAGGAAGAAAGGGAGAAAGGGAGGAAGGGAGGAAAGAAATCAAAGAATGACAAAAATAAACTTATAGAAAGTGAACACTGGGTAAATGAGGGAATGAAGGAGTAGAATAGCATTCATAAATAATAAATGTATATACTGGAATTTGAGAAGTCATTTAGTCCTTCCAACACACACATGCACACATTTCACATAAGAACCAAATACCATGAAACAACACCACTATCTGAGAATAACAAAACTATTTGTGATTAAAACTTTTGTCATTAAGATGGCAATAGGATGTAAGTTGTAGGACTGGAAAGTTAAGCTGAGGCAATAACCACCAAAAAGGAAAAGAGAAAGAGAGAGAGAAGTAGAGACAAAGACAGAGAGACAGAGAGATAGGGTAGGGAGAGAAAAGGGAGAGGAGAAGGAAGAAGAAGAAAGAGGAGGAGAAGGAAGAGGAAGAGTAAAAGAAGGAGGAAGGAAGGAAAGAATGAAGGGAAATAATAGAAAAGGGTTATAATGACTTTGGAAAATAGTCTGTTTCTTAAAAAGTTAACATATCTACTTTAGTTATTTTCTCAAGACTAAATAAATCATGTCTGTATGAAAACATATGCATGAATATTCAGAAAAGCTGTATCTGTAATTGTTAAAACTGGAAACAACCCAGATGGAAATTGACAGCTATATATATGAACAATTTGTGGAATCTTATTCAGTGGGATGATATTAGCAAAAAAGTCAAATGACTACTGATTGCAGGACTACATGAATGAAAGTCAATTATGTTGAGTAAAGTAGCCAGACAATAAAAGAACGTATACAATGTAACTGTAATTATATAATAATATAGAAAAGGGAAACTAGTTTATAATGACAGAAAGGAGAATTTTGTGGGTCATAGATAAATTCATTACTTTGTGGTGATATTCCATGGACACACACAGAAACATACATGTTGTACAACTTGTACAACCTGTGTGAATTTGGGTGAATTTGGGTGTCAATTGCACCTCAGTAAAATGTCAAAAATTAATGTCAGAGAAGTTAATGTTAATAATAGTTTTGAAAGAACCTTTTGGGATGAGCACTGGGTGTTGTATGGAAACCAATTTGTCAATAAATTTCATATAAAAAAAAAAAAAAGAAAGAAAAAAAGAGTTGACTAAACAGTGGGAAAGGCAATTTTGAATTGATAACAGTAGATAACACTCTAGCATTGCAATTAGGCATAAGTGTCCGAACGAAAATAGCTCATAGAATGTCAAGCTGCTTATATTTAAAATACCCATAGAAAAGCATATTCTCATGGAGATTTCAAAACTATAAGAATAAAATTATAAGCTTTAAAGATTTGTAGAAGAATATATTTAACCACCACAAAATGCAAATCAGATTGTCTACACGTTTTCTATAACTAAATGGAGAAATGCCTCAACTTTCTAATACAGAATGATTTAGAATTTTTATTTTTTTATTTTATTATTTTTTAAGATTTTATTTTTAACTAAACTCCACACTTAATGTGGAGCTTGAACTCACAACCCCTAGATCAAGAGTCACATGCTCTACCAACTGATCCAGCCGGGTGTCCCTGATTTGGAAATTTTAATTCAACACAACCAAAATAGGAATCAATTGTGAAGGCAAATAAGGCAAAATGTGAAGACAATCAAGAAAATTAAGGCATACGATGCATATATAAATCAAATACTGACCTATGACTGAAGTGCAATGAATAAACTCCCAGGATTTAGCTGTAACACAGTCCTAGAAAGCAGCTGTAGTAGAGAAAAGCAGGAGGGTAAAAGTCTCTGGAGATTATAGTTTAATATAGAAGAATGCCAGTGTGTTTAGGATAAAGACATTTGTTCATTGTATATGCAAAAACAAAAGAAAGAATACTAGTAATATCAAATGAGAATATTTAAAAGGAGTATGGCCCATTTATGAAGCAAATTGGGACCTGATTTTGAATAAGGGAAAATTTAAAAATAATGTATTTAAAATTATGATTTTAGATGTTTTGTCTTCAACTCAGCAGGAATGAAGGCAATGAAGCCATGATGAAGATAATGTAATTCTAACTCCCAATTTGGTTTGTGTATTCAACATTGTTAGCATAGCCATAATGCTGTAAACATAATATTTTCAAAGATTTTCAGTTTTGAGGGTCAATTTATCTGGAAAGCATGGAGGATCTAATTATGTCTATAGAAATAAATATTAAATTACTATACTTTGATAATTGAAAAAGTTATTTTATACTTGAATGTAACTGGAAACCATCTTGTCTGACACAGAGATTAGGTGGAAAAGGCAAAAGATGTTAGCAATGGCTTATCATACTGTCTAACATATATGTAACAAAAGGTGGGAATGTACCTATCATGGAAATATTTGTATACTTCTATAGGTTTAATGGCAAAATGATTACAATGTTAGATAATTTTATTATGTAGTTAAAAGTGCCAGGTATTATTCTAACTAATTTATATGCATTCTCTCACATAATCACATAACTGCCTCCAATATGGCCAGTTGTCTTGACATTATAGATTATAAAGCAAGAAACATAAAAGTCATGTAACTTTCTCAAAATGAATATATGCTAATATATGTATATATTTTTTGAGAGAGTTTTAGTCAGGATTTGAAACCAGGCAATATAAAAGTGCGCTAATTTAAACTAACTAACTGACTTGAATTAGTTTCTACCTAAATAAAGTTAATAATATGAATATAGAAAGTGAGCCATAGGGGCGCCTGGGTGGTTCAGTTGGTTAAGTGTCCAACCCTTGATTTTCTCTCAGGTCATGATCTCACAGTTCGTGGGTTCAAGCCCCACATCGGGCTCTGTACTGACAGTGCAGAACCTGCTTGAGATTCTCTCTGTCCCTCTCTCTCTCTACCTTTCCCTTGCTCTCTCTCTCTCTCTTCTCTCAAAAATGAATAAAAAATAAACATTAAAAAAAAAGTGAGCAATAGTAAAATGGCCTGAGTGAGTTAAACTTTTAATTTCCAAAATGGAAAGACATTAGAGAGTAAAAAAACATTTATATGAAAAGTAGATATAAATTCATATAATGTATATTATGGAATGATCACTTAAAGAAGTGAATACTCCAATCAGAAAAGAGTTTTCCTTTAGGAAGAGATCTAGGAGTCACAGGATCATTTCAGAGACTTGTTTTTTGTTTTGGTACAGTACCATTTTATATTTTTTTACGTTTGTATATATTTTTCCATAATAGGTAAAAAAGTGTCTGAATTCTTATTATGCCCAAGCATATAACAAAGTTTCCTTGCAAATTTGGTCTTAATAACAGGTCTCTGTGCAGATACTTAACAGACAGATATGTGCACACTTGGAGTATCTACCTACAATACGAGCAGACTTTGTTTTTACATCCTCTAAAGTACATATCGTTCTATGAAAATTAGCATATATTCAAAGAAATATTCCAGTCGGGAAATTTTTGAGCTGCCAGAATATTACAGAAAAGGTAGATTTAGTACAATTGCCTTGCTCACTAGCCTGGTTTTGGCTCCTCCATTTTAACTTTTCATAGTTATGTGGTGCTTATGTATTCATTAGGCCATCTGCAGAAATAGAGGCTGAGTTGAGAAGAAGCAAAACAGTAAATATTCTAAGCTCAGAAATAGAGAGAAAAAGAGAAAACAAGTAAGGAGAAGATAAAACTGTCTTTAGGTTGAAATTTTTTAAGTGGCTCCACAAATTTACCGGCAGTAAGTCTTTTAAGATATGGAAATTTATTAACATTAGTGCTTTTACCACAAATTACTTTGAGCTGCTTATACATATACACAAAACAGTTAATGGTTTGCAGAGTTCCTACCATAAATACAAGTCCTTTTTACACCAGATTTAGGTTTGACACTGTTATGAGAATTTGCTAAGTGACAGACATATGCCTGTACTTTCATCCCTCTCCTTGATCAGGGCTATGGAGATACTTCATTGCATTTACTCTAAATTCAAAACACCTTTAAAAAGATGTTAAAAATGACTTTTCCTTTTGCATTTTTGCAAAGATAAGATTTTAAAAAGACATTTATCCTTGCAAGGAATGTCCAGTTTCAAAGATGCATACTTTATGTTCCTGACATAATATTGTCATAGAAAGTCCTCTACCTTTCCATCTATTAAGAACAAAGAAAGGCATATATAAGAGTTTTCTAGTTAGATCTAGCTTATTAGCTGGATTAATCTACATAAATAAAACACAAATATAAGACAGATGCTTTGATTTCAAGATGTAGATCTTTTATGGGCACAGATACAGATTCTAATGGGCAGGTCTCCAGATTTTATAGTATATAGGAATGTTCTCTAAACCATTAGTCCTCTTCAAATTTCTCCCATCTGTGACAAAGGAAAATAAAATCTCTCCAACATTCTCTTATGCATTAGGTCTCTCAGGTTTAACTCTTTTCTTCTTGTCAGTCACTTTTTGCTGACATACAGTTTTATACCTGCAAAATTTGAAAGGAGAGTCATTAAAAAAACATTTCAAGGATGTTTTGAATTAAGAGTAAATACATGTAGTATTATTATATCATTGATGAAGAATGAGATAAAAGTATAATTGTATCTCTGTCACGTAAATTCTCACAGTAATGTTAAAACTATCATTTTTGTTTACATCCTCATTATCAAGTACTTATCACACTGACATCTTTAGCTTCAAGTGGAGAAAGCATGTCTTGCCTACCTTGGTCACCATATGCCTTCCCTAAACAGCCAGGGACCATGGGAACAGTCCCCTAAGGAAAAACATTATATACCTGGGGCACTTCCTCTTGGCTGTTTTTGCTGAACCTCTTCTCTTACCAAGCAAAACCAGGTTGTGGCCAATATATAAGCAAGACTTACAAACAACAGCCACAGCCATATCTTGTTCATGGAAGAAACAGAGGCTCCACAAACCTCAAAGACCTTAGCTTTAAAAAACAATGAGCTCCTTGAGTTCACCTGCCAATATCGACCAATCAGAACAAGTCACTTTTCTGTCCCTTATTAGCATTGTGCTAGGGTGGAAACTGAGTGGGGACTTCCTCTATATAAGCAGGACCTCCTCTTTGTTTAGGGAGGCCTACTTTCTGTTGGTGTTGTGTCTCCCTTCAGCTAGTGCTATTGCCCCAATAAAGCCTCGACTGTGCTTTGACGTTCAGGTCTGGCCTTGGTTCTGTCGTGGTTGGGCCCAAAAATCTGACTCCCAAAAACCTGACCTCAGTAACATACCTAAAACTCAGAGATGCTTTTGCATCTGTACTCTGAAAAAGAGGACATTACATGTGGCATAGCAATGCTCAGACTTGCCTCTAGCAGTAACACAAACTCCAACTTCCCTGAAATGAAGCAACTCAAGTCTAATAGTTATCACATCCATATCCAGGTCTACAATTTCTAAGTGTGGTGTAGACTTTATCATTTTGGATGTAGCATTTTGTGGTCTGGTGACCTATAATCTAACAAAAAAATATCTTAACAATTCACAGCCAGTATCCATTGGTGCTATATGAGCTGCATAAAAGCCTATATATATATATATATATATATAGGCTTTTAAATTAGTGTTTTGTTTTCTTTAGGTAAATACCCAGTAGTGGAATTATTGGATAAATACCATATGCATTTACTCATATGTGGAATCTAAAAAACAAAACAAATGAATAAACAGCAAAACAAAAGCATAATCAGACATGTCAGCACAGAGAACAAATGGTTGCCAGAGGGGTGGGGGATGGGGAGATGGTCAAGATAAGTAAAGGCAAGCAGGAGATACAGGCTTCCAGTTAAGGAATGAATTAGTCTTGGGGATAAAAAGCACAACATAAGGAATATAGTCAATGTATTGCAATAGCATTGTACGGTGACAGATGGTAGCTACACTTGTGGTGAGCATAGCATCATGTTTAAACTTGTCAAATCACTATGTTGTACACCCAAAATTAATGTAGCATTGTGTGTCAACTACACTACAATAAAAAGAAGAAGAAGAAGAAGAAGAAGAAGAAGAAGAAGAAGAAGAAAAGAAAACAAAAGAATCAGAGATTCCAGGCAGTCCCTGATCCACAGGAGTTATAAAATATTGTTGAGCAAGATTTTTGAAAAATGCCTATGTTGGCAGTGTTGTAAATTACTTGTAGAAACACTAGTTTTACTCTCTGGGTTGACTCCTGTCTCATTGTGTTCTGTAGACTCTGGCTCTGCTCACTGGGAATAGTCTCCCTGCTCAATGTCTACTGTCACTGTATGGCTTTCACGGCCAGCTTCCATCTGGTACAGGTTTGAAGCCCAGAGTTTGCCTTAGGAATCAAACAGCCACTGTGCTTTTCAGGCCAGGCTTGTGGTATCTTTGGCAATATAAATCACTAGAAACGGATTTGGCTTTGGATCTGTTTTCTTTCAGTCAGTTATACGGGCAAGGGAACACATGGAAAACCTTGTCTAGACAAAGCACTGAATCTGACTTTGTCTATTATCAATGCATTTTTGCTGAGCCCTTTCCTCTCTCTTAGATTTATGGTAGCAAACTTGAGGGCATCGAAATTACAGGCTGTGGTGGAAAGGTAGCATCTGATATCTGATAGTTGGCTGTTTGATTTGGCAGGCTTCTACTGAGTCTCTTGGGAAAATTTTTTCAGTCTTACTTCCTGCTAAGGCTGCGTCTTCACAACCACCTGTTATAATGAGACTCAGTTCTTGCAATAATTTGGTAAAAGTCAAAAGCAGCATCCAACACACAGTTACATTTTGAGATTTACGGGATGGTTCTAGTAATGCTCAGGTTCTTGGCAACATGAGCCGCCACTGAGAATAACACAGGTTACAGTTTTGTGAAATATTTTGCCACAGATTAACAAATAACTAGAGATCTTTGCTTTCTGCCACTGACAACTAGTCAGTTCCATACATTTTAACTCACTTTTGATATCATCTACTGTATGAGTTCTAAATTCAGAACAATAAATGCAACTAATTTTAATTGTTGTAAATTAGAATATATTTAGTTATAAAATCTTGTGTATTTACAATGTTGTTGAAAAGGATAGAGGATCAGGCTCTGTTTAGGGACGCCACAGTGAATGGTATAAAACATAATTACCCATCAAGGAAGATGCCACCTTTCAGGCCAACATAAGAACTATTGCTTAAAGAAAATTATCGAGGGGTGCCTGGGTGGCTCAGTCAGTTAAGCGTCCAACTTCAGCTGGAGTCATGATCTGGTGGTTGATGGGTTCGAGCCCCACATGGGGCTCTGTGTTGACAGCTCAGAGCCTGCAGCCTGCTTTAGATTCTGTGTCTCCCCCTCTCTCTGCTCCTCCCCACTCACTCACTCTCTGTTGCTCTCTCACTCTCAAAAATAAACATTGTTAAAAAGTAAAAAAAAAAAAAAAAATTATCTGACCCCTTAATCTTGTTTTCTCATATGCATTGTTTTATTTTTGTTATTTCCTGTTTTACTAGAGGTAACCTATACTTAAGTATCCTCAACCTTATTCAATATTGCCCACAGTTTTAAATTTTCAGCATTCACACAGCCATCACTGGACCAGGCTGGGTCCATGAATGACTAAAAGAAGGAACCTAGGGTCAGTGACAGAAACATAGCCTCTGCTGAGTCTGTCATATCAGACAGAAGTGAGATGGCCTTCTATCTTAATAACCTACACTTCACGTTTTCTAGCACATTCACATAAAGAGTTGACTCCTATAGCTTTTTCCTAAAGCAGAAATTAGTTGAGGACTGGGCTACTGTCATTCCAGGTACTAAATATTGGGGAGAAGAAGAATAGATGGAAAACAAATTAATTGCCTTGGACTTTTCCTATTACAGTGGGGGCAGCAGGATCAGACATAGGACACATTATCCTACCCATCATATTTCTATTATTAATTGTATTGGTATGTTTACTGGATCTGTTAAAACTTATTAAACCGTACAACTGTGCTCCTGAAGAAAAACTCTTTTTGCAGTGAAAGAAATAAAGAGTTGATGCCATGTGATATACCTGTCTTATCATAACGCTGTATCAGCCAGAAAAGACAGCCTTCTATTTTATTGAAATGCTAGAAGACTACAGTTCAGAAGAGTAACTGTTCCTTAAGATATTGTATACTTTTTGACCTAATAAACTAGATTACTGTTCTTCCCATTTTCAAATTTCATAGATTTGAGACCAAATATTAGAAGTGGGGCTGACACTAATATACACTAATATTTACTAGGTAATTTTTACCATTTTCCCCTGTGATTTTGGAATCTGATATCATGCTATGAGAACCCCAAGGAGAAGTACTTTCATTATGAATCACAATATACTTTCATTATGAATGAAGTGCTCTCATTATGAATCAACATGCTTCCACTATTGTTGGAAGGTCAGCCTGCCTCCTGTGTATTTGAAGATCCTCGTGACTGAGTCCTACGCAAGATATGCAGTTACCTGACTCTCTGAGATGACTAATTCTGGTGGTGAGAGAGGAGTTAAGATTTCTGTCATGCACTGAGCTTGTGGACACAGAAGAATGGACGATAGGGATTCCTGAGGTTCTACTTGTATCACAACATCAAGTGATAAAAGGCAATTCTTGGTATTTGGGGTAGCTTTCCAAGTTTCATAATGTTAGTGTGATGCTTTGTTGCATCATACCTGTAGGATCATAATGAGAGGAATTTTTCTTCTCATCAGCCACTAATAGTTAAGGTAAAAGCGTCAGAAGAAGCATCAGTCAAGTACATTGTTTTTCCTAAAGCATTGAAGCTGGGGAGACAGAGACAGAGACAGAGATTGAGAGAGAGATTGAAGGCGAGATGACAGAGAAGCTGGAACTCCCTGTTCATGTCTGCCCTCAGCAAGGGCAGCACCCAGTAGTGGTAACAGTAGTTTCCTGACCAAATTATCTCTGCAGTGTAAGCTGTGAAATGTCTTTATTTATTTTTTTAATTTCTGAACCTACTCATCTATACCGATATTAGTTATATGATCCACTTGTAGCAGCACTCCAATCAATCCCCTATTTGTTTAAGAAAGCCAGTGTTAGCCTCTATAGCTTGCAAAAAATAACTCGAAATTGATACTGGTTTTTTGTGTCCAGAGTTGCTTCTGAAAATTTTGATGCCAACTGGACTCTTTTTTCCTTTGTGGATAACTATTTTCCTCTTCCTGTAAACATTTCTATACTTGTTGCTGTTTTCGATTTTTATTTTAATTGATTTATTTTCTTCTGCTTTGGAACATTTTCAGTTACAATTTTATTTTATTTTTATAGCATCTCAGGTATCTCACTTTTCTCCCTGTGAAATGCCTGTAAAGAAGGATAAGAGAAATTTTGAATCATCAAGCATTTTATGTTTTCATTAACACTTTCCGTTTTGGCTCATATCACTTGCATTTTGGAAGAATATTCAGTTTCTGTCCTCAGATTCAAATTTCTATTGTTATCTATGTTCATAGTATTACTCAGTTCATTAGTTGAATTTTTCTCCCAAATTTAGAAAAATATATTAAAATTCCACAAATCTGTTTATTCCTACCACATAATGTCTTTTTTCTTATTTTATGGATATTAGAGACACTATAATTTTTTAAGTGTTTAATTTCTCAGTTGAGACTATCAAATTTTCTATTTAGTTTTTGTACTAAATTCATTTGGTTTTTCAAAATGCCTAATTTCCTGTTCTCTCATTCTCTCTCTCTTTCTCTCTCTCTCTTCTCTCCTTCTCTTTTTGCATTTGAAAATTTGTGTTTTCTTATTCTGAAATGTAAGATTTTATTGCAGTAGTATATTTAATAGTATATTTATATGCTAGTTATGGTATACGTAGTAAAGTATTTAGGATCCCAATTTACAAATTAATTTTGGGTCCTAGACTCCAAATCAAATGCTATTCGACAGTGAGATTTTCTCTTTGGTCAGTCGTTAGTTGGAACCTGAAGAATTTAAAGTAAAAATATGGTAATACAACTTATTTGTAATGTGCTACATGTATATACCTGGGTATAAATTCTGTGTTTGAAAACTAAGAGTGTATTTGGTTTAATTAACTTATTTTAATAGGATTGGTAAATTGTTTTTACAATGAGTAATCTAGCTCCTAATTCCACAGATTTCTACAACAGTTCTTTTCAAATTTTGATGTATCTACAGACTGTCTCTGAATATACTTAAAATGCAGTTGCTGATTCAATAGTTCTATAAAGGGATCATTATTTCTAAAAAATCCCCAGGTGATACCAATGCTGGGACCGTAGATCACACTTTGAATCCAAAGTATGTACCTGGAAATTATGACACCTACAGTTACTTGGACCTTTAAGAACGTCAGCTTATATATGTGCATTAACTTGGTGGGGGGAATCCTTTGACACTATATATGTCAAACCATCACATTCTACACTTTAAATATCTTACAGTTTTGTCAATCATACCTCAATAAACTTGAAAACAAAACAATAAAATATACTGCTTTAAACAGAAAAAATAACAACATCACCATATATATTTCTGAAGCAGTTTGAACTGACATTTAGTATCTCTAGTAAGTGAAGTTGTTGTTACACCTGCATGTTTGGGAATCCCATTGTAGAGTTGTAATAC
This sequence comes from Lynx rufus, assembly GCF_022079265.1. Classification (NCBI taxonomy): domain Eukaryota; kingdom Metazoa; phylum Chordata; class Mammalia; order Carnivora; family Felidae; genus Lynx; species Lynx rufus. Next base: position 40,911,227 of record NW_025814823.1, read on the forward strand.
CCCCCTCACTAGAAGATGTCAACTCAAGTCCTCTGGGACCTACAGGATCCACACTTGGTCACCATCTCCTGCTCAACACCTTGTCTGGAGTATTGGAAGTATCTCCCTTTATTGTCTCTTGATCTGATGGACCTTGAATCCTTCTTTAATTGTGTCAAGGGTAGCTGGAAAGAATTTTTAATTCTTGGTATTGTTTTACTTCTATTGTTAGCTTTTTTAAATGCTATGAAAAATAAATCTTCACTTGATTTCATCTTTGGAGAAACATGGTCCACCTAAGACTAGGAGAAGTAGTCTTCCTCTGCTGACTATGGAGGGTGAATGGATGCATGGCAGTTGGTCTGTATCTCCACTTTTCTGGATCTCAAAGCCTTTAGATTCCAAGTTCCTATCAGATGTTATCGTTCAACTAGTGTCATTGTCATGAATCTTGTCCCAGATACGCTATTTCTTCTCTCATAGTTCCAATTTCTGTGACCTATACTTAGGAATTTATCCTGAGGCTTACACTGGAGTTGATGCTTTCCATTTACAATTTCGTCTTCCTCTGGTCTCCTGGGGTTATCTGGAGATACTTCAGGATCTATTCTGCAGCACCTGGATCCTGGCAAGAGAACTATCCAGACAGCAGCTTTATACTTTTCTAACCTGTTGGAAATTATCATTGTTACTTCTTCTCAGCATAGGAAGTCCAGTAGGCAGCTGGTTGTATTGCATTAATAAAATTTCCTTTTATCTTGCTCCAGACTTTGTTATTGCTATTTTTTTATTAGTTGAATGTAAGCTTTAGGATTCCTGGCATTGATCTTATTCTGTATTTGTTTTCTCCAAAGCTTAATTTGAATAGTGACTCTTTGTTCTATTTTCTCTGCCAGCCTATTTTTTTTCTTTTTTTAGCCATTCATCTATTTATTCACTGCTTTTAATTTCTTATCTATGAAATATTACAAACATGCAAGACTAGAGAGAAGGTTATGAACTTCTAAAGACTCATCACCCAAACTGATCAACTCATATCAGTAACTTGGTGCTTTAGCTTTAGCTACCTTTTTTTTTTTTTTTTTTGGTGTTTGTTAGCTTTTTTGCTGCTGAAATATTTTAGAGCAAGTCTCCTGCATGTCATTGCCCTTCTATATTAGTTGACATCTCTTAAAAAATGGCCATTACATAGCACCAGTGATATCACCATAACAAAATTAAAAATAACTCCTTAGCATCATTTGATATCTACTTTATGTAAATTTCCCAATGGTTACAAAATACAAAATGGTTACAAATTTCATATTTTGATTTGTTTGTGTGAGAATTTCAATTGTTTATCTGACCCCTTGAGGTGTTAACTTGCAATTCTATTCACCCTATCCACCTGAGTAAGAATTAAAAGTTACTTCTAATTGTTGAATTCGATTTTGGTTCAAATGTTTTTGCTAGGAACACTTTAGAAGTTGTGGCATGTACTGATATTTTGTCATATCCCAGATAATAATAGATTATTTCACTTTTAGTGATGTTGTTTGATTATTGGAATTATAAAGTTTTTATAAGAATTTAAAAAATTTTTTTTTTCAACGTTTATTTATTTTTGGGACAGAGAGAGACAGAGCATGAACGGGGGAGGGGCAGAGAGAGAGGGAGACACAGAATCGGAAGCAGGCTCCAGGCTCTGAGCCATCAGCCCAGAGCCTGACGCGGGGCTCGAACTCACGGACCGTGAGATCGTGACCTGGCTGAAGTCGGACGCTTAACCGACTGCGCCACCCAGGCGCCCCTATAAGCATTTTATAAAATAGTTGCACATTAAGAAGACTTGGTTGAATTAGTTTTTCATTAGGGATTCCAAAATTATGTTTTTCTAATTCTTTCCACAATTATTAGGTGGACTTCTGTAGAAAGGAATTTCTCTCATCAGAGAGGGCTATGTTGTTATCCAGTAATAGTTATTTCAGAAAATACAAGATTAACTTTTAATTATTTCCCTTTGCTTGGCATTTTAAATGATATTGGTGACCTAGTTGCTGACCCTGGTAAAACTGGATTTTTACATATTCAATCAGTTTGAATCAACGTTAGTCATTTTTTTAATGCCCCAATTACCTCTTCTTTGGCCAAGTGAACACTTCAATCTGTCTTTGAAAGCTTATTTGCTTTTGTGGCATGAGACATTACAGTTTCATTTCATACATCTCGACAAGACCCAGGTTTTGTCATTTCATTAAGAAGCCTTGTGTCCTTTAAGTGGAGAATATATGTAGACACTAGGCCTAGGCATTAGTCACTCTTGTTTCTGCCGAACTATTACTGGTATTTGGTCTTTACATGGGCAAAAGTAAACATTTATTTTTTTAAAAGAAAATGAGTCTCTAATGATATTTAAAGTTTTAAATGTAAGGGATTTGGTTAAATTATGGTTTATACTTTAGTTTTTTCTTCTGTTACACTCATTTCTTGGTTCTGAAGAACATTAATAAAACTATTAATTTGCTTTATCTGTATATACATTTAAATATATGAAGGATATATATTTTTAAATACAAATACAACTTTTAACAATAAAACTATTGACTGAGGTTCACACTTTTCTTGCCTTATCTGCTTGGTAATTGTATTTCCTATTATGTAACTAAATTCTGTTATTTGCAGTAATTTCCTCATGTACTTTTTGCATTTCCCCAAAGTTCAATTTATTCATTGCCACCAAGCTTTATAACTTTTCCATTCTGATTATTATCTCTCCAATTGCCTTGTCTACTTGCACTGGCTAAAACTCCCAGTACCATTTCAAATAGTAATTGCAAAAGCATTTATATAGTGTAGCAGCTGCTGTAGATTCCATGGGTATCAGTAGCAGCCAAATCCTTGTATTGCCTCTTTTCTTTTTTGTAAATTATCCAGCCTACTTTCCTCTCCTTTATCCTTTAAACTTAAAAACGGGTTTATATACAACTCTAATGTTCACACTGTCTCTTCAAATTGTGTGTTTTGCCTTTTAGTATGCCTTGTAATTCTGTTGTTGTTGTTGAAAGTGGGACGGAATCTACTGGGCTAAACACTTAGATAAAAAGGTTTTAGTGTGCGGTTTTACATTTATCTCACTCAGAGTTATGCTGTGTTTATTGTTTGCTGCAACTGTGGTATAAGAGGGTAAAATTTGCTCTTGTGGTTTCTGTCTCTCTTGTTATCTTTGGGTGTCCCTAGAGAACTCTTGTTTTGTTTTGCTTTCTTTTTTTTTCTTTTTAATTTTGGGTTGATATTTATTTGTTATAAATAATTTAGATTTAGAGAGGAGCTGGAAATATAATTGAGTTCTTGTATACTCTCTACCTAGCTATCACTAATGTTAACATTTTACATAACCATGTACATTTATCAAAACTAGGAAATCAACATTGGTATAATATGGTTAAATAAGCTAAAGACTGTATTAGGGTTGCATCAGTTTCCGCACAGTAGATTTTAAAATTTTTTTTCCAGTTTTATTGAAATATAATTGACATATAACATTGTGTAATGTTAAGGTATATAATGTGATGATTTTATACACATATATAATGCAAAATGCTTAGTGCTATATAGTTCATCAACACATCCTTCACCTAACATAATTACAATTTTGTTGTTGTTATGGTGAGAAAATTAAAGCTCTATTCTCATCCTTTCATGTATACAATACAGCATTGTCAGCAGTACTCACTATGCTGCACTTTAGAACCATGGAACTTATTTATCTTATGATTGAATGTTTATACCCTTTGACCAACATTTCCTCATTTCCTTCACCCATCAACCCCTAGGAGCTATCATTTTACTCTTTGTTTCTATGAGTTTGATGTTTGTAGATCCACATATAATTGAGATCAGGCAGTATTTGTGTTTCCCTGTTTAACTTATTTCACTTAGCATAATGCCTTCGAGATATATCTGTGTTGTCACAAATGGCAATTTATTCCCCATTTTAATGGCATCATATCCCACTGTATATATTCACCACATTGACAACTGCTCAATCCTTTGTGACTTCTTTGGGAGACCCACAGTGGCTTCAAGGGCTGTTGGGGTGTTCAGTGGCATCATTAGGATGAGGCGCTAGGGATAAGGACAGGCAGTGGTGGTGGCAGGAGCTGGTGGTGTGCATATATTCAGCTGTGAGGGGCCAGCTGCAGGTGCCTTTGTAGTGTTAGAGACTCTTTGCAGACACACACAAAGTGGTGAAGGCCAGGGCTGGCAGTGGGGCTAGGATCAGTTATGGGTGTGCTGGCAGCTGGGGGGTCCCTTGCTGTGTTTGTGCACTTTTGTGGCTGCAGGGTCTCCCCATGAATACACACATGGCAGTGGAGGCCAGGGTAAGGGGTCAGGCCAGTGATGTACAGATGCATAGTTGGAGGGGCTAATTGGGAGGAAGCCTAATGATGCAGGCCAGTGAGAGGAGATAGGGCTGTCTCTGGGCCCACAGGGAGCTGTGGAAACCCTGAATGTCTGTGCACTCCTGTGGCAGCATAGTCTTCCCATAGGAACATTGTAGTGTGTATGTAAGTGATGGGGGTCTGACTGTGCTGGATGCACAGCTGGGAAACGAGCTAGAGGGGAGCTTAGTGGTGCAAGTAGTCACAAGGGCCAAGGCCAGATCCAGGCCACAATCAAATTGGGGGCCCTAGCAGTCAGTGTGTACTCTTGTGGCTGCAGGGTCTCCCCTTGGGTTTGTGTTCAGCAGTAGAGGCTTGTGTTGGGAGCTGGGCTGGACTGTGCAAGATGCACAGCTAAAGGGCTAGCTATAGGTTAGCCCAGTGGTACAGGCCAGTAAATGGACATAGGACTGAATCTGAGCCCATACACAGCTGTAGGGGCTTAGACTGCAGGTTCACACTTCAGTGGCTGCAGTATCTCACATGGGCATGCCCATGGTAGTAGAAGCTAGTGATAGGAGCCATGCCAGTAATATTCAAGTACACAGCTAGAAGAGTTCACCTCAAGCGCGCACATGGCAGTGGGGTCAGGCCTGGGGGTTTATAGGCTGGTGTCTTCCATTTGAGCAGCCACAGGGGCCTGGGCTGGCTGCCAGTACAAATGCCTCTTTAAAACTGGGACTTTTAGGAGACTTTGATTCTCAAACGTGTCCACACTGAGCCTCTAGCAATTCACCAATTATAGTTTAGGTGTTCTTTCCCTGGTCCTAGTTCCCATGAAACAGAAAACCTCCATAAATTGTTATCTTCTTTCTTTCTGTCTGTCTGTCTCTTTAACTCTGGGGACAGAAGTTTTTCCTGATCTCAATTCTCTTACAGATCAAAGAAGAGATACATATTTTTAGTTTGTTCATTTCTTTTTTTTCTTGTCGTGTGCATGGATGACAACTACTAAGCACCTCATATGTTGGACCCCAAACCACAAGTGCCCCTCCAATTCTGTATACTTAATTCCCTCCTTGAAATACCTAGAGTGATATCTGTTTTCCAATCAGGACTAAATCCTACATCACAAAAATTGATAGAGGTTAACCATATTACCTAAAATTATGGTAATACCCATCTGACAAATATTAATATAAATGGTTGAATATTTTATTTCCATTGTGTCCAAGTATTATGTTTCCAAATTTAAGGAAGGTCATTCAAGAAAGAAAGAAATGGAGAGAAGGAAGAGAATGAGATAATGTAAAGGAGGGAGAGGAGGAACAAGAAAGGAAAGAGAATGGAAAGAAAAAAGAAAAAAATGGATAGAAACTTTTGATGCTGGTTATTAAGAGGTTAATAGTAGCTTCCAAAAGAGATTTCAGACTCAACCTAGAAGACCATTTCAATACAAGACGTCAAGGAATAAGAGTGATAAACATATATAGTGTATACGTCAACTACATGTTCATTTCCTTTTTAGAACGGTAGGAAGAAGTAATGCTATATATAAAGGCTAACTGGATCAAAGGGAAGTTTTAGTAGTTATTTTGTTTAGAGTGGAACATTGTTTGTTTAAAATGGGATCAAAGGCCGAGGGTCAGAAGAGTGATTGATGGCAGGAGAGAGAGATTAGACATTTGATAATGTATTCTCCTGGAGGATATGGAGAAGGTTGGATTTGAAAGCTCCAGTATTTTAAAAAATGATGCTATTAAAGTGTTTCCCCTCCTGGGAAAAGTTTAGGTGTCTGTTATAAAAGGACACCTTTTCCTTTGGGCAAAATAACTAAAGCAAAGCTAAGAGATAGGATTGCTATACCAGGCATCTGAAGGTATGGGGGATGGTCCCTGCACCATTTTTATACATATAACCTTGGAAAAGTCCTTTAGTGCTCTCTGTGTTACTTACCTCATCAGTAATATAAATATAATAGGGATTTGGGGGAAGCTTAGTGAGATAATGTCTCTAATGTGGATTTAGAAATAAATTTTAAAAATTAGTTTCTTGCGTGTACAGCCACTGGCAAGAGTGATAAAGTGAACATTTGCGGCAGGTGCTATGTTAGAGGATCCTTCAGGAAAAGACATTCACACCTTTAAACTTGTGAATAAGCCAACATAAAACACTGCTTACGGCTTTTAAATGAACTCTAAATTGCTGTTTAGACATTGTTAGCACACTCAAAATACCTACTTGGAAATAATCTGGGATTAATTTATATTTATTAATACAAATCTCAAGTTCCATCTTTAAACCAGGCCAAATAATGAGAGCTTTTGCAGTTTCCATACTTATCATTCTGAAATCACATTTAATTTGGAAATACGTGATTCAAAAGGAGTTTTTAAAAAGAGAATAGTGTTTTTAAGTAAAAATCTTTATCGTAGGGAACATTCTGGCACAAGATAACTTGTGTTTTACAACTCAAAAAATCCTTGTCCAAGAATAATTTTCTCCATAGTCCCTTTTGTAATCCTTTCATCTTTGAAAAGTCTTTTAATTAGAACTATATATGTTCAATGATGTACATGTAAAATGTATATTTTATTTTGTCTTAATCAGGAAAGTCTCCCACCTATGACATCAGTATTCAAATCTAATTTTTTTGTGTGTTTCCATTTCCCTTAGTTTCCCTCAAAGCCTCAGCACAACCCATTCATATGGCAAAGCATGTCCCTTGTAAGAGAACATTTTTAGACAGAAGGGAGAATCAGAAAATAAAGAATTTGATAACAATAGCTTTGATGGGTAGTAGAGAAAAATATGGTGAAACCAGGTAACAGCTGTGTAGAAGAGACAATGCTGTGTTCAGTAAACTATTTCATTATTCTCCCAGGGCTCAAAGGAGGATATATATCCTTGGTACTTGGTGTCTATGTGGAGTCATGAGATAATTTCCACCCAATGGAAATTGAGTGATAGTGTTGAGCCACTTCCAGGCCAGATGCGTGCAGAAAACATCTCCAATTTATGAATCTCCTTTTTCTTCCTCTTCCATGGCTAATTTGATGGTCTTTTGTTGAGAATAGTAAGCCCAAGATTCAGGGAGACTGTGTCTATGAGAAATTGAATAGTAAAGTACATTTAAACTGTAGTCCTCTTGTCCCACTAAGTTGGACTCTGATGTTATTGAGCATTGAATATTGATCTCAGTTACTTGTTACCATAGTACTTGTTTAGTTACTTGGTACAAACATTATTTTACCTAGACTTTTGACTTTGAGTCCCCTATTTAAATCTAATTTTTCAAAACTTTTGATTTGGTCACTTTTAGAAAAGGAATCATTTAACTCCACAGAAGCCATACTTGAAGATCCCATTTTATTTATTTATTTATTTATTTATTTATTTATTTATTTATTCATTTAAGAGAGAGCGTGGGGGGGGGGGGGACAGGGGCAGGGGCAGAGAGAGAGAGATTGACAATCTTAATCAGGCTCCAAGCTCTGCACAGAGCCTGACGTGGAGCTCGATCCCATGACCCTAGGATCATGACCTGCGCCAAAATCAAGAGTCAGACACTTAACCAGCTAAGCCACCCAGGCCACCCTTCACTGCCCATACTTTTTGTTAAAATGTTACAGATTTACCTTATACATAATCACGGAAAAGGAAGGGGCACAAATTTAAATTTGGTCGTTTTTAGGACCAGATTCTCTAAGGCTACATGGTGATGAGAGTAGCAATTATGATGGGAGTTTTAAGGAAGTGAATCTCACAAGGTACAGGACCCAGTCAGTTCTTCTAAAAAAAACTACCTCTCACTTCAATCTAGAAAACCAGAATCTGAATTTATGTATTTTATTAACATGTAATATGTGGCCCCTTAGTATTTGATAAGACATGTCTAATAATAATTTAGCATTTTGAAGACCATGTAATCACAGTGTTTAGATCCCAAGAATAAAGTACCTGGTATTGTTCTTACTGTGTTGCAGATGAAAGCAAACTTCAAAATTCTAATTTTCAAAGAATGCTAAACAGTTATGGATAGAAAAATGCTCCACTGTTTTCCTACTCACAAGCAGTAGAGTTAAGACTGAAACTGCATGAGTGTTAGGTATATGTCAGCGTAAGTGATTTACTATATAGAGAATATATAATGAGAAAAACTCCAGTCTGTATTTATAAGACGGGGCTCATTGTAATTATGTAGAAGTCTAAGAGTGACTTCAACATACAAAATTTAGTGTATATAGAAACAAAAATTTAGATTCTGAGTTGTACACATATAGAAGATATAATTATATGGAGTTAATGTGATGTCAATGAATAGTAAAAACAAGGAAAGAAAAGAAGAGAAAAAGAGCTTGTTGAAATATAAGTTTGAAAATGTTTTGGGAGAAAATTATCATTAGCTAACATTGTAAACTCATTGTATTTGGAATCCTACCTTACCTTACAAGAGTTTTTGACCTTCCATAATACTCAAAATTATTGGATGATAATTGATTGCAAAATACTCCCTGAAAACATTCCAGTGGGACTGCCAAGTGGCAAACCAAGACCTATATAGGTGTTAATATTACCAAATGATTGCTGAATGAAAAACCAAAAATATTATTCTTAAAAGGTGTATTTAGCATCCTATGAAACTATAAAATATACAATACAAAATTTGGAAACAGTTCTGAAAAAGAAAACTGATATATTTAAAATGTGTTGAAAGACATTATTTCCTGTATGAGCACAGTTACTCAATTAAAAGTTAGGTTAGGAAAGGTGAAGTCTTAGAGAATGTGTAATATGAGAAGACCATATAATCATTAATATTTATATAATCATGAAAGATATGTATGAACAATGTATTTTAACATATTCTCTTCTCATTTTCCATACCCCTGTCAAGAGTCATAATGAGTAAAATCCTTAGGAGCTGTAGCCGGCCACCCCAACCCATTATCTCTTTTTAACTGATATACAATTTGTAACTACTATATCAATGCTTCAGGTAATCACTTATTTTAAAGTTGAAGGGGAAGGAAATTAAATATGGTAATGAAACATCTGGTCACCTTCTAAAATATCATTAGTAACATGGCCCTTTTCTTTCTTGGGTTATGTCATACACTTGCTTCAGGTAACTGTGAGTTACAACTTTACGGTTCATACAATTTTATAGTCATTTGTCTTTTTTTTTTTTTTTGGCTAAAATAATCCATCAGGCAAATGGAATCTAATTTTTAAAATATGAGAAACAGAAACAAGCATTTACAATATGGAATAAGATAGGATAGATTATTTGCAATAAATATATTGTAGAATGATATAAAATATCTTCACATGTTTTATTGGATAATACATACTGAAATAGAAAGAAACTAGGTAATATCTTAAATAGTTTTAGCCAAAGTTGTGGGTGTGTATGCACATACATACTACCAATTCAAATATATGTCAAACATATATCGAATACATATATACATATATTTTAAGTATATATGTAAGGTATATACATATAATATATATGTAATGCATATATTACATATATGTACACATATATGTGTGTGTTGTATATATATGTATATATCTCAAAACTAAGTTGGTTGTTTTGAAAAACACTACTGTTAGATTTAAACAATCAGCATATCTTAACAATACTGAGTTGGTTGCTCGAGGTTGCTTAAGAATGACTGAAAATAATTCTTCATGTTTAACATGTGGAAAATAAAACACATTTGGGCATTCTATATGGTATTAATATGTATTTTCTTTTTTCTCCTGAGACTTTCTTATGAGTGAGGCAATTTTTTTTACAACTTTCAAAAAATGAAAGAAGTTATGTAAATATGTTGCTATGGATAAATCCTTGCCTACATAATCTTTTCTATTTTCTAAGTGACCTGATCAATATGCCTTGTTGCCCAAAGGAGTGTTTAAAGTTTTATATAAGCACACATATACATATATATACATATTTTCAGTACATAATTTCAGTGTACACACAAATATACGTGTGTATATATATATATTTGTATACACACACACACACACATATATAATCATCTATATTCATACATATTGTATGTCCTCAATGTTCTGTTACTGTTACCATAGTTTCTACTCAGAGTGAGGTCCTTGCCTTCTGAACTTGAATATTTACTGCTAATTTCTGGCTTCTGATAGTCTGACCCCCAAATCTTATTACATAAACCTTCTAGATTGTTAGGGCACTTCATACCAGTTCTGCTTGTTTTGTCTGTTTGTAAGTATTTGCACATAGTTTGAAATAAGCCAGATTTCTCAGATATTTTCATATGTGATACACTTAATTCAGTTTTGATGCTGTTTTTTCTCCCATATGATTTCCAAGACTTACAGCAAAATAATTTAGACTAAGTTCCCACCATACCTGTACTAAATTATGCAGGGTGAATGACTGATAGGGCAAGTGGAGGGAATGGAACCTGAGAAGTATTAGGATCTAGAATATTCAAGCCCTTAAAACTATTCCTACATAGTCATATCTATTGTAATGGTTCTGCGTATTCCAAGGTATACGTTCATGTGTTTAAAGATAATTTCCTTAAAATAGAGGTATACCTGGTGAGTCTGTGAGAGTAGGGAGAGATAAAACTGGAGAAAACAAGTCATGAGAAAGTAGAATTAAGGAAAAGTAGGGGAACTCAAAGATAGAAAAGTGAATCATGATTATGATGAAATGGCTAAATACTAGTGGTTAATAGATATTTAACTTATTCAAGTTCACTTCTATTTGGTAGGTATCATTATCTTCTTTTTTACCTATGAGAATTAGAAAGGTTAAGTAACATTTCCAAGTTCATTGGGCTACAAATTGACAGTTTAATTCAAACATAGTTGATTCAGGAGCCGAAGCTCTTACTTCTGGGTGACAATGTAATGTGGGAAACCAGGCACTCTTACTTGGGAGGAGGGGGTCAGAAGCAGACTGCTAATGCTGCTGTCGTAGGGTCTTCACAGGGACTCCAAGGTGACTGGATCTACTGAAGTACCTTGAACAGTTTTCCAATTACTGTTAAATGTGGTGGTGCTACTAATACCCTTGTTCTTCACACTGCCGTATATATTCTTAAAGTTTTGTTAACACAATAAACCTGAATGAGTTTCTATTTCTTACGCCCTGAGATTCTAACTAAAAATATATAGCAGTAGTCTTAAAAATAGCATCTTAAAATGCAGGTACTTATCTTTGTTAAAGTACAACTTCCTTATATTAAGGTCCACTCTCATTTTCTGAGTCTAGTTTTGTTTTGTTTTCTTTTACTCTGGGAGTGGCTCCTTTGTCTAATTTAAAATCCTAGTTAGGGGCACCTGGGTGCCTGAGTCTGCTATGCATCCAACTTCGGCTAAGATCATGATCTCATGGTTCCTGAGTTTGAGCCCTGCATTGGGCTCTGTGCTGACAGCTGGGAGCCTGGAGCCTGCTTCAGAGTCTGTGTCTCCCTCTCTCTCAGCCCTTCCCTCGCTCATGCTCTGTCTCTCTCAAAAATAAAGAAACATTAGGAAAAAAATTAAAATCCTAGTTAAATGAACCAAATCTTCATTAGGTATAACTATTTAAAATAATTCCATTTTAACACTTTTTTTGATTTTATTTATTTTTTTTAGTTTTTAAATCCTTTTAGTCAAAAAACTTTTTTTTTTTTTTTTTTTTTAATTTTTTTTTTTTTCAACGTTTATTTATTTTTTTGGGACAGAGAGAGACAGAGCATGAACGGGGGAGGGGCAGAGAGAGAGGGAGACACAGAATCGGAAACAGGCTCCAGGCTCCGAGCCATCAGCCCAGAGCCTGACGCGGGGCTCGAACTCACAGACCGCGAGATCGTGACCTGGCCGAAGTCGGACGCTTAACCGACTGCGCCACCCAGGCGCCCCTAGTCAAAAAACTTTTGATGAGAAATGTCTTTCACTTATTTTTATTTTCTACTATCTGTATATTTATAAATATCCATTCTTTTAAATTTTTTTCTTTTGATTTGAGTGTAGTTGACAATGTTACATTAGTTTCAGGTGTACAACATAGTGATTCAACTTCCTTACACACGATGCTGTGTTCACTCATTAAGAAGAGCTGACCTCAGTAATAGGTACTATATGAGCATTCTCATCTTATTCTGAATTTCAGATCATTTTTCTCTCTCTGCCCTCTTGTTTCAGTTATGTGAAATGTTTGAAATATGTGTATTAAAAACATGTTTCCCTCACTATCTATCTTGTTGTGCATTCATGTGATGTAAATGTTTAATGAGAGATTCATCTTCCGGTTAGAATGTAAAATGTCTCTGTTCAGTCACTCAATCTATCAATAACACAGATCATCGTATCTATTTTTAAAGTATCATCATAAACTCTACTCCTGCTTAAAGAGCTACATGCCTCAGATACTTGCCATTTTCCAGAACTGAATTAAAAAAATGATTCAGCAAACTTACCCACTTCTAGTATACAATGATCTTAAATAAATGTCATATATTTATATACACATATATATGTGTATATATATATATATATATATATATGACTATAGATATGTATTTTCCTATAGAGAGAGATATATAGAGATATATAGTGTATATATAGGATATGTATCTATCTATATGTATGTATAGGGTACTTTTTCTATAAGAATTTTAGCCCACTGCATGCCTCATATTTAATATATTCTATATATGTCTTTTAACCCTGCTGAAGCTTTGTGAATATTGATTACAGAAAGACTGAAAAAAATCTTTCCAAAACTCATGGAGATATAAAAAACCAAACCCTGGAGTTTAAAGTTAGAAATGGAAGCTAGACTTTCTTTTGTGTATCTCCAGTGTCTATCTAGCTAAAGATCTAGGTATCCATTTCATATCCCACCAGTATTCTCAGAGGTCTACACAAAAGACTCAATGTATCTTCTGGACAAAAATTGACATGTTTGGCACCCTCTGGTATCTGAACTAAGGCAGCAGGGATGAAAATATCCTGATCCCCATAGGTGGTTCCTCAAGCTCAGGCCTGAGGCATTGTTTCAGAATGGAGTAGATAATGCTACAGTTATTATATATAAAAATAGAAGACTTCTCAACTTGGCATTTTCCATGAATGCTGAATTCATTTTTTAAATGGGGAGAACTATATAGAGTGGACAGATAAATAACTCTAGAAGATTATTTTCTATATGCTCAATGCTCATGATAGGCTTGGAAATTTTCCTTTTCACATGTTCCATGTTTAGTCACACAGCAAATGACTATTTACTTTCCCAATTAAGTTTGTGCTCAAGCTATTTGTGTAGCTCAAAGGATGCAAGACACAAGAGAGATTTGAGTTTAGTCAAAGGACAAAAAACAAGATATGTAAGAAAGGATGATTTGTCTCTAATTCCTAGCACTGGAGTTGTTCCAAGGCTACAAGACAAACAAAAGTGAATTTAGGACAGCTGGAACAGAGAAGCCCCTTAAGGTCCCCTGCCTTAGTCTAAGTTTTCCAATTGTGGTAAAAAGTTCTAGAAACACATTGTAGAGAAACAAATGCTTGCCATAAACTTTGCATCTCCATAGTGGTCCATTTATTGTTAAGCATATTGGAGTATGTGAAGAATTGAAAATGATATCTTAATAAAGCTGTTTCTAAATGATACAGAAAGAACAGAATCTAAAACCAGCCATCCCAACTGCATTCTGACCCCACTGAATGGTTCGCATCACAACCTTTTGAGCAACAAGCTCAGAATCAGTGAAAAACTCATGTTAGATTCTGCTTTTGACTTTGCTTTCCCACCACTGTGCCAGATGGTACGTTTACAGGTGTATTTTTATAGCTGTTACTTACTTAAAATTCTGCATATAAGAAGCCAATTTTCTAATTTGCTCTTTTTAAAAGTTGATAGAGTATTTGAAGTAATTATAAGTAATTATTCCAACATTTATCAAAATAAATACATCAATTATAAGAGACAATTAATTAACAACCCCATAATTCATTCCTTTTTTATGAGTGTAGCACATTATTCAAAGGAAGGGTATCAGGAACAAATGACAGAAAGATTTTCATTAATTTATTAAACCTCAAATGTTTACCATGTTTTATCAAAATGTGACTCAGAAAAAATTTATAGTATAGAGGTTAAATTCTAACAGAGCCTGGTGGGTGAAATATACTAACAACAGAATGAGTACTAAAGCAGGAATAGGATTTTCAAGAACCAGTAGACAACTTCACCACAGTTATATAAAAACACTTTATAAAGTAAAATCACTGTGATGTCGCCTCTAAAGCCATGTAAAGTACACTATATGCTGAGGTTGTTGCAAGTGTATTTTATTATTTTATGGAATGTGACCCATGCTTGAACAAAAACGTTCAGCATCTTAAGTAATCAACATTAAGAGTATTTATCTTGAATGTTTCCACTCTTTTATGTACTCTGACCTTGCACTTTGATACAATTGCTGGTTTTATATTTCTCTACATGGCATTTATAGATGAAATGGAATCATTAATCACTCTAAACACTTTCTTACATGGTCTTTGCAACAAACTTACTTTGAGTTTACACAACATAGCTTTTTAAATGCAAATAAAGCTTCCTAGTTTCCTAAAATGTCTTTTCTCTCAATGGAGGGGATTAGATATTGGTATTCTCAGCTGCAGACTCCTGACAAACCCATTATATTACCACTCTGTCCTTGCAACAGTCACAGCCTGTTAAAGGAAGAGGTTGTAAATTCTAGCCACTCATTTTCCCATTTCACTATCCATAGGAGCTAGTGAAAAGATGGAACTCTTCAGTTCTACCCTTTTATGTCAGTTAAAATAATAGCCAAATTCATTTCTCCCCCACAGAATATAATTGAGATATAGGCAATGATTCCAAGCAACACAGAGCATTTTTGTAGAAGAGTCAAATCAGTCTCTCGCTCTGCACAACTGCCAAATGAAAGGCTTTATGATTTTGTTACTTGCATGGGAAATGTTCAGAGAGCACTGCCAAGTGCAAGGGTGCTCTTCTGTTTCCCACTAGTCCTCTGTCACAATCTATCCATGTGCTACAGTGTTACCATGACAGCTTCCTTTATCATACTTTATTCAAGGACACATAAACTGAAAGGAAAAAGATCAAACACATAACATTTTTCTCAAAGATGTTTATCATAATATGTACATAAAAAGCAAAATATATGTAAAAGCAGAGCTTTCAAATACAAGTAAAAAAAATACATCAAGTGTCTTCACTTTTAGTATTTCAACTATTGAAGACATTTGATTTCTCCTGTGACTGAACAGAATACCAGCCCCCATATTTGAGAGACTTAACAGAATGATTGAACACGGCACTTTAATTAAGATATATGTGGTGAAGACAGTATGTATTTATAAAAATATCAGAGATGATTGTGCTAAGCACTTTTTAAATTTTTTTTAGTTTTTGTATATTTAAAGTTTTACGTTGTTATAAAGGATATGATTCCTACTTCCTAGAGGAAAACAAATAAGAAGGCGGGTTTCTAGGACACATTTACTAGTTGTGTATCATTTAGGAACCCATAAATACCAAATAAGCAGAAAGTCAGATTTTACTAAAGGAAGTATTCAGTATTCTTTACTGTATTCTCTTGGGTCTACAAAGACATTCCTACAATTAACACTTAACAAAACGAATTTATTCAGAAAACTGAAGCTCCCCAGGAAACATTTGGTCATCAACAGATTATACTGACTATAATAATGTTTAGGGAGAGATAAATATAGCCTGCGAAGAGGAACATGAGCATTGCCTAAACCCACTGGGAGCAGATCTTGAGATTTTTCACAGTGGTAGGTGTTTATCATTCTCAGTTAAGTTTAATATGAAGTTTGAAAGGACTGCATGAATTTTCAGAATTTTTGATTCAAAAATCACATTACTTAATTAGATCACATTAATGTGTATCATATTTGCAGAAGTTGTTGAAAAGTGTAATGGAGAAAATTAGCTAAATGTTTTTAAGGAAAAATCATCCAATACATATCCGGTTTCAGTTTAAAAGGAATAATTGTTGTTGTTTTTTAATTTAGAATCTAGGCTCATGTGTAATAACAGTAGACAAACTCAACAGGCATTTGGTCTACCTTTGTATCTCATCAGGAATCTTTTTTTTAAAATAATATTTCATATATTAAGTTGTATAATCTTGCACTTCAAACTTCTGGTAAAAGATAGCCAAATTATTTTATAATCTGTTACTTCTTTTTTTAATATGAAATCTTCCTGGCTGACTTAACATTAGTTTGATATATCCACTAATATCTAATGTTTGATATAAACATTAGATTTATATATCCACTCAGTTTTTTACTAAAAATTATATCGCTTTAAATAATCAATATGAATTTATAATCTGGGGGTGCCTGGGTGGCTTAGGTGGTTAAGTGTCTGCCTCTTGATTTCAGCTCAGGTCATGATCTCACAGTTTGTGGGATTGAGCTCCATGTCGGGCTCTGTGCTGACAGTGCAGAGCCTGCTTGAGATTCTCTCTCCCTCTTTCTCTGCCCGTCCCGCACTCTCGCATGCTCTCTTTCTCAAAATAAATAAACTTTTAAAATAAAATAAAATAAAATAAGATAAAATAAAATAAAATAAAATAAAATAAAATAAAATAAACTTATACTCTGGATCCCACATATTCTCTTCTCAAATCAAATATCA